>NC_134510.1:38442776-39042776 GCF_027942865.1 Odontesthes bonariensis
CTCCTCCCCCTAAGAGACTCCTCCCCCTAAGTGACCCCTCCCCCTAAGAAACTCCTCCCCCTAAGACAGAGACTCCTCCCACTAAGACAGAGACTCCTCCCCCTAACAGACTCCACCCCCTAAGAGACTCCTCCCACTGAGGAAGAGACTCCTCCCCCTAAAACAGAGACTCCTCCCCCTAACAGACTCCTTCCCCTAAGAGACTCCTCCCCCTAAGAGACTCCTCCCCCTAAGAGACTCCTCCCCCTATGACTCCTCCCCCTGAGGCAGAGACTCCACCCTGAGGCAGAGACTCCACCCCTAACAGACTCCTCCCACTGAGGAAGAGGCTCCTCCCCCTAAGAGACTCCACCCCCTAACAGACTCCACCCCTAACAGACTCCTCCCACTGAGGAAGAGACTCCTCCCCCTAAGAGACTCCTCCCACTGAGAGACTCCTCCCCTAAGAGACTCCTCCCCCTGAGGCAGATACTCCTCCCCCTAAGAGACTCCTCCCCTAAGACAGAGACTCCTCCCCCTAAGAGACTCCTCCCCCTAAGAAGGAGACTCCTCCCCCTAAGAGACTCCTCCCCCTAAGAGACTCCTCCCACTGAGGAAGAGGCTCCTCCCCCTAAGAGACTCCACCCCCTGAGAGACTCCTCCCACTGAGGAAGAGACTCCTCCACCTAACAGACTCCTCCCCCTAAGACAGAGACTCCTCCCCCTAAGAGACTCCTCCCCCTAAAATAGAGACACCTCCCCCTAAGAGACTCCTCCCCCTAAGAGACTCCATCCCCTAACAGACTCCTCTCCCTAAGCCAGAGACTCCTCCCCCTAAGACAGAGACTCCTCCCCCTAACAGACTCCTCCCCCTAAGAGACTCCTCCCCTAAGAGACTCCTCCCCTAAGAGACTCCTCCCCCTGAGAGACTCCTCCCACTGAGGAAGAGACTCCTCCCCTAAGAGACTCCTCCCACTGAGGAAGAGACTCCTCCCCCTATGACTCCTCCCCCTGAGGCAGAGACTCCTCCCCCTAAGACAGAGACTCCTCCCCCTAAGAGACTCCTCCCCCTAAGAAGGAGACTCCTCCCCCTAAGAGACTCCTCCCCCTAAGAGACTCCTCCCACTGAGGAAGAGACTCCTCACCCTAAGAGACTCCATCCCTAACAGACTCCTCCCCCTAAGACAGAGACTCCTCCCCCTGAGAGACTCCACCCCCTAAGAGACTCCACCCCCTAAGAGACTCCACCCCTAAAAGACTCCACCCCTAACAGACTCCTCCCCCTGAGACTCCTCCCACTGAGGCAGAGACTCCTCCCCCTGAGAGACTCCTCCCACTGAGGCAGAGACTCCTCCCCCTAAGAGACTCCTCCCACTGAGGCAGAGACTCCTCCCCCTGAGAGACTCCTCCCACTGAGGCAGAGACTCCTCCCCCTAAGACAGAGACTCCTCCCACTGAGGCAGAGACTCCTCCCCCTGAGAGACTCCTCCCACTGAGGCAGAGACTCCTCCCCCTGAGACAGAGACTCCTCCCCCTAAGACAGAGACTCCTCCCCCTAAGAGACTCCTCCCCCTAAGAGACTCCTCCCCCTAAGAGACTCCTCCCCCTGAGGCAGAGACTCCTCCCCCTAAGAGACTCCTCCCCTAAGACAGAGACTCCTCCCCCTAAGACAGAGACCCCTCCCCCTAAGAGACTCCTCCCACTGAGGCAGAGACTCCTCCCCCTGAGAGACTCCTCCCACTGAGGCAGAGACTCCTCCCCCTAAGACAGACACTCCTCCCCCTGAGACAGAGACTCCTCCCCCTAAGACAGAGACTCCTCCCCCTGAGAGACTCCTCCCCCTGAGACAGAGACTCCTCAGTGGGAGTGCTAGTGCACGTGTGTAAGTGTGTGCACGTGTGTGTGCACGTGTGTAGGTGCACGTGCTAGTGCACGTTTATGCGTGTGCACGTGCGTGTGCACGTTTATGCGTGTGCACGCGTGTGTCTAAGTGTGTGCACGTGTGTAGTAGCATGTGCATGTGCACGTGTGTGCACGTGTGTGCGCATGTGTGTGCACGTGCTAGTGCACGTGTGTGTAAGTGTGTTTTTGCATGTGTGTGTGTGCAAGTGTGTGCACGTGTGTGTGCACGTGTGTAGGTGTACGTGCGTGCACGTGTGTAGGTGTGTGTGTGTGTGTGTGCACGTGTGTAGGTGCACGTGTGTGTGCATATGTGTATTAATGTGCACGTGCTAGTGCACGTGTGTGTGCATATGTGTATGCATATGTGTATTAATGTGCACGTGCTAGTGCACGTGTGTGTGCACGTTTATGCGTGTGCACGCGTGTAGGTGCACGTGCGTGTGTACGTGTGGGCTCAAACATTGAGCTGTCGGAACAAAGGGTGAATTTAATCTGGAACAAAGACATTTCGGACGAGTGGGCTGTAGGATCAATGGGAAATTTTCGGAATATTGACGGGTCGGACCAAAGGGGCGTCGGAGAAATGACATGTTACCAAAAACGGACAGGACTTGGGCTCCAGGAAAAGCCAAAAACCTGTTTTCACCAGTACAATTAGTCAATAACTCCTGGAACTTTGGATTACAGACAACTTTGGAACTTGGACCACGGAGAAACTTTCCCACTGCGCGCTGGATGACAGCAGGAACTGTCGCCGTTACACGCGGACAATTGTTAGACAAAGGAAGAAAGGAACCACTCGTTTGAGGGTATGTACGGCAAAATGCCAGAAGATTAGGAACTTTTTCGTTGGAGAAAAATATTTGGATTATTTAGAAGCTAGTTTGGTTGGTGTTTTTTTGTGAGTTAATTAACGACCAAACAATTGGAAGCAGCAAACGCAGTTTATTTTTGGAAGGAAACCCGACATTTAAGTTTGAAAGGAAAGGAAAAACACACACAAATCATTTTTCAACCAAAAATCTGTATTTCGTCTTAACTCCGGAAAAGAAGGCTATTCCTGGGTTTCTTTCTCAAACAAGCCGACCCCGCCGATTTCAGCGTGGCGTGCGGCAGCGAGACAACGGCAGTTTTAACGCCGGTTATCAGGCGGTGTGTTCTACTTGGCTTTTCACACCGGACAGTCCGCGGCCGCGGTAGTTCCGCTCCAGCCCTGTCTGCATTCCCCATTCATTTCAACGGGACACCGCCGGCCGCTGCCGTCCAAATTCCGCTCGAGTTCTATTTTCCAAAAGCAGCGCGAGACGGAGGCGTCTCCCGCGCCGCTACCGCCCGACTACCGCTGCGTCTGTGCGCAAGGAGAACCGGGCTCCAGGCCCACCATCAGCACCTGTGTACCCACACTTAAGCACCCCTCCCCGGCCTAACGATCCAGTCCGCACCCCCTGGAGCTCCACGCCCCTGGTACCGTAAAAAAAAAGAAAAAAAGAACCGGGCTCCAGGCCCTCCATCCACACCTGTGTACCCACACTTAAGCACCCCTCCCCGGCCTAAGTATCCTGTCCGCACCCCCTGGAGCTCCACGCCCCTGGTACCGTAAAAAAAAAGAAAAAAAGAACCGAGCTCCAGGCCCTCCATCCACACCTGTGTCCCCACACTTAAGCACCCCTCCCCGGCCTAACGATCCAGTCCGCACCCCCTGGAGCTCCACGCCCCTGGTACTTAAAAAAAAAAAAAGAACCGAGCTCCAGGCCCTCCATCCGCACCTGTGTACCCACACTTAAGCACCCCTCCCCGGCCTAACGATCCAGTCCGCACCCCCTGGAGCTCCACGCCCCTGGTACTTTAAAAAAAAAAAAGAACCGAGCTCCAGGCCCTCCATCCGCACCTGTGTACCCACACTTAAGCACCCCTCCCCGGCCTAACGATCCAGTCCGCACCCCCTGGAGCTCCACGCCCCTGGTACTATAAAAAAAAAAAAGAACCGGGCTCCAGGCCCTCCATCCGCACCTGTGTACCCACACTTAAGCACCCCTCCCCGGCCTAATGATCCAGTCCGCACCGCCTGGAGCTCCACGCCCCTGGTACTATAAAACACTGAAATTTTTTTAAGTCACCAGGCTGCCTGGTCCAGGCACACTCACCCGAACTCAAGCAGCCCTTCCCGGGCATGGACTCTGGTCCTTCCCGACCGGAGCTCCATGTAATTTTTTTTTTTTTTTTTTAAGAGTCCCCAGGCTCCAGGGCCTCTGGCCCCACACACTCACCCCCACTCAAGCACACTCTGCCCCGGCCTCAGGGACTCTGCCAATCCCTGAGTCTCGTGCCCCCGGTACTACACCAGTCCCTCGTGAGAGGGTCGGGTCCGGCCGACAAAAGCTTGGATCGAGGGCTGACTTTCAACAGATCGCAGCGAGGTAGCTGCTCTGCTACGTACGAAACCCTGACCCAGAATCAGGTCGTCTGCAAGTGATTTAGCAGCAGGTTCTCCACAAACATGCGGTGCGCGATAGGAGAGGGGCGACTTAGAGGAACTGTTTTGAAGTTTATTGGACATTGAAATATCTGAAAGAAAGAAAAGTATTATTTTTGGGACTTTTTGGAACTTTATTTTGAACAATGGCCGATTCAAATGAGTCTCAGACCGAGACGCCTGTCGAGGACATGGAGGACGAAGTGACGCGTGTGCGCAGGGCAAGGACAAATGTCTCCCATTACGAGGAGAATCAAATGATTTCATGGCAGACAAAGAATTCCTTGAAGAAGTGAAGCTAAATATGACGAGGTTTAATGAGTTTTTTAATGTGCCATTGTTCTAAATAAAGTGTAACCCCTGTCCCAGCAGCAAAGTCTGACCCATCGTGTCTCTCAGCATGCTGACGTCACTGCTGATGTGTGACAGCCGGCTAACGAGGCGTTGCCCCGGTAACAGGAGCGCGTGCGGCTCGCCTGTGTCTCTGACAGGTGCGCTCACTTTGGCTTCTTAAAATTGCACTCTATAACTTTGACTGCGCTCGACTGTCTCCAACAAACGGGTCGCTGCTCAGAGAGTAAAAGTCGTGTCCAAATCATTCTTGAACCGTCAGCGCCCCAAGAGACGGCAGAAGCCAGCGGTGTCCTTTTCATCCGGCTACTATGTGCGGCTCGTTTCTTATGGCAGTTTTAAAATCATTTTTCACCTGAATTTGATGACTTTAAGCCTTTATAATGGAAATGGAGAGGCGACCTCTGGACTCAGAGGCAATTTGTAAGAAAAATGTGCGGCAGAGCTCAATGAGTGTGACTAAACCGAGCATAAGGAGAGAGCCCAGCCATGTGAGCGGTGAGATGCAAAGCACAGAGGAAATTCTAAAGAAAAAAAGAATCGAGGATAAAGTGTGCGAGAGGGAGTGCTGCATGGTGTATATCGCTGACACTGACGGGGCTGGATAATTGTAGCTTACTGTGGAAACTCCGGTGAGTGATATCAATGATATGTGAAGCTAATTTATTAAGCTTTTATTTTACAATTTATAATTATTATTATTTTTTTTAAATGTTTTTTTTAACTATGTATTCATATTGTGATATGGACCATGCACTTGTGTCTGATATAAATATTGAATTGAATAATGGCTAGCAAGATCGTTTGCTGGTGTATTTAAAAAAAACAAAAAACAAAAAAAAAAAACATGTTGTTGCACTATTTTTGTATATTTTAAAGCAAAAAGAGGGAGAGAAAAAAAGGTCGTTTGCTAGCAAGATCGTCTGCTAGCAAGATTGTTTGCTAGCAAGATCGTCTGCTAGCAAGATTGTTTGCTAGCAAGATCGTCTGCTAGCAAGATTGTTTGCTAGCAAGGTCGTCTGCTAGCAAGATCGTCTGCTAGCAAGATTGTTTGCTAGCAAGGTCGTCTGCTAGCAAGATCGTCTGCTAGCAAGATTGTTTGCTAGCAAGGTCGTCTGCTAGCAAGATTGTTTGCTAGCAAGATTGTTTGCTAGCAAGATCGTTTGCTAGCAAGATTGTTTGCTAGCAAGATTGTTTGCTAGCAAGATTGTTTGCTAGCAAGGTCGTCTGCTAGCAAGATGTCAGTAGTCTTTAGTCTTGAGCTCTGTAGTCATGCTATCCCTCATTGAAATCCTATTAATTTATTTGTGTTTTAATTTTATTCAAGTGTATCTATTTATAGTTACCTGTTACTAAAACCTTCTTATTATTTTGGTCCGGTCGAAGTGGGTGGTGTTCTGTGTGTTTTTTTTTTTAAAAGAAAAGATAAATCTTATGTAACCTTCCCGATAAGTCTTTGTCACTACTCTTGTTTCTTTTTCTCAATAAAAAGATTTATAAAAAAAACAAACAAAAGAAACCTGCTCAATACCTGTTTCTGTTAGACTGAATATATCTTTATTTTTGTTCTCTTCACAGGACATGCGAGCGGCTCTGGAGGAGAAGGAGCACCTGCTGACGGAGGTGGAGAAAGAGCGGGGCCTGTGGAGACAGCGGGATGGGGCCTTCGCTGCTCTGCTGCAGGAGAAGGAGGCTCTGATCCAGGACCTCCAACAGCAGCTGGATGTGTGTCAGACAGATGTGGAGGTAATCCAGGTCCCACTGTCGGGCTAACGTCGTCTTCTTTTTTTTTTTTTTGGCCACATCGGAGAAATGTTTTAGAGGATAATTCTTTCAGATTTTTGTTGTTGTTGAATTAAACAAGCAATCCGACACCTTGGATAGTTTTCACTGAGTGTTTGCTCCAGTCAGTGTTGGGCTTTAGCTGGTTGGATTAGGGGAGATGTAACATCCATCTGCAGCCTTCTGATGTGACTGAGAGCAGAGCAGCGAGTTCACCCTTATCTCCTGTAAAGCCGAGTGTTCCTGCAGCTCCAGCTGCTGCATCTTTGTTGGTCCATCACGTTATTTGCATGTTGTGAAGTGTTTTAATGCATTTATACATGAACTTGGCAGCCATGTTACTCCACAGGCAGAAGATATGAATCCAGATCAGCTGCATGTTTCTGCATGACTCAGTGAAACTAATCTGAGGGAAAATGTTTTTCTGCTGATCCACAGACAAAGATTGAGTGTTAAAGTGTCCCATTATCTCAGTGATGAATGATTAAATGACCAAAGAAGCCAGAAGTTAATGTTTGTGCTCAAACAAACCTTCAGATCAGCATCTGAGTGCAGATTACAGTCTGAATCTGTCCAGTATGTTCTTATGTATGTATGTTTCTATGTATGAATGTTTTTATTTATGTTTCAATGTATGAATGTTTTTATTTATGTTTCAATGTATGAATGTTTTTATTTATGTTTCAATGTATGAATGTTTTTATGTCTGTATGTATGTGTGAACACGCTAATCTGAGCTGTAAACGGTTTTGTGTCTCTGAGTCCTGCAGTCCTCCGTGAGTCCGTCTGAGCTGAGCTTGGTCGGTAAACATTGACTTTGGTGACCGCAAACGTGTCATTTTCCCCCAGGCTCTCTCCGGCTCTGCGATTGGTCGGCAGTCGGCTGAGCCGGCAGCGTCGTTGAAAGACCGAGTGGAGCACAGCGCCACCTTGTGTCAGGAGGTCACCAAACTCACCGCAGCCCTGCAGGAGTACCAGGACACGGTGCAGGTGAGAAATCAAAGTTTTACCCGTCTGACGGAAACCTGATAAACAAAAAGCTGCGGACCTGAAGCAGGACGATTACTCCACCTGCTTCCAGGTGCGGCGCTGAAGCATTTTACTGCCGCCTCTGACCTCTGGGGGTTTCTTTTTCCCCACCAGGTTCAGCAGGAGAGTCGCAGTCAGACGCTGTCCTCTCTGAAGGCTCAGCTCAGAGACGCTCAGCAGGAGCTGAGGAGGACGGAGAAGGAGAAGAAGGAGGCTGACAGAGGCCGGCGAAACGGCCGAGAGGGCGGCGAGCGGGAGGAGAGGAGGCTGAAGGACAGCCTGCAGAAGAGAGACAAACTCATAGAGGTAAGGTGCTCAAAGCTGTGGAAGCAGAGCAGGAAGCTTCAGACACGTTTACCCGTCGTAGTTTCCTGCTATCGACTGTAGAAATGATCAAATAGTTTCTATGAAATGTGTTTTTCTTTTATTTTTTAAATGTGTTTATTGATTTTCCTTTTTCAACAAAAACAAACACAAAACTTAAGCAACACACAACGACTCAGTTACAACCAATCAGTATCCATATCAGTAAAGACAGTAAAAAAGAAGTACATAAATGGGTCAATAAAAGAAAAGAAGAGCACCAGACTTTTACAAAATAAAAGCCTGTGAGCAACAGACTTTTACAAAATAAAAGCCTGTGAGCAACAGACTTTTACAAAATAAAAGCCTGTGAGCAACAGACTTTTACAATAATAAAAGCCTGTGAGCAACAGACTTTTACAGAATAAAATAAATAATAAAACCTGCGCTAATGCGCGCTAAAATATGTATCGGCGTTAAATAATTAACGAGTTAACGCGATAATAACGAATTAACTCGCCCGGCCCTATAAACTATATATGACAGCAAATGAATTTTTAATGCACTTAAAGGAAGGAACACAAACGGATGTCTACTGAATGTCCCCCTGTTGACAGACTCAAAACCGAACACTCCGTGCACTCAAAGCCAATGAAGTTGTGTGTTTATTTATGTGTTTATTTTTCTTCACTGTAGCAAATCCTGCAGGACTCTGAGGAGCGGGACCATCTGCTCCGAGAGCTGCAGCAGAACCTGCAGAACAAACGTGAGCCGGCGATGGCCGTCAAACACACACTGTGACGGAGGAGGGCCGAGCGGTGCGGACCACGTGCACACCACGTGCACACCACGTGCACACTCTGCACAGGAAGGAGGAATACTTTGCACTTTTTCCGAACCACCGTTTTGCCTCCTGAACGTATTTATCGTTGTGATCGTTGGATCTATTTATATTTTTCTTCCCACATTCATACGGTTTGTGTTTGCAGACCTGCTTTTTGGGACTTGAGCTGAGGGAAAGTTGAATTTTCCACAGTTACAACTGAACTTCCTGCATCGCATCAGGGATTTCAGCCTCATTGTTTTCAGTATGTGCTGTCAGGCTTGTCATAGCTGGATGTTTGGTACGTGATCTGCAAATGACTGTATTCAGTTCAATTAGAATGTCATTTTTAGGCAGTGACTTGCTCTCATGCAGTGGGAACATTTCTAACTGGGATTATTGTTTAGTTGCTGTTCTGATGTTGCTTTAAGGAGCTCTTTGCAGGAGTGTTTCTTTTTGCTTTTTGTTTCCAGTGCCAGCACAAGTTTAGGGGCAAAGCTACAACCAAAGTAAAATTTTAGCTGCTTTAAGTTTCTGCTTTTTATGCGTCTCCTTTTTCCTTTTATTCTGGACTCATTCCTGGTGTTTACATGTCTGTATTTTTGGTCTGGGACTTCTTACGGGAGATATTTTCAATTCTTTTTTTTCTTTTTTTTTTTAGCTCAAGAGAAATAAACTCTGTGATGCAAAAAAGACTTTGGTCTTCAGACCCAGTTATTTCAGCAATCAGCACCCAGGCACCATGATAAAAGATGAGTGAAAACCCCGTTTCCAGAATATTTAGAAGTTTTTTTTAAATGCAACAAAAAGAGGGTATCGTGCGTGTGGGCAGAGCTGCTGCTCCAGCCTCCAACGCATGCCCCAACGTACGCACATCCCAACGTACGCACATCCCAACGTACGCACACCTCGGTCCCGCTCACAGCTGCTTGCAGCTTTCTAGTTTAACTTAATCTTTCATTTAATATAATTAATAATTTATAATAATTTAATAATAATTTATTTTATTAATAATTCAATTTAATCTTGATCGATTTTGTTGTATTTTATTGCTTTCACTGTTCTTTTATTGTTTTTATTTGTTTTTACTTCTTCTCTTTATTTATTACCTGCTTTAAAGCACTTTGGTACACCGTAAGGATTGTCTGTAAAGGGCTGTATAAATAAAGTACATTTACATTTTTGCAGAAATTAGCAAATTTAACAGCCATCACAGACTTCCAAGAACCAGGGTAAACCTGTACGGTGGGTTGATTGATCCGCTGAAAGAAGGTATTTGCTCTCTGCATATGGATGAGAGTTATGTTGTGCTCTTTTTACCCACCGTGATTATTTCCTGTACACTTCTCTCACTACAATCACACCCGTTGAAGACGGTTTAAACGGATATCTTCAATCGAGCCCTCAGCCACCACTTCTCAGCACAAAGTAATATATTTTATAAATCAAATCAAATCAAATTTATTTGTAGCACATTTCATGTACAAAACAATTCAAAGTGCTTCACATAAAATAAAAGCATTGCAGCAGGGAGTGGAAGAAGCATTAAAATTACATAAAAGAATATAAAGAGAAACAAATAAAATAATTTAAATGATTAAAAACAAGCAACAGTCCAGATAAATTCCAAGATATCGTGCAGATTTCATGCATAGACACATGAGAACAGAAATGTTTTTAACCTGGATTTAAAAATGTCTCCATTGGGTGAAAGTTTAATCTCCAAAATTCCAAAATAAAATCTCCAAGTTTTATATCCAAAATGTTCATTTTTTGTCACATTTTCATTTAATTTAATTATTTTTTTGTTCAAACTGTTTTAAACTGTTGTAAAACTTTCACATGAGGAGGAAAGAGAAACAAAGCTGAGTGACTGCTCCGTCTTCTCCTCATTGTCCAATCACCGATCAGCTCTGAGTCTCTGGTTACCCCACGTGTTGCCATGGAGATGATACTTTACACAGAATTACCCCCCTGGATGCTTCTCTGGTTAAAAAACGCGATCATCTCATTTAAAGCTGTCCACAGTGGTTCTGTCCGTGTGCAACATGATGCCGGTTCCCCTCGGCTCGGTCACCATCGGACCGCAGTCCTGGCGCGACGGGACGGCCCGGTCCATCCGGCGGGCGGAGAGCCTGGTCCGGCAGACTCGGGCCGGTCGCTCCGCGGCTGGCGGCCGGCCCCGGAGCGTGAGTTTCGCCCCAATGCGCGCGAACGGCACCGCAGAAACGGACGAATATAAAAACACAGCAGAGGAAGCCGGACTGAGACGGGACTCCATCTGTAAAAATAAGACGGCGAGGCCCCAAACTGCAGGAGCCAGGGTGAGAAAAACCGTTTACAGAGAGAGCCCTGGGTCACTTTGGAAATAATGTTTTTATTTTCATGTCAACTTTGCAATGTGGAGTAGGACCGGAGTTCCCAGCCTTGGGTTTGGGGCTCTTTCAGGGGACAGGGAACCAGAAAAATCCCCTCAAAATGTTGATGGTCTGGGCAACGATTAAATATTTAATCTAATTAATCACATGATTTCCCTGATTGCGATTAATCTCATTTGTACGCAAAATCCAAAAATGAATCCAAAAGTAGTGTATAGCTTTTAGCATTTAGCTTTATTTTAAATGTGCTGCCATATGAATGAAAGTGCCATAACATTTGTTGTGCAAACACACTTTTAACATCAGCATCTTTCTGTAGTTTTTATGTAGAAGCCTCGCTCCACTGTCTGTTTCCTTGAATGACTTGCTGCTATCAGTTGTGTGTTTTGCCTTTAAGTGATATTTTAGACTGGAACTACTACGCTGAGAAGACAATTCAACTTGGCAGTGTTTACAGATGACTTTGGTTCTGTCGACTCCGCCGTCTGGAAGAACTTTAAAATGAAAATGGCCGAGTAAAAGTTCCGTAACCTTCTCCATGTTTGGTGGATCCGCCGATTACTTTCTTTTCCTGTTCCACAGCAGACAGCAGCAGACTTTTACAAAATAAAAGCCTGTGAGCAGCAGACTTTTACAAAATAAAAGCCTGTGAGCAGCAGACTTTTACAAAATAAAAGTCTGTGAGCAACAGACTTTAACAATAATAAAATAAATTTAAAAATTAAAAAAAAAAATAAAAAATGCGTTAATGCGCGATGAAATATTTATCTGCATTAAATAATTAGCTAGTTAACGCGATAATAACGAGTTAACTCGCCCAGCCCTACATATTGTAGCTAAACACATATAACTGGCTTTGAGGAGCAAAGATATTCAGGGGATCTCCAGTTTGTTCACAAATGTGTTTGAATCTAATTTAATCTCACCCATTTATTTTGTCATTTGACTTTGACATTAAAGGGATAGTTTCCCTCTTTTGACATGAAGCTGTGTAACATCCCATATCAGCAGCATCATTTCTGAACATCTTCTTCCCCCCTGCTGCGTCCTGTGAGCAGAGTTCCAGCCTCGTTTTGGAGTTGATGAAGGTAGTCCTGCTAGTTGGCTGGGGTTTAAAAAATAAAGCGCTTTGCTTCTCAAAACAATATGCGTTCAACAGAGTAATACATTTGCATCACAAAATGGTTCTCCAGGAAAAAGTCAGACCTCACAATCTCTTGGCGCTATTTTCTCTCCCTTCGTATCACTGCCTGCTGTGAAAATAATTGAAAAGTTGGTGGTTATGATCAGAACTGAAGTGGAATAAAAGATTTATGAAAAAAAGTGGAAAAAAATATTAATATATTATGTTTTTAGGTCGTTTTAAAAGGGGACAAAAATGTCCCTTTTCAGAAATTGAATCTTTTTTAAATCAGATATAGCAAAAAATTTAAAAATCCCTAAAAATCAATGTTGTTGCTGATCATTGACATATCCCAGACCATAATTATCCCCAGTCAATAATTTCACTTTGCATTCTATATATTGAAAATATAGCAGTTTTTGTGGGGTTTTTTTTGTTTTTTTTTTACAGAAATTGGAATTTACATCATATAAACCAGTATTTAAAGGGTTAAATTTTTGAAAACAATTGAAAACTTTGTAGCTATGATCAGAACTGAAGTGGAATAAAAGATCTATGAAAAAAAAAGCGGGAAAAATATTAACATATGATGTTTTTAAGTTGTTTTAGAAAAAACTTAAGGGGACACAAGGGGAAATTTTCTGAAATGTCCCCTTTCATAAATCAAGTTGCGTTTTAAATCAGGTATGAGGGTTAAGGAACTTGACAATGTGTGATTTTTTTTTCTATTTAAACATGCTTTTTAAAATTCTGTAAAAAGTTCCCATCCGGCTCCCGGAGGACATCTGTGGTCCCGTTCCCGCCTGCCAGCCTGCGGGAGCACTGTGCAGCAGCCAGCGTGGCTGTGGCCGGCGGTTACATGCGGAGGGTGCGGGAGGTTGAGGGGCAGCTGCGCCGGCAGGCCGGCCGGGTCACCGAGGAGGGCACCAAGCTGGAGAGGGAGCGGGGTCGCCTGGAGAGGACGCTGCGCAGCATCACCACCAACCTGACCGTCAACAGGAGGAGCTCGGAGGGCAGGAGCAGGAGGCCATCCACCGCTGAGACGGTGAGACTAAAGCCGGGACTTCCCCCGCAGACACATGCAAGCCACAAAACTGTCCAACGTGCGTCATAACATCATCATGCAACATCAAACCCGGGTCGCATCCTTCCAGGAAGGCTGAATATTGCATGTGTGGCCTGTTGCAGATGAGAGACGGCGCTGATGGCTTGTTGCTGTGGGAGAGAAAAGAGCTGGTGGAGTTGAAACGGGATCTGGAGGGAGCGTTGAGAAGCACACTGACCCAGCTCCAGGTGATCCATGACATCACTGCTCTGTTTTCATCTTGTTTTTCAACACGCCTACCTATAGGCCACTGTAATTTCTTACACCAAATAAATAGTGTCGGGTTCCATGGCAGAGGAAAAACGAGAAACAATATCCTATTCTGCCTTTTATAGCCTATTTACTAAACTGTCTTAGGCATTATAAATGGGTAAAATGTGGGTAGGCTAGTTTAAAAGGCTACTCAATCAGGGGAATAACTTATCAGACCATATCAGGGACTCTTAATTTAAGATTCTGACTTTTTATTTTGCAATATTCCCTCTTGTAGAAGTATTTATTGACTGTGCTGCATTAAGATTAAAACATGTTCAGCACCTGAACTGAAATATTGTTCATTATTTAGTATCTGTTGACCTGTTGAAAACTGTAACACTGGGCATACTGTGTTTTTTAGTAATATTTCCTCTTGTTAAAGGCTAACTTGATTATGTTTGATGAGCTACAGAAGGAGGAATTGAAAAGCTAAATGGCTGAACTCAAAAGTGTTTCTATTTGCTTAGATAACCTGTAGCTCTGTTAAACCTGTTGAGGTTCATGCAAATTTCAATAAATGTTCTTATACATCCAGTACAGGCTCATTTTCTGTATACAGTAAGGCAGTGTTGGTGGTGGGGTTCTGGCTGGGGGCCTGGGCCCCTGTACAATTGTATGCCCAGCAACGCCCCTGGTAACAACCCCAACACACTGGAAAAAATGCCCCTCCAAAAATAAGTAAAAAAACAACAAATAAAAGACGTTTTTGCTTGAAATAAGCAAAAAATCTGCCGATGGAACTAGTGAAAATCGGTTTGTCAAGATTTCTTGAAAGAAAATGTGATATTTGGGACTTTTGAGATAAAAGTGATCTTGAAATTAGCTTAAAAACCTCTTCAAATGAAAAAAAGCTCCTCCCCCTAAGAGACTCCTCCCACTGAGGAAGAGACTCCTCCCCCTAAGAGACTCCTCCCACTGAGGAAGAGACTCCTCCCCCTATGACTCCTCCCACTGAGGAAGAGACTCCTCCCCCTAAGAGACTCCTCCCCCTAAGACTCCTCCCCTAAGACAGAGACTCCACCCCTAACAGACTCCTCCCCCTAAGAGACTCCTCCCCGAGGAAGAGACTCCTCCCCCTAAGAGACTCCTCCCCCTAAGACAGAGACTCCTCCCCTAAGACAGAGACTCCTCCCCTAAGACAGAGACTCCTCCCCCTAAGACAGAGACTCCTCCCACTAAGACAGAGACTCCTCCCCCTAACAGACTCCACCCCTAACAGACTCCTCCCACTGAGGAAGAGACTCCTCCCCCTAAGAGACTCCACCCCCTAACAGACTCCACCCCTAACAGACTCCTCCCACTGAGGAAGAGACTCCTCCCCCTAAGAGACTCCTCCCACTGAGGAAGTGACCCCTCCCCCTAAGAGACTCCTCCCCCTAAGACAGAGACTCCTCCCACTAAGACAGAGACTCCTCCCCCTAACAGACTCCACCCCCTAAGAGACTCCTCCCACTGAGGAAGAGACTCCTCCCCCTAAAACAGAGACTCCTCCCCCTAACAGACTCCTTCCCCTAAGAGACTCCTCCCCCTAAAACAGAGACTCCTCCCCCTAAGAGACTCCTCCCCCTAAGAGACTCCTCCCCCTATGACTCCTCCCCCTGAGGCAGAGACTCCACCCTGAGGCAGAGACTCCCCCCCCTTAACAGACTCCACCCCCTAAGAGACTCCTCCCACTGAGGTTGAGACTCCTCCCCCTAAAACAGAGACTCCTCCCCCTAACAGACTCCTTCCCCTAAGAGACTCCTCCCCCTAAGACAGAGACTCCTCCCCCTAAGAGACTCCTCCCCCTAAAACAGAGACTCCTCCCCCTAAGAGACTCCTCCCCCTAAGAGACTCCTCCCCCTATGACTCCTCCCCCTGAGGCAGAGACTCCACCCTGAGGCAGAGACTCCTCCCCCTAAGAGACTCCTCCCACTGAGGAAAAGACTCCACCCCCTAAGAGACTCCTCCCCCTAAGAGACTCCTCCCACTGAGGAAGAGACTCCTCCCCCTAAGAGACTCCTCCCCCTAAGAGACTCCTCCCCTAAGACAGAGACTCCTCCCCTAAGAGACTCCTCCCCTAAGAGACTCCTCCTCCTAACAGACTCCTCCTCCTAACAGACTCCTCCCCCTAAGACAGAGACTCCTCCCCCTAAGAGACTCCTCCCCCTAAAATAGAGACTCCTCCCCTAAGAGACTCCTCCCCTAAGAGACTCCTCCCCTAAGACAGAGACTCCTCCCCCTAAGAGACTCCTCCCCTAAGACAGAGACTCCTCCCCCTAACAGACTCCTCCCCCTAAGCCAGAGACTCCTCCCCCTAAGACAGAGACTCCTCCCCCTGAGAGACTCCTCCCACTGAGGAAGTGACTCCTCCTCCTAACAGACTCCACCCCCTAAGACAGAGACTCCTCCCCCCTAAGAGAATCCACCCCCTAAGAGACTCCTCCCCCTAAGAGACTCCTCCCCCTAACAGACTCCTCCCCCTAACAGACTCCTCCCCCTGAGGCAGAGACTCCTCCCCTAAGAGACTCC
This sequence comes from Odontesthes bonariensis, assembly GCF_027942865.1. Lineage (NCBI taxonomy): Eukaryota > Metazoa > Chordata > Actinopteri > Atheriniformes > Atherinopsidae > Odontesthes > Odontesthes bonariensis. Next base: position 38,458,791 of record NC_134510.1, read on the forward strand.
TCCCCCTAACAGACTCCACCCCTTACAGACTCCACCCCCTGAGGCAGAGACTCCTCCCCTAAGAGACTCCTCCCCCTAAGAGACTCCTCCCCTAAGACAGAGACTCCTCCCCTAAGACAGAGACTCCTCCCCTAAGAGACTCCTCCCCTAAGAGACTCCTCCCCTAAGACAGAGACTCCTCCCCCTAAAATAGAGACTCCTCCCCTAAGACAGAGACTCCTCCCCTAAGAGACTCCTCCCCCTAAGCCAGAGACTCCTCCCACTGAGACAAAGACTCCTCCCCCTAACAGACTCCTCCCCCTAAGAGACTCCTCCCCCTGAGGCAGAGACTCCTCCCCTAAGAGACTCCTCCCCCTAACAGACTCCACCCCTAACAGACTCCTCCCCCTAAGAGACTCCTCACCCTAACAGACTCCTCCCCCTAACAGACTCCTCCCCCTAACAGACTCCACCCCTTACAGACTCCTCCCACTGAGGCAGAGACTCCACCCCCTGAGGCAGAGACTCCTCCCCTAAGAGACTCCTCCCCCTAAGAGACTCCTCCCCTAAGACAGAGACTCCTCCCCTGAGACAGAGACTCCTCCCCCTAAGAGACTCCTCCCCCTAAGAGACTCCTCCCACTGAGGAAGAGACTCCTCCCCCTAAGAGACTCCTCCCCCTAAGCCAGAGACTCCTCCCCCTAAGACAGAGACTCCTCCCCCTAAGAGACTCCTCCCCTAAGACAGAGACTCCTCCCCCTAACAGACTCCTCCCCCTAAGCCAGAAACTCCTCCCCCTAAGACAGAGACTCCTCCCCCTGAGAGACTCCTCCCACTGAGGAAGAGACTCCTCCCCCTAAGAGACTCCTCCCCTAAGACAGAGACTCCTCCCCCTAACAGACTCCTCCCCCTAAGCCAGAAACTCCTCCCCCTAAGACAGAGACTCCTCCCCCTAAGAGACTCCTCCCCCTAAGAGACTCCTCCCACTGAGGAAGAGACTCCTCCCCCTAAGAGACTCCTCCCCCTAAAATAGAGACTCCTCCCCTAAGACAGAGACTCCTCCTCCTAACAGACTCCACCCCCTAAGACAGAGACTCCTCCCCCCTAAGAGAATCCACCCCCTAAGAGACTCCTCCCCCTAAGAGACTCCTCCCCCTAACAGACTCCTCCCCCTGAGGCAGAGACTCCTCCCCTAAGAGACTCCTCCCCCTAAGAGACTCCTCCCCTAAGACAGAGACTCCTCCCCTGAGACAGAGACTCCTCCCCCTAAGAGACTCCTCCCCCTAAGAGACTCCTCCCACTGAGGAAGAGACTCCTCCCCCTAAGAGACTCCTCCCCCTAAAATAGAGACTCCTCCCCTAAGACAGAGACTCCTCCCCCTAAGAGACTCCTCCCCTAAGACAGAGACTCCTCCCCCTAACAGACTCCTCCCCCTAAGCCAGAGACTCCTCCCCCTAAGACAGAGACTCCTCCCCCTGAGAGACTCCTCCCACTGAGGAAGTGACTCCTCCTCCTAACAGACTCCACCCCCTAAGACAGAGACTCCTCCCCCCTAAGAGAATCCACCCCCTAAGAGACTCCTCCCCCTAAGAGACTCCTCCCCCTAACAGACTCCTCCCCCTAACAGACTCCTCCCCCTGAGGCAGAGACTCCTCCCCTAAGAGACTCCTCCCCCTAAGAGACTCCTCCCCTAAGACAGAGACTCCTCCCCTAAGAGACTTCTCCCCTAAGAGACTCCTCCCCTAAGACAGAGACTCCTCCCACTGAGACAAAGACTCCTCCCCCTAACAGACTCCTCCCCCTAAGAGACTCCTCCCCCTGAGGCAGAGACTCCTCCCCTAAGAGACTCCTCCCCCTAACAGACTCCACCCCTAACAGACTCCTCCCCCTAAGAGACTCCTCACCCTAACAGACTCCTCCCCCTAACAGACTCCTCCCCCTAACAGACTCCACCCCTTACAGACTCCTCCCACTGAGGCAGAGACTCCACCCCCTGAGGCAGAGACTCCTCCCCTAAGAGACTCCTCCCCCTAAGAGACTCCTCCCCTAAGACAGAGACTCCTCCCCTGAGACAGAGACTCCTCCCCCTAAGAGACTCCTCCCCCTAAGAGACTCCTCCCACTGAGGAAGAGACTCCTCCCCCTAAGAGACTCCTCCCCCTAAGAGACTCCTCCCACTGAGGAAGAGACTCCTCCCCCTAAGAGACTCCACCCCCTAACAGACTCCACCCCCTAAGAGACTCCTCACCCTGAGAGACTCCTCCCACTGAGGAAGAGACTCCTCCCCCTGAGGCAGAGACTCCTCCCACTGAGGAAGAGACTCCTCCCCCTAAGAGACTCCTCACCCTGAGAGACTCCTCCCACTGAGGAAGAGACTCCTCCCCCTGAGGAAGAGACTTCTCCCCTAAGAGACTCCTCCCACTGAGGAAGAGACTCCTCCCCCTATGACTCCTCCCCCTGAGGCAGACTCCTCCCCCTAAGAGACTTCTCCCACTGAGGAAGAGACTCCTCCTCCTAACAGACTCCTCCCCCTAAGACAGAGACTCCTCCCCCTAAGAGACTCCTCCCCCTAAAATAGAGACTCCTCCCCCTAAGAGACTCCTCCCCTAAGACAGAGACTCCTCCCCTAAGACAGAGACTCCTCCCCTAAGAGACTCCTCCCCTAAGAGACTCCTCCTCCTAACAGACTCCTCCCCCTAAGACAGAGACTCCTCCCCCTAAGAGACTCCTCCCCCTAAAATAGAGACTCCTCCCCTAAGAGACTCCTCCCCTAAGAGACTCCTCCCCTAAGACAGAGACTCCTCCCCCTAAGAGACTCCTCCCACTAAGACAGAGACTCCTCCCACTAAGACAGAGACTCCTCCCCCTAACAGACTCCACCCCTAACAGACTCCTCCCACTGAGGAAGAGACTCCTCCCCCTAAGAGACTCCACCCCCTAACAGACTCCACCCCTAACAGACTCCTCCCACTGAGGAAGAGACTCCTCCCCCTAAGAGACTCCTCCCACTGAGGAAGTGACCCCTCCCCCTAAGAGACTCCTCCCACTGAGGCAGAGACTCCTCCCCCTAAGACAGAGACTCCTCCCCCTGAGACAGAGACTCCTCCCCCTAAGACAGAGACTCCTCCCCCTGATAGACTCCTCCCACTGAGGAAGTGACTCCTCCTCCTAACAGACTCCTCCCCCTAACAGACTCCTCCCCCTAAGCCAGAGACTCCTCCCCCTAAGACAGAGACTCCTCCCACTGAGGAAGTGACTCCTCCTCCTAACAGACTCCACCCCCTAAGACAGAGACTCCTCCCCCTTAAGAGAATCCTCCCACTGAGGAAGAGACTCCTCCCCCTGAGGCAGAGACTCCTCCCCCTGAGGAAGAGACTTCTCCCCTAAGAGACTCCTCCCACTGAGGAAGAGACTCCTCCCCCTATGACTCCTCCCCCTGAGGCAGACTCCTCCCCCTAAGAGACTTCTCCCACTGAGGAAGAGACTCCTCCTCCTAACAGACTCCTCCCCCTAAGACAGAGACTCCTCCCCCTAAGAGACTCCTCCCCCTAAAATAGAGACTCCTCCCCCTAAGAGACTCCTCCCCTAAGACAGAGACTCCTCCCCTAAGACAGAGACTCCTCCCCTAAGAGACTCCTCCCCTAATAGACTCCTCCTCCTAACAGACTCCTCCCCCTAAGACAGAGACTCCTCCCCCTAAGAGACTCCTCCCCCTAAAATAGAGACTCCTCCCCTAAGAGACTCCTCCCCTAAGAGACTCCTCCCCTAAGACAGAGACTCCTCCCCCTTAAGAGAATCCTCCCACTAAGACAGAGACTCCTCCCACTAAGACAGAGACTCCTCCCCCTAACAGACTCCACCCCTAACAGACTCCTCCCACTGAGGAAGAGACTCCTCCCCCTAAGAGACTCCAACCCCTAACAGACTCCACCCCTAACAGACTCCTCCCACTGAGGAAGTGACCCCTCCCCCTAAGAGACTCCTCCCACTGAGGCAGAGACTCCTCCCCCTAAGACAGAGACTCCTCCCCCTGAGACACAGACTCCTCCCCCTAAGACAGAGACTCCTCCCCCTGAGAGACTCCTCCCACTGAGGAAGTGACTCCTCCTCCTAACAGACTCCTCCCCCTAACAGACTCCTCCCCCTAAGCCAGAGACTCCTCCCCCTAAGACAGAGACTCCTCCCACTGAGGAAGTGACTCCTCCTCCTAACAGACTCCACCCCCTAAGACAGAGACTCCTCCCCCCTAAGAGAATCCACCCCCTAAGAGACTCCTCCCCCTAAGAGACTCCTCCCCCTAACAGACTCCTCCCCCTGAGGCAGAGACTCCTCCCCTAAGAGACTCCTCCCCCTAAGAGACTCCTCCCCTAAGACAGAGACTCCTCCCCTGAGACAGAGACTCCTCCCCCTAAGAGACTCCTCCCCCTAAGAGACTCCTCCCACTGAGGAAGAGACTCCTCCCCCTAAGAGACTCCTCCCCCTAAAATAGAGACTCCTCCCCTAAGACAGAGACTCCTCCCCCTAAGAGACTCCTCCCCTAAGACAGAGACTCCTCCCCCTAACAGACTCCTCCCCCTAAGCCAGAGACTCCTCCCCCTAAGACAGAGACTCCTCCCCCTGAGAGACTCCTCCCACTGAGGAAGTGACTCCTCCTCCTAACAGACTCCACCCCCTAAGACAGAGACTCCTCCCCCCTAAGAGAATCCACCCCCTAAGAGACTCCTCCCCCTAAGAGACTCCTCCCCCTAACAGACTCCACCCCTTACAGACTCCACCCCCTGAGGCAGAGACTCCTCCCCTAAGAGACTCCTCCCCCTAAGAGACTCCTCCCCTAAGACAGAGACTCCTCCCCTAAGACAGAGACTCCTCCCCTAAGAGACTTCTCCCCTAAGAGACTCCTCCCCTAAGACAGAGACTCCTCCCACTGAGACAAAGACTCCTCCCCCTAACAGACTCCTCCCCCTAAGAGACTCCTCCCCCTGAGGCAGAGACTCCACCCCTAACAGACTCCTCCCACTGAGGAAGAGACTCCTCCCCCTAAGAGACTCCACCCCCTAACAGACTCCACCCCTAACAGACTCCTCCCACTGAGGAAGAGACTCCTCCCCCTAAGAGACTCCTCCCACTGAGGAAGTGACCCCTCCCCCTAAGAGACTCCTCCCACTGAGGCAGAGACTCCTCCCCCTAAGACAGAGACTCCTCCCCCTGAGACAGAGACTCCTCCCCCTAAGACAGAGACTCCTCCCCCTGATAGACTCCTCCCACTGAGGAAGTGACTCCTCCTCCTAACAGACTCCTCCCCCTAACAGACTCCTCCCCCTAAGCCAGAGACTCCTCCCCCTAAGACAGAGACTCCTCCCACTGAGGAAGTGACTCCTCCTCCTAACAGACTCCACCCCCTAAGACAGAGACTCCTCCCCCTTAAGAGAATCCTCCCACTAAGACAGAGACTCCTCCCACTAAGACAGAGACTCCTCCCCCTAACAGACTCCACCCCTAACAGACTCCTCCCACTGAGGAAGAGACTCCTCCCCCTAAGAGACTCCACCCCCTAACAGACTCCACCCCTAACAGACTCCTCCCACTGAGGAAGTGACCCCTCCCCCTAAGAGACTCCTCCCACTGAGGCAGAGACTCCTCCCCCTAAGACAGAGACTCCTCCCCCTGAGACACAGACTCCTCCCCCTAAGACAGAGACTCCTCCCCCTGAGAGACTCCTCCCACTGAGGAAGTGACTCCTCCTCCTAACAGACTCCTCCCCCTAACAGACTCCTCCCCCTAAGCCAGAGACTCCTCCCCCTAAGACAGAGACTCCTCCCACTGAGGAAGTGACTCCTCCTCCTAACAGACTCCACCCCCTAAGACAGAGACTCCTCCCCCCTAAGAGAATCCACCCCCTAAGAGACTCCTCCCCCTAAGAGACTCCTCCCCCTAACAGACTCCTCCCCCTGAGGCAGAGACTCCTCCCCTAAGAGACTCCTCCCCCTAAGAGACTCCTCCCCTAAGACAGAGACTCCTCCCCTGAGACAGAGACTCCTCCCCCTAAGAGACTCCTCCCCCTAAGAGACTCCTCCCACTGAGGAAGAGACTCCTCCCCCTAAGAGACTCCTCCCCCTAAAATAGAGACTCCTCCCCTAAGACAGAGACTCCTCCCCCTAAGAGACTCCTCCCCTAAGACAGAGACTCCTCCCCCTAACAGACTCCTCCCCCTAAGCCAGAGACTCCTCCCCCTAAGACAGAGACTCCTCCCCCTGAGACTCCTCCCACTGAGGAAGTGACTCCTCCTCCTAACAGACTCCACCCCCTAAGACAGAGACTCCTCCCCCCTAAGAGAATCCACCCCCTAAGAGACTCCTCCCCCTAAGAGACTCCTCCCCCTAACAGACTCCTCCCCCTAACAGACTCCTCCCCCTGAGGCAGAGACTCCTCCCCTAAGAGACTCCTCCCCCTAACAGACTCCACCCCTTACAGACTCCACCCCCTGAGGCAGAGACTCCTCCCCTAAGAGACTCCTCCCCCTAAGAGACTCCTCCCCTAAGACAGAGACTCCTCCCCTAAGACAGAGACTCCTCCCCTAAGAGACTTCTCCCCTAAGAGACTCCTCCCCTAAGACAGAGACTCCTCCCACTGAGACAAAGACTCCTCCCCCTAACAGACTCCTCCCCCTAAGAGACTCCTCCCCCTGAGGCAGAGACTCCTCCCCTAAGAGACTCCTCCCCCTAACAGACTCCACCCCTAACAGACTCCTCCCCCTAAGAGACTCCTCACCCTAACAGACTCCTCCCCCTAACAGACTCCTCCCCCTAACAGACTCCACCCCTTACAGACTCCTCCCACTGAGGCAGAGACTCCACCCCCTGAGGCAGAGACTCCTCCCCTAAGAGACTCCTCCCCCTAAGAGACTCCTCCCCTAAGACAGAGACTCCTCCCCTGAGACAGAGACTCCTCCCCCTAAGAGACTCCTCCCCCTAAGAGACTCCTCCCACTGAGGAAGAGACTCCTCCCCCTAAGAGACTCCTCCCCCTAAGAGACTCCTCCCACTGAGGAAGAGACTCCTCCCCCTAAGAGACTCCACCCCCTAACAGACTCCACCCCCTAAGAGACTCCTCACCCTGAGAGACTCCTCCCACTGAGGAAGAGACTCCTCCCCCTGAGGCAGAGACTCCTCCCACTGAGGAAGAGACTCCTCCCCCTAAGAGACTCCTCCCCCTAAAATAGAGACTCCTCCCCCTAAGAGACTCCTCCCCTAAGACAGAGACTCCTCCCCTAAGACAGAGACTCCTCCCCTAAGAGACTCCTCCCCTAATAGACTCCTCCTCCTAACAGACTCCTCCCCCTAAGACAGAGACTCCTCCCCCTAAGAGACTCCTCCCCCTAAAATAGAGACTCCTCCCCTAAGAGACTCCTCCCCTAAGAGACTCCTCCCCTAAGACAGAGACTCCTCCCCCTTAAGAGAATCCTCCCACTAAGACAGAGACTCCTCCCACTAAGACAGAGACTCCTCCCCCTAACAGACTCCACCCCTAACAGACTCCTCCCACTGAGGAAGAGACTCCTCCCCCTAAGAGACTCCACCCCCTAACAGACTCCACCCCTAACAGACTCCTCCCACTGAGGAAGTGACCCCTCCCCCTAAGAGACTCCTCCCACTGAGGCAGAGACTCCTCCCCCTAAGACAGAGACTCCTCCCCCTGAGACACAGACTCCTCCCCCTAAGACAGAGACTCCTCCCCCTGAGAGACTCCTCCCACTGAGGAAGTGACTCCTCCTCCTAACAGACTCCTCCCCCTAACAGACTCCTCCCCCTAAGCCAGAGACTCCTCCCCCTAAGACAGAGACTCCTCCCACTGAGGAAGTGACTCCTCCTCCTAACAGACTCCACCCCCTAAGACAGAGACTCCTCCCCCCTAAGAGAATCCACCCCCTAAGAGACTCCTCCCCCTAAGAGACTCCTCCCCCTAACAGACTCCTCCCCCTGAGGCAGAGACTCCTCCCCTAAGAGACTCCTCCCCCTAAGAGACTCCTCCCCTAAGACAGAGACTCCTCCCCTGAGACAGAGACTCCTCCCCCTAAGAGACTCCTCCCCCTAAGAGACTCCTCCCACTGAGGAAGAGACTCCTCCCCCTAAGAGACTCCTCCCCCTAAAATAGAGACTCCTCCCCTAAGACAGAGACTCCTCCCCCTAAGAGACTCCTCCCCTAAGACAGAGACTCCTCCCCCTAACAGACTCCTCCCCCTAAGCCAGAGACTCCTCCCCCTAAGACAGAGACTCCTCCCCCTGAGAGACTCCTCCCACTGAGGAAGTGACTCCTCCTCCTAACAGACTCCACCCCCTAAGACAGAGACTCCTCCCCCCTAAGAGAATCCACCCCCTAAGAGACTCCTCCCCCTAAGAGACTCCTCCCCCTAACAGACTCCTCCCCCTAACAGACTCCTCCCCCTGAGGCAGAGACTCCTCCCCTAAGAGACTCCTCCCCCTAACAGACTCCACCCCTTACAGACTCCACCCCCTGAGGCAGAGACTCCTCCCCTAAGAGACTCCTCCCCCTAAGAGACTCCTCCCCTAAGACAGAGACTCCTCCCCTAAGACAGAGACTCCTCCCCTAAGAGACTTCTCCCCTAAGAGACTCCTCCCCTAAGACAGAGACTCCTCCCACTGAGACAAAGACTCCTCCCCCTAACAGACTCCTCCCCCTAAGAGACTCCTCCCCCTGAGGCAGAGACTCCACCCCTAACAGACTCCTCCCACTGAGGAAGAGACTCCTCCCCCTAAGAGACTCCACCCCCTAACAGACTCCACCCCTAACAGACTCCTCCCACTGAGGAAGAGACTCCTCCCCCTAAGAGACTCCTCCCACTGAGGAAGTGACCCCTCCCCCTAAGAGACTCCTCCCACTGAGGCAGAGACTCCTCCCCCTAAGACAGAGACTCCTCCCCCTGAGACAGAGACTCCTCCCCCTAAGACAGAGACTCCTCCCCCTGATAGACTCCTCCCACTGAGGAAGTGACTCCTCCTCCTAACAGACTCCTCCCCCTAACAGACTCCTCCCCCTAAGCCAGAGACTCCTCCCCCTAAGACAGAGACTCCTCCCACTGAGGAAGTGACTCCTCCTCCTAACAGACTCCACCCCCTAAGACAGAGACTCCTCCCCCTTAAGAGAATCCTCCCACTAAGACAGAGACTCCTCCCACTAAGACAGAGACTCCTCCCCCTAACAGACTCCACCCCTAACAGACTCCTCCCACTGAGGAAGAGACTCCTCCCCCTAAGAGACTCCACCCCCTAACAGACTCCACCCCTAACAGACTCCTCCCACTGAGGAAGTGACCCCTCCCCCTAAGAGACTCCTCCCACTGAGGCAGAGACTCCACCCCTAAGACAGAGACTCCTCCCCCTGAGACACAGACTCCTCCCCCTAAGACAGAGACTCCTCCCCCTGAGAGACTCCTCCCACTGAGGAAGTGACTCCTCCTCCTAACAGACTCCTCCCCCTAACAGACTCCTCCCCCTAAGCCAGAGACTCCTCCCCCTAAGACAGAGACTCCTCCCACTGAGGAAGTGACTCCTCCTCCTAACAGACTCCACCCCCTAAGACAGAGACTCCTCCCCCCTAAGAGAATCCACCCCCTAAGAGACTCCTCCCCCTAAGAGACTCCTCCCCCTAACAGACTCCTCCCCCTGAGGCAGAGACTCCTCCCCTAAGAGACTCCTCCCCCTAAGAGACTCCTCCCCTAAGACAGAGACTCCTCCCCTGAGACAGAGACTCCTCCCCCTAAGAGACTCCTCCCCCTAAGAGACTCCTCCCACTGAGGAAGAGACTCCTCCCCCTAAGAGACTCCTCCCCCTAAAATAGAGACTCCTCCCCTAAGACAGAGACTCCTCCCCCTAAGAGACTCCTCCCCTAAGACAGAGACTCCTCCCCCTAACAGACTCCTCCCCCTAAGCCAGAGACTCCTCCCCCTAAGACAGAGACTCCTCCCCCTGAGAGACTCCTCCCACTGAGGAAGTGACTCCTCCTCCTAACAGACTCCACCCCCTAAGACAGAGACTCCTCCCCCCTAAGAGAATCCACCCCCTAAGAGACTCCTCCCCCTAAGAGACTCCTCCCCCTAACAGACTCCTCCCCCTAACAGACTCCTCCCCCTGAGGCAGAGACTCCTCCCCTAAGAGACTCCTCCCCCTAACAGACTCCACCCCTTACAGACTCCACCCCCTGAGGCAGAGACTCCTCCCCTAAGAGACTCCTCCCCCTAAGAGACTCCTCCCCTAAGACAGAGACTCCTCCCCTAAGACAGAGACTCCTCCCCTAAGAGACTTCTCCCCTAAGAGACTCCTCCCCTAAGACAGAGACTCCTCCCACTGAGACAAAGACTCCTCCCCCTAACAGACTCCTCCCCCTAAGAGACTCCTCCCCCTGAGGCAGAGACTCCTCCCCTAAGAGACTCCTCCCCCTAACAGACTCCACCCCTAACAGACTCCTCCCCCTAAGAGACTCCTCACCCTAACAGACTCCTCCCCCTAACAGACTCCTCCCCCTAACAGACTCCACCCCTTACAGACTCCTCCCACTGAGGCAGAGACTCCACCCCCTGAGGCAGAGACTCCTCCCCTAAGAGACTCCTCCCCCTAAGAGACTCCTCCCCTAAGACAGAGACTCCTCCCCTGAGACAGAGACTCCTCCCCCTAAGAGACTCCTCCCCCTAAGAGACTCCTCCCACTGAGGAAGAGACTCCTCCCCCTAAGAGACTCCTCCCCCTAAGAGACTCCTCCCACTGAGGAAGAGACTCCTCCCCCTAAGAGACTCCACCCCCTAACAGACTCCACCCCCTAAGAGACTCCTCACCCTGAGAGACTCCTCCCACTGAGGAAGAGACTCCTCCCCCTGAGGCAGAGACTCCTCCCACTGAGGAAGAGACTCCTCCCCCTAAGAGACTCCTCACCCTGAGAGACTCCTCCCACTGAGGAAGAGACTCCTCCCCCTGAGGAAGAGACTTCTCCCCTAAGAGACTCCTCCCACTGAGGAAGAGACTCCTCCCCCTATGACTCCTCCCCCTGAGGCAGACTCCTCCCCCTAAGAGACTTCTCCCACTGAGGAAGAGACTCCTCCTCCTAACAGACTCCTCCCCCTAAGACAGAGACTCCTCCCCCTAAGAGACTCCTCCCCCTAAAATAGAGACTCCTCCCCCTAAGAGACTCCTCCCCTAAGACAGAGACTCCTCCCCTAAGACAGAGACTCCTCCCCTAAGAGACTCCTCCCCTAAGAGACTCCTCCTCCTAACAGACTCCTCCCCCTAAGACAGAGACTCCTCCCCCTAAGAGACTCCTCCCCCTAAAATAGAGACTCCTCCCCTAAGAGACTCCTCCCCTAAGAGACTCCTCCCCTAAGACAGAGACTCCTCCCCCTAAGAGACTCCTCCCACTAAGACAGAGACTCCTCCCACTAAGACAGAGACTCCTCCCCCTAACAGACTCCACCCCTAACAGACTCCTCCCACTGAGGAAGAGACTCCTCCCCCTAAGAGACTCCACCCCCTAACAGACTCCACCCCTAACAGACTCCTCCCACTGAGGAAGAGACTCCTCCCCCTAAGAGACTCCTCCCACTGAGGAAGTGACCCCTCCCCCTAAGAGACTCCTCCCACTGAGGCAGAGACTCCTCCCCCTAAGACAGAGACTCCTCCCCCTGAGACAGAGACTCCTCCCCCTAAGACAGAGACTCCTCCCCCTGATAGACTCCTCCCACTGAGGAAGTGACTCCTCCTCCTAACAGACTCCTCCCGCTAACAGACTCCTCCCCCTAAGCCAGAGACTCCTCCCCCTAAGACAGAGACTCCTCCCACTGAGGAAGTGACTCCTCCTCCTAACAGACTCCACCCCCTAAGACAGAGACTCCTCCCCCTTAAGAGAATCCTCCCACTGAGGAAGAGACTCCTCCCCCTGAGGCAGAGACTCCTCCCCCTGAGGAAGAGACTTCTCCCCTAAGAGACTCCTCCCACTGAGGAAGAGACTCCTCCCCCTATGACTCCTCCCCCTGAGGCAGACTCCTCCCCCTAAGAGACTTCTCCCACTGAGGAAGAGACTCCTCCTCCTAACAGACTCCTCCCCCTAAGACAGAGACTCCTCCCCCTAAGAGACTCCTCCCCCTAAAATAGAGACTCCTCCCCCTAAGAGACTCCTCCCCTAAGACAGAGACTCCTCCCCTAAGACAGAGACTCCTCCCCTAAGAGACTCCTCCCCTAATAGACTCCTCCTCCTAACAGACTCCTCCCCCTAAGACAGAGACTCCTCCCCCTAAGAGACTCCTCCCCCTAAAATAGAGACTCCTCCCCTAAGAGACTCCTCCCCTAAGAGACTCCTCCCCTAAGACAGAGACTCCTCCCCCTAAGAGACTCCTCCCACTAAGACAGAGACTCCTCCCACTAAGACAGAGACTCCTCCCCCTAACAGACTCCACCCCTAACAGACTCCTCCCACTGAGGAAGAGACTCCTCCCCCTAAGAGACTCCACCCCCTAACAGACTCCACCCCTAACAGACTCCTCCCACTGAGGAAGTGACCCCTCCCCCTAAGAGACTCCTCCCACTGAGGCAGAGACTCCTCCCCCTAAGACAGAGACTCCTCCCCCTGAGACACAGACTCCTCCCCCTAAGACAGAGACTCCTCCCCCTGAGAGACTCCTCCCACTGAGGAAGTGACTCCTCCTCCTAACAGACTCCTCCCCCTAACAGACTCCTCCCCCTAAGCCAGAGACTCCTCCCCCTAAGACAGAGACTCCTCCCACTGAGGAAGTGACTCCTCCTCCTAACAGACTCCACCCCCTAAGACAGAGACTCCTCCCCCCTAAGAGAATCCACCCCCTAAGAGACTCCTCCCCCTAAGAGACTCCTCCCCCTAACAGACTCCTCCCCTAATAGACTCCTACTCCTAACAGACTCCTCCCCCTAAGACAGAGACTCCTCCCCCCTAAGAGAATCCACCCCCTAAGAGACTCCTCCCCCTAAGAGACTCCTACTCCTAACAGACTCCTCCCCCTAAGACAGAGACTCCTCCCCCCTAAGAGAATCCACCCCCTAAGAGACTCCTCCCCCTAAGAGACTCCTCCCCCTAACAGACTCCTCCCCTAATAGACTCCTCCTCCTAACAGACTCCTCCCCCTAAGACAGAGACTCCTCCCCTAATAGACTCCTCCTCCTAACAGACTCCTCCCCCTAAGACAGAGACTCCTCCCCCTAAGAGACTCCTCCCCTAAGAGACTCCTCCCCTAAGACAGAGACTCCTCCCCCTAAGAGACTCCTCCCACTAAGACAGAGACTCCTCCCCCTAACAGACTCCACCCCTAACAGACTCCTCCCACTGAGGAAGAGACTCCTCCCCCTAAGAGACTCCACCCCCTAACAGACTCCACCCCTAACAGACTCCTCCCACTGAGGAAGAGACTCCTCCCCCTAAGAGACTCCTCCCACTGAGGAAGTGACCCCTCCCCCTAAGAGACTCCTCCCACTGAGGCAGAGACTCCTCCCCCTAAGACAGAGACTCCTCCCCCTGAGACAGAGACTCCTCCCCCTAAGACAGAGACTCCTCCCCCTGAGAGACTCCTCCCACTGAGGAAGTGACTCCTCCTCCTAACAGACTCCTCCCCCTAACAGACTCCTCCCCCTAAGCCAGAGACTCCTCCCCCTAAGACAGAGACTCCTCCCACTGAGGAAGTGACTCCTCCTCCTAACAGACTCCACCCCCTAAGACAGAGACTCCTCCCCCCTAAGAGAATCCACCCCCTAAGAGACTCCTCCCCCTAAGAGACTCCTCCCCCTAACAGACTCCACCCCCTAAGAGACTCCTCCCCCTAAGAGACTCCTCCCCCTAACAGACTCCTCCCCCTGAGGCAGAGACTCCTCCCCTAAGAGACTCCTCCCCCTAACAGACTCCACCCCTTACAGACTCCATCCCCTGAGGCAGAGACTCCTCCCCTAAGACAGAGACTCCTCCCCTAAGAGACTCCTCCCCCTAAGCCAGAGACTCCTCCCACTGAGACAAAGACTCCTCCCCCTAACAGACTCCTCCCCCTAAGAGACTCCTCCCCCTGAGGCAGAGACTCCTCCCCTAAGAGACTCCTCCCCCTAACAGACTCCACCCCTAACAGACTCCACCCCTTAAAACAGAGACTCCTCCCCCTAAGAGACTCCTCCCCCTAACAGACTCCACCCCTAACAGACTCCTCCCCTTAAGAGACTCCTCCCCCTAACAGACTCCTCCCCCTAACAGACTCCACCCCTTACAGACTCCTCCCACTGAGGCAGAGACTCCACCCCCTGAGGCAGAGACTCCTCCCCTAAGAGACTCCTCCCCCTAAGAGACTCCTCCCCTAAGACAGAGACTCCTCCCCTGAGACAGAGACTCCTCCCCTAAGAGACTCCTCCCCTAAGAGACTCCTCCTCCTAACAGACTCCTCCCCCTAAGACATAGACTCCTCCCCCTAAGAGACTCCTCCCCCTAAAATAGAGACTCCTCCCCTAAGAGACTCCTCCCCTAAGAGACTCCTCCCCTAAGACAGAGACTCCTCCCCCTAAGAGACTCCTCCCCCTAAGAGACTCCTCCCCTAAGACAGAGACTCCTCCCCTAACAGACTCCTCCCCCTAAGAGACTCCTCCCCCTAAGAGACTCCTCCCCTAAGACAGAGACTCCTCCCCTAAGACAGAGACTCCTCCCCTAAGAGACTCCTCCCCTAAGACAGAGACTCCTCCCCTAAGAGACTCCTCCCCTAAGAGACTCCTCCCCTAAGAGACTCCTCCTCCTAACAGACTCCTCCCCCTAAGACAGAGACTCCTCCCCCTAAGAGACTCCTCCCCCTAAAATAGAGACTCCTCCCCTAAGAGACTCCTCCCCTAAGAGACTCCTCCCACTGAGGAAGAGACTCCTCCCCCTAAGAGACTCCTCCCCCTGAGGCAGAGACTCCTCCCCCTGAGGCAGAGACTCCACCCCTAAGAGACTCCACCCCCTAACAGACTCCACCCCCTAACAGACTCCAACCCCTAACAGACTTCACCCCTTAAGACAGAGACTCCTCCCCCTGAGAGACTCCTCCCACTGAGGAAGAGACTCCTCCTCCTAACAGACTCCTCCCCCTAAGACAGAGACTCCTCCCCCTAAGAGACTCCTCCTCCTAACAGACTCCACCCCCTAAGACAGAGACTCCTCCCCCCTAAGAGAATCCACCCCCTAAGAGACTCCTCCCCCTAAGAGACTCCTCCCCCTGAGAGACTCCTCCCACTGAGGCAGAGACTCCTCCCCCTAACAGACTCCTCCCCCTAAGAGACTCCTCCCCCTAAGAGACTCCTCCCCCTAACAGACTCCTCCCCTAAGACAGAGACTCCTCCCCCTAAGAGACTCCATCCCCTAACAGACTCCTCCCCCTAACAGACTCCTCCCCCTAAGCCAGAGACTCCTCCCCCTAAGAGACTCCTCCCCCTAAGCCAGAGACTCCTCCCCCTAAGAGACTCCTCCCCCTAAAATAGAGACTCCTCCCCCTAAGAGACTCCTCCCCCTAAAATAGAGACACCTCCCCCTAAGAGACTCCTCCCCCTAAGAGACTCCATCCCCTAACAGACTCCTCCCCCTAAGCCAGAGACTCCTCCCCCTAAGCCAGAGACTCCTCCCCCTAACAGACTCCTCCCCCTAAGACAGAGACTCCTCCCCCTAACAGACTCCTCCCCCTAAGAGACTCCTCCCCTAAGAGACTCCTCCTCCTAACAGACTCCTCCCCCTAAGACAGAGACTCCTCCCCCTAAGAGACTCCTCCCCCTAAAATAGAGACTCCTCCCCCTAAGACAGAGACTCCTCCCCCTAAGAGACTCCTCCCCCTAAAATAGAGACACCTCCCCCTAAGAGACTCCTCCCCCTAAGAGACTCCATCCCCTAACAGACTCCTCCCCCTAAGCCAGAGACTCCTCCCCCTAAGACAGAGACTCCTCCCCCTAACAGACTCCTCCCCCTAAGAGACTCCTCCCCTAAGACAGAGACTCCTCCCCCTGAGAGACTCCTCCCCTAAGACAGAGACTCCTCCCCTAAGACAGAGACTCCTCCCCCTAAGAGACTCCTCCCCTAAGAGACTCCTCCCCCTAAGACAGAGACTCCTCCCCCTAAGAGACTCCTCCCCCTGAGGCAGAGACTCCTCCCCCTAAGACAGAGACCCCTCCCCCTAAGAGACTCCTCCCACTGAGGCAGAGACTCCTCCCCCTGAGAGACTCCTCCCACTGAGGCAGAGACTCCTCCCCCTAAGACAGAGACTCCTCCCCCTAAAATAGAGACTCCTCCCCCTAAGAAACTCCTCCCCTAAGACAGAGACTCCTCCCCTAAGACAGAGACTCCTCCCCTAAGAAACTCCTCCCCTAAGACAGAGACTCCTCCCCTAAGACAGAGACTCCTCCCCTAACAGACTCCTCCCCCTAAGACAGAGACTCCACCCTGAGGCAGAGACTCCTCCCCCTAAGAGACTCCTCCCACTGAGGAAGAGACTCCTCCCCCTAAGAAGGAGACTCCTCCCCCTAAGAGACTCCTCCCCCTAAGACAGAGACTCCTCCCCCTGAGAGACTCCTCCCCTAAGACAGAGACTCCTCCCCTAAGACAGAGACCCCTCCCCCTAAGAGACTCCTCCCACTGAGGCAGAGACTCCTCCCCCTGAGAGACTCCTCCCACTGAGGCAGAGACTCCTCCCCCTAAGACAGAGACTCCTCCCCCTAAAATAGAGACTCCTCCCCCTAAGAAACTCCTCCCCTAAGACAGAGACTCCTCCCCTAAGACAGAGACTCCTCCCCTAAGAAACTCCTCCCCTAAGACAGAGACTCCTCCCCTAAGACAGAGACTCCTCCCCTAACAGACTCCTCCCCCTAAGACAGAGACTCCACCCTGAGGCAGAGACTCCTCCCCCTAAGAGACTCCTCCCACTGAGGAAGAGACTCCTCCCCCTAAGAAGGAGACTCCTCCCCCTAAGAGACTCCTCCCCCTAAGACAGAGACTCCTCCCCCTGAGAGACTCCTCCCCTAAGACAGAGACTCCTCCCCTAAGACAGAGACTCCTCCCCCTAAGACAGAGACTCCTCCCCCTAAGAGACTCCTCCCCCTAAAATAGAGACACCTCCCCCTAAGAGACTCCTCCCCCTAAGAGACTCCATCCCCTAACAGACTCCTCCCCCTAAGCCAGAGACTCCTCCCCCTAAGACAGAGACTCCTCCCCCTAACAGACTCCACCCCCTAAGAGACTCCTCCCACTGAGGAAGAGACTCCTCCCCCTAAAACAGAGACTCCTCCCCCTAACAGACTCCTTCCCCTAAGAGACTCCTCCCCCTAAGAGACTCCTCCCCCTAAGAGACTCCTCCCCCTATGACTCCTCCCCCTGAGGCAGAGACTCCACCCTGAGGCAGAGACTCCACCCCTAACAGACTCCTCCCACTGAGGAAGAGGCTCCTCCCCCTAAGAGACTCCACCCCCTAACAGACTCCACCCCTAACAGACTCCTCCCACTGAGGAAGAGACTCCTCCCCCTAAGAAGGAGACTCCTCCCCCTAAGAGACTCCTCCCCCTAAGTGACCCCTCCCCCTAAGAAACTCCTCCCCCTAAGACAGAGACTCCTCCCACTAAGACAGAGACTCCTCCCCCTAACAGACTCCACCCCCTAAGAGACTCCTCCCACTGAGGAAGAGACTCCTCCCCCTAAAACAGAGACTCCTCCCCCTAACAGACTCCTTCCCCTAAGAGACTCCTCCCCCTAAGAGACTCCTCCCCCTAAGAGACTCCTCCCCCTAAGAGACTCCTCCCCCTATGACTCCTCCCCCTGAGGCAGAGACTCCACCCTGAGGCAGAGACTCCACCCCTAACAGACTCCTCCCACTGAGGAAGAGGCTCCTCCCCCTAAGAGACTCCACCCCCTAACAGACTCCACCCCTAACAGACTCCTCCCACTGAGGAAGAGACTCCTCCCCCTAAGAGACTCCTCCCACTGAGGAACAGACTCCTCCCCCTAAGAGACTCCTCCCCCTGAGAGACTCCTCCCCTAAGAGACTCCTCCCCTAAGAGACTCCTCCCCCTGAGAGACTCCTCCCACTGAGGAAGAGACTCCTCCCCTAAGAGACTCCTCCCACTGAGGAAGAGACTCCTCCTCCTATGACTCCTCCCCCTGAGGCAGAGACTCCTCCCCCTAAGACAGAGACTCCTCCCCCTGAGAGACTCCTCCCACTGAGGAAGAGACTCCTCCCCTAAGAGACTCCTCCCACTGAGGAAGAGACTCCTCCTCCTATGACTCCTCCCCCTGAGGCAGAGACTCCTCCCCCTAAGAGACTCCTCCCCTAAGACAGAGACTCCTCCCCCTAAGAGACTCCTCCCCCTAAGAAGGAGACTCCTCCCCCTAAGAGACTCCTCCCCCTAAGAGACTCCTCCCACTGAGGAAGAGGCTCCTCCCCCTAAGAGACTCCACCCCCTGAGAGACTCCTCCCACTGAGGAAGAGACTCCTCCACCTAACAGACTCCTCCCCCTAAGACAGAGACTCCTCCCCCTAAGAGACTCCTCCCCCTAAAATAGAGACACCTCCCCCTAAGAGACTCCTCCCCCTAAGAGACTCCATCCCCTAACAGACTCCTCCCCCTAAGCCAGAGACTCCTCCCCCTAAGACAGAGACTCCTCCCCCTAACAGACTCCTCCCCCTAAGAGACTCCTCCCCTAAGAGACTCCTCCCCTAAGAGACTCCTCCCCCTGAGAGACTCCTCCCACTGAGGAAGAGACTCCTCCCCCTGAGGAAGAGACTCCTCCCCTAAGAGACTCCTCCCACTGAGGAAGAGACTCCTCCCCCTATGACTCCTCCCCCTGAGGCAGAGACTCCTCCCCCTAAGACAGAGACTCCTCCCCCTAAGAGACTCCTCCCCCTAAGAAGGAGACTCCTCCCCCTAAGAGACTCCTCCCCCTAAGAGACTCCTCCCACTGAGGAAGAGACTCCTCCCCCTAAGAGACTCCATCCCTAACAGACTCCTCCCCCTAAGACAGAGACTCCTCCCCCTGAGAGACTCCACCCCCTAAGAGACTCCACCCCCTAAGAGACTCCTCCCCCTAAGAGACTCCATCCCTAACAGACTCCTCCCCCTAAGACAGAGACTCCTCCCCCTGAGAGACTCCACCCCCTAACAGACTCCTCCCCCTGAGACTCCTCCCACTGAGGCAGAGACTCCTCCCCCTGAGAGACTCCTCCCACTGAGGCAGAGACTCCTCCCCCTAAGAGACTCCTCCCACTGAGGCAGAGACTCCTCCCCCTGAGAGACTCCTCCCACTGAGGCAGAGACTCCTCCCCCTAAGACAGAGACTCCTCCCACTGAGGCAGAGACTCCTCCCCCTGAGAGACTCCTCCCACTGAGGCAGAGACTCCTCCCCCTGAGACAGAGACTCCTCCCCCTAAGACAGAGACTCCTCCCCCTAAGAGACTCCTCCCCCTAAGAGACTCCTCCCCCTAAGAGACTCCTCCCCCTGAGGCAGAGACTCCTCCCCCTAAGAGACTCCTCCCCTAAGACAGAGACTCCTCCCCCTAAGACAGAGACCCCTCCCCCTAAGAGACTCCTCCCACTGAGGCAGAGACTCCTCCCCCTGAGAGACTCCTCCCACTGAGGCAGAGACTCCTCCCCCTAAGACAGACACTCCTCCCCCTGAGACAGAGACTCCTCCCCCTAAGACAGAGACTCCTCCCCCTGAGAGACTCCTCCCCCTGAGACAGAGACTCCTCAGTGGGAGTGCTAGTGCACGTGTGTAAGTGTGTGCACGTGTGTGTGCACGTGTGTAGGTGCACGTGCTAGTGCACGTTTATGCGTGTGCACGTGCGTGTGCACGTTTATGCGTGTGCACGCGTGTGTCTAAGTGTGTGCACGTGTGTAGTAGCATGTGCATGTGCACGTGTGTGCACGTGTGTGCGCATGTGTGTGCACGTGCTAGTGCACGTGTGTGTAAGTGTGTTTTTGCATGTGTGTGTGTGCAAGTGTGTGCACGTGTGTGTGCACGTGTGTAGGTGTACGTGCGTGCACGTGTGTAGGTGTGTGTGTGTGTGTGTGCACGTGTGTAGGTGCACGTGTGTGTGCATATGTGTATTAATGTGCACGTGCTAGTGCACGTGTGTGTGCATATGTGTATGCATATGTGTATTAATGTGCACGTGCTAGTGCACGTGTGTGTGCACGTTTATGCGTGTGCACGCGTGTAGGTGCACGTGCGTGTGTACGTGTGGGCTCAAACATTGAGCTGTCGGAACAAAGGGTGAATTTAATCTGGAACAAAGACATTTCGGACGAGTGGGCTGTAGGATCAATGGGAAATTTTCGGAATATTGACGGGTCGGACCAAAGGGGCGTCGGAGAAATGACTTGTTACCAAAAACGGACAGGACTTGGGCTCCAGGAAAAGCCAAAAACCTGTTTTCACCAGTACAATTAGTCAATAACTCCTGGAACTTTGGATTACAGACAACTTTGGAACTTGGACCACGGAGAAACTTTCCCACTGCGCGCTGGATGACAGCAGGAACTGTCGCCGTTACACGCGGACAATTGTTAGACAAAGGAAGAAAGGAACCACTCGTTTGAGGGTATGTACGGCAAAATGCCAGAAGATTAGGAACTTTTTCGTTGGAGAAAAATATTTGGATTATTTAGAAGCTAGTTTGGTTGGTGTTTTTTTGTGAGTTAATTAACGACCAAACAATTGGAAGCAGCAAACGCAGTTTATTTTTGGAAGGAAACCCGACATTTAAGTTTGAAAGGAAAGGAAAAACACACACAAATCATTTTTCAACCAAAAATCTGTATTTCGTCTTAACTCCGGAAAAGAAGGCTATTCCTGGGTTTCTTTCTCAAACAAGCCGACCCCGCCGATTTCAGCGTGGCGTGCGGCAGCGAGACAACGGCAGTTTTAACGCCGGTTATCAGGCGGTGTGTTCTACTTGGCTTTTCACACCGGACAGTCCGCGGCCGCGGTAGTTCCGCTCCAGCCCTGTCTGCATTCCCCATTCATTTCAACGGGACACCGCCGGCCGCTGCCGTCCAAATTCCGCTCGAGTTCTATTTTCCAAAAGCAGCGCGAGACGGAGGCGTCTCCCGCGCCGCTACCGCCCGACTACCGCTGCGTCTGTGCGCAAGGAGAACCGGGCTCCAGGCCCACCATCAGCACCTGTGTACCCACACTTAAGCACCCCTCCCCGGCCTAACGATCCAGTCCGCACCCCCTGGAGCTCCACGCCCCTGGTACCGTAAAAAAAAAGAAAAAAAGAACCGGGCTCCAGGCCCTCCATCCACACCTGTGTACCCACACTTAAGCACCCCTCCCCGGCCTAAGTATCCAGTCCGCACCCCCTGGAGCTCCACGCCCCTGGTACTGTTTAAAAAAAAAAAGAACCGGGCTCCAGGCCCTCCATCCACACCTGTGTACCCACACTTAAGCACCCCTCCCCGGCCTAAGTATCCTGTCCGCACCCCCTGGAGCTCCACGCCCCTGGTACCGTAAAAAAAAAGAAAAAAAGAACCGGGCTCCAGGCCCTCCATCCACACCTGTGTACCCACACTTAAGCACCCCTCCCCGGACTAAGTATCCAGTCCGCACCCCCTGGAGCTCCACGCCCCTGGTACTGTTAAAAAAAAAAAAGAACCGGGCTCCAGGCCCTCCATCCACACCTGTGTACCCACACTTAAGCACCCCTCCCCGGCCTAAGAATCCAGTCCGCACCCCCTGGAGCTCCACGCCCCTGGTACCGTAAAAAAAAAAAAGAACCGAGCTCCAGGCCCTCCATCCACACCTGTGTACCCACACTTAAGCACCCCTCCCCGGCCTAAGTATCCAGTCCGCACCCCCTGGAGCTCCACGCCCCTGGTACTGTAAGAAAAAAAAAAGAACCGAGCTCCAGGCCCTCCATCCACACCTGTGTACCCACACTTAAGCACCCCTCCCCGGCCTAAGAATCCAGTCCGCACCCCCTGGAGCTCCACGCCCCTGGTACTGTAAGAAAAAAAAAAGAACCGAGCTCCAGGCCCTCCATCCACACCTGTGTACCCACACTTAAGCACCCCTCCCCGGCCTAAGAATCCAGTCCGCACCCCCTGGAGCTCCACGCCCCTGGTACCGTAAAAAAAAAGAAAAAAAGAACCGAGCTCCAGGCCCTCCATCCGCACCTGTGTACCCACACTTAAGCACCCCTCCCCGGCCTAACGATCCAGTCCGCACCCCCTGGAGCTCCACGCCCCTGGTACTGTTAAAAAAAAAAAGAACCGAGCTCCAGGCCCTCCATCCACACCTGTGTACCCACACTTAAGCACCCCTCCCCGGCCTAAGAATCCAGTCCGCACCCCCTGGAGCTCCACGCCCCTGGTACTGTAAGAAAAAAAAAAGAACCGAGCTCCAGGCCCTCCATCCACACCTGTGTACCCACACTTAAGCACCCCTCCCCGGCCTAAGAATCCAGTCCGCACCCCCTGGAGCTCCACGCCCCTGGTACCGTAAAAAAAAAGAAAAAAAGAACCGAGCTCCAGGCCCTCCATCCGCACCTGTGTACCCACACTTAAGCACCCCTCCCCGGCCTAACGATCCAGTCCGCACCGCCTGGAGCTCCACGCCCCTGGTACTATAAAACACTGAAATTTTTTTAAGTCACCAGGCTGCCTGGTCCAGGCACACTCACCCGAACTCAAGCAGCCCTTCCCGGGCATGGACTCTGGTCCTTCCCGACCGGAGCTCCATGTAATTTTTTTTTTTTTTTTTTAAGAGTCCCCAGGCTCCAGGGCCTCTGGCCCCACACACTCACCCCCACTCAAGCACACTCTGCCCCGGCCTCAGGGACTCTGCCAATCCCTGAGTCTCGTGCCCCCGGTACTACACCAGTCCCTCGTGAGAGGGTCGGGTCCGGCCGACAAAAGCTTGGATCGAGGGCTGACTTTCAACAGATCGCAGCGAGGTAGCTGCTCTGCTACGTACGAAACCCTGACCCAGAATCAGGTCGTCTGCAAGTGATTTAGCAGCAGGTTCTCCACAAACATGCGGTGCGCGATAGGAGAGGGGCGACTTAGAGGAACTGTTTTGAAGTTTATTGGACATTGAAATATCTGAAAGAAAGAAAAGTATTATTTTTGGGACTTTTTGGAACTTTATTTTGAACAATGGCCGATTCAAATGAGTCTCAGACCGAGACGCCTGTCGAGGACATGGAGGACGAAGTGACGCGTGTGCGCAGGGCAAGGACAAATGTCTCCCATTACGAGGAGAATCAAATGATTTCATGGCAGACAAAGAATTCCTTGAAGAAGTGAAGCTAAATATGACGAGGTTTAATGAGTTTTTTAATGTGCCATTGTTCTAAATAAAGTGTAACCCCTGTCCCAGCAGCAAAGTCTGACCCATCGTGTCTCTCAGCATGCTGACGTCACTGCTGATGTGTGACAGCCGGCTAACGAGGCGTTGCCCCGGTAACAGGAGCGCGTGCGGCTCGCCTGTGTCTCTGACAGGTGCGCTCACTTTGGCTTCTTAAAATTGCACTCTATAACTTTGACTGCGCTCGACTGTCTCCAACAAACGGGTCGCTGCTCAGAGAGTAAAAGTCGTGTCCAAATCATTCTTGAACCGTCAGCGCCCCAAGAGACGGCAGAAGCCAGCGGTGTCCTTTTCATCCGGCTACTATGTGCGGCTCGTTTCTTATGGCAGTTTTAAAATCATTTTTCACCTGAATTTGATGACTTTAAGCCTTTATAATGGAAATGGAGAGGCGACCTCTGGACTCAGAGGCAATTTGTAAGAAAAATGTGCGGCAGAGCTCAATGAGTGTGACTAAACCGAGCATAAGGAGAGAGCCCAGCCATGTGAGCGGTGAGATGCAAAGCACAGAGGAAATTCTAAAGAAAAAAAGAATCGAGGATAAAGTGTGCGAGAGGGAGTGCTGCATGGTGTATATCGCTGACACTGACGGGGCTGGATAATTGTAGCTTACTGTGGAAACTCCGGTGAGTGATATCAATGATATGTGAAGCTAATTTATTAAGCTTTTATTTTACAATTTATAATTATTATTATTTTTTTTAAATGTTTTTTTTAACTATGTATTCATATTGTGATATGGACCATGCACTTGTGTCTGATATAAATATTGAATTGAATAATGGCTAGCAAGATCGTTTGCTGGTGTATTTAAAAAAAACAAAAAACAAAAAAAAAAAACATGTTGTTGCACTATTTTTGTATATTTTAAAGCAAAAAGAGGGAGAGAAAAAAAGGTCGTTTGCTAGCAAGATCGTCTGCTAGCAAGATTGTTTGCTAGCAAGATCGTCTGCTAGCAAGATTGTTTGCTAGCAAGATCGTCTGCTAGCAAGATTGTTTGCTAGCAAGGTCGTCTGCTAGCAAGATCGTCTGCTAGCAAGATTGTTTGCTAGCAAGGTCGTCTGCTAGCAAGATCGTCTGCTAGCAAGATTGTTTGCTAGCAAGGTCGTCTGCTAGCAAGATTGTTTGCTAGCAAGATTGTTTGCTAGCAAGATCGTTTGCTAGCAAGATTGTTTGCTAGCAAGATTGTTTGCTAGCAAGATTGTTTGCTAGCAAGGTCGTCTGCTAGCAAGATGTCAGTAGTCTTTAGTCTTGAGCTCTGTAGTCATGCTATCCCTCATTGAAATCCTATTAATTTATTTGTGTTTTAATTTTATTCAAGTGTATCTATTTATAGTTACCTGTTACTAAAACCTTCTTATTATTTTGGTCCGGTCGAAGTGGGTGGTGTTCTGTGTGTTTTTTTTTTTAAAAGAAAAGATAAATCTTATGTAACCTTCCCGATAAGTCTTTGTCACTACTCTTGTTTCTTTTTCTCAATAAAAAGATTTATAAAAAAAACAAACAAAAGAAACCTGCTCAATACCTGTTTCTGTTAGACTGAATATATCTTTATTTTTGTTCTCTTCACAGGACATGCGAGCGGCTCTGGAGGAGAAGGAGCACCTGCTGACGGAGGTGGAGAAAGAGCGGGGCCTGTGGAGACAGCGGGATGGGGCCTTCGCTGCTCTGCTGCAGGAGAAGGAGGCTCTGATCCAGGACCTCCAACAGCAGCTGGATGTGTGTCAGACAGATGTGGAGGTAATCCAGGTCCCACTGTCGGGCTAACGTCGTCTTCTTTTTTTTTTTTTTGGCCACATCGGAGAAATGTTTTAGAGGATAATTCTTTCAGATTTTTGTTGTTGTTGAATTAAACAAGCAATCCGACACCTTGGATAGTTTTCACTGAGTGTTTGCTCCAGTCAGTGTTGGGCTTTAGCTGGTTGGATTAGGGGAGATGTAACATCCATCTGCAGCCTTCTGATGTGACTGAGAGCAGAGCAGCGAGTTCACCCTTATCTCCTGTAAAGCCGAGTGTTCCTGCAGCTCCAGCTGCTGCATCTTTGTTGGTCCATCACGTTATTTGCATGTTGTGAAGTGTTTTAATGCATTTATACATGAACTTGGCAGCCATGTTACTCCACAGGCAGAAGATATGAATCCAGATCAGCTGCATGTTTCTGCATGACTCAGTGAAACTAATCTGAGGGAAAATGTTTTTCTGCTGATCCACAGACAAAGATTGAGTGTTAAAGTGTCCCATTATCTCAGTGATGAATGATTAAATGACCAAAGAAGCCAGAAGTTAATGTTTGTGCTCAAACAAACCTTCAGATCAGCATCTGAGTGCAGATTACAGTCTGAATCTGTCCAGTATGTTCTTATGTATGTATGTTTCTATGTATGAATGTTTTTATTTATGTTTCAATGTATGAATGTTTTTATTTATGTTTCAATGTATGAATGTTTTTATTTATGTTTCAATGTATGAATGTTTTTATGTCTGTATGTATGTGTGAACACGCTAATCTGAGCTGTAAACGGTTTTGTGTCTCTGAGTCCTGCAGTCCTCCGTGAGTCCGTCTGAGCTGAGCTTGGTCGGTAAACATTGACTTTGGTGACCGCAAACGTGTCATTTTCCCCCAGGCTCTCTCCGGCTCTGCGATTGGTCGGCAGTCGGCTGAGCCGGCAGCGTCGTTGAAAGACCGAGTGGAGCACAGCGCCACCTTGTGTCAGGAGGTCACCAAACTCACCGCAGCCCTGCAGGAGTACCAGGACACGGTGCAGGTGAGAAATCAAAGTTTTACCCGTCTGACGGAAACCTGATAAACAAAAAGCTGCGGACCTGAAGCAGGACGATTACTCCACCTGCTTCCAGGTGCGGCGCTGAAGCATTTTACTGCCGCCTCTGACCTCTGGGGGTTTCTTTTTCCCCACCAGGTTCAGCAGGAGAGTCGCAGTCAGACGCTGTCCTCTCTGAAGGCTCAGCTCAGAGACGCTCAGCAGGAGCTGAGGAGGACGGAGAAGGAGAAGAAGGAGGCTGACAGAGGCCGGCGAAACGGCCGAGAGGGCGGCGAGCGGGAGGAGAGGAGGCTGAAGGACAGCCTGCAGAAGAGAGACAAACTCATAGAGGTAAGGTGCTCAAAGCTGTGGAAGCAGAGCAGGAAGCTTCAGACACGTTTACCCGTCGTAGTTTCCTGCTATCGACTGTAGAAATGATCAAATAGTTTCTATGAAATGTGTTTTTCTTTTATTTTTTAAATGTGTTTATTGATTTTCCTTTTTCAACAAAAACAAACACAAAACTTAAGCAACACACAACGACTCAGTTACAACCAATCAGTATCCATATCAGTAAAGACAGTAAAAAAGAAGTACATAAATGGGTCAATAAAAGAAAAGAAGAGCACCAGACTTTTACAAAATAAAAGCCTGTGAGCAACAGACTTTTACAAAATAAAAGCCTGTGAGCAACAGACTTTTACAAAATAAAAGCCTGTGAGCAACAGACTTTTACAATAATAAAAGCCTGTGAGCAACAGACTTTTACAGAATAAAATAAATAATAAAACCTGCGCTAATGCGCGCTAAAATATGTATCGGCGTTAAATAATTAACGAGTTAACGCGATAATAACGAATTAACTCGCCCGGCCCTATAAACTATATATGACAGCAAATGAATTTTTAATGCACTTAAAGGAAGGAACACAAACGGATGTCTACTGAATGTCCCCCTGTTGACAGACTCAAAACCGAACACTCCGTGCACTCAAAGCCAATGAAGTTGTGTGTTTATTTATGTGTTTATTTTTCTTCACTGTAGCAAATCCTGCAGGACTCTGAGGAGCGGGACCATCTGCTCCGAGAGCTGCAGCAGAACCTGCAGAACAAACGTGAGCCGGCGATGGCCGTCAAACACACACTGTGACGGAGGAGGGCCGAGCGGTGCGCACCACGTGCACACCACGTGCACACCACGTGCACACTCTGCACAGGAAGGAGGAATACTTTGCACTTTTTCCGAACCACCGTTTTGCCTCCTGAACGTATTTATCGTTGTGATCGTTGGATCTATTTATATTTTTCTTCCCACATTCATACGGTTTGTGTTTGCAGACCTGCTTTTTGGGACTTGAGCTGAGGGAAAGTTGAATTTTCCACAGTTACAACTGAACTTCCTGCATCGCATCAGGGATTTCAGCCTCATTGTTTTCAGTATGTGCTGTCAGGCTTGTCATAGCTGGATGTTTGGTACGTGATCTGCAAATGACTGTATTCAGTTCAATTAGAATGTCATTTTTAGGCAGTGACTTGCTCTCATGCAGTGGGAACATTTCTAACTGGGATTATTGTTTAGTTGCTGTTCTGATGTTGCTTTAAGGAGCTCTTTGCAGGAGTGTTTCTTTTTGCTTTTTGTTTCCAGTGCCAGCACAAGTTTAGGGGCAAAGCTACAACCAAAGTAAAATTTTAGCTGCTTTAAGTTTCTGCTTTTTATGCGTCTCCTTTTTCCTTTTATTCTGGACTCATTCCTGGTGTTTACATGTCTGTATTTTTGGTCTGGGACTTCTTACGGGAGATATTTTCAATTCTTTTTTTTCTTTTTTTTTTTAGCTCAAGAGAAATAAACTCTGTGATGCAAAAAAGACTTTGGTCTTCAGACCCAGTTATTTCAGCAATCAGCACCCAGGCACCATGATAAAAGATGAGTGAAAACCCCGTTTCCAGAATATTTAGAAGTTTTTTTTAAATGCAACAAAAAGAGGGTATCGTGCGTGTGGGCAGAGCTGCTGCTCCAGCCTCCAACGCATGCCCCAACGTACGCACATCCCAACGTACGCACATCCCAACGTACGCACACCTCGGTCCCGCTCACAGCTGCTTGCAGCTTTCTAGTTTAACTTAATCTTTCATTTAATATAATTAATAATTTATAATAATTTAATAATAATTTATTTTATTAATAATTCAATTTAATCTTGATCGATTTTGTTGTATTTTATTGCTTTCACTGTTCTTTTATTGTTTTTATTTGTTTTTACTTCTTCTCTTTATTTATTACCTGCTTTAAAGCACTTTGGTACACCGTAAGGATTGTCTGTAAAGGGCTGTATAAATAAAGTACATTTACATTTTTGCAGAAATTAGCAAATTTAACAGCCATCACAGACTTCCAAGAACCAGGGTAAACCTGTACGGTGGGTTGATTGATCCGCTGAAAGAAGGTATTTGCTCTCTGCATATGGATGAGAGTTATGTTGTGCTCTTTTTACCCACCGTGATTATTTCCTGTACACTTCTCTCACTACAATCACACCCGTTGAAGACGGTTTAAACGGATATCTTCAATCGAGCCCTCAGCCACCACTTCTCAGCACAAAGTAATATATTTTATAAATCAAATCAAATCAAATTTATTTGTAGCACATTTCATGTACAAAACAATTCAAAGTGCTTCACATAAAATAAAAGCATTGCAGCAGGGAGTGGAAGAAGCATTAAAATTACATAAAAGAATATAAAGAGAAACAAATAAAATAATTTAAATGATTAAAAACAAGCAACAGTCCAGATAAATTCCAAGATATCGTGCAGATTTCATGCATAGACACATGAGAACAGAAATGTTTTTAACCTGGATTTAAAAATGTCTCCATTGGGTGAAAGTTTAATCTCCAAAATTCCAAAATAAAATCTCCAAGTTTTATATCCAAAATGTTCATTTTTTGTCACATTTTCATTTAATTTAATTATTTTTTTGTTCAAACTGTTTTAAACTGTTGTAAAACTTTCACATGAGGAGGAAAGAGAAACAAAGCTGAGTGACTGCTCCGTCTTCTCCTCATTGTCCAATCACCGATCAGCTCTGAGTCTCTGGTTACCCCACGTGTTGCCATGGAGATGATACTTTACACAGAATTACCCCCCTGGATGCTTCTCTGGTTAAAAAACGCGATCATCTCATTTAAAGCTGTCCACAGTGGTTCTGTCCGTGTGCAACATGATGCCGGTTCCCCTCGGCTCGGTCACCATCGGACCGCAGTCCTGGCGCGACGGGACGGCCCGGTCCATCCGGCGGGCGGAGAGCCTGGTCCGGCAGACTCGGGCCGGTCGCTCCGCGGCTGGCGGCCGGCCCCGGAGCGTGAGTTTCGCCCCAATGCGCGCGAACGGCACCGCAGAAACGGACGAATATAAAAACACAGCAGAGGAAGCCGGACTGAGACGGGACTCCATCTGTAAAAATAAGACGGCGAGGCCCCAAACTGCAGGAGCCAGGGTGAGAAAAACCGTTTACAGAGAGAGCCCTGGGTCACTTTGGAAATAATGTTTTTATTTTCATGTCAACTTTGCAATGTGGAGTAGGACCGGAGTTCCCAGCCTTGGGTTTGGGGCTCTTTCAGGGGACAGGGAACCAGAAAAATCCCCTCAAAATGTTGATGGTCTGGGCAACGATTAAATATTTAATCTAATTAATCACATGATTTCCCTGATTGCGATTAATCTCATTTGTACGCAAAATCCAAAAATGAATCCAAAAGTAGTGTATAGCTTTTAGCATTTAGCTTTATTTTAAATGTGCTGCCATATGAATGAAAGTGCCATAACATTTGTTGTGCAAACACACTTTTAACATCAGCATCTTTCTGTAGTTTTTATGTAGAAGCCTCGCTCCACTGTCTGTTTCCTTGAATGACTTGCTGCTATCAGTTGTGTGTTTTGCCTTTAAGTGATATTTTAGACTGGAACTACTACGCTGAGAAGACAATTCAACTTGGCAGTGTTTACAGATGACTTTGGTTCTGTCGACTCCGCCGTCTGGAAGAACTTTAAAATGAAAATGGCCGAGTAAAAGTTCCGTAACCTTCTCCATGTTTGGTGGATCCGCCGATTACTTTCTTTTCCTGTTCCACAGCAGACAGCAGCAGACTTTTACAAAATAAAAGCCTGTGAGCAGCAGACTTTTACAAAATAAAAGCCTGTGAGCAGCAGACTTTTACAAAATAAAAGTCTGTGAGCAACAGACTTTAACAATAATAAAATAAATTTAAAAATTAAAAAAAAAAATAAAAAATGCGTTAATGCGCGATGAAATATTTATCTGCATTAAATAATTAGCTAGTTAACGCGATAATAACGAGTTAACTCGCCCAGCCCTACATATTGTAGCTAAACACATATAACTGGCTTTGAGGAGCAAAGATATTCAGGGGATCTCCAGTTTGTTCACAAATGTGTTTGAATCTAATTTAATCTCACCCATTTATTTTGTCATTTGACTTTGACATTAAAGGGATAGTTTCCCTCTTTTGACATGAAGCTGTGTAACATCCCATATCAGCAGCATCATTTCTGAACATCTTCTTCCCCCCTGCTGCGTCCTGTGAGCAGAGTTCCAGCCTCGTTTTGGAGTTGATGAAGGTAGTCCTGCTAGTTGGCTGGGGTTTAAAAAATAAAGCGCTTTGCTTCTCAAAACAATATGCGTTCAACAGAGTAATACATTTGCATCACAAAATGGTTCTCCAGGAAAAAGTCAGACCTCACAATCTCTTGGCGCTATTTTCTCTCCCTTCGTATCACTGCCTGCTGTGAAAATAATTGAAAAGTTGGTGGTTATGATCAGAACTGAAGTGGAATAAAAGATTTATGAAAAAAAGTGGAAAAAAATATTAATATATTATGTTTTTAGGTCGTTTTAAAAGGGGACAAAAATGTCCCTTTTCAGAAATTGAATCTTTTTTAAATCAGATATAGCAAAAAATTTAAAAATCCCTAAAAATCAATGTTGTTGCTGATCATTGACATATCCCAGACCATAATTATCCCCAGTCAATAATTTCACTTTGCATTCTATATATTGAAAATATAGCAGTTTTTGTGGGGTTTTTTTTGTTTTTTTTTTACAGAAATTGGAATTTACATCATATAAACCAGTATTTAAAGGGTTAAATTTTTGAAAACAATTGAAAACTTTGTAGCTATGATCAGAACTGAAGTGGAATAAAAGATCTATGAAAAAAAAAGCGGGAAAAATATTAACATATGATGTTTTTAAGTTGTTTTAGAAAAAACTTAAGGGGACACAAGGGGAAATTTTCTGAAATGTCCCCTTTCATAAATCAAGTTGCGTTTTAAATCAGGTATGAGGGTTAAGGAACTTGACAATGTGTGATTTTTTTTTCTATTTAAACATGCTTTTTAAAATTCTGTAAAAAGTTCCCATCCGGCTCCCGGAGGACATCTGTGGTCCCGTTCCCGCCTGCCAGCCTGCGGGAGCACTGTGCAGCAGCCAGCGTGGCTGTGGCCGGCGGTTACATGCGGAGGGTGCGGGAGGTTGAGGGGCAGCTGCGCCGGCAGGCCGGCCGGGTCACCGAGGAGGGCACCAAGCTGGAGAGGGAGCGGGGTCGCCTGGAGAGGACGCTGCGCAGCATCACCACCAACCTGACCGTCAACAGGAGGAGCTCGGAGGGCAGGAGCAGGAGGCCATCCACCGCTGAGACGGTGAGACTAAAGCCGGGACTTCCCCCGCAGACACATGCAAGCCACAAAACTGTCCAACGTGCGTCATAACATCATCATGCAACATCAAACCCGGGTCGCATCCTTCCAGGAAGGCTGAATATTGCATGTGTGGCCTGTTGCAGATGAGAGACGGCGCTGATGGCTTGTTGCTGTGGGAGAGAAAAGAGCTGGTGGAGTTGAAACGGGATCTGGAGGGAGCGTTGAGAAGCACACTGACCCAGCTCCAGGTGATCCATGACATCACTGCTCTGTTTTCATCTTGTTTTTCAACACGCCTACCTATAGGCCACTGTAATTTCTTACACCAAATAAATAGTGTCGGGTTCCATGGCAGAGGAAAAACGAGAAACAATATCCTATTCTGCCTTTTATAGCCTATTTACTAAACTGTCTTAGGCATTATAAATGGGTAAAATGTGGGTAGGCTAGTTTAAAAGGCTACTCAATCAGGGGAATAACTTATCAGACCATATCAGGGACTCTTAATTTAAGATTCTGACTTTTTATTTTGCAATATTCCCTCTTGTAGAAGTATTTATTGACTGTGCTGCATTAAGATTAAAACATGTTCAGCACCTGAACTGAAATATTGTTCATTATTTAGTATCTGTTGACCTGTTGAAAACTGTAACACTGGGCATACTGTGTTTTTTAGTAATATTTCCTCTTGTTAAAGGCTAACTTGATTATGTTTGATGAGCTACAGAAGGAGGAATTGAAAAGCTAAATGGCTGAACTCAAAAGTGTTTCTATTTGCTTAGATAACCTGTAGCTCTGTTAAACCTGTTGAGGTTCATGCAAATTTCAATAAATGTTCTTATACATCCAGTACAGGCTCATTTTCTGTATACAGTAAGGCAGTGTTGGTGGTGGGGTTCTGGCTGGGGGCCTGGGCCCCTGTACAATTGTATGCCCAGCAACGCCCCTGGTAACAACCCCAACACACTGGAAAAAATGCCCCTCCAAAAATAAGTAAAAAAACAACAAATAAAAGACGTTTTTGCTTGAAATAAGCAAAAAATCTGCCGATGGAACTAGTGAAAATCGGTTTGTCAAGATTTCTTGAAAGAAAATGTGATATTTGGGACTTTTGAGATAAAAGTGATCTTGAAATTAGCTTAAAAACCTCTTCAAATGAAAAAAAGCTCCTCCCCCTAAGAGACTCCTCCCACTGAGGAAGAGACTCCTCCCCCTAAGAGACTCCTCCCACTGAGGAAGAGACTCCTCCCCCTATGACTCCTCCCACTGAGGAAGAGACTCCTCCCCCTAAGAGACTCCTCCCCCTAAGACTCCTCCCCTAAGACAGAGACTCCACCCCTAACAGACTCCTCCCCCTAAGAGACTCCTCCCCGAGGAAGAGACTCCTCCCCCTAAGAGACTCCTCCCCCTAAGACAGAGACTCCTCCCCTAAGACAGAGACTCCTCCCCTAAGACAGAGACTCCTCCCCCTAAGACAGAGACTCCTCCCACTAAGACAGAGACTCCTCCCCCTAACAGACTCCACCCCTAACAGACTCCTCCCACTGAGGAAGAGACTCCTCCCCCTAAGAGACTCCACCCCCTAACAGACTCCACCCCTAACAGACTCCTCCCACTGAGGAAGAGACTCCTCCCCCTAAGAGACTCCTCCCACTGAGGAAGTGACCCCTCCCCCTAAGAGACTCCTCCCCCTAAGACAGAGACTCCTCCCACTAAGACAGAGACTCCTCCCCCTAACAGACTCCACCCCCTAAGAGACTCCTCCCACTGAGGAAGAGACTCCTCCCCCTAAAACAGAGACTCCTCCCCCTAACAGACTCCTTCCCCTAAGAGACTCCTCCCCCTAAAACAGAGACTCCTCCCCCTAAGAGACTCCTCCCCCTAAGAGACTCCTCCCCCTATGACTCCTCCCCCTGAGGCAGAGACTCCACCCTGAGGCAGAGACTCCCCCCCCTTAACAGACTCCACCCCCTAAGAGACTCCTCCCACTGAGGTTGAGACTCCTCCCCCTAAAACAGAGACTCCTCCCCCTAACAGACTCCTTCCCCTAAGAGACTCCTCCCCCTAAGACAGAGACTCCTCCCCCTAAGAGACTCCTCCCCCTAAAACAGAGACTCCTCCCCCTAAGAGACTCCTCCCCCTAAGAGACTCCTCCCCCTATGACTCCTCCCCCTGAGGCAGAGACTCCACCCTGAGGCAGAGACTCCTCCCCCTAAGAGACTCCTCCCACTGAGGAAAAGACTCCACCCCCTAAGAGACTCCTCCCCCTAAGAGACTCCTCCCACTGAGGAAGAGACTCCTCCCCCTAAGAGACTCCTCCCCCTAAGAGACTCCTCCCCTAAGACAGAGACTCCTCCCCTAAGAGACTCCTCCCCTAAGAGACTCCTCCTCCTAACAGACTCCTCCTCCTAACAGACTCCTCCCCCTAAGACAGAGACTCCTCCCCCTAAGAGACTCCTCCCCCTAAAATAGAGACTCCTCCCCTAAGAGACTCCTCCCCTAAGAGACTCCTCCCCTAAGACAGAGACTCCTCCCCCTAAGAGACTCCTCCCCTAAGACAGAGACTCCTCCCCCTAACAGACTCCTCCCCCTAAGCCAGAGACTCCTCCCCCTAAGACAGAGACTCCTCCCCCTGAGAGACTCCTCCCACTGAGGAAGTGACTCCTCCTCCTAACAGACTCCACCCCCTAAGACAGAGACTCCTCCCCCCTAAGAGAATCCACCCCCTAAGAGACTCCTCCCCCTAAGAGACTCCTCCCCCTAACAGACTCCTCCCCCTAACAGACTCCTCCCCCTGAGGCAGAGACTCCTCCCCTAAGAGACTCCTCCCCCTAACAGACTCCACCCCTTACAGACTCCACCCCCTGAGGCAGAGACTCCTCCCCTAAGAGACTCCTCCCCCTAAGAGACTCCTCCCCTAAGACAGAGACTCCTCCCCTAAGACAGAGACTCCTCCCCTAAGAGACTCCTCCCCTAAGAGACTCCTCCCCTAAGACAGAGACTCCTCCCCCTAAAATAGAGACTCCTCCCCTAAGACAGAGACTCCTCCCCTAAGAGACTCCTCCCCCTAAGCCAGAGACTCCTCCCACTGAGACAAAGACTCCTCCCCCTAACAGACTCCTCCCCCTAAGAGACTCCTCCCCCTGAGGCAGAGACTCCTCCCCTAAGAGACTCCTCCCCCTAACAGACTCCACCCCTAACAGACTCCTCCCCCTAAGAGACTCCTCACCCTAACAGACTCCTCCCCCTAACAGACTCCTCCCCCTAACAGACTCCACCCCTTACAGACTCCTCCCACTGAGGCAGAGACTCCACCCCCTGAGGCAGAGACTCCTCCCCTAAGAGACTCCTCCCCCTAAGAGACTCCTCCCCTAAGACAGAGACTCCTCCCCTGAGACAGAGACTCCTCCCCCTAAGAGACTCCTCCCCCTAAGAGACTCCTCCCACTGAGGAAGAGACTCCTCCCCCTAAGAGACTCCTCCCCCTAAGCCAGAGACTCCTCCCCCTAAGACAGAGACTCCTCCCCCTAAGAGACTCCTCCCCTAAGACAGAGACTCCTCCCCCTAACAGACTCCTCCCCCTAAGCCAGAAACTCCTCCCCCTAAGACAGAGACTCCTCCCCCTGAGAGACTCCTCCCACTGAGGAAGAGACTCCTCCCCCTAAGAGACTCCTCCCCTAAGACAGAGACTCCTCCCCCTAACAGACTCCTCCCCCTAAGCCAGAAACTCCTCCCCCTAAGACAGAGACTCCTCCCCCTAAGAGACTCCTCCCCCTAAGAGACTCCTCCCACTGAGGAAGAGACTCCTCCCCCTAAGAGACTCCTCCCCCTAAAATAGAGACTCCTCCCCTAAGACAGAGACTCCTCCTCCTAACAGACTCCACCCCCTAAGACAGAGACTCCTCCCCCCTAAGAGAATCCACCCCCTAAGAGACTCCTCCCCCTAAGAGACTCCTCCCCCTAACAGACTCCTCCCCCTGAGGCAGAGACTCCTCCCCTAAGAGACTCCTCCCCCTAAGAGACTCCTCCCCTAAGACAGAGACTCCTCCCCTGAGACAGAGACTCCTCCCCCTAAGAGACTCCTCCCCCTAAGAGACTCCTCCCACTGAGGAAGAGACTCCTCCCCCTAAGAGACTCCTCCCCCTAAAATAGAGACTCCTCCCCTAAGACAGAGACTCCTCCCCCTAAGAGACTCCTCCCCTAAGACAGAGACTCCTCCCCCTAACAGACTCCTCCCCCTAAGCCAGAGACTCCTCCCCCTAAGACAGAGACTCCTCCCCCTGAGAGACTCCTCCCACTGAGGAAGTGACTCCTCCTCCTAACAGACTCCACCCCCTAAGACAGAGACTCCTCCCCCCTAAGAGAATCCACCCCCTAAGAGACTCCTCCCCCTAAGAGACTCCTCCCCCTAACAGACTCCTCCCCCTAACAGACTCCTCCCCCTGAGGCAGAGACTCCTCCCCTAAGAGACTCCTCCCCCTAAGAGACTCCTCCCCTAAGACAGAGACTCCTCCCCTAAGAGACTTCTCCCCTAAGAGACTCCTCCCCTAAGACAGAGACTCCTCCCACTGAGACAAAGACTCCTCCCCCTAACAGACTCCTCCCCCTAAGAGACTCCTCCCCCTGAGGCAGAGACTCCTCCCCTAAGAGACTCCTCCCCCTAACAGACTCCACCCCTAACAGACTCCTCCCCCTAAGAGACTCCTCACCCTAACAGACTCCTCCCCCTAACAGACTCCTCCCCCTAACAGACTCCACCCCTTACAGACTCCTCCCACTGAGGCAGAGACTCCACCCCCTGAGGCAGAGACTCCTCCCCTAAGAGACTCCTCCCCCTAAGAGACTCCTCCCCTAAGACAGAGACTCCTCCCCTGAGACAGAGACTCCTCCCCCTAAGAGACTCCTCCCCCTAAGAGACTCCTCCCACTGAGGAAGAGACTCCTCCCCCTAAGAGACTCCTCCCCCTAAGAGACTCCTCCCACTGAGGAAGAGACTCCTCCCCCTAAGAGACTCCACCCCCTAACAGACTCCACCCCCTAAGAGACTCCTCACCCTGAGAGACTCCTCCCACTGAGGAAGAGACTCCTCCCCCTGAGGCAGAGACTCCTCCCACTGAGGAAGAGACTCCTCCCCCTAAGAGACTCCTCACCCTGAGAGACTCCTCCCACTGAGGAAGAGACTCCTCCCCCTGAGGAAGAGACTTCTCCCCTAAGAGACTCCTCCCACTGAGGAAGAGACTCCTCCCCCTATGACTCCTCCCCCTGAGGCAGACTCCTCCCCCTAAGAGACTTCTCCCACTGAGGAAGAGACTCCTCCTCCTAACAGACTCCTCCCCCTAAGACAGAGACTCCTCCCCCTAAGAGACTCCTCCCCCTAAAATAGAGACTCCTCCCCCTAAGAGACTCCTCCCCTAAGACAGAGACTCCTCCCCTAAGACAGAGACTCCTCCCCTAAGAGACTCCTCCCCTAAGAGACTCCTCCTCCTAACAGACTCCTCCCCCTAAGACAGAGACTCCTCCCCCTAAGAGACTCCTCCCCCTAAAATAGAGACTCCTCCCCTAAGAGACTCCTCCCCTAAGAGACTCCTCCCCTAAGACAGAGACTCCTCCCCCTAAGAGACTCCTCCCACTAAGACAGAGACTCCTCCCACTAAGACAGAGACTCCTCCCCCTAACAGACTCCACCCCTAACAGACTCCTCCCACTGAGGAAGAGACTCCTCCCCCTAAGAGACTCCACCCCCTAACAGACTCCACCCCTAACAGACTCCTCCCACTGAGGAAGAGACTCCTCCCCCTAAGAGACTCCTCCCACTGAGGAAGTGACCCCTCCCCCTAAGAGACTCCTCCCACTGAGGCAGAGACTCCTCCCCCTAAGACAGAGACTCCTCCCCCTGAGACAGAGACTCCTCCCCCTAAGACAGAGACTCCTCCCCCTGATAGACTCCTCCCACTGAGGAAGTGACTCCTCCTCCTAACAGACTCCTCCCCCTAACAGACTCCTCCCCCTAAGCCAGAGACTCCTCCCCCTAAGACAGAGACTCCTCCCACTGAGGAAGTGACTCCTCCTCCTAACAGACTCCACCCCCTAAGACAGAGACTCCTCCCCCTTAAGAGAATCCTCCCACTGAGGAAGAGACTCCTCCCCCTGAGGCAGAGACTCCTCCCCCTGAGGAAGAGACTTCTCCCCTAAGAGACTCCTCCCACTGAGGAAGAGACTCCTCCCCCTATGACTCCTCCCCCTGAGGCAGACTCCTCCCCCTAAGAGACTTCTCCCACTGAGGAAGAGACTCCTCCTCCTAACAGACTCCTCCCCCTAAGACAGAGACTCCTCCCCCTAAGAGACTCCTCCCCCTAAAATAGAGACTCCTCCCCCTAAGAGACTCCTCCCCTAAGACAGAGACTCCTCCCCTAAGACAGAGACTCCTCCCCTAAGAGACTCCTCCCCTAATAGACTCCTCCTCCTAACAGACTCCTCCCCCTAAGACAGAGACTCCTCCCCCTAAGAGACTCCTCCCCCTAAAATAGAGACTCCTCCCCTAAGAGACTCCTCCCCTAAGAGACTCCTCCCCTAAGACAGAGACTCCTCCCCCTTAAGAGAATCCTCCCACTAAGACAGAGACTCCTCCCACTAAGACAGAGACTCCTCCCCCTAACAGACTCCACCCCTAACAGACTCCTCCCACTGAGGAAGAGACTCCTCCCCCTAAGAGACTCCAACCCCTAACAGACTCCACCCCTAACAGACTCCTCCCACTGAGGAAGTGACCCCTCCCCCTAAGAGACTCCTCCCACTGAGGCAGAGACTCCTCCCCCTAAGACAGAGACTCCTCCCCCTGAGACACAGACTCCTCCCCCTAAGACAGAGACTCCTCCCCCTGAGAGACTCCTCCCACTGAGGAAGTGACTCCTCCTCCTAACAGACTCCTCCCCCTAACAGACTCCTCCCCCTAAGCCAGAGACTCCTCCCCCTAAGACAGAGACTCCTCCCACTGAGGAAGTGACTCCTCCTCCTAACAGACTCCACCCCCTAAGACAGAGACTCCTCCCCCCTAAGAGAATCCACCCCCTAAGAGACTCCTCCCCCTAAGAGACTCCTCCCCCTAACAGACTCCTCCCCCTGAGGCAGAGACTCCTCCCCTAAGAGACTCCTCCCCCTAAGAGACTCCTCCCCTAAGACAGAGACTCCTCCCCTGAGACAGAGACTCCTCCCCCTAAGAGACTCCTCCCCCTAAGAGACTCCTCCCACTGAGGAAGAGACTCCTCCCCCTAAGAGACTCCTCCCCCTAAAATAGAGACTCCTCCCCTAAGACAGAGACTCCTCCCCCTAAGAGACTCCTCCCCTAAGACAGAGACTCCTCCCCCTAACAGACTCCTCCCCCTAAGCCAGAGACTCCTCCCCCTAAGACAGAGACTCCTCCCCCTGAGAGACTCCTCCCACTGAGGAAGTGACTCCTCCTCCTAACAGACTCCACCCCCTAAGACAGAGACTCCTCCCCCCTAAGAGAATCCACCCCCTAAGAGACTCCTCCCCCTAAGAGACTCCTCCCCCTAACAGACTCCACCCCTTACAGACTCCACCCCCTGAGGCAGAGACTCCTCCCCTAAGAGACTCCTCCCCCTAAGAGACTCCTCCCCTAAGACAGAGACTCCTCCCCTAAGACAGAGACTCCTCCCCTAAGAGACTTCTCCCCTAAGAGACTCCTCCCCTAAGACAGAGACTCCTCCCACTGAGACAAAGACTCCTCCCCCTAACAGACTCCTCCCCCTAAGAGACTCCTCCCCCTGAGGCAGAGACTCCACCCCTAACAGACTCCTCCCACTGAGGAAGAGACTCCTCCCCCTAAGAGACTCCACCCCCTAACAGACTCCACCCCTAACAGACTCCTCCCACTGAGGAAGAGACTCCTCCCCCTAAGAGACTCCTCCCACTGAGGAAGTGACCCCTCCCCCTAAGAGACTCCTCCCACTGAGGCAGAGACTCCTCCCCCTAAGACAGAGACTCCTCCCCCTGAGACAGAGACTCCTCCCCCTAAGACAGAGACTCCTCCCCCTGATAGACTCCTCCCACTGAGGAAGTGACTCCTCCTCCTAACAGACTCCTCCCCCTAACAGACTCCTCCCCCTAAGCCAGAGACTCCTCCCCCTAAGACAGAGACTCCTCCCACTGAGGAAGTGACTCCTCCTCCTAACAGACTCCACCCCCTAAGACAGAGACTCCTCCCCCTTAAGAGAATCCTCCCACTAAGACAGAGACTCCTCCCCTAAGACAGAGACTCCTCCCCTAAGACAGAGACTCCTCCCCTAAGAGACTTCTCCCCTAAGAGACTCCTCCCCTAAGACAGAGACTCCTCCCACTGAGACAAAGACTCCTCCCCCTAACAGACTCCTCCCCCTAAGAGACTCCTCCCCCTGAGGCAGAGACTCCTCCCCTAAGAGACTCCTCCCCCTAACAGACTCCACCCCTAACAGACTCCTCCCCCTAAGAGACTCCTCACCCTAACAGACTCCTCCCCCTAACAGACTCCTCCCCCTAACAGACTCCACCCCTTACAGACTCCTCCCACTGAGGCAGAGACTCCACCCCCTGAGGCAGAGACTCCTCCCCTAAGAGACTCCTCCCCCTAAGAGACTCCTCCCCTAAGACAGAGACTCCTCCCCTGAGACAGAGACTCCTCCCCCTAAGAGACTCCTCCCCCTAAGAGACTCCTCCCACTGAGGAAGAGACTCCTCCCCCTAAGAGACTCCTCCCCCTAAGAGACTCCTCCCACTGAGGAAGAGACTCCTCCCCCTAAGAGACTCCACCCCCTAACAGACTCCACCCCCTAAGAGACTCCTCACCCTGAGAGACTCCTCCCACTGAGGAAGAGACTCCTCCCCCTGAGGCAGAGACTCCTCCCACTGAGGAAGAGACTCCTCCCCCTAAGAGACTCCTCCCCCTAAAATAGAGACTCCTCCCCCTAAGAGACTCCTCCCCTAAGACAGAGACTCCTCCCCTAAGACAGAGACTCCTCCCCTAAGAGACTCCTCCCCTAATAGACTCCTCCTCCTAACAGACTCCTCCCCCTAAGACAGAGACTCCTCCCCCTAAGAGACTCCTCCCCCTAAAATAGAGACTCCTCCCCTAAGAGACTCCTCCCCTAAGAGACTCCTCCCCTAAGACAGAGACTCCTCCCCCTTAAGAGAATCCTCCCACTAAGACAGAGACTCCTCCCACTAAGACAGAGACTCCTCCCCCTAACAGACTCCACCCCTAACAGACTCCTCCCACTGAGGAAGAGACTCCTCCCCCTAAGAGACTCCACCCCCTAACAGACTCCACCCCTAACAGACTCCTCCCACTGAGGAAGTGACCCCTCCCCCTAAGAGACTCCTCCCACTGAGGCAGAGACTCCTCCCCCTAAGACAGAGACTCCTCCCCCTGAGACACAGACTCCTCCCCCTAAGACAGAGACTCCTCCCCCTGAGAGACTCCTCCCACTGAGGAAGTGACTCCTCCTCCTAACAGACTCCTCCCCCTAACAGACTCCTCCCCCTAAGCCAGAGACTCCTCCCCCTAAGACAGAGACTCCTCCCACTGAGGAAGTGACTCCTCCTCCTAACAGACTCCACCCCCTAAGACAGAGACTCCTCCCCCCTAAGAGAATCCACCCCCTAAGAGACTCCTCCCCCTAAGAGACTCCTCCCCCTAACAGACTCCTCCCCCTGAGGCAGAGACTCCTCCCCTAAGAGACTCCTCCCCCTAAGAGACTCCTCCCCTAAGACAGAGACTCCTCCCCTGAGACAGAGACTCCTCCCCCTAAGAGACTCCTCCCCCTAAGAGACTCCTCCCACTGAGGAAGAGACTCCTCCCCCTAAGAGACTCCTCCCCCTAAAATAGAGACTCCTCCCCTAAGACAGAGACTCCTCCCCCTAAGAGACTCCTCCCCTAAGACAGAGACTCCTCCCCCTAACAGACTCCTCCCCCTAAGCCAGAGACTCCTCCCCCTAAGACAGAGACTCCTCCCCCTGAGAGACTCCTCCCACTGAGGAAGTGACTCCTCCTCCTAACAGACTCCACCCCCTAAGACAGAGACTCCTCCCCCCTAAGAGAATCCACCCCCTAAGAGACTCCTCCCCCTAAGAGACTCCTCCCCCTAACAGACTCCTCCCCCTAACAGACTCCTCCCCCTGAGGCAGAGACTCCTCCCCTAAGAGACTCCTCCCCCTAACAGACTCCACCCCTTACAGACTCCACCCCCTGAGGCAGAGACTCCTCCCCTAAGAGACTCCTCCCCCTAAGAGACTCCTCCCCTAAGACAGAGACTCCTCCCCTAAGACAGAGACTCCTCCCCTAAGAGACTTCTCCCCTAAGAGACTCCTCCCCTAAGACAGAGACTCCTCCCACTGAGACAAAGACTCCTCCCCCTAACAGACTCCTCCCCCTAAGAGACTCCTCCCCCTGAGGCAGAGACTCCACCCCTAACAGACTCCTCCCACTGAGGAAGAGACTCCTCCCCCTAAGAGACTCCACCCCCTAACAGACTCCACCCCTAACAGACTCCTCCCACTGAGGAAGAGACTCCTCCCCCTAAGAGACTCCTCCCACTGAGGAAGTGACCCCTCCCCCTAAGAGACTCCTCCCACTGAGGCAGAGACTCCTCCCCCTAAGACAGAGACTCCTCCCCCTGAGACAGAGACTCCTCCCCCTAAGACAGAGACTCCTCCCCCTGATAGACTCCTCCCACTGAGGAAGTGACTCCTCCTCCTAACAGACTCCTCCCCCTAACAGACTCCTCCCCCTAAGCCAGAGACTCCT
Organism: Odontesthes bonariensis; assembly: GCF_027942865.1. Taxonomy (NCBI): domain Eukaryota; kingdom Metazoa; phylum Chordata; class Actinopteri; order Atheriniformes; family Atherinopsidae; genus Odontesthes; species Odontesthes bonariensis. Next base: position 38,501,417 of record NC_134510.1, read on the forward strand.
CCCCCTAAGACAGAGACTCCTCCCACTGAGGAAGTGACTCCTCCTCCTAACAGACTCCACCCCCTAAGACAGAGACTCCTCCCCCTTAAGAGAATCCTCCCACTAAGACAGAGACTCCTCCCACTAAGACAGAGACTCCTCCCCCTAACAGACTCCACCCCTAACAGACTCCTCCCACTGAGGAAGAGACTCCTCCCCCTAAGAGACTCCACCCCCTAACAGACTCCACCCCTAACAGACTCCTCCCACTGAGGAAGTGACCCCTCCCCCTAAGAGACTCCTCCCACTGAGGCAGAGACTCCACCCCTAAGACAGAGACTCCTCCCCCTGAGACACAGACTCCTCCCCCTAAGACAGAGACTCCTCCCCCTGAGAGACTCCTCCCACTGAGGAAGTGACTCCTCCTCCTAACAGACTCCTCCCCCTAACAGACTCCTCCCCCTAAGCCAGAGACTCCTCCCCCTAAGACAGAGACTCCTCCCACTGAGGAAGTGACTCCTCCTCCTAACAGACTCCACCCCCTAAGACAGAGACTCCTCCCCCCTAAGAGAATCCACCCCCTAAGAGACTCCTCCCCCTAAGAGACTCCTCCCCCTAACAGACTCCTCCCCCTGAGGCAGAGACTCCTCCCCTAAGAGACTCCTCCCCCTAAGAGACTCCTCCCCTAAGACAGAGACTCCTCCCCTGAGACAGAGACTCCTCCCCCTAAGAGACTCCTCCCCCTAAGAGACTCCTCCCACTGAGGAAGAGACTCCTCCCCCTAAGAGACTCCTCCCCCTAAAATAGAGACTCCTCCCCTAAGACAGAGACTCCTCCCCCTAAGAGACTCCTCCCCTAAGACAGAGACTCCTCCCCCTAACAGACTCCTCCCCCTAAGCCAGAGACTCCTCCCCCTAAGACAGAGACTCCTCCCCCTGAGAGACTCCTCCCACTGAGGAAGTGACTCCTCCTCCTAACAGACTCCACCCCCTAAGACAGAGACTCCTCCCCCCTAAGAGAATCCACCCCCTAAGAGACTCCTCCCCCTAAGAGACTCCTCCCCCTAACAGACTCCTCCCCCTAACAGACTCCTCCCCCTGAGGCAGAGACTCCTCCCCTAAGAGACTCCTCCCCCTAACAGACTCCACCCCTTACAGACTCCACCCCCTGAGGCAGAGACTCCTCCCCTAAGAGACTCCTCCCCCTAAGAGACTCCTCCCCTAAGACAGAGACTCCTCCCCTAAGACAGAGACTCCTCCCCTAAGAGACTTCTCCCCTAAGAGACTCCTCCCCTAAGACAGAGACTCCTCCCACTGAGACAAAGACTCCTCCCCCTAACAGACTCCTCCCCCTAAGAGACTCCTCCCCCTGAGGCAGAGACTCCTCCCCTAAGAGACTCCTCCCCCTAACAGACTCCACCCCTAACAGACTCCTCCCCCTAAGAGACTCCTCACCCTAACAGACTCCTCCCCCTAACAGACTCCTCCCCCTAACAGACTCCACCCCTTACAGACTCCTCCCACTGAGGCAGAGACTCCACCCCCTGAGGCAGAGACTCCTCCCCTAAGAGACTCCTCCCCCTAAGAGACTCCTCCCCTAAGACAGAGACTCCTCCCCTGAGACAGAGACTCCTCCCCCTAAGAGACTCCTCCCCCTAAGAGACTCCTCCCACTGAGGAAGAGACTCCTCCCCCTAAGAGACTCCTCCCCCTAAGAGACTCCTCCCACTGAGGAAGAGACTCCTCCCCCTAAGAGACTCCACCCCCTAACAGACTCCACCCCCTAAGAGACTCCTCACCCTGAGAGACTCCTCCCACTGAGGAAGAGACTCCTCCCCCTGAGGCAGAGACTCCTCCCACTGAGGAAGAGACTCCTCCCCCTAAGAGACTCCTCACCCTGAGAGACTCCTCCCACTGAGGAAGAGACTCCTCCCCCTGAGGAAGAGACTTCTCCCCTAAGAGACTCCTCCCACTGAGGAAGAGACTCCTCCCCCTATGACTCCTCCCCCTGAGGCAGACTCCTCCCCCTAAGAGACTTCTCCCACTGAGGAAGAGACTCCTCCTCCTAACAGACTCCTCCCCCTAAGACAGAGACTCCTCCCCCTAAGAGACTCCTCCCCCTAAAATAGAGACTCCTCCCCCTAAGAGACTCCTCCCCTAAGACAGAGACTCCTCCCCTAAGACAGAGACTCCTCCCCTAAGAGACTCCTCCCCTAAGAGACTCCTCCTCCTAACAGACTCCTCCCCCTAAGACAGAGACTCCTCCCCCTAAGAGACTCCTCCCCCTAAAATAGAGACTCCTCCCCTAAGAGACTCCTCCCCTAAGAGACTCCTCCCCTAAGACAGAGACTCCTCCCCCTAAGAGACTCCTCCCACTAAGACAGAGACTCCTCCCACTAAGACAGAGACTCCTCCCCCTAACAGACTCCACCCCTAACAGACTCCTCCCACTGAGGAAGAGACTCCTCCCCCTAAGAGACTCCACCCCCTAACAGACTCCACCCCTAACAGACTCCTCCCACTGAGGAAGAGACTCCTCCCCCTAAGAGACTCCTCCCACTGAGGAAGTGACCCCTCCCCCTAAGAGACTCCTCCCACTGAGGCAGAGACTCCTCCCCCTAAGACAGAGACTCCTCCCCCTGAGACAGAGACTCCTCCCCCTAAGACAGAGACTCCTCCCCCTGATAGACTCCTCCCACTGAGGAAGTGACTCCTCCTCCTAACAGACTCCTCCCGCTAACAGACTCCTCCCCCTAAGCCAGAGACTCCTCCCCCTAAGACAGAGACTCCTCCCACTGAGGAAGTGACTCCTCCTCCTAACAGACTCCACCCCCTAAGACAGAGACTCCTCCCCCTTAAGAGAATCCTCCCACTGAGGAAGAGACTCCTCCCCCTGAGGCAGAGACTCCTCCCCCTGAGGAAGAGACTTCTCCCCTAAGAGACTCCTCCCACTGAGGAAGAGACTCCTCCCCCTATGACTCCTCCCCCTGAGGCAGACTCCTCCCCCTAAGAGACTTCTCCCACTGAGGAAGAGACTCCTCCTCCTAACAGACTCCTCCCCCTAAGACAGAGACTCCTCCCCCTAAGAGACTCCTCCCCCTAAAATAGAGACTCCTCCCCCTAAGAGACTCCTCCCCTAAGACAGAGACTCCTCCCCTAAGACAGAGACTCCTCCCCTAAGAGACTCCTCCCCTAATAGACTCCTCCTCCTAACAGACTCCTCCCCCTAAGACAGAGACTCCTCCCCCTAAGAGACTCCTCCCCCTAAAATAGAGACTCCTCCCCTAAGAGACTCCTCCCCTAAGAGACTCCTCCCCTAAGACAGAGACTCCTCCCCCTAAGAGACTCCTCCCACTAAGACAGAGACTCCTCCCACTAAGACAGAGACTCCTCCCCCTAACAGACTCCACCCCTAACAGACTCCTCCCACTGAGGAAGAGACTCCTCCCCCTAAGAGACTCCACCCCCTAACAGACTCCACCCCTAACAGACTCCTCCCACTGAGGAAGTGACCCCTCCCCCTAAGAGACTCCTCCCACTGAGGCAGAGACTCCTCCCCCTAAGACAGAGACTCCTCCCCCTGAGACACAGACTCCTCCCCCTAAGACAGAGACTCCTCCCCCTGAGAGACTCCTCCCACTGAGGAAGTGACTCCTCCTCCTAACAGACTCCTCCCCCTAACAGACTCCTCCCCCTAAGCCAGAGACTCCTCCCCCTAAGACAGAGACTCCTCCCACTGAGGAAGTGACTCCTCCTCCTAACAGACTCCACCCCCTAAGACAGAGACTCCTCCCCCCTAAGAGAATCCACCCCCTAAGAGACTCCTCCCCCTAAGAGACTCCTCCCCCTAACAGACTCCTCCCCTAATAGACTCCTACTCCTAACAGACTCCTCCCCCTAAGACAGAGACTCCTCCCCCCTAAGAGAATCCACCCCCTAAGAGACTCCTCCCCCTAAGAGACTCCTACTCCTAACAGACTCCTCCCCCTAAGACAGAGACTCCTCCCCCCTAAGAGAATCCACCCCCTAAGAGACTCCTCCCCCTAAGAGACTCCTCCCCCTAACAGACTCCTCCCCTAATAGACTCCTCCTCCTAACAGACTCCTCCCCCTAAGACAGAGACTCCTCCCCTAATAGACTCCTCCTCCTAACAGACTCCTCCCCCTAAGACAGAGACTCCTCCCCCTAAGAGACTCCTCCCCTAAGAGACTCCTCCCCTAAGACAGAGACTCCTCCCCCTAAGAGACTCCTCCCACTAAGACAGAGACTCCTCCCCCTAACAGACTCCACCCCTAACAGACTCCTCCCACTGAGGAAGAGACTCCTCCCCCTAAGAGACTCCACCCCCTAACAGACTCCACCCCTAACAGACTCCTCCCACTGAGGAAGAGACTCCTCCCCCTAAGAGACTCCTCCCACTGAGGAAGTGACCCCTCCCCCTAAGAGACTCCTCCCACTGAGGCAGAGACTCCTCCCCCTAAGACAGAGACTCCTCCCCCTGAGACAGAGACTCCTCCCCCTAAGACAGAGACTCCTCCCCCTGAGAGACTCCTCCCACTGAGGAAGTGACTCCTCCTCCTAACAGACTCCTCCCCCTAACAGACTCCTCCCCCTAAGCCAGAGACTCCTCCCCCTAAGACAGAGACTCCTCCCACTGAGGAAGTGACTCCTCCTCCTAACAGACTCCACCCCCTAAGACAGAGACTCCTCCCCCCTAAGAGAATCCACCCCCTAAGAGACTCCTCCCCCTAAGAGACTCCTCCCCCTAACAGACTCCACCCCCTAAGAGACTCCTCCCCCTAAGAGACTCCTCCCCCTAACAGACTCCTCCCCCTGAGGCAGAGACTCCTCCCCTAAGAGACTCCTCCCCCTAACAGACTCCACCCCTTACAGACTCCATCCCCTGAGGCAGAGACTCCTCCCCTAAGACAGAGACTCCTCCCCTAAGAGACTCCTCCCCCTAAGCCAGAGACTCCTCCCACTGAGACAAAGACTCCTCCCCCTAACAGACTCCTCCCCCTAAGAGACTCCTCCCCCTGAGGCAGAGACTCCTCCCCTAAGAGACTCCTCCCCCTAACAGACTCCACCCCTAACAGACTCCACCCCTTAAAACAGAGACTCCTCCCCCTAAGAGACTCCTCCCCCTAACAGACTCCACCCCTAACAGACTCCTCCCCTTAAGAGACTCCTCCCCCTAACAGACTCCTCCCCCTAACAGACTCCACCCCTTACAGACTCCTCCCACTGAGGCAGAGACTCCACCCCCTGAGGCAGAGACTCCTCCCCTAAGAGACTCCTCCCCCTAAGAGACTCCTCCCCTAAGACAGAGACTCCTCCCCTGAGACAGAGACTCCTCCCCTAAGAGACTCCTCCCCTAAGAGACTCCTCCTCCTAACAGACTCCTCCCCCTAAGACATAGACTCCTCCCCCTAAGAGACTCCTCCCCCTAAAATAGAGACTCCTCCCCTAAGAGACTCCTCCCCTAAGAGACTCCTCCCCTAAGACAGAGACTCCTCCCCCTAAGAGACTCCTCCCCCTAAGAGACTCCTCCCCTAAGACAGAGACTCCTCCCCTAACAGACTCCTCCCCCTAAGAGACTCCTCCCCCTAAGAGACTCCTCCCCTAAGACAGAGACTCCTCCCCTAAGACAGAGACTCCTCCCCTAAGAGACTCCTCCCCTAAGACAGAGACTCCTCCCCTAAGAGACTCCTCCCCTAAGAGACTCCTCCCCTAAGAGACTCCTCCTCCTAACAGACTCCTCCCCCTAAGACAGAGACTCCTCCCCCTAAGAGACTCCTCCCCCTAAAATAGAGACTCCTCCCCTAAGAGACTCCTCCCCTAAGAGACTCCTCCCACTGAGGAAGAGACTCCTCCCCCTAAGAGACTCCTCCCCCTGAGGCAGAGACTCCTCCCCCTGAGGCAGAGACTCCACCCCTAAGAGACTCCACCCCCTAACAGACTCCACCCCCTAACAGACTCCAACCCCTAACAGACTTCACCCCTTAAGACAGAGACTCCTCCCCCTGAGAGACTCCTCCCACTGAGGAAGAGACTCCTCCTCCTAACAGACTCCTCCCCCTAAGACAGAGACTCCTCCCCCTAAGAGACTCCTCCTCCTAACAGACTCCACCCCCTAAGACAGAGACTCCTCCCCCCTAAGAGAATCCACCCCCTAAGAGACTCCTCCCCCTAAGAGACTCCTCCCCCTGAGAGACTCCTCCCACTGAGGCAGAGACTCCTCCCCCTAACAGACTCCTCCCCCTAAGAGACTCCTCCCCCTAAGAGACTCCTCCCCCTAACAGACTCCTCCCCTAAGACAGAGACTCCTCCCCCTAAGAGACTCCATCCCCTAACAGACTCCTCCCCCTAACAGACTCCTCCCCCTAAGCCAGAGACTCCTCCCCCTAAGAGACTCCTCCCCCTAAGCCAGAGACTCCTCCCCCTAAGAGACTCCTCCCCCTAAAATAGAGACTCCTCCCCCTAAGAGACTCCTCCCCCTAAAATAGAGACACCTCCCCCTAAGAGACTCCTCCCCCTAAGAGACTCCATCCCCTAACAGACTCCTCCCCCTAAGCCAGAGACTCCTCCCCCTAAGCCAGAGACTCCTCCCCCTAACAGACTCCTCCCCCTAAGACAGAGACTCCTCCCCCTAACAGACTCCTCCCCCTAAGAGACTCCTCCCCTAAGAGACTCCTCCTCCTAACAGACTCCTCCCCCTAAGACAGAGACTCCTCCCCCTAAGAGACTCCTCCCCCTAAAATAGAGACTCCTCCCCCTAAGACAGAGACTCCTCCCCCTAAGAGACTCCTCCCCCTAAAATAGAGACACCTCCCCCTAAGAGACTCCTCCCCCTAAGAGACTCCATCCCCTAACAGACTCCTCCCCCTAAGCCAGAGACTCCTCCCCCTAAGACAGAGACTCCTCCCCCTAACAGACTCCTCCCCCTAAGAGACTCCTCCCCTAAGACAGAGACTCCTCCCCCTGAGAGACTCCTCCCCTAAGACAGAGACTCCTCCCCTAAGACAGAGACTCCTCCCCCTAAGAGACTCCTCCCCTAAGAGACTCCTCCCCCTAAGACAGAGACTCCTCCCCCTAAGAGACTCCTCCCCCTGAGGCAGAGACTCCTCCCCCTAAGACAGAGACCCCTCCCCCTAAGAGACTCCTCCCACTGAGGCAGAGACTCCTCCCCCTGAGAGACTCCTCCCACTGAGGCAGAGACTCCTCCCCCTAAGACAGAGACTCCTCCCCCTAAAATAGAGACTCCTCCCCCTAAGAAACTCCTCCCCTAAGACAGAGACTCCTCCCCTAAGACAGAGACTCCTCCCCTAAGAAACTCCTCCCCTAAGACAGAGACTCCTCCCCTAAGACAGAGACTCCTCCCCTAACAGACTCCTCCCCCTAAGACAGAGACTCCACCCTGAGGCAGAGACTCCTCCCCCTAAGAGACTCCTCCCACTGAGGAAGAGACTCCTCCCCCTAAGAAGGAGACTCCTCCCCCTAAGAGACTCCTCCCCCTAAGACAGAGACTCCTCCCCCTGAGAGACTCCTCCCCTAAGACAGAGACTCCTCCCCTAAGACAGAGACCCCTCCCCCTAAGAGACTCCTCCCACTGAGGCAGAGACTCCTCCCCCTGAGAGACTCCTCCCACTGAGGCAGAGACTCCTCCCCCTAAGACAGAGACTCCTCCCCCTAAAATAGAGACTCCTCCCCCTAAGAAACTCCTCCCCTAAGACAGAGACTCCTCCCCTAAGACAGAGACTCCTCCCCTAAGAAACTCCTCCCCTAAGACAGAGACTCCTCCCCTAAGACAGAGACTCCTCCCCTAACAGACTCCTCCCCCTAAGACAGAGACTCCACCCTGAGGCAGAGACTCCTCCCCCTAAGAGACTCCTCCCACTGAGGAAGAGACTCCTCCCCCTAAGAAGGAGACTCCTCCCCCTAAGAGACTCCTCCCCCTAAGACAGAGACTCCTCCCCCTGAGAGACTCCTCCCCTAAGACAGAGACTCCTCCCCTAAGACAGAGACTCCTCCCCCTAAGACAGAGACTCCTCCCCCTAAGAGACTCCTCCCCCTAAAATAGAGACACCTCCCCCTAAGAGACTCCTCCCCCTAAGAGACTCCATCCCCTAACAGACTCCTCCCCCTAAGCCAGAGACTCCTCCCCCTAAGACAGAGACTCCTCCCCCTAACAGACTCCACCCCCTAAGAGACTCCTCCCACTGAGGAAGAGACTCCTCCCCCTAAAACAGAGACTCCTCCCCCTAACAGACTCCTTCCCCTAAGAGACTCCTCCCCCTAAGAGACTCCTCCCCCTAAGAGACTCCTCCCCCTATGACTCCTCCCCCTGAGGCAGAGACTCCACCCTGAGGCAGAGACTCCACCCCTAACAGACTCCTCCCACTGAGGAAGAGGCTCCTCCCCCTAAGAGACTCCACCCCCTAACAGACTCCACCCCTAACAGACTCCTCCCACTGAGGAAGAGACTCCTCCCCCTAAGAAGGAGACTCCTCCCCCTAAGAGACTCCTCCCCCTAAGTGACCCCTCCCCCTAAGAAACTCCTCCCCCTAAGACAGAGACTCCTCCCACTAAGACAGAGACTCCTCCCCCTAACAGACTCCACCCCCTAAGAGACTCCTCCCACTGAGGAAGAGACTCCTCCCCCTAAAACAGAGACTCCTCCCCCTAACAGACTCCTTCCCCTAAGAGACTCCTCCCCCTAAGAGACTCCTCCCCCTAAGAGACTCCTCCCCCTAAGAGACTCCTCCCCCTATGACTCCTCCCCCTGAGGCAGAGACTCCACCCTGAGGCAGAGACTCCACCCCTAACAGACTCCTCCCACTGAGGAAGAGGCTCCTCCCCCTAAGAGACTCCACCCCCTAACAGACTCCACCCCTAACAGACTCCTCCCACTGAGGAAGAGACTCCTCCCCCTAAGAGACTCCTCCCACTGAGGAACAGACTCCTCCCCCTAAGAGACTCCTCCCCCTGAGAGACTCCTCCCCTAAGAGACTCCTCCCCTAAGAGACTCCTCCCCCTGAGAGACTCCTCCCACTGAGGAAGAGACTCCTCCCCTAAGAGACTCCTCCCACTGAGGAAGAGACTCCTCCTCCTATGACTCCTCCCCCTGAGGCAGAGACTCCTCCCCCTAAGACAGAGACTCCTCCCCCTGAGAGACTCCTCCCACTGAGGAAGAGACTCCTCCCCTAAGAGACTCCTCCCACTGAGGAAGAGACTCCTCCTCCTATGACTCCTCCCCCTGAGGCAGAGACTCCTCCCCCTAAGAGACTCCTCCCCTAAGACAGAGACTCCTCCCCCTAAGAGACTCCTCCCCCTAAGAAGGAGACTCCTCCCCCTAAGAGACTCCTCCCCCTAAGAGACTCCTCCCACTGAGGAAGAGGCTCCTCCCCCTAAGAGACTCCACCCCCTGAGAGACTCCTCCCACTGAGGAAGAGACTCCTCCACCTAACAGACTCCTCCCCCTAAGACAGAGACTCCTCCCCCTAAGAGACTCCTCCCCCTAAAATAGAGACACCTCCCCCTAAGAGACTCCTCCCCCTAAGAGACTCCATCCCCTAACAGACTCCTCCCCCTAAGCCAGAGACTCCTCCCCCTAAGACAGAGACTCCTCCCCCTAACAGACTCCTCCCCCTAAGAGACTCCTCCCCTAAGAGACTCCTCCCCTAAGAGACTCCTCCCCCTGAGAGACTCCTCCCACTGAGGAAGAGACTCCTCCCCCTGAGGAAGAGACTCCTCCCCTAAGAGACTCCTCCCACTGAGGAAGAGACTCCTCCCCCTATGACTCCTCCCCCTGAGGCAGAGACTCCTCCCCCTAAGACAGAGACTCCTCCCCCTAAGAGACTCCTCCCCCTAAGAAGGAGACTCCTCCCCCTAAGAGACTCCTCCCCCTTAGAGACTCCTCCCACTGAGGAAGAGACTCCTCCCCCTAAGAGACTCCATCCCTAACAGACTCCTCCCCCTAAGACAGAGACTCCTCCCCCTGAGAGACTCCACCCCCTAAGAGACTCCACCCCCTAAGAGACTCCTCCCCCTAAGAGACTCCATCCCTAACAGACTCCTCCCCCTAAGACAGAGACTCCTCCCCCTGAGAGACTCCACCCCCTAACAGACTCCTCCCCCTGAGACTCCTCCCACTGAGGCAGAGACTCCTCCCCCTGAGAGACTCCTCCCACTGAGGCAGAGACTCCTCCCCCTAAGAGACTCCTCCCACTGAGGCAGAGACTCCTCCCCCTGAGAGACTCCTCCCACTGAGGCAGAGACTCCTCCCCCTAAGACAGAGACTCCTCCCACTGAGGCAGAGACTCCTCCCCCTGAGAGACTCCTCCCACTGAGGCAGAGACTCCTCCCCCTGAGACAGAGACTCCTCCCCCTAAGACAGAGACTCCTCCCCCTAAGAGACTCCTCCCCCTAAGAGACTCCTCCCCCTAAGAGACTCCTCCCCCTGAGGCAGAGACTCCTCCCCCTAAGAGACTCCTCCCCTAAGACAGAGACTCCTCCCCCTAAGACAGAGACCCCTCCCCCTAAGAGACTCCTCCCACTGAGGCAGAGACTCCTCCCCCTGAGAGACTCCTCCCACTGAGGCAGAGACTCCTCCCCCTAAGACAGACACTCCTCCCCCTGAGACAGAGACTCCTCCCCCTAAGACAGAGACTCCTCCCCCTGAGAGACTCCTCCCCCTGAGACAGAGACTCCTCAGTGGGAGTGCTAGTGCACGTGTGTAAGTGTGTGCACGTGTGTGTGCACGTGTGTAGGTGCACGTGCTAGTGCACGTTTATGCGTGTGCACGTGCGTGTGCACGTTTATGCGTGTGCACGCGTGTGTCTAAGTGTGTGCACGTGTGTAGTAGCATGTGCATGTGCACGTGTGTGCACGTGTGTGCGCATGTGTGTGCACGTGCTAGTGCACGTGTGTGTAAGTGTGTTTTTGCATGTGTGTGTGTGCAAGTGTGTGCACGTGTGTGTGCACGTGTGTAGGTGTACGTGCGTGCACGTGTGTAGGTGTGTGTGTGTGTGTGTGCACGTGTGTAGGTGCACGTGTGTGTGCATATGTGTATTAATGTGCACGTGCTAGTGCACGTGTGTGTGCATATGTGTATGCATATGTGTATTAATGTGCACGTGCTAGTGCACGTGTGTGTGCACGTTTATGCGTGTGCACGCGTGTAGGTGCACGTGCGTGTGTACGTGTGGGCTCAAACATTGAGCTGTCGGAACAAAGGGTGAATTTAATCTGGAACAAAGACATTTCGGACGAGTGGGCTGTAGGATCAATGGGAAATTTTCGGAATATTGACGGGTCGGACCAAAGGGGCGTCGGAGAAATGACTTGTTACCAAAAACGGACAGGACTTGGGCTCCAGGAAAAGCCAAAAACCTGTTTTCACCAGTACAATTAGTCAATAACTCCTGGAACTTTGGATTACAGACAACTTTGGAACTTGGACCACGGAGAAACTTTCCCACTGCGCGCTGGATGACAGCAGGAACTGTCGCCGTTACACGCGGACAATTGTTAGACAAAGGAAGAAAGGAACCACTCGTTTGAGGGTATGTACGGCAAAATGCCAGAAGATTAGGAACTTTTTCGTTGGAGAAAAATATTTGGATTATTTAGAAGCTAGTTTGGTTGGTGTTTTTTTGTGAGTTAATTAACGACCAAACAATTGGAAGCAGCAAACGCAGTTTATTTTTGGAAGGAAACCCGACATTTAAGTTTGAAAGGAAAGGAAAAACACACACAAATCATTTTTCAACCAAAAATCTGTATTTCGTCTTAACTCCGGAAAAGAAGGCTATTCCTGGGTTTCTTTCTCAAACAAGCCGACCCCGCCGATTTCAGCGTGGCGTGCGGCAGCGAGACAACGGCAGTTTTAACGCCGGTTATCAGGCGGTGTGTTCTACTTGGCTTTTCACACCGGACAGTCCGCGGCCGCGGTAGTTCCGCTCCAGCCCTGTCTGCATTCCCCATTCATTTCAACGGGACACCGCCGGCCGCTGCCGTCCAAATTCCGCTCGAGTTCTATTTTCCAAAAGCAGCGCGAGACGGAGGCGTCTCCCGCGCCGCTACCGCCCGACTACCGCTGCGTCTGTGCGCAAGGAGAACCGGGCTCCAGGCCCACCATCAGCACCTGTGTACCCACACTTAAGCACCCCTCCCCGGCCTAACGATCCAGTCCGCACCCCCTGGAGCTCCACGCCCCTGGTACCGTAAAAAAAAAGAAAAAAAGAACCGGGCTCCAGGCCCTCCATCCACACCTGTGTACCCACACTTAAGCACCCCTCCCCGGCCTAAGTATCCAGTCCGCACCCCCTGGAGCTCCACGCCCCTGGTACTGTTTAAAAAAAAAAAGAACCGGGCTCCAGGCCCTCCATCCACACCTGTGTACCCACACTTAAGCACCCCTCCCCGGCCTAAGTATCCTGTCCGCACCCCCTGGAGCTCCACGCCCCTGGTACCGTAAAAAAAAAGAAAAAAAGAACCGGGCTCCAGGCCCTCCATCCACACCTGTGTACCCACACTTAAGCACCCCTCCCCGGACTAAGTATCCAGTCCGCACCCCCTGGAGCTCCACGCCCCTGGTACTGTTAAAAAAAAAAAAGAACCGGGCTCCAGGCCCTCCATCCACACCTGTGTACCCACACTTAAGCACCCCTCCCCGGCCTAAGAATCCAGTCCGCACCCCCTGGAGCTCCACGCCCCTGGTACCGTAAAAAAAAAAAAGAACCGAGCTCCAGGCCCTCCATCCACACCTGTGTACCCACACTTAAGCACCCCTCCCCGGCCTAAGTATCCAGTCCGCACCCCCTGGAGCTCCACGCCCCTGGTACTGTAAGAAAAAAAAAAGAACCGAGCTCCAGGCCCTCCATCCACACCTGTGTACCCACACTTAAGCACCCCTCCCCGGCCTAAGAATCCAGTCCGCACCCCCTGGAGCTCCACGCCCCTGGTACTGTAAGAAAAAAAAAAGAACCGAGCTCCAGGCCCTCCATCCACACCTGTGTACCCACACTTAAGCACCCCTCCCCGGCCTAAGAATCCAGTCCGCACCCCCTGGAGCTCCACGCCCCTGGTACCGTAAAAAAAAAGAAAAAAAGAACCGAGCTCCAGGCCCTCCATCCGCACCTGTGTACCCACACTTAAGCACCCCTCCCCGGCCTAACGATCCAGTCCGCACCCCCTGGAGCTCCACGCCCCTGGTACTGTTAAAAAAAAAAAGAACCGAGCTCCAGGCCCTCCATCCACACCTGTGTACCCACACTTAAGCACCCCTCCCCGGCCTAAGAATCCAGTCCGCACCCCCTGGAGCTCCACGCCCCTGGTACTGTAAGAAAAAAAAAAGAACCGAGCTCCAGGCCCTCCATCCACACCTGTGTACCCACACTTAAGCACCCCTCCCCGGCCTAAGAATCCAGTCCGCACCCCCTGGAGCTCCACGCCCCTGGTACCGTAAAAAAAAAGAAAAAAAGAACCGAGCTCCAGGCCCTCCATCCGCACCTGTGTACCCACACTTAAGCACCCCTCCCCGGCCTAACGATCCAGTCCGCACCGCCTGGAGCTCCACGCCCCTGGTACTATAAAACACTGAAATTTTTTTAAGTCACCAGGCTGCCTGGTCCAGGCACACTCACCCGAACTCAAGCAGCCCTTCCCGGGCATGGACTCTGGTCCTTCCCGACCGGAGCTCCATGTAATTTTTTTTTTTTTTTTTTAAGAGTCCCCAGGCTCCAGGGCCTCTGGCCCCACACACTCACCCCCACTCAAGCACACTCTGCCCCGGCCTCAGGGACTCTGCCAATCCCTGAGTCTCGTGCCCCCGGTACTACACCAGTCCCTCGTGAGAGGGTCGGGTCCGGCCGACAAAAGCTTGGATCGAGGGCTGACTTTCAACAGATCGCAGCGAGGTAGCTGCTCTGCTACGTACGAAACCCTGACCCAGAATCAGGTCGTCTGCAAGTGATTTAGCAGCAGGTTCTCCACAAACATGCGGTGCGCGATAGGAGAGGGGCGACTTAGAGGAACTGTTTTGAAGTTTATTGGACATTGAAATATCTGAAAGAAAGAAAAGTATTATTTTTGGGACTTTTTGGAACTTTATTTTGAACAATGGCCGATTCAAATGAGTCTCAGACCGAGACGCCTGTCGAGGACATGGAGGACGAAGTGACGCGTGTGCGCAGGGCAAGGACAAATGTCTCCCATTACGAGGAGAATCAAATGATTTCATGGCAGACAAAGAATTCCTTGAAGAAGTGAAGCTAAATATGACGAGGTTTAATGAGTTTTTTAATGTGCCATTGTTCTAAATAAAGTGTAACCCCTGTCCCAGCAGCAAAGTCTGACCCATCGTGTCTCTCAGCATGCTGACGTCACTGCTGATGTGTGACAGCCGGCTAACGAGGCGTTGCCCCGGTAACAGGAGCGCGTGCGGCTCGCCTGTGTCTCTGACAGGTGCGCTCACTTTGGCTTCTTAAAATTGCACTCTATAACTTTGACTGCGCTCGACTGTCTCCAACAAACGGGTCGCTGCTCAGAGAGTAAAAGTCGTGTCCAAATCATTCTTGAACCGTCAGCGCCCCAAGAGACGGCAGAAGCCAGCGGTGTCCTTTTCATCCGGCTACTATGTGCGGCTCGTTTCTTATGGCAGTTTTAAAATCATTTTTCACCTGAATTTGATGACTTTAAGCCTTTATAATGGAAATGGAGAGGCGACCTCTGGACTCAGAGGCAATTTGTAAGAAAAATGTGCGGCAGAGCTCAATGAGTGTGACTAAACCGAGCATAAGGAGAGAGCCCAGCCATGTGAGCGGTGAGATGCAAAGCACAGAGGAAATTCTAAAGAAAAAAAGAATCGAGGATAAAGTGTGCGAGAGGGAGTGCTGCATGGTGTATATCGCTGACACTGACGGGGCTGGATAATTGTAGCTTACTGTGGAAACTCCGGTGAGTGATATCAATGATATGTGAAGCTAATTTATTAAGCTTTTATTTTACAATTTATAATTATTATTATTTTTTTTAAATGTTTTTTTTAACTATGTATTCATATTGTGATATGGACCATGCACTTGTGTCTGATATAAATATTGAATTGAATAATGGCTAGCAAGATCGTTTGCTGGTGTATTTAAAAAAAACAAAAAACAAAAAAAAAAAACATGTTGTTGCACTATTTTTGTATATTTTAAAGCAAAAAGAGGGAGAGAAAAAAAGGTCGTTTGCTAGCAAGATCGTCTGCTAGCAAGATTGTTTGCTAGCAAGATCGTCTGCTAGCAAGATTGTTTGCTAGCAAGATCGTCTGCTAGCAAGATTGTTTGCTAGCAAGGTCGTCTGCTAGCAAGATCGTCTGCTAGCAAGATTGTTTGCTAGCAAGGTCGTCTGCTAGCAAGATCGTCTGCTAGCAAGATTGTTTGCTAGCAAGGTCGTCTGCTAGCAAGATTGTTTGCTAGCAAGATTGTTTGCTAGCAAGATCGTTTGCTAGCAAGATTGTTTGCTAGCAAGATTGTTTGCTAGCAAGATTGTTTGCTAGCAAGGTCGTCTGCTAGCAAGATGTCAGTAGTCTTTAGTCTTGAGCTCTGTAGTCATGCTATCCCTCATTGAAATCCTATTAATTTATTTGTGTTTTAATTTTATTCAAGTGTATCTATTTATAGTTACCTGTTACTAAAACCTTCTTATTATTTTGGTCCGGTCGAAGTGGGTGGTGTTCTGTGTGTTTTTTTTTTTAAAAGAAAAGATAAATCTTATGTAACCTTCCCGATAAGTCTTTGTCACTACTCTTGTTTCTTTTTCTCAATAAAAAGATTTATAAAAAAAACAAACAAAAGAAACCTGCTCAATACCTGTTTCTGTTAGACTGAATATATCTTTATTTTTGTTCTCTTCACAGGACATGCGAGCGGCTCTGGAGGAGAAGGAGCACCTGCTGACGGAGGTGGAGAAAGAGCGGGGCCTGTGGAGACAGCGGGATGGGGCCTTCGCTGCTCTGCTGCAGGAGAAGGAGGCTCTGATCCAGGACCTCCAACAGCAGCTGGATGTGTGTCAGACAGATGTGGAGGTAATCCAGGTCCCACTGTCGGGCTAACGTCGTCTTCTTTTTTTTTTTTTTGGCCACATCGGAGAAATGTTTTAGAGGATAATTCTTTCAGATTTTTGTTGTTGTTGAATTAAACAAGCAATCCGACACCTTGGATAGTTTTCACTGAGTGTTTGCTCCAGTCAGTGTTGGGCTTTAGCTGGTTGGATTAGGGGAGATGTAACATCCATCTGCAGCCTTCTGATGTGACTGAGAGCAGAGCAGCGAGTTCACCCTTATCTCCTGTAAAGCCGAGTGTTCCTGCAGCTCCAGCTGCTGCATCTTTGTTGGTCCATCACGTTATTTGCATGTTGTGAAGTGTTTTAATGCATTTATACATGAACTTGGCAGCCATGTTACTCCACAGGCAGAAGATATGAATCCAGATCAGCTGCATGTTTCTGCATGACTCAGTGAAACTAATCTGAGGGAAAATGTTTTTCTGCTGATCCACAGACAAAGATTGAGTGTTAAAGTGTCCCATTATCTCAGTGATGAATGATTAAATGACCAAAGAAGCCAGAAGTTAATGTTTGTGCTCAAACAAACCTTCAGATCAGCATCTGAGTGCAGATTACAGTCTGAATCTGTCCAGTATGTTCTTATGTATGTATGTTTCTATGTATGAATGTTTTTATTTATGTTTCAATGTATGAATGTTTTTATTTATGTTTCAATGTATGAATGTTTTTATTTATGTTTCAATGTATGAATGTTTTTATGTCTGTATGTATGTGTGAACACGCTAATCTGAGCTGTAAACGGTTTTGTGTCTCTGAGTCCTGCAGTCCTCCGTGAGTCCGTCTGAGCTGAGCTTGGTCGGTAAACATTGACTTTGGTGACCGCAAACGTGTCATTTTCCCCCAGGCTCTCTCCGGCTCTGCGATTGGTCGGCAGTCGGCTGAGCCGGCAGCGTCGTTGAAAGACCGAGTGGAGCACAGCGCCACCTTGTGTCAGGAGGTCACCAAACTCACCGCAGCCCTGCAGGAGTACCAGGACACGGTGCAGGTGAGAAATCAAAGTTTTACCCGTCTGACGGAAACCTGATAAACAAAAAGCTGCGGACCTGAAGCAGGACGATTACTCCACCTGCTTCCAGGTGCGGCGCTGAAGCATTTTACTGCCGCCTCTGACCTCTGGGGGTTTCTTTTTCCCCACCAGGTTCAGCAGGAGAGTCGCAGTCAGACGCTGTCCTCTCTGAAGGCTCAGCTCAGAGACGCTCAGCAGGAGCTGAGGAGGACGGAGAAGGAGAAGAAGGAGGCTGACAGAGGCCGGCGAAACGGCCGAGAGGGCGGCGAGCGGGAGGAGAGGAGGCTGAAGGACAGCCTGCAGAAGAGAGACAAACTCATAGAGGTAAGGTGCTCAAAGCTGTGGAAGCAGAGCAGGAAGCTTCAGACACGTTTACCCGTCGTAGTTTCCTGCTATCGACTGTAGAAATGATCAAATAGTTTCTATGAAATGTGTTTTTCTTTTATTTTTTAAATGTGTTTATTGATTTTCCTTTTTCAACAAAAACAAACACAAAACTTAAGCAACACACAACGACTCAGTTACAACCAATCAGTATCCATATCAGTAAAGACAGTAAAAAAGAAGTACATAAATGGGTCAATAAAAGAAAAGAAGAGCACCAGACTTTTACAAAATAAAAGCCTGTGAGCAACAGACTTTTACAAAATAAAAGCCTGTGAGCAACAGACTTTTACAAAATAAAAGCCTGTGAGCAACAGACTTTTACAATAATAAAAGCCTGTGAGCAACAGACTTTTACAGAATAAAATAAATAATAAAACCTGCGCTAATGCGCGCTAAAATATGTATCGGCGTTAAATAATTAACGAGTTAACGCGATAATAACGAATTAACTCGCCCGGCCCTATAAACTATATATGACAGCAAATGAATTTTTAATGCACTTAAAGGAAGGAACACAAACGGATGTCTACTGAATGTCCCCCTGTTGACAGACTCAAAACCGAACACTCCGTGCACTCAAAGCCAATGAAGTTGTGTGTTTATTTATGTGTTTATTTTTCTTCACTGTAGCAAATCCTGCAGGACTCTGAGGAGCGGGACCATCTGCTCCGAGAGCTGCAGCAGAACCTGCAGAACAAACGTGAGCCGGCGATGGCCGTCAAACACACACTGTGACGGAGGAGGGCCGAGCGGTGCGCACCACGTGCACACCACGTGCACACCACGTGCACACTCTGCACAGGAAGGAGGAATACTTTGCACTTTTTCCGAACCACCGTTTTGCCTCCTGAACGTATTTATCGTTGTGATCGTTGGATCTATTTATATTTTTCTTCCCACATTCATACGGTTTGTGTTTGCAGACCTGCTTTTTGGGACTTGAGCTGAGGGAAAGTTGAATTTTCCACAGTTACAACTGAACTTCCTGCATCGCATCAGGGATTTCAGCCTCATTGTTTTCAGTATGTGCTGTCAGGCTTGTCATAGCTGGATGTTTGGTACGTGATCTGCAAATGACTGTATTCAGTTCAATTAGAATGTCATTTTTAGGCAGTGACTTGCTCTCATGCAGTGGGAACATTTCTAACTGGGATTATTGTTTAGTTGCTGTTCTGATGTTGCTTTAAGGAGCTCTTTGCAGGAGTGTTTCTTTTTGCTTTTTGTTTCCAGTGCCAGCACAAGTTTAGGGGCAAAGCTACAACCAAAGTAAAATTTTAGCTGCTTTAAGTTTCTGCTTTTTATGCGTCTCCTTTTTCCTTTTATTCTGGACTCATTCCTGGTGTTTACATGTCTGTATTTTTGGTCTGGGACTTCTTACGGGAGATATTTTCAATTCTTTTTTTTCTTTTTTTTTTTAGCTCAAGAGAAATAAACTCTGTGATGCAAAAAAGACTTTGGTCTTCAGACCCAGTTATTTCAGCAATCAGCACCCAGGCACCATGATAAAAGATGAGTGAAAACCCCGTTTCCAGAATATTTAGAAGTTTTTTTTAAATGCAACAAAAAGAGGGTATCGTGCGTGTGGGCAGAGCTGCTGCTCCAGCCTCCAACGCATGCCCCAACGTACGCACATCCCAACGTACGCACATCCCAACGTACGCACACCTCGGTCCCGCTCACAGCTGCTTGCAGCTTTCTAGTTTAACTTAATCTTTCATTTAATATAATTAATAATTTATAATAATTTAATAATAATTTATTTTATTAATAATTCAATTTAATCTTGATCGATTTTGTTGTATTTTATTGCTTTCACTGTTCTTTTATTGTTTTTATTTGTTTTTACTTCTTCTCTTTATTTATTACCTGCTTTAAAGCACTTTGGTACACCGTAAGGATTGTCTGTAAAGGGCTGTATAAATAAAGTACATTTACATTTTTGCAGAAATTAGCAAATTTAACAGCCATCACAGACTTCCAAGAACCAGGGTAAACCTGTACGGTGGGTTGATTGATCCGCTGAAAGAAGGTATTTGCTCTCTGCATATGGATGAGAGTTATGTTGTGCTCTTTTTACCCACCGTGATTATTTCCTGTACACTTCTCTCACTACAATCACACCCGTTGAAGACGGTTTAAACGGATATCTTCAATCGAGCCCTCAGCCACCACTTCTCAGCACAAAGTAATATATTTTATAAATCAAATCAAATCAAATTTATTTGTAGCACATTTCATGTACAAAACAATTCAAAGTGCTTCACATAAAATAAAAGCATTGCAGCAGGGAGTGGAAGAAGCATTAAAATTACATAAAAGAATATAAAGAGAAACAAATAAAATAATTTAAATGATTAAAAACAAGCAACAGTCCAGATAAATTCCAAGATATCGTGCAGATTTCATGCATAGACACATGAGAACAGAAATGTTTTTAACCTGGATTTAAAAATGTCTCCATTGGGTGAAAGTTTAATCTCCAAAATTCCAAAATAAAATCTCCAAGTTTTATATCCAAAATGTTCATTTTTTGTCACATTTTCATTTAATTTAATTATTTTTTTGTTCAAACTGTTTTAAACTGTTGTAAAACTTTCACATGAGGAGGAAAGAGAAACAAAGCTGAGTGACTGCTCCGTCTTCTCCTCATTGTCCAATCACCGATCAGCTCTGAGTCTCTGGTTACCCCACGTGTTGCCATGGAGATGATACTTTACACAGAATTACCCCCCTGGATGCTTCTCTGGTTAAAAAACGCGATCATCTCATTTAAAGCTGTCCACAGTGGTTCTGTCCGTGTGCAACATGATGCCGGTTCCCCTCGGCTCGGTCACCATCGGACCGCAGTCCTGGCGCGACGGGACGGCCCGGTCCATCCGGCGGGCGGAGAGCCTGGTCCGGCAGACTCGGGCCGGTCGCTCCGCGGCTGGCGGCCGGCCCCGGAGCGTGAGTTTCGCCCCAATGCGCGCGAACGGCACCGCAGAAACGGACGAATATAAAAACACAGCAGAGGAAGCCGGACTGAGACGGGACTCCATCTGTAAAAATAAGACGGCGAGGCCCCAAACTGCAGGAGCCAGGGTGAGAAAAACCGTTTACAGAGAGAGCCCTGGGTCACTTTGGAAATAATGTTTTTATTTTCATGTCAACTTTGCAATGTGGAGTAGGACCGGAGTTCCCAGCCTTGGGTTTGGGGCTCTTTCAGGGGACAGGGAACCAGAAAAATCCCCTCAAAATGTTGATGGTCTGGGCAACGATTAAATATTTAATCTAATTAATCACATGATTTCCCTGATTGCGATTAATCTCATTTGTACGCAAAATCCAAAAATGAATCCAAAAGTAGTGTATAGCTTTTAGCATTTAGCTTTATTTTAAATGTGCTGCCATATGAATGAAAGTGCCATAACATTTGTTGTGCAAACACACTTTTAACATCAGCATCTTTCTGTAGTTTTTATGTAGAAGCCTCGCTCCACTGTCTGTTTCCTTGAATGACTTGCTGCTATCAGTTGTGTGTTTTGCCTTTAAGTGATATTTTAGACTGGAACTACTACGCTGAGAAGACAATTCAACTTGGCAGTGTTTACAGATGACTTTGGTTCTGTCGACTCCGCCGTCTGGAAGAACTTTAAAATGAAAATGGCCGAGTAAAAGTTCCGTAACCTTCTCCATGTTTGGTGGATCCGCCGATTACTTTCTTTTCCTGTTCCACAGCAGACAGCAGCAGACTTTTACAAAATAAAAGCCTGTGAGCAGCAGACTTTTACAAAATAAAAGCCTGTGAGCAGCAGACTTTTACAAAATAAAAGTCTGTGAGCAACAGACTTTAACAATAATAAAATAAATTTAAAAATTAAAAAAAAAAATAAAAAATGCGTTAATGCGCGATGAAATATTTATCTGCATTAAATAATTAGCTAGTTAACGCGATAATAACGAGTTAACTCGCCCAGCCCTACATATTGTAGCTAAACACATATAACTGGCTTTGAGGAGCAAAGATATTCAGGGGATCTCCAGTTTGTTCACAAATGTGTTTGAATCTAATTTAATCTCACCCATTTATTTTGTCATTTGACTTTGACATTAAAGGGATAGTTTCCCTCTTTTGACATGAAGCTGTGTAACATCCCATATCAGCAGCATCATTTCTGAACATCTTCTTCCCCCCTGCTGCGTCCTGTGAGCAGAGTTCCAGCCTCGTTTTGGAGTTGATGAAGGTAGTCCTGCTAGTTGGCTGGGGTTTAAAAAATAAAGCGCTTTGCTTCTCAAAACAATATGCGTTCAACAGAGTAATACATTTGCATCACAAAATGGTTCTCCAGGAAAAAGTCAGACCTCACAATCTCTTGGCGCTATTTTCTCTCCCTTCGTATCACTGCCTGCTGTGAAAATAATTGAAAAGTTGGTGGTTATGATCAGAACTGAAGTGGAATAAAAGATTTATGAAAAAAAGTGGAAAAAAATATTAATATATTATGTTTTTAGGTCGTTTTAAAAGGGGACAAAAATGTCCCTTTTCAGAAATTGAATCTTTTTTAAATCAGATATAGCAAAAAATTTAAAAATCCCTAAAAATCAATGTTGTTGCTGATCATTGACATATCCCAGACCATAATTATCCCCAGTCAATAATTTCACTTTGCATTCTATATATTGAAAATATAGCAGTTTTTGTGGGGTTTTTTTTGTTTTTTTTTTACAGAAATTGGAATTTACATCATATAAACCAGTATTTAAAGGGTTAAATTTTTGAAAACAATTGAAAACTTTGTAGCTATGATCAGAACTGAAGTGGAATAAAAGATCTATGAAAAAAAAAGCGGGAAAAATATTAACATATGATGTTTTTAAGTTGTTTTAGAAAAAACTTAAGGGGACACAAGGGGAAATTTTCTGAAATGTCCCCTTTCATAAATCAAGTTGCGTTTTAAATCAGGTATGAGGGTTAAGGAACTTGACAATGTGTGATTTTTTTTTCTATTTAAACATGCTTTTTAAAATTCTGTAAAAAGTTCCCATCCGGCTCCCGGAGGACATCTGTGGTCCCGTTCCCGCCTGCCAGCCTGCGGGAGCACTGTGCAGCAGCCAGCGTGGCTGTGGCCGGCGGTTACATGCGGAGGGTGCGGGAGGTTGAGGGGCAGCTGCGCCGGCAGGCCGGCCGGGTCACCGAGGAGGGCACCAAGCTGGAGAGGGAGCGGGGTCGCCTGGAGAGGACGCTGCGCAGCATCACCACCAACCTGACCGTCAACAGGAGGAGCTCGGAGGGCAGGAGCAGGAGGCCATCCACCGCTGAGACGGTGAGACTAAAGCCGGGACTTCCCCCGCAGACACATGCAAGCCACAAAACTGTCCAACGTGCGTCATAACATCATCATGCAACATCAAACCCGGGTCGCATCCTTCCAGGAAGGCTGAATATTGCATGTGTGGCCTGTTGCAGATGAGAGACGGCGCTGATGGCTTGTTGCTGTGGGAGAGAAAAGAGCTGGTGGAGTTGAAACGGGATCTGGAGGGAGCGTTGAGAAGCACACTGACCCAGCTCCAGGTGATCCATGACATCACTGCTCTGTTTTCATCTTGTTTTTCAACACGCCTACCTATAGGCCACTGTAATTTCTTACACCAAATAAATAGTGTCGGGTTCCATGGCAGAGGAAAAACGAGAAACAATATCCTATTCTGCCTTTTATAGCCTATTTACTAAACTGTCTTAGGCATTATAAATGGGTAAAATGTGGGTAGGCTAGTTTAAAAGGCTACTCAATCAGGGGAATAACTTATCAGACCATATCAGGGACTCTTAATTTAAGATTCTGACTTTTTATTTTGCAATATTCCCTCTTGTAGAAGTATTTATTGACTGTGCTGCATTAAGATTAAAACATGTTCAGCACCTGAACTGAAATATTGTTCATTATTTAGTATCTGTTGACCTGTTGAAAACTGTAACACTGGGCATACTGTGTTTTTTAGTAATATTTCCTCTTGTTAAAGGCTAACTTGATTATGTTTGATGAGCTACAGAAGGAGGAATTGAAAAGCTAAATGGCTGAACTCAAAAGTGTTTCTATTTGCTTAGATAACCTGTAGCTCTGTTAAACCTGTTGAGGTTCATGCAAATTTCAATAAATGTTCTTATACATCCAGTACAGGCTCATTTTCTGTATACAGTAAGGCAGTGTTGGTGGTGGGGTTCTGGCTGGGGGCCTGGGCCCCTGTACAATTGTATGCCCAGCAACGCCCCTGGTAACAACCCCAACACACTGGAAAAAATGCCCCTCCAAAAATAAGTAAAAAAACAACAAATAAAAGACGTTTTTGCTTGAAATAAGCAAAAAATCTGCCGATGGAACTAGTGAAAATCGGTTTGTCAAGATTTCTTGAAAGAAAATGTGATATTTGGGACTTTTGAGATAAAAGTGATCTTGAAATTAGCTTAAAAACCTCTTCAAATGAAAAAAAGCTCCTCCCCCTAAGAGACTCCTCCCACTGAGGAAGAGACTCCTCCCCCTAAGAGACTCCTCCCACTGAGGAAGAGACTCCTCCCCCTATGACTCCTCCCACTGAGGAAGAGACTCCTCCCCCTAAGAGACTCCTCCCCCTAAGACTCCTCCCCTAAGACAGAGACTCCACCCCTAACAGACTCCTCCCCCTAAGAGACTCCTCCCCGAGGAAGAGACTCCTCCCCCTAAGAGACTCCTCCCCCTAAGACAGAGACTCCTCCCCTAAGACAGAGACTCCTCCCCTAAGACAGAGACTCCTCCCCCTAAGACAGAGACTCCTCCCACTAAGACAGAGACTCCTCCCCCTAACAGACTCCACCCCTAACAGACTCCTCCCACTGAGGAAGAGACTCCTCCCCCTAAGAGACTCCACCCCCTAACAGACTCCACCCCTAACAGACTCCTCCCACTGAGGAAGAGACTCCTCCCCCTAAGAGACTCCTCCCACTGAGGAAGTGACCCCTCCCCCTAAGAGACTCCTCCCCCTAAGACAGAGACTCCTCCCACTAAGACAGAGACTCCTCCCCCTAACAGACTCCACCCCCTAAGAGACTCCTCCCACTGAGGAAGAGACTCCTCCCCCTAAAACAGAGACTCCTCCCCCTAACAGACTCCTTCCCCTAAGAGACTCCTCCCCCTAAAACAGAGACTCCTCCCCCTAAGAGACTCCTCCCCCTAAGAGACTCCTCCCCCTATGACTCCTCCCCCTGAGGCAGAGACTCCACCCTGAGGCAGAGACTCCCCCCCCTTAACAGACTCCACCCCCTAAGAGACTCCTCCCACTGAGGTTGAGACTCCTCCCCCTAAAACAGAGACTCCTCCCCCTAACAGACTCCTTCCCCTAAGAGACTCCTCCCCCTAAGACAGAGACTCCTCCCCCTAAGAGACTCCTCCCCCTAAAACAGAGACTCCTCCCCCTAAGAGACTCCTCCCCCTAAGAGACTCCTCCCCCTATGACTCCTCCCCCTGAGGCAGAGACTCCACCCTGAGGCAGAGACTCCTCCCCCTAAGAGACTCCTCCCACTGAGGAAAAGACTCCACCCCCTAAGAGACTCCTCCCCCTAAGAGACTCCTCCCACTGAGGAAGAGACTCCTCCCCCTAAGAGACTCCTCCCCCTAAGAGACTCCTCCCCTAAGACAGAGACTCCTCCCCTAAGAGACTCCTCCCCTAAGAGACTCCTCCTCCTAACAGACTCCTCCTCCTAACAGACTCCTCCCCCTAAGACAGAGACTCCTCCCCCTAAGAGACTCCTCCCCCTAAAATAGAGACTCCTCCCCTAAGAGACTCCTCCCCTAAGAGACTCCTCCCCTAAGACAGAGACTCCTCCCCCTAAGAGACTCCTCCCCTAAGACAGAGACTCCTCCCCCTAACAGACTCCTCCCCCTAAGCCAGAGACTCCTCCCCCTAAGACAGAGACTCCTCCCCCTGAGAGACTCCTCCCACTGAGGAAGTGACTCCTCCTCCTAACAGACTCCACCCCCTAAGACAGAGACTCCTCCCCCCTAAGAGAATCCACCCCCTAAGAGACTCCTCCCCCTAAGAGACTCCTCCCCCTAACAGACTCCTCCCCCTAACAGACTCCTCCCCCTGAGGCAGAGACTCCTCCCCTAAGAGACTCCTCCCCCTAACAGACTCCACCCCTTACAGACTCCACCCCCTGAGGCAGAGACTCCTCCCCTAAGAGACTCCTCCCCCTAAGAGACTCCTCCCCTAAGACAGAGACTCCTCCCCTAAGACAGAGACTCCTCCCCTAAGAGACTCCTCCCCTAAGAGACTCCTCCCCTAAGACAGAGACTCCTCCCCCTAAAATAGAGACTCCTCCCCTAAGACAGAGACTCCTCCCCTAAGAGACTCCTCCCCCTAAGCCAGAGACTCCTCCCACTGAGACAAAGACTCCTCCCCCTAACAGACTCCTCCCCCTAAGAGACTCCTCCCCCTGAGGCAGAGACTCCTCCCCTAAGAGACTCCTCCCCCTAACAGACTCCACCCCTAACAGACTCCTCCCCCTAAGAGACTCCTCACCCTAACAGACTCCTCCCCCTAACAGACTCCTCCCCCTAACAGACTCCACCCCTTACAGACTCCTCCCACTGAGGCAGAGACTCCACCCCCTGAGGCAGAGACTCCTCCCCTAAGAGACTCCTCCCCCTAAGAGACTCCTCCCCTAAGACAGAGACTCCTCCCCTGAGACAGAGACTCCTCCCCCTAAGAGACTCCTCCCCCTAAGAGACTCCTCCCACTGAGGAAGAGACTCCTCCCCCTAAGAGACTCCTCCCCCTAAGCCAGAGACTCCTCCCCCTAAGACAGAGACTCCTCCCCCTAAGAGACTCCTCCCCTAAGACAGAGACTCCTCCCCCTAACAGACTCCTCCCCCTAAGCCAGAAACTCCTCCCCCTAAGACAGAGACTCCTCCCCCTGAGAGACTCCTCCCACTGAGGAAGAGACTCCTCCCCCTAAGAGACTCCTCCCCTAAGACAGAGACTCCTCCCCCTAACAGACTCCTCCCCCTAAGCCAGAAACTCCTCCCCCTAAGACAGAGACTCCTCCCCCTAAGAGACTCCTCCCCCTAAGAGACTCCTCCCACTGAGGAAGAGACTCCTCCCCCTAAGAGACTCCTCCCCCTAAAATAGAGACTCCTCCCCTAAGACAGAGACTCCTCCTCCTAACAGACTCCACCCCCTAAGACAGAGACTCCTCCCCCCTAAGAGAATCCACCCCCTAAGAGACTCCTCCCCCTAAGAGACTCCTCCCCCTAACAGACTCCTCCCCCTGAGGCAGAGACTCCTCCCCTAAGAGACTCCTCCCCCTAAGAGACTCCTCCCCTAAGACAGAGACTCCTCCCCTGAGACAGAGACTCCTCCCCCTAAGAGACTCCTCCCCCTAAGAGACTCCTCCCACTGAGGAAGAGACTCCTCCCCCTAAGAGACTCCTCCCCCTAAAATAGAGACTCCTCCCCTAAGACAGAGACTCCTCCCCCTAAGAGACTCCTCCCCTAAGACAGAGACTCCTCCCCCTAACAGACTCCTCCCCCTAAGCCAGAGACTCCTCCCCCTAAGACAGAGACTCCTCCCCCTGAGAGACTCCTCCCACTGAGGAAGTGACTCCTCCTCCTAACAGACTCCACCCCCTAAGACAGAGACTCCTCCCCCCTAAGAGAATCCACCCCCTAAGAGACTCCTCCCCCTAAGAGACTCCTCCCCCTAACAGACTCCTCCCCCTAACAGACTCCTCCCCCTGAGGCAGAGACTCCTCCCCTAAGAGACTCCTCCCCCTAAGAGACTCCTCCCCTAAGACAGAGACTCCTCCCCTAAGAGACTTCTCCCCTAAGAGACTCCTCCCCTAAGACAGAGACTCCTCCCACTGAGACAAAGACTCCTCCCCCTAACAGACTCCTCCCCCTAAGAGACTCCTCCCCCTGAGGCAGAGACTCCTCCCCTAAGAGACTCCTCCCCCTAACAGACTCCACCCCTAACAGACTCCTCCCCCTAAGAGACTCCTCACCCTAACAGACTCCTCCCCCTAACAGACTCCTCCCCCTAACAGACTCCACCCCTTACAGACTCCTCCCACTGAGGCAGAGACTCCACCCCCTGAGGCAGAGACTCCTCCCCTAAGAGACTCCTCCCCCTAAGAGACTCCTCCCCTAAGACAGAGACTCCTCCCCTGAGACAGAGACTCCTCCCCCTAAGAGACTCCTCCCCCTAAGAGACTCCTCCCACTGAGGAAGAGACTCCTCCCCCTAAGAGACTCCTCCCCCTAAGAGACTCCTCCCACTGAGGAAGAGACTCCTCCCCCTAAGAGACTCCACCCCCTAACAGACTCCACCCCCTAAGAGACTCCTCACCCTGAGAGACTCCTCCCACTGAGGAAGAGACTCCTCCCCCTGAGGCAGAGACTCCTCCCACTGAGGAAGAGACTCCTCCCCCTAAGAGACTCCTCACCCTGAGAGACTCCTCCCACTGAGGAAGAGACTCCTCCCCCTGAGGAAGAGACTTCTCCCCTAAGAGACTCCTCCCACTGAGGAAGAGACTCCTCCCCCTATGACTCCTCCCCCTGAGGCAGACTCCTCCCCCTAAGAGACTTCTCCCACTGAGGAAGAGACTCCTCCTCCTAACAGACTCCTCCCCCTAAGACAGAGACTCCTCCCCCTAAGAGACTCCTCCCCCTAAAATAGAGACTCCTCCCCCTAAGAGACTCCTCCCCTAAGACAGAGACTCCTCCCCTAAGACAGAGACTCCTCCCCTAAGAGACTCCTCCCCTAAGAGACTCCTCCTCCTAACAGACTCCTCCCCCTAAGACAGAGACTCCTCCCCCTAAGAGACTCCTCCCCCTAAAATAGAGACTCCTCCCCTAAGAGACTCCTCCCCTAAGAGACTCCTCCCCTAAGACAGAGACTCCTCCCCCTAAGAGACTCCTCCCACTAAGACAGAGACTCCTCCCACTAAGACAGAGACTCCTCCCCCTAACAGACTCCACCCCTAACAGACTCCTCCCACTGAGGAAGAGACTCCTCCCCCTAAGAGACTCCACCCCCTAACAGACTCCACCCCTAACAGACTCCTCCCACTGAGGAAGAGACTCCTCCCCCTAAGAGACTCCTCCCACTGAGGAAGTGACCCCTCCCCCTAAGAGACTCCTCCCACTGAGGCAGAGACTCCTCCCCCTAAGACAGAGACTCCTCCCCCTGAGACAGAGACTCCTCCCCCTAAGACAGAGACTCCTCCCCCTGATAGACTCCTCCCACTGAGGAAGTGACTCCTCCTCCTAACAGACTCCTCCCCCTAACAGACTCCTCCCCCTAAGCCAGAGACTCCTCCCCCTAAGACAGAGACTCCTCCCACTGAGGAAGTGACTCCTCCTCCTAACAGACTCCACCCCCTAAGACAGAGACTCCTCCCCCTTAGAGAATCCTCCCACTGAGGAAGAGACTCCTCCCCCTGAGGCAGAGACTCCTCCCCCTGAGGAAGAGACTTCTCCCCTAAGAGACTCCTCCCACTGAGGAAGAGACTCCTCCCCCTATGACTCCTCCCCCTGAGGCAGACTCCTCCCCCTAAGAGACTTCTCCCACTGAGGAAGAGACTCCTCCTCCTAACAGACTCCTCCCCCTAAGACAGAGACTCCTCCCCCTAAGAGACTCCTCCCCCTAAAATAGAGACTCCTCCCCCTAAGAGACTCCTCCCCTAAGACAGAGACTCCTCCCCTAAGACAGAGACTCCTCCCCTAAGAGACTCCTCCCCTAATAGACTCCTCCTCCTAACAGACTCCTCCCCCTAAGACAGAGACTCCTCCCCCTAAGAGACTCCTCCCCCTAAAATAGAGACTCCTCCCCTAAGAGACTCCTCCCCTAAGAGACTCCTCCCCTAAGACAGAGACTCCTCCCCCTTAAGAGAATCCTCCCACTAAGACAGAGACTCCTCCCACTAAGACAGAGACTCCTCCCCCTAACAGACTCCACCCCTAACAGACTCCTCCCACTGAGGAAGAGACTCCTCCCCCTAAGAGACTCCAACCCCTAACAGACTCCACCCCTAACAGACTCCTCCCACTGAGGAAGTGACCCCTCCCCCTAAGAGACTCCTCCCACTGAGGCAGAGACTCCTCCCCCTAAGACAGAGACTCCTCCCCCTGAGACACAGACTCCTCCCCCTAAGACAGAGACTCCTCCCCCTGAGAGACTCCTCCCACTGAGGAAGTGACTCCTCCTCCTAACAGACTCCTCCCCCTAACAGACTCCTCCCCCTAAGCCAGAGACTCCTCCCCCTAAGACAGAGACTCCTCCCACTGAGGAAGTGACTCCTCCTCCTAACAGACTCCACCCCCTAAGACAGAGACTCCTCCCCCCTAAGAGAATCCACCCCCTAAGAGACTCCTCCCCCTAAGAGACTCCTCCCCCTAACAGACTCCTCCCCCTGAGGCAGAGACTCCTCCCCTAAGAGACTCCTCCCCCTAAGAGACTCCTCCCCTAAGACAGAGACTCCTCCCCTGAGACAGAGACTCCTCCCCCTAAGAGACTCCTCCCCCTAAGAGACTCCTCCCACTGAGGAAGAGACTCCTCCCCCTAAGAGACTCCTCCCCCTAAAATAGAGACTCCTCCCCTAAGACAGAGACTCCTCCCCCTAAGAGACTCCTCCCCTAAGACAGAGACTCCTCCCCCTAACAGACTCCTCCCCCTAAGCCAGAGACTCCTCCCCCTAAGACAGAGACTCCTCCCCCTGAGAGACTCCTCCCACTGAGGAAGTGACTCCTCCTCCTAACAGACTCCACCCCCTAAGACAGAGACTCCTCCCCCCTAAGAGAATCCACCCCCTAAGAGACTCCTCCCCCTAAGAGACTCCTCCCCCTAACAGACTCCTCCCCCTAACAGACTCCTCCCCCTGAGGCAGAGACTCCTCCCCTAAGAGACTCCTCCCCCTAACAGACTCCACCCCTTACAGACTCCACCCCCTGAGGCAGAGACTCCTCCCCTAAGAGACTCCTCCCCCTAAGAGACTCCTCCCCTAAGACAGAGACTCCTCCCCTAAGACAGAGACTCCTCCCCTAAGAGACTTCTCCCCTAAGAGACTCCTCCCCTAAGACAGAGACTCCTCCCACTGAGACAAAGACTCCTCCCCCTAACAGACTCCTCCCCCTAAGAGACTCCTCCCCCTGAGGCAGAGACTCCACCCCTAACAGACTCCTCCCACTGAGGAAGAGACTCCTCCCCCTAAGAGACTCCACCCCCTAACAGACTCCACCCCTAACAGACTCCTCCCACTGAGGAAGAGACTCCTCCCCCTAAGAGACTCCTCCCACTGAGGAAGTGACCCCTCCCCCTAAGAGACTCCTCCCACTGAGGCAGAGACTCCTCCCCCTAAGACAGAGACTCCTCCCCCTGAGACAGAGACTCCTCCCCCTAAGACAGAGACTCCTCCCCCTGAGAGACTCCTCCCACTGAGGAAGTGACTCCTCCTCCTAACAGACTCCTCCCCCTAACAGACTCCTCCCCCTAAGCCAGAGACTCCTCCCCCTAAGACAGAGACTCCTCCCACTGAGGAAGTGACTCCTCCTCCTAACAGACTCCACCCCCTAAGACAGAGACTCCTCCCCCCTAAGAGAATCCACCCCCTAAGAGACTCCTCCCCCTAAGAGACTCCTCCCCCTAACAGACTCCACCCCCTAAGAGACTCCTCCCCCTAAGAGACTCCTCCCCCTAACAGACTCCTCCCCCTGAGGCAGAGACTCCTCCCCTAAGAGACTCCTCCCCCTAACAGACTCCACCCCTTACAGACTCCATCCCCTGAGGCAGAGACTCCTCCCCTAAGACAGAGACTCCTCCCCTAAGAGACTCCTCCCCCTAAGCCAGAGACTCCTCCCACTGAGACAAAGACTCCTCCCCCTAACAGACTCCTCCCCCTAAGAGACTCCTCCCCCTGAGGCAGAGACTCCTCCCCTAAGAGACTCCTCCCCCTAACAGACTCCACCCCTAACAGACTCCACCCCTTAAAACAGAGACTCCTCCCCCTAAGAGACTCCTCCCCCTAACAGACTCCACCCCTAACAGACTCCTCCCCTTAAGAGACTCCTCCCCCTAACAGACTCCTCCCCCTAACAGACTCCACCCCTTACAGACTCCTCCCACTGAGGCAGAGACTCCACCCCCTGAGGCAGAGACTCCTCCCCTAAGAGACTCCTCCCCCTAAGAGACTCCTCCCCTAAGACAGAGACTCCTCCCCTGAGACAGAGACTCCTCCCCTAAGAGACTCCTCCCCTAAGAGACTCCTCCTCCTAACAGACTCCTCCCCCTAAGACATAGACTCCTCCCCCTAAGAGACTCCTCCCCCTAAAATAGAGACTCCTCCCCTAAGAGACTCCTCCCCTAAGAGACTCCTCCCCTAAGACAGAGACTCCTCCCCCTAAGAGACTCCTCCCCCTAAGAGACTCCTCCCCTAAGACAGAGACTCCTCCCCTAACAGACTCCTCCCCCTAAGAGACTCCTCCCCCTAAGAGACTCCTCCCCTAAGACAGAGACTCCTCCCCTAAGACAGAGACTCCTCCCCTAAGAGACTCCTCCCCTAAGACAGAGACTCCTCCCCTAAGAGACTCCTCCCCTAAGAGACTCCTCCCCTAAGAGACTCCTCCTCCTAACAGACTCCTCCCCCTAAGACAGAGACTCCTCCCCCTAAGAGACTCCTCCCCCTAAAATAGAGACTCCTCCCCTAAGAGACTCCTCCCCTAAGAGACTCCTCCCACTGAGGAAGAGACTCCTCCCCCTAAGAGACTCCTCCCCCTGAGGCAGAGACTCCTCCCCCTGAGGCAGAGACTCCACCCCTAAGAGACTCCACCCCCTAACAGACTCCACCCCCTAACAGACTCCAACCCCTAACAGACTTCACCCCTTAAGACAGAGACTCCTCCCCCTGAGAGACTCCTCCCACTGAGGAAGAGACTCCTCCTCCTAACAGACTCCTCCCCCTAAGACAGAGACTCCTCCCCCTAAGAGACTCCTCCTCCTAACAGACTCCACCCCCTAAGACAGAGACTCCTCCCCCCTAAGAGAATCCACCCCCTAAGAGACTCCTCCCCCTAAGAGACTCCTCCCCCTGAGAGACTCCTCCCACTGAGGCAGAGACTCCTCCCCCTAACAGACTCCTCCCCCTAAGAGACTCCTCCCCCTAAGAGACTCCTCCCCCTAACAGACTCCTCCCCTAAGACAGAGACTCCTCCCCCTAAGAGACTCCATCCCCTAACAGACTCCTCCCCCTAACAGACTCCTCCCCCTAAGCCAGAGACTCCTCCCCCTAAGAGACTCCTCCCCCTAAGCCAGAGACTCCTCCCCCTAAGAGACTCCTCCCCCTAAAATAGAGACTCCTCCCCCTAAGAGACTCCTCCCCCTAAAATAGAGACACCTCCCCCTAAGAGACTCCTCCCCCTAAGAGACTCCATCCCCTAACAGACTCCTCCCCCTAAGCCAGAGACTCCTCCCCCTAAGCCAGAGACTCCTCCCCCTAACAGACTCCTCCCCCTAAGACAGAGACTCCTCCCCCTAACAGACTCCTCCCCCTAAGAGACTCCTCCCCTAAGAGACTCCTCCTCCTAACAGACTCCTCCCCCTAAGACAGAGACTCCTCCCCCTAAGAGACTCCTCCCCCTAAAATAGAGACTCCTCCCCCTAAGACAGAGACTCCTCCCCCTAAGAGACTCCTCCCCCTAAAATAGAGACACCTCCCCCTAAGAGACTCCTCCCCCTAAGAGACTCCATCCCCTAACAGACTCCTCCCCCTAAGCCAGAGACTCCTCCCCCTAAGACAGAGACTCCTCCCCCTAACAGACTCCTCCCCCTAAGAGACTCCTCCCCTAAGACAGAGACTCCTCCCCCTGAGAGACTCCTCCCCTAAGACAGAGACTCCTCCCCTAAGACAGAGACTCCTCCCCCTAAGAGACTCCTCCCCTAAGAGACTCCTCCCCCTAAGACAGAGACTCCTCCCCCTAAGAGACTCCTCCCCCTGAGGCAGAGACTCCTCCCCCTAAGACAGAGACCCCTCCCCCTAAGAGACTCCTCCCACTGAGGCAGAGACTCCTCCCCCTGAGAGACTCCTCCCACTGAGGCAGAGACTCCTCCCCCTAAGACAGAGACTCCTCCCCCTAAAATAGAGACTCCTCCCCCTAAGAAACTCCTCCCCTAAGACAGAGACTCCTCCCCTAAGACAGAGACTCCTCCCCTAAGAAACTCCTCCCCTAAGACAGAGACTCCTCCCCTAAGACAGAGACTCCTCCCCTAACAGACTCCTCCCCCTAAGACAGAGACTCCACCCTGAGGCAGAGACTCCTCCCCCTAAGAGACTCCTCCCACTGAGGAAGAGACTCCTCCCCCTAAGAAGGAGACTCCTCCCCCTAAGAGACTCCTCCCCCTAAGACAGAGACTCCTCCCCCTGAGAGACTCCTCCCCTAAGACAGAGACTCCTCCCCTAAGACAGAGACCCCTCCCCCTAAGAGACTCCTCCCACTGAGGCAGAGACTCCTCCCCCTGAGAGACTCCTCCCACTGAGGCAGAGACTCCTCCCCCTAAGACAGAGACTCCTCCCCCTAAAATAGAGACTCCTCCCCCTAAGAAACTCCTCCCCTAAGACAGAGACTCCTCCCCTAAGACAGAGACTCCTCCCCTAAGAAACTCCTCCCCTAAGACAGAGACTCCTCCCCTAAGACAGAGACTCCTCCCCTAACAGACTCCTCCCCCTAAGACAGAGACTCCACCCTGAGGCAGAGACTCCTCCCCCTAAGAGACTCCTCCCACTGAGGAAGAGACTCCTCCCCCTAAGAAGGAGACTCCTCCCCCTAAGAGACTCCTCCCCCTAAGACAGAGACTCCTCCCCCTGAGAGACTCCTCCCCTAAGACAGAGACTCCTCCCCTAAGACAGAGACTCCTCCCCCTAAGACAGAGACTCCTCCCCCTAAGAGACTCCTCCCCCTAAAATAGAGACACCTCCCCCTAAGAGACTCCTCCCCCTAAGAGACTCCATCCCCTAACAGACTCCTCCCCCTAAGCCAGAGACTCCTCCCCCTAAGACAGAGACTCCTCCCCCTAACAGACTCCACCCCCTAAGAGACTCCTCCCACTGAGGAAGAGACTCCTCCCCCTAAAACAGAGACTCCTCCCCCTAACAGACTCCTTCCCCTAAGAGACTCCTCCCCCTAAGAGACTCCTCCCCCTAAGAGACTCCTCCCCCTATGACTCCTCCCCCTGAGGCAGAGACTCCACCCTGAGGCAGAGACTCCACCCCTAACAGACTCCTCCCACTGAGGAAGAGGCTCCTCCCCCTAAGAGACTCCACCCCCTAACAGACTCCACCCCTAACAGACTCCTCCCACTGAGGAAGAGACTCCTCCCCCTAAGAAGGAGACTCCTCCCCCTAAGAGACTCCTCCCCCTAAGTGACCCCTCCCCCTAAGAAACTCCTCCCCCTAAGACAGAGACTCCTCCCACTAAGACAGAGACTCCTCCCCCTAACAGACTCCACCCCCTAAGAGACTCCTCCCACTGAGGAAGAGACTCCTCCCCCTAAAACAGAGACTCCTCCCCCTAACAGACTCCTTCCCCTAAGAGACTCCTCCCCCTAAGAGACTCCTCCCCCTAAGAGACTCCTCCCCCTAAGAGACTCCTCCCCCTATGACTCCTCCCCCTGAGGCAGAGACTCCACCCTGAGGCAGAGACTCCACCCCTAACAGACTCCTCCCACTGAGGAAGAGGCTCCTCCCCCTAAGAGACTCCACCCCCTAACAGACTCCACCCCTAACAGACTCCTCCCACTGAGGAAGAGACTCCTCCCCCTAAGAGACTCCTCCCACTGAGGAACAGACTCCTCCCCCTAAGAGACTCCTCCCCCTGAGAGACTCCTCCCCTAAGAGACTCCTCCCCTAAGAGACTCCTCCCCCTGAGAGACTCCTCCCACTGAGGAAGAGACTCCTCCCCTAAGAGACTCCTCCCACTGAGGAAGAGACTCCTCCTCCTATGACTCCTCCCCCTGAGGCAGAGACTCCTCCCCCTAAGACAGAGACTCCTCCCCCTGAGAGACTCCTCCCACTGAGGAAGAGACTCCTCCCCTAAGAGACTCCTCCCACTGAGGAAGAGACTCCTCCTCCTATGACTCCTCCCCCTGAGGCAGAGACTCCTCCCCCTAAGAGACTCCTCCCCTAAGACAGAGACTCCTCCCCCTAAGAGACTCCTCCCCCTAAGAAGGAGACTCCTCCCCCTAAGAGACTCCTCCCCCTAAGAGACTCCTCCCACTGAGGAAGAGGCTCCTCCCCCTAAGAGACTCCACCCCCTGAGAGACTCCTCCCACTGAGGAAGAGACTCCTCCACCTAACAGACTCCTCCCCCTAAGACAGAGACTCCTCCCCCTAAGAGACTCCTCCCCCTAAAATAGAGACACCTCCCCCTAAGAGACTCCTCCCCCTAAGAGACTCCATCCCCTAACAGACTCCTCCCCCTAAGCCAGAGACTCCTCCCCCTAAGACAGAGACTCCTCCCCCTAACAGACTCCTCCCCCTAAGAGACTCCTCCCCTAAGAGACTCCTCCCCTAAGAGACTCCTCCCCCTGAGAGACTCCTCCCACTGAGGAAGAGACTCCTCCCCCTGAGGAAGAGACTCCTCCCCTAAGAGACTCCTCCCACTGAGGAAGAGACTCCTCCCCCTATGACTCCTCCCCCTGAGGCAGAGACTCCTCCCCCTAAGACAGAGACTCCTCCCCCTAAGAGACTCCTCCCCCTAAGAAGGAGACTCCTCCCCCTAAGAGACTCCTCCCCCTAAGAGACTCCTCCCACTGAGGAAGAGACTCCTCCCCCTAAGAGACTCCATCCCTAACAGACTCCTCCCCCTAAGACAGAGACTCCTCCCCCTGAGAGACTCCACCCCCTAAGAGACTCCACCCCCTAAGAGACTCCTCCCCCTAAGAGACTCCATCCCTAACAGACTCCTCCCCCTAAGACAGAGACTCCTCCCCCTGAGAGAC
The DNA here is from genome assembly GCF_027942865.1 of Odontesthes bonariensis. NCBI lineage: Eukaryota > Metazoa > Chordata > Actinopteri > Atheriniformes > Atherinopsidae > Odontesthes > Odontesthes bonariensis. The sequence goes on from NC_134510.1 coordinate 38,537,894, forward strand.
TCCACCCCCTAACAGACTCCTCCCCCTGAGACTCCTCCCACTGAGGCAGAGACTCCTCCCCCTGAGAGACTCCTCCCACTGAGGCAGAGACTCCTCCCCCTAAGAGACTCCTCCCACTGAGGCAGAGACTCCTCCCCCTGAGAGACTCCTCCCACTGAGGCAGAGACTCCTCCCCCTAAGACAGAGACTCCTCCCACTGAGGCAGAGACTCCTCCCCCTGAGAGACTCCTCCCACTGAGGCAGAGACTCCTCCCCCTGAGACAGAGACTCCTCCCCCTAAGACAGAGACTCCTCCCCCTAAGAGACTCCTCCCCCTAAGAGACTCCTCCCCCTAAGAGACTCCTCCCCCTGAGGCAGAGACTCCTCCCCCTAAGAGACTCCTCCCCTAAGACAGAGACTCCTCCCCCTAAGACAGAGACCCCTCCCCCTAAGAGACTCCTCCCACTGAGGCAGAGACTCCTCCCCCTGAGAGACTCCTCCCACTGAGGCAGAGACTCCTCCCCCTAAGACAGACACTCCTCCCCCTGAGACAGAGACTCCTCCCCCTAAGACAGAGACTCCTCCCCCTGAGAGACTCCTCCCCCTGAGACAGAGACTCCTCAGTGGGAGTGCTAGTGCACGTGTGTAAGTGTGTGCACGTGTGTGTGCACGTGTGTAGGTGCACGTGCTAGTGCACGTTTATGCGTGTGCACGTGCGTGTGCACGTTTATGCGTGTGCACGCGTGTGTCTAAGTGTGTGCACGTGTGTAGTAGCATGTGCATGTGCACGTGTGTGCACGTGTGTGCGCATGTGTGTGCACGTGCTAGTGCACGTGTGTGTAAGTGTGTTTTTGCATGTGTGTGTGTGCAAGTGTGTGCACGTGTGTGTGCACGTGTGTAGGTGTACGTGCGTGCACGTGTGTAGGTGTGTGTGTGTGTGTGTGCACGTGTGTAGGTGCACGTGTGTGTGCATATGTGTATTAATGTGCACGTGCTAGTGCACGTGTGTGTGCATATGTGTATGCATATGTGTATTAATGTGCACGTGCTAGTGCACGTGTGTGTGCACGTTTATGCGTGTGCACGCGTGTAGGTGCACGTGCGTGTGTACGTGTGGGCTCAAACATTGAGCTGTCGGAACAAAGGGTGAATTTAATCTGGAACAAAGACATTTCGGACGAGTGGGCTGTAGGATCAATGGGAAATTTTCGGAATATTGACGGGTCGGACCAAAGGGGCGTCGGAGAAATGACTTGTTACCAAAAACGGACAGGACTTGGGCTCCAGGAAAAGCCAAAAACCTGTTTTCACCAGTACAATTAGTCAATAACTCCTGGAACTTTGGATTACAGACAACTTTGGAACTTGGACCACGGAGAAACTTTCCCACTGCGCGCTGGATGACAGCAGGAACTGTCGCCGTTACACGCGGACAATTGTTAGACAAAGGAAGAAAGGAACCACTCGTTTGAGGGTATGTACGGCAAAATGCCAGAAGATTAGGAACTTTTTCGTTGGAGAAAAATATTTGGATTATTTAGAAGCTAGTTTGGTTGGTGTTTTTTTGTGAGTTAATTAACGACCAAACAATTGGAAGCAGCAAACGCAGTTTATTTTTGGAAGGAAACCCGACATTTAAGTTTGAAAGGAAAGGAAAAACACACACAAATCATTTTTCAACCAAAAATCTGTATTTCGTCTTAACTCCGGAAAAGAAGGCTATTCCTGGGTTTCTTTCTCAAACAAGCCGACCCCGCCGATTTCAGCGTGGCGTGCGGCAGCGAGACAACGGCAGTTTTAACGCCGGTTATCAGGCGGTGTGTTCTACTTGGCTTTTCACACCGGACAGTCCGCGGCCGCGGTAGTTCCGCTCCAGCCCTGTCTGCATTCCCCATTCATTTCAACGGGACACCGCCGGCCGCTGCCGTCCAAATTCCGCTCGAGTTCTATTTTCCAAAAGCAGCGCGAGACGGAGGCGTCTCCCGCGCCGCTACCGCCCGACTACCGCTGCGTCTGTGCGCAAGGAGAACCGGGCTCCAGGCCCACCATCAGCACCTGTGTACCCACACTTAAGCACCCCTCCCCGGCCTAACGATCCAGTCCGCACCCCCTGGAGCTCCACGCCCCTGGTACCGTAAAAAAAAAGAAAAAAAGAACCGGGCTCCAGGCCCTCCATCCACACCTGTGTACCCACACTTAAGCACCCCTCCCCGGCCTAAGTATCCAGTCCGCACCCCCTGGAGCTCCACGCCCCTGGTACTGTTTAAAAAAAAAAAGAACCGGGCTCCAGGCCCTCCATCCACACCTGTGTACCCACACTTAAGCACCCCTCCCCGGCCTAAGTATCCTGTCCGCACCCCCTGGAGCTCCACGCCCCTGGTACCGTAAAAAAAAAGAAAAAAAGAACCGGGCTCCAGGCCCTCCATCCACACCTGTGTACCCACACTTAAGCACCCCTCCCCGGACTAAGTATCCAGTCCGCACCCCCTGGAGCTCCACGCCCCTGGTACTGTTAAAAAAAAAAAAGAACCGGGCTCCAGGCCCTCCATCCACACCTGTGTACCCACACTTAAGCACCCCTCCCCGGCCTAAGAATCCAGTCCGCACCCCCTGGAGCTCCACGCCCCTGGTACCGTAAAAAAAAAAAAGAACCGAGCTCCAGGCCCTCCATCCACACCTGTGTACCCACACTTAAGCACCCCTCCCCGGCCTAAGTATCCAGTCCGCACCCCCTGGAGCTCCACGCCCCTGGTACTGTAAGAAAAAAAAAAGAACCGAGCTCCAGGCCCTCCATCCACACCTGTGTACCCACACTTAAGCACCCCTCCCCGGCCTAAGAATCCAGTCCGCACCCCCTGGAGCTCCACGCCCCTGGTACTGTAAGAAAAAAAAAAGAACCGAGCTCCAGGCCCTCCATCCACACCTGTGTACCCACACTTAAGCACCCCTCCCCGGCCTAAGAATCCAGTCCGCACCCCCTGGAGCTCCACGCCCCTGGTACCGTAAAAAAAAAGAAAAAAAGAACCGAGCTCCAGGCCCTCCATCCGCACCTGTGTACCCACACTTAAGCACCCCTCCCCGGCCTAACGATCCAGTCCGCACCCCCTGGAGCTCCACGCCCCTGGTACTGTTAAAAAAAAAAAGAACCGAGCTCCAGGCCCTCCATCCACACCTGTGTACCCACACTTAAGCACCCCTCCCCGGCCTAAGAATCCAGTCCGCACCCCCTGGAGCTCCACGCCCCTGGTACTGTAAGAAAAAAAAAAGAACCGAGCTCCAGGCCCTCCATCCACACCTGTGTACCCACACTTAAGCACCCCTCCCCGGCCTAAGAATCCAGTCCGCACCCCCTGGAGCTCCACGCCCCTGGTACCGTAAAAAAAAAGAAAAAAAGAACCGAGCTCCAGGCCCTCCATCCGCACCTGTGTACCCACACTTAAGCACCCCTCCCCGGCCTAACGATCCAGTCCGCACCCCCTGGAGCTCCACGCCCCTGGTACTATAAAAAAAAAAAAAGAACCGGGCTCCAGGCCCTCCATCCGCACCTGTGTACCCACACTTAAGCACCCCTCCCCGGCCTAACGATCCAGTCCGCACCCCCTGGAGCTCCACGCCCCTGGTACTATAAAAAAAAAAAAGAACCGGGCTCCAGGCCCTCCATCCGCACCTGTGTACCCACACTTAAGCACCCCTCCCCGGCCTAACGATCCAGTCCGCACCGCCTGGAGCTCCACGCCCCTGGTACTATAAAACACTGAAATTTTTTTAAGTCACCAGGCTGCCTGGTCCAGGCACACTCACCCGAACTCAAGCAGCCCTTCCCGGGCATGGACTCTGGTCCTTCCCGACCGGAGCTCCATGTAATTTTTTTTTTTTTTTTTTTAAGAGTCCCCAGGCTCCAGGGCCTCTGGCCCCACACACTCACCCCCACTCAAGCACACTCTGCCCCGGCCTCAGGGACTCTGCCAATCCCTGAGTCTCGTGCCCCCGGTACTACACCATTCCCTCGTGAGAGGGTCGGGTCCGGCCGACAAAAGCTTGGATCGAGGGCTGACTTTCAACAGATCGCAGCGAGGTAGCTGCTCTGCTACGTACGAAACCCTGACCCAGAATCAGGGCGTCTGCAAGTGATTTGGCAGCAGGTTCTCCACAAACATGCGGTGCGCGATAGGAGAGGGGCGACTTAGAGGAACTGTTTTGAAGTTTATTGGACATTGAAATATCTGAAAGAAAGAAAAGTATTATTTTTGGGACTTTTTGGAACTTTATTTTGAACAATGGCCGATTCAAATGAGTCTCAGACCGAGACGCCTGTCGAGGACATGGAGGACGAAGTGACGCGTGTGCGCAGGGCAAGGACAAATGTCTCCCATTACGAGGAGAATCAAATGATTTCATGGCAGACAAAGAATTCCTTGAAGAAGTGAAGCTAAATATGACGAGGTTGAATGAGTTTTTTGAATCTGCCATTGTTCTAAATAAAGTGTAACCCCTGTCCCAGCAGCAAAGTCTGACCCATCGTGTCTCTCAGCCTGCTGACGTCACTGCTGATGTGTGACAGCCGGCTAACGAGGCGTTGCCCCGGTAACAGGAGCGCGTGCGGCTCGCCTGTGTCTCTGACAGGTGCGCTCACTTTGGCTTCTTAAAACTGCACTCTATAACTTTGACTGCGCTCGACTGTCTCCAACAAACGGGTCGCTGCTCAGAAAGTAAAAGTCGTGTCCAAATCATTCTTGAACCGTCAGCGCCCCAAGAGACGGCAGAAGCCAGCGGTGTCCTTTTCATCCGGCTACTATGTGCGGCTCGTTTCTTATGGCAGTTTTAAAATCATTTTTCACCTGAATTTGATGACTTTAAGCCTTTATAATGGAAATGGAGAGGCGACCTCTGGACTCAGAGGCAATTTGTAAGAAAAATGTGCGGCAGAGCTCAATGAGTGTGACTAAACCGAGCATAAGGAGAGAGCCCAGCCATGTGAGCGGTGAGATGCAAAGCACAGAGGAAATTCTAAAGAAAAAAAGAACCGAGGATAAAGTGTGCGAGAGGGAGTGCTGCATGGTGTATATCGCTGACACTGACGGGGCTGGATAATTGTAGCTTACTGTGGAAACTCCGGTGAGTGATATCAATGATATGTGAAGCTAATTTATTAAGCTTTTATTTTACAATTTATAATTATTTTTATTTTTTTTAAATGTTTTTTTAACTATGTATTCATATTGTGATATGGACCATGCACTTGTGTCTGATATAAATATTGAATTCAATAATGGCTAGCAAGATCGTTTGCTGGTGTATTTAAAAACAAAAAAAAAAAACATGTTGTTGCACTATTTTTGTATATTTTAAAGCAAAAAGAGGGAGAGAAAAAAAGGTCGTTTGCTAGCAAGATCGTCTGCTAGCAAGATTGTTTGCTAGCAAGATCGTCTGCTAGCAAGATTGTTTGCTAGCAAGATCGTCTGCTAGCAAGATTGTTTGCTAGCAAGGTCGTCTGCTAGCAAGATCGTCTGCTAGCAAGATTGTTTGCTAGCAAGATCGTCTGCTAGCAAGATTGTTTGCTAGCAAGGTCGTCTGCTAGCAAGATCGTCTGCTAGCAAGATTGTTTGCTAGCAAGGTCGTCTGCTAGCAAGATCGTCTGCTAGCAAGATTGTTTGCTAGCAAGGTCGTCTGCTAGCAAGATTGTTTGCTAGCAAGATTGTTTGCTAGCAAGATTGTTTGCTAGCAAGATCGTCTGCTAGCAAGATGTCAGTAGTCTTTAGTCTTGAGCTCTGTAGTCATGCTATCCCTCATTGAAATCCTATTAATTTATTTGTGTTTTAATTTTATTCAAGTGTATCTATTTATAGTTACCTGTTACTAAAACCTTCTTATTATTTTGGTCCGGTCGAAGTGGGTGGTGTTCTGTGTGTTTTTTTTTTTTAAAAGAAAAGAAAAGATAAATCTTATGTAACCTTCCCGATAAGTCTTTGTCACTACTCTTGTTTCTTTTTCTCAATAAAAAGATTTATAAAAAAAACAAACAAAAAAGAAACCTGCTCAATACCTGTTTCTGTTAGACTGAATATATCTTTATTTTTGTTCTCTTCACAGGACATGCGAGCGGCTCTGGAGGAGAAGGAGCACCTGCTGACGGAGGTGGAGAAAGAGCGGGGCCTGTGGAGACAGCGGGATGGGGCCTTCGCTGCTCTGCTGCAGGAGAAGGAGGCTCTGATCCAGGACCTCCAACAGCAGCTGGATGTGTGTCAGACAGATGTGGAGGTAATCCAGGTCCCACTGTCGGGCTAACGTCGTCTTCTTTTTTTTTTTTTTGGCCACATCGGAGAAATGTTTTAGAGGATAATTCTTTCAGATTTTTGTTGTTGTTGAATTAAACAAGCAATCCGACACCTTGGATAGTTTTCACTGAGTGTTTGCTCCAGTCAGTGTTGGGCTTTAGCTGGTTGGATTAGGGGAGATGTAACATCCATCTGCAGCCTTCTGATGTGACTGAGAGCAGAGCAGCGAGTTCACCCTTAACTCCTGTAAAGCCGAGTGTTCCTGCAGCTCCAGCTGCTGCATCTTTGTTGGTCCATCACGTTATTTGCATGTTGTGAAGTGTTTTAATGCATTTATACATGAACTTGGCAGCCATGTTACTCCACAGGCAGAAGATATGAATCCAGATCAGCTGCATGTTTCTGCATGACTCAGTGAAACTAATCTGAGGGAAAATGTTTTTCTGCTGATCCACAGACAAAGATTGAGTGTTAAAGTGTCCCATTATCTCAGTGATGAATGATTAAATGACCAAAGAAGCCAGAAGTTAATGTTTGTGCTCAAACAAACCTTCAGATCAGCATCTGAGTGCAGATTACAGTCTGAATCTGTCCAGTATGTTCTTATGTATGTATGTTTCTATGTATGAATGTTTTTATTTATGTTTCAATGTATGAATGTTTTTATTTATGTTTCAATGTATGAATGTTTTTATTTATGTTTCAATGTATGAATGTTTTTATTTATGTTTTTATGTATGAATGTTTTTATGTACGTTTTTATGTCTGTATGTATGTGTGAACACGCTAATCTGAGCTGTAAACGGTTTTGTGTCTCTGAGTCCTGCAGTCCTCCGTGAGTCCGTCTGAGCTGAGCTTGGTCGGTAAACATTGACTTTGGTGACCGCAAACGTGTCATTTTCCCCCAGGCTCTCTCCGGCTCTGCGATTGGTCGGCAGTCGGCTGAGCCGGCAGCGTCGTTGAAAGACCGAGTGGAGCACAGCGCCACCTTGTGTCAGGAGGTCACCAAACTCACCGCAGCCCTGCAGGAGTACCAGGACACGGTGCAGGTGAGAAATCAAAGTTTTACCCGTCTGACGGAAACCTGATAAACAAAAAGCTGCGGACCTGAAGCAGGACGATTACTCCACCTGCTTCCAGGTGCGGCGCTGAAGCATTTTACTGCCGCCTCTGACCTCTGGGGGTTTCTTTTTCCCCACCAGGTTCAGCAGGAGAGTCGCAGTCAGACGCTGTCCTCTCTGAAGGCTCAGCTCAGAGACGCTCAGCAGGAGCTGAGGAGGACGGAGAAGGAGAAGAAGGAGGCTGACAGAGGCCGGCGAAACGGCCGAGAGGGCGGCGAGCGGGAGGAGAGGAGGCTGAAGGACAGCCTGCAGAAGAGAGACAAACTCATAGAGGTAAGGTGCTCAAAGCTGTGGAAGCAGAGCAGGAAGCTTCAGACACGTTTACCCGTCGTAGTTTCCTGCTATCGACTGTAGAAATGATCAAATAGTTTCTATGAAATGTGTTTTTCTTTTATTTTTTAAATGTGTTTATTGATTTTCCTTTTTCAACAAAAACAAACACAAAACTTAAGCAACACACAACGACTCAGTTACAACCAATCAGTATCCATATCAGTAAAGACAGTAAAAAAGAAGTACATAAATGGGTCAATAAAAGAAAAGAAGAGCACCAGACTTTTACAAAATAAAAGCCTGTGAGCAACAGACTTTTACAAAATAAAAGCCTGTGAGCAACAGACTTTTACAAAATAAAAGCCTGTGAGCAACAGACTTTTACAATAATAAAAGCCTGTGAGCAACAGACTTTTACAGAATAAAATAAATAATAAAACCTGCGCTAATGCGCGCTAAAATATGTATCGGCGTTAAATAATTAACGAGTTAACGCGATAATAACGAATTAACTCGCCCGGCCCTATAAACTATATATGACAGCAAATGAATTTTTAATGCACTTAAAGGAAGGAACACAAACGGATGTCTACTGAATGTCCCCCTGTTGACAGACTCAAAACCGAACACTCCGTGCACTCAAAGCCAATGAAGTTGTGTGTTTATTTATGTGTTTATTTTTCTTCACTGTAGCAAATCCTGCAGGACTCTGAGGAGCGGGACCATCTGCTCCGAGAGCTGCAGCAGAACCTGCAGAACAAACGTGAGCCGGCGATGGCCGTCAAACACACACTGTGACGGAGGAGGGCCGAGCGGTGCGGACCACGTGCACACCACGTGCACACCACGTGCACACTCTGCACAGGAAGGAGGAATACTTTGCACTTTTTCCGAACCACCGTTTTGCCTCCTGAACGTATTTATCGTTGTGATCGTTGGATCTATTTATATTTTTCTTCCCACATTCATACGGTTTGTGTTTGCAGACCTGCTTTTTGGGACTTGAGCTGAGGGAAAGTTGAATTTTCCACAGTTACAACTGAACTTCCTGCATCGCATCAGGGATTTCAGCCTCATTGTTTTCAGTATGTGCTGTCAGGCTTGTCATAGCTGGATGTTTGGTACGTGATCTGCAAATGACTGTATTCAGTTCAATTAGAATGTCATTTTTAGGCAGTGACTTGCTCTCATGCAGTGGGAACATTTCTAACTGGGATTATTGTTTAGTTGCTGTTCTGATGTTGCTTTAAGGAGCTCTTTGCAGGAGTGTTTCTTTTTGCTTTTTGTTTCCAGTGCCAGCACAAGTTTAGGGGCAAAGCTACAACCAAAGTAAAATTTTAGCTGCTTTAAGTTTCTGCTTTTTATGCGTCTCCTTTTTCCTTTTATTCTGGACTCATTCCTGGTGTTTACATGTCTGTATTTTTGGTCTGGGACTTCTTACGGGAGATATTTTCAATTCTTTTTTTTCTTTTTTTTTTTAGCTCAAGAGAAATAAACTCTGTGATGCAAAAAAGACTTTGGTCTTCAGACCCAGTTATTTCAGCAATCAGCACCCAGGCACCATGATAAAAGATGAGTGAAAACCCCGTTTCCAGAATATTTAGAAGTTTTTTTTAAATGCAACAAAAAGAGGGTATCGTGCGTGTGGGCAGAGCTGCTGCTCCAGCCTCCAACGCATGCCCCAACGTACGCACATCCCAACGTACGCACATCCCAACGTACGCACACCTCGGTCCCGCTCACAGCTGCTTGCAGCTTTCTAGTTTAACTTAATCTTTCATTTAATATAATTAATAATTTATAATAATTTAATAATAATTTATTTTATTAATAATTCAATTTAATCTTGATCGATTTTGTTGTATTTTATTGCTTTCACTGTTCTTTTATTGTTTTTATTTGTTTTTACTTCTTCTCTTTATTTATTACCTGCTTTAAAGCACTTTGGTACACCGTAAGGATTGTCTGTAAAGGGCTGTATAAATAAAGTACATTTACATTTTTGCAGAAATTAGCAAATTTAACAGCCATCACAGACTTCCAAGAACCAGGGTAAACCTGTACGGTGGGTTGATTGATCCGCTGAAAGAAGGTATTTGCTCTCTGCATATGGATGAGAGTTATGTTGTGCTCTTTTTACCCACCGTGATTATTTCCTGTACACTTCTCTCACTACAATCACACCCGTTGAAGACGGTTTAAACGGATATCTTCAATCGAGCCCTCAGCCACCACTTCTCAGCACAAAGTAATATATTTTATAAATCAAATCAAATCAAATTTATTTGTAGCACATTTCATGTACAAAACAATTCAAAGTGCTTCACATAAAATAAAAGCATTGCAGCAGGGAGTGGAAGAAGCATTAAAATTACATAAAAGAATATAAAGAGAAACAAATAAAATAATTTAAATGATTAAAAACAAGCAACAGTCCAGATAAATTCCAAGATATCGTGCAGATTTCATGCATAGACACATGAGAACAGAAATGTTTTTAACCTGGATTTAAAAATGTCTCCATTGGGTGAAAGTTTAATCTCCAAAATTCCAAAATAAAATCTCCAAGTTTTATATCCAAAATGTTCATTTTTTGTCACATTTTCATTTAATTTAATTATTTTTTTGTTCAAACTGTTTTAAACTGTTGTAAAACTTTCACATGAGGAGGAAAGAGAAACAAAGCTGAGTGACTGCTCCGTCTTCTCCTCATTGTCCAATCACCGATCAGCTCTGAGTCTCTGGTTACCCCACGTGTTGCCATGGAGATGATACTTTACACAGAATTACCCCCCTGGATGCTTCTCTGGTTAAAAAACGCGATCATCTCATTTAAAGCTGTCCACAGTGGTTCTGTCCGTGTGCAACATGATGCCGGTTCCCCTCGGCTCGGTCACCATCGGACCGCAGTCCTGGCGCGACGGGACGGCCCGGTCCATCCGGCGGGCGGAGAGCCTGGTCCGGCAGACTCGGGCCGGTCGCTCCGCGGCTGGCGGCCGGCCCCGGAGCGTGAGTTTCGCCCCAATGCGCGCGAACGGCACCGCAGAAACGGACGAATATAAAAACACAGCAGAGGAAGCCGGACTGAGACGGGACTCCATCTGTAAAAATAAGACGGCGAGGCCCCAAACTGCAGGAGCCAGGGTGAGAAAAACCGTTTACAGAGAGAGCCCTGGGTCACTTTGGAAATAATGTTTTTATTTTCATGTCAACTTTGCAATGTGGAGTAGGACCGGAGTTCCCAGCCTTGGGTTTGGGGCTCTTTCAGGGGACAGGGAACCAGAAAAATCCCCTCAAAATGTTGATGGTCTGGGCAACGATTAAATATTTAATCTAATTAATCACATGATTTCCCTGATTGCGATTAATCTCATTTGTACGCAAAATCCAAAAATGAATCCAAAAGTAGTGTATAGCTTTTAGCATTTAGCTTTATTTTAAATGTGCTGCCATATGAATGAAAGTGCCATAACATTTGTTGTGCAAACACACTTTTAACATCAGCATCTTTCTGTAGTTTTTATGTAGAAGCCTCGCTCCACTGTCTGTTTCCTTGAATGACTTGCTGCTATCAGTTGTGTGTTTTGCCTTTAAGTGATATTTTAGACTGGAACTACTACGCTGAGAAGACAATTCAACTTGGCAGTGTTTACAGATGACTTTGGTTCTGTCGACTCCGCCGTCTGGAAGAACTTTAAAATGAAAATGGCCGAGTAAAAGTTCCGTAACCTTCTCCATGTTTGGTGGATCCGCCGATTACTTTCTTTTCCTGTTCCACAGCAGACAGCAGCAGACTTTTACAAAATAAAAGCCTGTGAGCAGCAGACTTTTACAAAATAAAAGCCTGTGAGCAGCAGACTTTTACAAAATAAAAGCCTGTGAGCAACAGACTTTAACAATAATAAAATAAATTTAAAAATTAAAAAAAAAAATAAAAAATGCGTTAATGCGCGATGAAATATTTATCTGCATTAAATAATTAGCTAGTTAACGCGATAATAACGAGTTAACTCGCCCAGCCCTACATATTGTAGCTAAACACATATAACTGGCTTTGAGGAGCAAAGATATTCAGGGGATCTCCAGTTTGTTCACAAATGTGTTTGAATCTAATTTAATCTCACCCATTTATTTTGTCATTTGACTTTGACATTAAAGGGATAGTTTCCCTCTTTTGACATGAAGCTGTGTAACATCCCATATCAGCAGCATCATTTCTGAACATCTTCTTCCCCCCTGCTGCGTCCTGTGAGCAGAGTTCCAGCCTCGTTTTGGAGTTGATGAAGGTAGTCCTGCTAGTTGGCTGGGGTTTAAAAAATAAAGCGCTTTGCTTCTCAAAACAATATGCGTTCAACAGAGTAATACATTTGCATCACAAAATGGTTCTCCAGGAAAAAGTCAGACCTCACAATCTCTTGGCGCTATTTTCTCTCCCTTCGTATCACTGCCTGCTGTGAAAATAATTGAAAAGTTGGTGGTTATGATCAGAACTGAAGTGGAATAAAAGATTTATGAAAAAAAGTGGAAAAAAATATTAATATATTATGTTTTTAGGTCGTTTTAAAAGGGGACAAAAATGTCCCTTTTCAGAAATTGAATCTTTTTTAAATCAGATATAGCAAAAAATTTAAAAATCCCTAAAAATCAATGTTGTTGCTGATCATTGACATATCCCAGACCATAATTATCCCCAGTCAATAATTTCACTTTGCATTCTATATATTGAAAATATAGCAGTTTTTGTGGGGTTTTTTTTGTTTTTTTTTTACAGAAATTGGAATTTACATCATATAAACCAGTATTTAAAGGGTTAAATTTTTGAAAACAATTGAAAACTTTGTAGCTATGATCAGAACTGAAGTGGAATAAAAGATCTATGAAAAAAAAAGCGGGAAAAATATTAACATATGATGTTTTTAAGTTGTTTTAGAAAAAACTTAAGGGGACACAAGGGGAAATTTTCTGAAATGTCCCCTTTCATAAATCAAGTTGCGTTTTAAATCAGGTATGAGGGTTAAGGAACTTGACAATGTGTGATTTTTTTTTCTATTTAAACATGCTTTTTAAAATTCTGTAAAAAGTTCCCATCCGGCTCCCGGAGGACATCTGTGGTCCCGTTCCCGCCTGCCAGCCTGCGGGAGCACTGTGCAGCAGCCAGCGTGGCTGTGGCCGGCGGTTACATGCGGAGGGTGCGGGAGGTTGAGGGGCAGCTGCGCCGGCAGGCCGGCCGGGTCACCGAGGAGGGCACCAAGCTGGAGAGGGAGCGGGGTCGCCTGGAGAGGACGCTGCGCAGCATCACCACCAACCTGACCGTCAACAGGAGGAGCTCGGAGGGCAGGAGCAGGAGGCCATCCACCGCTGAGACGGTGAGACTAAAGCCGGGACTTCCCCCGCAGACACATGCAAGCCACAAAACTGTCCAACGTGCGTCATAACATCATCATGCAACATCAAACCCGGGTCGCATCCTTCCAGGAAGGCTGAATATTGCATGTGTGGCCTGTTGCAGATGAGAGACGGCGCTGATGGCTTGTTGCTGTGGGAGAGAAAAGAGCTGGTGGAGTTGAAACGGGATCTGGAGGGAGCGTTGAGAAGCACACTGACCCAGCTCCAGGTGATCCATGACATCACTGCTCTGTTTTCATCTTGTTTTTCAACACGCCTACCTATAGGCCACTGTAATTTCTTACACCAAATAAATAGTGTCGGGTTCCATGGCAGAGGAAAAACGAGAAACAATATCCTATTCTGCCTTTTATAGCCTATTTACTAAACTGTCTTAGGCATTATAAATGGGTAAAATGTGGGTAGGCTAGTTTAAAAGGCTACTCAATCAGGGGAATAACTTATCAGACCATATCAGGGACTCTTAATTTAAGATTCTGACTTTTTATTTTGCAATATTCCCTCTTGTAGAAGTATTTATTGACTGTGCTGCATTAAGATTAAAACATGTTCAGCACCTGAACTGAAATATTGTTCATTATTTAGTATCTGTTGACCTGTTGAAAACTGTAACACTGGGCATACTGTGTTTTTTAGTAATATTTCCTCTTGTTAAAGGCTAACTTGATTATGTTTGATGAGCTACAGAAGGAGGAATTGAAAAGCTAAATGGCTGAACTCAAAAGTGTTTCTATTTGCTTAGATAACCTGTAGCTCTGTTAAACCTGTTGAGGTTCATGCAAATTTCAATAAATGTTCTTATACATCCAGTACAGGCTCATTTTCTGTATACAGTAAGGCAGTGTTGGTGGTGGGGTTCTGGCTGGGGGCCTGGGCCCCTGTACAATTGTATGCCCAGCAACGCCCCTGGTAACAACCCCAACACACTGGAAAAAATGCCCCTCCAAAAATAAGTAAAAAAACAACAAATAAAAGACGTTTTTGCTTGAAATAAGCAAAAAATCTGCCGATGGAACTAGTGAAAATCGGTTTGTCAAGATTTCTTGAAAGAAAATGTGATATTTGGGACTTTTGAGATAAAAGTGATCTTGAAATTAGCTTAAAAACCTCTTCAAATGAAAAAAAGCTCCTCCCCCTAAGAGACTCCTCCCACTGAGGAAGAGACTCCTCCCCCTAAGAGACTCCTCCCACTGAGGAAGAGACTCCTCCCCCTATGACTCCTCCCACTGAGGAAGAGACTCCTCCCCCTAAGAGACTCCTCCCCCTAAGACTCCTCCCCTAAGACAGAGACTCCACCCCTAACAGACTCCTCCCCCTAAGAGACTCCTCCCCGAGGAAGAGACTCCTCCCCCTAAGAGACTCCTCCCCCTAAGACAGAGACTCCTCCCCTAAGACAGAGACTCCTCCCCTAAGACAGAGACTCCTCCCCCTAAGACAGAGACTCCTCCCACTAAGACAGAGACTCCTCCCCCTAACAGACTCCACCCCTAACAGACTCCTCCCACTGAGGAAGAGACTCCTCCCCCTAAGAGACTCCACCCCCTAACAGACTCCACCCCTAACAGACTCCTCCCACTGAGGAAGAGACTCCTCCCCCTAAGAGACTCCTCCCACTGAGGAAGTGACCCCTCCCCCTAAGAGACTCCTCCCCCTAAGACAGAGACTCCTCCCACTAAGACAGAGACTCCTCCCCCTAACAGACTCCACCCCCTAAGAGACTCCTCCCACTGAGGAAGAGACTCCTCCCCCTAAAACAGAGACTCCTCCCCCTAACAGACTCCTTCCCCTAAGAGACTCCTCCCCCTAAAACAGAGACTCCTCCCCCTAAGAGACTCCTCCCCCTAAGAGACTCCTCCCCCTATGACTCCTCCCCCTGAGGCAGAGACTCCACCCTGAGGCAGAGACTCCCCCCCCTTAACAGACTCCACCCCCTAAGAGACTCCTCCCACTGAGGTTGAGACTCCTCCCCCTAAAACAGAGACTCCTCCCCCTAACAGACTCCTTCCCCTAAGAGACTCCTCCCCCTAAGACAGAGACTCCTCCCCCTAAGAGACTCCTCCCCCTAAAACAGAGACTCCTCCCCCTAAGAGACTCCTCCCCCTAAGAGACTCCTCCCCCTATGACTCCTCCCCCTGAGGCAGAGACTCCACCCTGAGGCAGAGACTCCTCCCCCTAAGAGACTCCTCCCACTGAGGAAAAGACTCCACCCCCTAAGAGACTCCTCCCCCTAAGAGACTCCTCCCACTGAGGAAGAGACTCCTCCCCCTAAGAGACTCCTCCCCCTAAGAGACTCCTCCCCTAAGACAGAGACTCCTCCCCTAAGAGACTCCTCCCCTAAGAGACTCCTCCTCCTAACAGACTCCTCCTCCTAACAGACTCCTCCCCCTAAGACAGAGACTCCTCCCCCTAAGAGACTCCTCCCCCTAAAATAGAGACTCCTCCCCTAAGAGACTCCTCCCCTAAGAGACTCCTCCCCTAAGACAGAGACTCCTCCCCCTAAGAGACTCCTCCCCTAAGACAGAGACTCCTCCCCCTAACAGACTCCTCCCCCTAAGCCAGAGACTCCTCCCCCTAAGACAGAGACTCCTCCCCCTGAGAGACTCCTCCCACTGAGGAAGTGACTCCTCCTCCTAACAGACTCCACCCCCTAAGACAGAGACTCCTCCCCCCTAAGAGAATCCACCCCCTAAGAGACTCCTCCCCCTAAGAGACTCCTCCCCCTAACAGACTCCTCCCCCTAACAGACTCCTCCCCCTGAGGCAGAGACTCCTCCCCTAAGAGACTCCTCCCCCTAACAGACTCCACCCCTTACAGACTCCACCCCCTGAGGCAGAGACTCCTCCCCTAAGAGACTCCTCCCCCTAAGAGACTCCTCCCCTAAGACAGAGACTCCTCCCCTAAGACAGAGACTCCTCCCCTAAGAGACTCCTCCCCTAAGAGACTCCTCCCCTAAGACAGAGACTCCTCCCCCTAAAATAGAGACTCCTCCCCTAAGACAGAGACTCCTCCCCTAAGAGACTCCTCCCCCTAAGCCAGAGACTCCTCCCACTGAGACAAAGACTCCTCCCCCTAACAGACTCCTCCCCCTAAGAGACTCCTCCCCCTGAGGCAGAGACTCCTCCCCTAAGAGACTCCTCCCCCTAACAGACTCCACCCCTAACAGACTCCTCCCCCTAAGAGACTCCTCACCCTAACAGACTCCTCCCCCTAACAGACTCCTCCCCCTAACAGACTCCACCCCTTACAGACTCCTCCCACTGAGGCAGAGACTCCACCCCCTGAGGCAGAGACTCCTCCCCTAAGAGACTCCTCCCCCTAAGAGACTCCTCCCCTAAGACAGAGACTCCTCCCCTGAGACAGAGACTCCTCCCCCTAAGAGACTCCTCCCCCTAAGAGACTCCTCCCACTGAGGAAGAGACTCCTCCCCCTAAGAGACTCCTCCCCCTAAGCCAGAGACTCCTCCCCCTAAGACAGAGACTCCTCCCCCTAAGAGACTCCTCCCCTAAGACAGAGACTCCTCCCCCTAACAGACTCCTCCCCCTAAGCCAGAAACTCCTCCCCCTAAGACAGAGACTCCTCCCCCTGAGAGACTCCTCCCACTGAGGAAGAGACTCCTCCCCCTAAGAGACTCCTCCCCTAAGACAGAGACTCCTCCCCCTAACAGACTCCTCCCCCTAAGCCAGAAACTCCTCCCCCTAAGACAGAGACTCCTCCCCCTAAGAGACTCCTCCCCCTAAGAGACTCCTCCCACTGAGGAAGAGACTCCTCCCCCTAAGAGACTCCTCCCCCTAAAATAGAGACTCCTCCCCTAAGACAGAGACTCCTCCTCCTAACAGACTCCACCCCCTAAGACAGAGACTCCTCCCCCCTAAGAGAATCCACCCCCTAAGAGACTCCTCCCCCTAAGAGACTCCTCCCCCTAACAGACTCCTCCCCCTGAGGCAGAGACTCCTCCCCTAAGAGACTCCTCCCCCTAAGAGACTCCTCCCCTAAGACAGAGACTCCTCCCCTGAGACAGAGACTCCTCCCCCTAAGAGACTCCTCCCCCTAAGAGACTCCTCCCACTGAGGAAGAGACTCCTCCCCCTAAGAGACTCCTCCCCCTAAAATAGAGACTCCTCCCCTAAGACAGAGACTCCTCCCCCTAAGAGACTCCTCCCCTAAGACAGAGACTCCTCCCCCTAACAGACTCCTCCCCCTAAGCCAGAGACTCCTCCCCCTAAGACAGAGACTCCTCCCCCTGAGAGACTCCTCCCACTGAGGAAGTGACTCCTCCTCCTAACAGACTCCACCCCCTAAGACAGAGACTCCTCCCCCCTAAGAGAATCCACCCCCTAAGAGACTCCTCCCCCTAAGAGACTCCTCCCCCTAACAGACTCCTCCCCCTAACAGACTCCTCCCCCTGAGGCAGAGACTCCTCCCCTAAGAGACTCCTCCCCCTAACAGACTCCACCCCTTACAGACTCCACCCCCTGAGGCAGAGACTCCTCCCCTAAGAGACTCCTCCCCCTAAGAGACTCCTCCCCTAAGACAGAGACTCCTCCCCTAAGACAGAGACTCCTCCCCTAAGAGACTTCTCCCCTAAGAGACTCCTCCCCTAAGACAGAGACTCCTCCCACTGAGACAAAGACTCCTCCCCCTAACAGACTCCTCCCCCTAAGAGACTCCTCCCCCTGAAGCAGAGACTCCTCCCCTAAGAGACTCCTCCCCCTAACAGACTCCACCCCTAACAGACTCCTCCCCCTAAGAGACTCCTCACCCTAACAGACTCCTCCCCCTAACAGACTCCTCCCCCTAACAGACTCCACCCCTTACAGACTCCTCCCACTGAGGCAGAGACTCCACCCCCTGAGGCAGAGACTCCTCCCCTAAGAGACTCCTCCCCCTAAGAGACTCCTCCCCTAAGACAGAGACTCCTCCCCTGAGACAGAGACTCCTCCCCCTAAGAGACTCCTCCCCCTAAGAGACTCCTCCCACTGAGGAAGAGACTCCTCCCCCTAAGAGACTCCTCCCCCTAAGAGACTCCTCCCACTGAGGAAGAGACTCCTCCCCCTAAGAGACTCCACCCCCTAACAGACTCCACCCCCTAAGAGACTCCTCACCCTGAGAGACTCCTCCCACTGAGGAAGAGACTCCTCCCCCTGAGGCAGAGACTCCTCCCACTGAGGAAGAGACTCCTCCCCCTAAGAGACTCCTCACCCTGAGAGACTCCTCCCACTGAGGAAGAGACTCCTCCCCCTGAGGAAGAGACTTCTCCCCTAAGAGACTCCTCCCACTGAGGAAGAGACTCCTCCCCCTATGACTCCTCCCCCTGAGGCAGACTCCTCCCCCTAAGAGACTTCTCCCACTGAGGAAGAGACTCCTCCTCCTAACAGACTCCTCCCCCTAAGACAGAGACTCCTCCCCCTAAGAGACTCCTCCCCCTAAAATAGAGACTCCTCCCCCTAAGAGACTCCTCCCCTAAGACAGAGACTCCTCCCCTAAGACAGAGACTCCTCCCCTAAGAGACTCCTCCCCTAAGAGACTCCTCCTCCTAACAGACTCCTCCCCCTAAGACAGAGACTCCTCCCCCTAAGAGACTCCTCCCCCTAAAATAGAGACTCCTCCCCTAAGAGACTCCTCCCCTAAGAGACTCCTCCCCTAAGACAGAGACTCCTCCCCCTAAGAGACTCCTCCCACTAAGACAGAGACTCCTCCCACTAAGACAGAGACTCCTCCCCCTAACAGACTCCACCCCTAACAGACTCCTCCCACTGAGGAAGAGACTCCTCCCCCTAAGAGACTCCACCCCCTAACAGACTCCACCCCTAACAGACTCCTCCCACTGAGGAAGAGACTCCTCCCCCTAAGAGACTCCTCCCACTGAGGAAGTGACCCCTCCCCCTAAGAGACTCCTCCCACTGAGGCAGAGACTCCTCCCCCTAAGACAGAGACTCCTCCCCCTGAGACAGAGACTCCTCCCCCTAAGACAGAGACTCCTCCCCCTGATAGACTCCTCCCACTGAGGAAGTGACTCCTCCTCCTAACAGACTCCTCCCCCTAACAGACTCCTCCCCCTAAGCCAGAGACTCCTCCCCCTAAGACAGAGACTCCTCCCACTGAGGAAGTGACTCCTCCTCCTAACAGACTCCACCCCCTAAGACAGAGACTCCTCCCCCTTAAGAGAATCCTCCCACTGAGGAAGAGACTCCTCCCCCTGAGGCAGAGACTCCTCCCCCTGAGGAAGAGACTTCTCCCCTAAGAGACTCCTCCCACTGAGGAAGAGACTCCTCCCCCATGACTCCTCCCCCTGAGGCAGACTCCTCCCCCTAAGAGACTTCTCCCACTGAGGAAGAGACTCCTCCTCCTAACAGACTCCTCCCCCTAAGACAGAGACTCCTCCCCCTAAGAGACTCCTCCCCCTAAAATAGAGACTCCTCCCCCTAAGAGACTCCTCCCCTAAGACAGAGACTCCTCCCCTAAGACAGAGACTCCTCCCCTAAGAGACTCCTCCCCTAATAGACTCCTCCTCCTAACAGACTCCTCCCCCTAAGACAGAGACTCCTCCCCCTAAGAGACTCCTCCCCCTAAAATAGAGACTCCTCCCCTAAGAGACTCCTCCCCTAAGAGACTCCTCCCCTAAGACAGAGACTCCTCCCCCTTAAGAGAATCCTCCCACTAAGACAGAGACTCCTCCCACTAAGACAGAGACTCCTCCCCCTAACAGACTCCACCCCTAACAGACTCCTCCCACTGAGGAAGAGACTCCTCCCCCTAAGAGACTCCACCCCCTAACAGACTCCACCCCTAACAGACTCCTCCCACTGAGGAAGTGACCCCTCCCCCTAAGAGACTCCTCCCACTGAGGCAGAGACTCCTCCCCCTAAGACAGAGACTCCTCCCCCTGAGACACAGACTCCTCCCCCTAAGACAGAGACTCCTCCCCCTGAGAGACTCCTCCCACTGAGGAAGTGACTCCTCCTCCTAACAGACTCCTCCCCCTAACAGACTCCTCCCCCTAAGCCAGAGACTCCTCCCCCTAAGACAGAGACTCCTCCCACTGAGGAAGTGACTCCTCCTCCTAACAGACTCCACCCCCTAAGACAGAGACTCCTCCCCCCTAAGAGAATCCACCCCCTAAGAGACTCCTCCCCCTAAGAGACTCCTCCCCCTAACAGACTCCTCCCCCTGAGGCAGAGACTCCTCCCCTAAGAGACTCCTCCCCTAAGACAGAGACTCCTCCCCTGAGACAGAGACTCCTCCCCCTAAGAGACTCCTCCCCCTAAGAGACTCCTCCCACTGAGGAAGAGACTCCTCCCCCTAAGAGACTCCTCCCCCTAAAATAGAGACTCCTCCCCTAAGACAGAGACTCCTCCCCCTAAGAGACTCCTCCCCTAAGACAGAGACCCCTCCCCCTAACAGACTCCTCCCCCTAAGCCAGAGACTCCTCCCCCTAAGACAGAGACTCCTCCCCCTGAGAGACTCCTCCCACTGAGGAAGTGACTCCTCCTCCTAACAGACTCCACCCCCTAAGACAGAGACTCCTCCCCCCTAAGAGAATCCACCCCCTAAGAGACTCCTCCCCCTAAGAGACTCCTCCCCCTAACAGACTCCTCCCCCTAACAGACTCCTCCCCCTGAGGCAGAGACTCCTCCCCTAAGAGACTCCTCCCCCTAACAGACTCCACCCCTTACAGACTCCACCCCCTGAGGCAGAGACTCCTCCCCTAAGAGACTCCTCCCCCTAAGAGACTCCTCCCCTAAGACAGAGACTCCTCCCCTAAGACAGAGACTCCTCCCCTAAGAGACTTCTCCCCTAAGAGACTCCTCCCCTAAGACAGAGACTCCTCCCACTGAGACAAAGACTCCTCCCCCTAACAGACTCCTCCCCCTAAGAGACTCCTCCCCCTGAGGCAGAGACTCCACCCCTAACAGACTCCTCCCACTGAGGAAGAGACTCCTCCCCCTAAGAGACTCCACCCCCTAACAGACTCCACCCCTAACAGACTCCTCCCACTGAGGAAGAGACTCCTCCCCCTAAGAGACTCCTCCCACTGAGGAAGTGACCCCTCCCCCTAAGAGACTCCTCCCACTGAGGCAGAGACTCCTCCCCCTAAGACAGAGACTCCTCCCCCTGAGACAGAGACTCCTCCCCCTAAGACAGAGACTCCTCCCCCTGATAGACTCCTCCCACTGAGGAAGTGACTCCTCCTCCTAACAGACTCCTCCCCCTAACAGACTCCTCCCCCTAAGCCAGAGACTCCTCCCCCTAAGACAGAGACTCCTCCCACTGAGGAAGTGACTCCTCCTCCTAACAGACTCCACCCCCTAAGACAGAGACTCCTCCCCCTTAAGAGAATCCTCCCACTAAGACAGAGACTCCTCCCACTAAGACAGAGACTCCTCCCCCTAACAGACTCCACCCCTAACAGACTCCTCCCACTGAGGAAGAGACTCCTCCCCCTAAGAGACTCCACCCCCTAACAGACTCC
Source organism: Odontesthes bonariensis (assembly GCF_027942865.1). Classification (NCBI taxonomy): domain Eukaryota; kingdom Metazoa; phylum Chordata; class Actinopteri; order Atheriniformes; family Atherinopsidae; genus Odontesthes; species Odontesthes bonariensis. The sequence continues at coordinate 38,559,417 of NC_134510.1, forward strand.
ACCCCTAACAGACTCCTCCCACTGAGGAAGTGACCCCTCCCCCTAAGAGACTCCTCCCACTGAGGCAGAGACTCCTCCCCCTAAGACAGAGACTCCTCCCCCTGAGACACAGACTCCTCCCCCTAAGACAGAGACTCCTCCCCCTGAGAGACTCCTCCCACTGAGGAAGTGACTCCTCCTCCTAACAGACTCCTCCCCCTAACAGACTCCTCCCCCTAAGCCAGAGACTCCTCCCCCTAAGACAGAGACTCCTCCCACTGAGGAAGTGACTCCTCCTCCTAACAGACTCCACCCCCTAAGACAGAGACTCCTCCCCCCTAAGAGAATCCACCCCCTAAGAGACTCCTCCCCCTAAGAGACTCCTCCCCCTAACAGACTCCTCCCCCTGAGGCAGAGACTCCTCCCCTAAGAGACTCCTCCCCCTAAGAGACTCCTCCCCTAAGACAGAGACTCCTCCCCTGAGACAGAGACTCCTCCCCCTAAGAGACTCCTCCCCCTAAGAGACTCCTCCCACTGAGGAAGAGACTCCTCCCCCTAAGAGACTCCTCCCCCTAAAATAGAGACTCCTCCCCTAAGACAGAGACTCCTCCCCCTAAGAGACTCCTCCCCTAAGACAGAGACTCCTCCCCCTAACAGACTCCTCCCCCTAAGCCAGAGACTCCTCCCCCTAAGACAGAGACTCCTCCCCCTGAGAGACTCCTCCCACTGAGGAAGTGACTCCTCCTCCTAACAGACTCCACCCCCTAAGACAGAGACTCCTCCCCCCTAAGAGAATCCACCCCCTAAGAGACTCCTCCCCCTAAGAGACTCCTCCCCCTAACAGACTCCTCCCCCTAACAGACTCCTCCCCCTGAGGCAGAGACTCCTCCCCTAAGAGACTCCTCCCCCTAACAGACTCCACCCCTTACAGACTCCACCCCCTGAGGCAGAGACTCCTCCCCTAAGAGACTCCTCCCCCTAAGAGACTCCTCCCCTAAGACAGAGACTCCTCCCCTAAGACAGAGACTCCTCCCCTAAGAGACTTCTCCCCTAAGAGACTCCTCCCCTAAGACAGAGACTCCTCCCACTGAGACAAAGACTCCTCCCCCTAACAGACTCCTCCCCCTAAGAGACTCCTCCCCCTGAGGCAGAGACTCCTCCCCTAAGAGACTCCTCCCCCTAACAGACTCCACCCCTAACAGACTCCTCCCCCTAAGAGACTCCTCACCCTAACAGACTCCTCCCCCTAACAGACTCCTCCCCCTAACAGACTCCACCCCTTACAGACTCCTCCCACTGAGGCAGAGACTCCACCCCCTGAGGCAGAGACTCCTCCCCTAAGAGACTCCTCCCCCTAAGAGACTCCTCCCCTAAGACAGAGACTCCTCCCCTGAGACAGAGACTCCTCCCCCTAAGAGACTCCTCCCCCTAAGAGACTCCTCCCACTGAGGAAGAGACTCCTCCCCCTAAGAGACTCCTCCCCCTAAGAGACTCCTCCCACTGAGGAAGAGACTCCTCCCCCTAAGAGACTCCACCCCCTAACAGACTCCACCCCCTAAGAGACTCCTCACCCTGAGAGACTCCTCCCACTGAGGAAGAGACTCCTCCCACTGAGGAAGAGACTCCTCCCCCTGAGGCAGAGACTCCTCCCACTGAGGAAGAGACTCCTCCCCCTAAGAGACTCCTCACCCTGAGAGACTCCTCCCACTGAGGAAGAGACTCCTCCCCCTGAGGAAGAGACTTCTCCCCTAAGAGACTCCTCCCACTGAGGAAGAGACTCCTCCCCCTATGACTCCTCCCCCTGAGGCAGACTCCTCCCCCTAAGAGACTTCTCCCACTGAGGAAGAGACTCCTCCTCCTAACAGACTCCTCCCCCTAAGACAGAGACTCCTCCCCCTAAGAGACTCCTCCCCCTAAAATAGAGACTCCTCCCCCTAAGAGACTCCTCCCCTAAGACAGAGACTCCTCCCCTAAGACAGAGACTCCTCCCCTAAGAGACTCCTCCCCTAAGAGACTCCTCCTCCTAACAGACTCCTCCCCCTAAGACAGAGACTCCTCCCCCTAAGAGACTCCTCCCCCTAAAATAGAGACTCCTCCCCTAAGAGACTCCTCCCCTAAGAGACTCCTCCCCTAAGACAGAGACTCCTCCCCCTAAGAGACTCCTCCCACTAAGACAGAGACTCCTCCCACTAAGACAGAGACTCCTCCCCCTAACAGACTCCACCCCTAACAGACTCCTCCCACTGAGGAAGAGACTCCTCCCCCTAAGAGACTCCACCCCCTAACAGACTCCACCCCTAACAGACTCCTCCCACTGAGGAAGAGACTCCTCCCCCTAAGAGACTCCTCCCACTGAGGAAGTGACCCCTCCCCCTAAGAGACTCCTCCCACTGAGGCAGAGACTCCTCCCCCTAAGACAGAGACTCCTCCCCCTGAGACAGAGACTCCTCCCCCTAAGACAGAGACTCCTCCCCCTGATAGACTCCTCCCACTGAGGAAGTGACTCCTCCTCCTAACAGACTCCTCCCCCTAACAGACTCCTCCCCCTAAGCCAGAGACTCCTCCCCCTAAGACAGAGACTCCTCCCACTGAGGAAGTGACTCCTCCTCCTAACAGACTCCACCCCCTAAGACAGAGACTCCTCCCCCTTAAGAGAATCCTCCCACTGAGGAAGAGACTCCTCCCCCTGAGGCAGAGACTCCTCCCCCTGAGGAAGAGACTTCTCCCCTAAGAGACTCCTCCCACTGAGGAAGAGACTCCTCCCCCTATGACTCCTCCCCCTGAGGCAGACTCCTCCCCCTAAGAGACTTCTCCCACTGAGGAAGAGACTCCTCCTCCTAACAGACTCCTCCCCCTAAGACAGAGACTCCTCCCCCTAAGAGACTCCTCCCCCTAAAATAGAGACTCCTCCCCCTAAGAGACTCCTCCCCTAAGACAGAGACTCCTCCCCTAAGACAGAGACTCCTCCCCTAAGAGACTCCTCCCCTAATAGACTCCTCCTCCTAACAGACTCCTCCCCCTAAGACAGAGACTCCTCCCCCTAAGAGACTCCTCCCCCTAAAATAGAGACTCCTCCCCTAAGAGACTCCTCCCCTAAGAGACTCCTCCCTAAGACAGAGACTCCTCCCCCTAAGAGACTCCTCCCACTAAGACAGAGACTCCTCCCACTAAGACAGAGACTCCTCCCCCTAACAGACTCCACCCCTAACAGACTCCTCCCACTGAGGAAGAGACTCCTCCCCCTAAGAGACTCCACCCCCTAACAGACTCCACCCCTAACAGACTCCTCCCACTGAGGAAGTGACCCCTCCCCCTAAGAGACTCCTCCCACTGAGGCAGAGACTCCTCCCCCTAAGACAGAGACTCCTCCCCCTGAGACACAGACTCCTCCCCCTAAGACAGAGACTCCTCCCCCTGAGAGACTCCTCCCACTGAGGAAGTGACTCCTCCTCCTAACAGACTCCTCCCCCTAACAGACTCCTCCCCCTAAGCCAGAGACTCCTCCCCCTAAGACAGAGACTCCTCCCACTGAGGAAGTGACTCCTCCTCCTAACAGACTCCACCCCCTAAGACAGAGACTCCTCCCCCCTAAGAGAATCCACCCCCTAAGAGACTCCTCCCCCTAAGAGACTCCTCCCCCTAACAGACTCCTCCCCTAATAGACTCCTACTCCTAACAGACTCCTCCCCCTAAGACAGAGACTCCTCCCCCCTAAGAGAATCCACCCCCTAAGAGACTCCTCCCCCTAAGAGACTCCTACTCCTAACAGACTCCTCCCCCTAAGACAGAGACTCCTCCCCCCTAAGAGAATCCACCCCCTAAGAGACTCCTCCCCCTAAGAGACTCCTCCCCCTAACAGACTCCTCCCCTAATAGACTCCTCCTCCTAACAGACTCCTCCCCCTAAGACAGAGACTCCTCCCCTAATAGACTCCTCCTCCTAACAGACTCCTCCCCCTAAGACAGAGACTCCTCCCCCTAAGAGACTCCTCCCCTAAGAGACTCCTCCCCTAAGACAGAGACTCCTCCCCCTAAGAGACTCCTCCCACTAAGACAGAGACTCCTCCCCCTAACAGACTCCACCCCTAACAGACTCCTCCCACTGAGGAAGAGACTCCTCCCCCTAAGAGACTCCACCCCCTAACAGACTCCACCCCTAACAGACTCCTCCCACTGAGGAAGAGACTCCTCCCCCTAAGAGACTCCTCCCACTGAGGAAGTGACCCCTCCCCCTAAGAGACTCCTCCCACTGAGGCAGAGACTCCTCCCCCTAAGACAGAGACTCCTCCCCCTGAGACAGAGACTCCTCCCCCTAAGACAGAGACTCCTCCCCCTGAGAGACTCCTCCCACTGAGGAAGTGACTCCTCCTCCTAACAGACTCCTCCCCCTAACAGACTCCTCCCCCTAAGCCAGAGACTCCTCCCCCTAAGACAGAGACTCCTCCCACTGAGGAAGTGACTCCTCCTCCTAACAGACTCCACCCCCTAAGACAGAGACTCCTCCCCCCTAAGAGAATCCACCCCCTAAGAGACTCCTCCCCCTAAGAGACTCCTCCCCCTAACAGACTCCACCCCCTAAGAGACTCCTCCCCCTAAGAGACTCCTCCCCCTAACAGACTCCTCCCCCTAACAGACTCCTCCCCCTGAGGCAGAGACTCCTCCCCTAAGAGACTCCTCCCCCTAACAGACTCCACCCCTTACAGACTCCATCCCCTGAGGCAGAGACTCCTCCCCTAAGACAGAGACTCCTCCCCTAAGAGACTCCTCCCCCTAAGCCAGAGACTCCTCCCACTGAGACAAAGACTCCTCCCCCTAACAGACTCCTCCCCCTAAGAGACTCCTCCCCCTGAGGCAGAGACTCCTCCCCTAAGAGACTCCTCCCCCTAACAGACTCCACCCCTAACAGACTCCAACCCCTAACAGACTCCACCCCTTAAAACAGAGACTCCTCCCCCTAAGAGACTCCTCCCCCTAACAGACTCCACCCCTAACAGACTCCTCCCCTTAAGAGACTCCTCCCCCTAACAGACTCCTCCCCCTAACAGACTCCACCCCTTACAGACTCCTCCCACTGAGGCAGAGACTCCACCCCCTGAGGCAGAGACTCCTCCCCTAAGACAGAGACTCCTCCCCTGAGACAGAGACTCCTCCCCTAAGAGACTCCTCCCCTAAGAGACTCCTCCTCCTAACAGACTCCTCCCCCTAAGACATAGACTCCTCCCCCTAAGAGACTCCTCCCCCTAAAATAGAGACTCCTCCCCTAAGAGACTCCTCCCCTAAGAGACTCCTCCCCTAAGACAGAGACTCCTCCCCCTAAGAGACTCCTCCCCTAAGACAGAGACTCCTCCCCTAACAGACTCCTCCCCCTAAGAGACTCCTCCCCCTAAGAGACTCCTCCCCTAAGACAGAGACTCCTCCCCTAAGACAGAGACTCCTCCCCTAAGAGACTCCTCCCCTAAGAGACTCCTCCCCTAAGAGACTCCTCCTCCTAACAGACTCCTCCCCCTAAGACAGAGACTCCTCCCCCTAAGAGACTCCTCCCCCTAAAATAGAGACTCCTCCCCTAAGAGACTCCTCCCCTAAGAGACTCCTCCCACTGAGGAAGAGACTCCTCCCCCTAAGAGACTCCTCCCCCTGAGGCAGAGACTCCTCCCCCTGAGGCAGAGACTCCACCCCTAAGAGACTCCACCCCCTAACAGACTCCACCCCCTAACAGACTCCAACCCCTAACAGACTTCACCCCTTAAGACAGAGACTCCTCCCCCTGAGAGACTCCTCCCACTGAGGAAGAGACTCCTCCTCCTAACAGACTCCTCCCCCTAAGACAGAGACTCCTCCCCCTAAGAGACTCCTCCTCCTAACAGACTCCACCCCCTAAGACAGAGACTCCTCCCCCCTAAGAGAATCCACCCCCTAAGAGACTCCTCCCCCTAAGAGACTCCTCCCCCTGAGAGACTCCTCCCACTGAGGCAGAGACTCCTCCCCCTAACAGACTCCTCCCCCTAAGAGACTCCTCCCCCTAAGAGACTCCTCCCCCTAACAGACTCCTCCCCTAAGACAGAGACTCCTCCCCCTAAGAGACTCCATCCCCTAACAGACTCCTCCCCCTAACAGACTCCTCCCCCTAAGCCAGAGACTCCTCCCCCTAAGAGACTCCTCCCCCTGAGGCAGAGACTCCTCCCCCTAAGAGACTCCTCCCCCTAAAATAGAGACTCCTCCCCCTAAGAGACTCCTCCCCCTAAAATAGAGACACCTCCCCCTAAGAGACTCCTCCCCCTAAGAGACTCCATCCCCTAACAGACTCCTCCCCCTAAGCCAGAGACTCCTCCCCCTAAGCCAGAGACTCCTCCCCCTAACAGACTCCTCCCCCTAAGACAGAGACTCCTCCCCCTAACAGACTCCTCCCCCTAAGAGACTCCTCCCCTAAGAGACTCCTCCTCCTAACAGACTCCTCCCCCTAAGACAGAGACTCCTCCCCCTAAGAGACTCCTCCCCCTAAAATAGAGACTCCTCCCCCTAAGACAGAGACTCCTCCCCCTAAGAGACTCCTCCCCCTAAAATAGAGACACCTCCCCCTAAGAGACTCCTCCCCCTAAGAGACTCCATCCCCTAACAGACTCCTCCCCCTAAGCCAGAGACTCCTCCCCCTAAGACAGAGACTCCTCCCCCTAACAGACTCCTCCCCCTAAGAGACTCCTCCCCTAAGACAGAGACTCCTCCCCCTGAGAGACTCCTCCCCTAAGACAGAGACTCCTCCCCTAAGACAGAGACTCCTCCCCCTAAGAGACTCCTCCCCTAAGAGACTCCTCCCCCTAAGACAGAGACTCCTCCCCCTAAGAGACTCCTCCCCCTGAGGCAGAGACTCCTCCCCCTAAGACAGAGACCCCTCCCCCTAAGAGACTCCTCCCACTGAGGCAGAGACTCCTCCCCCTGAGAGACTCCTCCCACTGAGGCAGAGACTCCTCCCCCTAAGACAGAGACTCCTCCCCCTAAAATAGAGACTCCTCCCCCTAAGAAACTCCTCCCCTAAGACAGAGACTCCTCCCCTAAGACAGAGACTCCTCCCCTAAGAAACTCCTCCCCTAAGACAGAGACTCCTCCCCTAAGACAGAGACTCCTCCCCTAACAGACTCCTCCCCCTAAGACAGAGACTCCACCCTGAGGCAGAGACTCCTCCCCCTAAGAGACTCCTCCCACTGAGGAAGAGACTCCTCCCCCTAAGAAGGAGACTCCTCCCCCTAAGAGACTCCTCCCCCTAAGACAGAGACTCCTCCCCCTGAGAGACTCCTCCCCTAAGACAGAGACTCCTCCCCTAAGACAGAGACCCCTCCCCCTAAGAGACTCCTCCCACTGAGGCAGAGACTCCTCCCCCTGAGAGACTCCTCCCACTGAGGCAGAGACTCCTCCCCCTAAGACAGAGACTCCTCCCCCTAAAATAGAGACTCCTCCCCCTAAGAAACTCCTCCCCTAAGACAGAGACTCCTCCCCTAAGACAGAGACTCCTCCCCTAAGAAACTCCTCCCCTAAGACAGAGACTCCTCCCCTAAGACAGAGACTCCTCCCCTAACAGACTCCTCCCCCTAAGACAGAGACTCCACCCTGAGGCAGAGACTCCTCCCCCTAAGAGACTCCTCCCACTGAGGAAGAGACTCCTCCCCCTAAGAAGGAGACTCCTCCCCCTAAGAGACTCCTCCCCCTAAGACAGAGACTCCTCCCCCTGAGAGACTCCTCCCCTAAGACAGAGACTCCTCCCCTAAGACAGAGACTCCTCCCCCTAAGACAGAGACTCCTCCCCCTAAGAGACTCCTCCCCCTAAAATAGAGACACCTCCCCCTAAGAGACTCCTCCCCCTAAGAGACTCCATCCCCTAACAGACTCCTCCCCCTAAGCCAGAGACTCCTCCCCCTAAGACAGAGACTCCTCCCCCTAACAGACTCCACCCCCTAAGAGACTCCTCCCACTGAGGAAGAGACTCCTCCCCCTAAAACAGAGACTCCTCCCCCTAACAGACTCCTTCCCCTAAGAGACTCCTCCCCCTAAGAGACTCCTCCCCCTAAGAGACTCCTCCCCCTATGACTCCTCCCCCTGAGGCAGAGACTCCACCCTGAGGCAGAGACTCCACCCCTAACAGACTCCTCCCACTGAGGAAGAGGCTCCTCCCCCTAAGAGACTCCACCCCCTAACAGACTCCACCCCTAACAGACTCCTCCCACTGAGGAAGAGACTCCTCCCCCTAAGAAGGAGACTCCTCCCCCTAAGAGACTCCTCCCCCTAAGTGACCCCTCCCCCTAAGAAACTCCTCCCCCTAAGACAGAGACTCCTCCCACTAAGACAGAGACTCCTCCCCCTAACAGACTCCACCCCCTAAGAGACTCCTCCCACTGAGGAAGAGACTCCTCCCCCTAAAACAGAGACTCCTCCCCCTAACAGACTCCTTCCCCTAAGAGACTCCTCCCCCTAAGAGACTCCTCCCCCTAAGAGACTCCTCCCCCTAAGAGACTCCTCCCCCTATGACTCCTCCCCCTGAGGCAGAGACTCCACCCTGAGGCAGAGACTCCACCCCTAACAGACTCCTCCCACTGAGGAAGAGGCTCCTCCCCCTAAGAGACTCCACCCCCTAACAGACTCCACCCCTAACAGACTCCTCCCACTGAGGAAGAGACTCCTCCCCCTAAGAGACTCCTCCCACTGAGGAACAGACTCCTCCCCCTAAGAGACTCCTCCCCCTGAGAGACTCCTCCCCTAAGAGACTCCTCCCCTAAGAGACTCCTCCCCCTGAGAGACTCCTCCCACTGAGGAAGAGACTCCTCCCCTAAGAGACTCCTCCCACTGAGGAAGAGACTCCTCCTCCTATGACTCCTCCCCCTGAGGCAGAGACTCCTCCCCCTAAGACAGAGACTCCTCCCCCTGAGAGACTCCTCCCACTGAGGAAGAGACTCCTCCCCTAAGAGACTCCTCCCACTGAGGAAGAGACTCCTCCTCCTATGACTCCTCCCCCTGAGGCAGAGACTCCTCCCCCTAAGAGACTCCTCCCCTAAGACAGAGACTCCTCCCCCTAAGAGACTCCTCCCCCTAAGAAGGAGACTCCTCCCCCTAAGAGACTCCTCCCCCTAAGAGACTCCTCCCACTGAGGAAGAGGCTCCTCCCCCTAAGAGACTCCACCCCCTGAGAGACTCCTCCCACTGAGGAAGAGACTCCTCCACCTAACAGACTCCTCCCCCTAAGACAGAGACTCCTCCCCCTAAGAGACTCCTCCCCCTAAAATAGAGACACCTCCCCCTAAGAGACTCCTCCCCCTAAGAGACTCCATCCCCTAACAGACTCCTCCCCCTAAGCCAGAGACTCCTCCCCCTAAGACAGAGACTCCTCCCCCTAACAGACTCCTCCCCCTAAGAGACTCCTCCCCTAAGAGACTCCTCCCCTAAGAGACTCCTCCCCCTGAGAGACTCCTCCCACTGAGGAAGAGACTCCTCCCCCTGAGGAAGAGACTCCTCCCCTAAGAGACTCCTCCCACTGAGGAAGAGACTCCTCCCCCTATGACTCCTCCCCCTGAGGCAGAGACTCCTCCCCCTAAGACAGAGACTCCTCCCCCTAAGAGACTCCTCCCCCTAAGAAGGAGACTCCTCCCCCTAAGAGACTCCTCCCCCTAAGAGACTCCTCCCACTGAGGAAGAGACTCCTCCCCCTAAGAGACTCCATCCCTAACAGACTCCTCCCCCTAAGACAGAGACTCCTCCCCCTGAGAGACTCCACCCCCTAAGAGACTCCACCCCCTAAGAGACTCCACCCCCTAAAAGACTCCACCCCTAACAGACTCCTCCCCCTGAGACTCCTCCCACTGAGGCAGAGACTCCTCCCCCTGAGAGACTCCTCCCACTGAGGCAGAGACTCCTCCCCCTAAGAGACTCCTCCCACTGAGGCAGAGACTCCTCCCCCTGAGAGACTCCTCCCACTGAGGCAGAGACTCCTCCCCCTAAGACAGAGACTCCTCCCACTGAGGCAGAGACTCCTCCCCCTGAGAGACTCCTCCCACTGAGGCAGAGACTCCTCCCCCTGAGACAGAGACTCCTCCCCCTAAGACAGAGACTCCTCCCCCTAAGAGACTCCTCCCCCTAAGAGACTCCTCCCCCTAAGAGACTCCTCCCCCTGAGGCAGAGACTCCTCCCCCTAAGAGACTCCTCCCCTAAGACAGAGACTCCTCCCCCTAAGACAGAGACCCCTCCCCCTAAGAGACTCCTCCCCCTGAGGCAGAGACTCCTCCCCTAAGAGACTCCTCCCCCTAACAGACTCCACCCCTAACAGACTCCTCCCCCTAAGAGACTCCTCACCCTAACAGACTCCTCCCCCTAACAGACTCCTCCCCCTAACAGACTCCACCCCTTACAGACTCCTCCCACTGAGGCAGAGACTCCACCCCCTGAGGCAGAGACTCCTCCCCTAAGAGACTCCTCCCCCTAAGAGACTCCTCCCCTAAGACAGAGACTCCTCCCCTGAGACAGAGACTCCTCCCCCTAAGAGACTCCTCCCCCTAAGAGACTCCTCCCACTGAGGAAGAGACTCCTCCCCCTAAGAGACTCCTCCCCCTAAGCCAGAGACTCCTCCCCCTAAGACAGAGACTCCTCCCCCTAAGAGACTCCTCCCCTAAGACAGAGACTCCTCCCCCTAACAGACTCCTCCCCCTAAGCCAGAAACTCCTCCCCCTAAGACAGAGACTCCTCCCCCTGAGAGACTCCTCCCACTGAGGAAGAGACTCCTCCCCCTAAGAGACTCCTCCCCTAAGACAGAGACTCCTCCCCCTAACAGACTCCTCCCCCTAAGCCAGAAACTCCTCCCCCTAAGACAGAGACTCCTCCCCCTAAGAGACTCCTCCCCCTAAGAGACTCCTCCCACTGAGGAAGAGACTCCTCCCCCTAAGAGACTCCTCCCCCTAAAATAGAGACTCCTCCCCTAAGACAGAGACTCCTCCTCCTAACAGACTCCACCCCCTAAGACAGAGACTCCTCCCCCCTAAGAGAATCCACCCCCTAAGAGACTCCTCCCCCTAAGAGACTCCTCCCCCTAACAGACTCCTCCCCCTGAGGCAGAGACTCCTCCCCTAAGAGACTCCTCCCCCTAAGAGACTCCTCCCCTAAGACAGAGACTCCTCCCCTGAGACAGAGACTCCTCCCCCTAAGAGACTCCTCCCCCTAAGAGACTCCTCCCACTGAGGAAGAGACTCCTCCCCCTAAGAGACTCCTCCCCCTAAAATAGAGACTCCTCCCCTAAGACAGAGACTCCTCCCCCTAAGAGACTCCTCCCCTAAGACAGAGACTCCTCCCCCTAACAGACTCCTCCCCCTAAGCCAGAGACTCCTCCCCCTAAGACAGAGACTCCTCCCCCTGAGAGACTCCTCCCACTGAGGAAGTGACTCCTCCTCCTAACAGACTCCACCCCCTAAGACAGAGACTCCTCCCCCCTAAGAGAATCCACCCCCTAAGAGACTCCTCCCCCTAAGAGACTCCTCCCCCTAACAGACTCCTCCCCCTAACAGACTCCTCCCCCTGAGGCAGAGACTCCTCCCCTAAGAGACTCCTCCCCCTAACAGACTCCACCCCTTACAGACTCCACCCCCTGAGGCAGAGACTCCTCCCCTAAGAGACTCCTCCCCCTAAGAGACTCCTCCCCTAAGACAGAGACTCCTCCCCTAAGACAGAGACTCCTCCCCTAAGAGACTTCTCCCCTAAGAGACTCCTCCCCTAAGACAGAGACTCCTCCCACTGAGACAAAGACTCCTCCCCCTAACAGACTCCTCCCCCTAAGAGACTCCTCCCCCTGAAGCAGAGACTCCTCCCCTAAGAGACTCCTCCCCCTAACAGACTCCACCCCTAACAGACTCCTCCCCCTAAGAGACTCCTCACCCTAACAGACTCCTCCCCCTAACAGACTCCTCCCCCTAACAGACTCCACCCCTTACAGACTCCTCCCACTGAGGCAGAGACTCCACCCCCTGAGGCAGAGACTCCTCCCCTAAGAGACTCCTCCCCCTAAGAGACTCCTCCCCTAAGACAGAGACTCCTCCCCTGAGACAGAGACTCCTCCCCCTAAGAGACTCCTCCCCCTAAGAGACTCCTCCCACTGAGGAAGAGACTCCTCCCCCTAAGAGACTCCTCCCCCTAAGAGACTCCTCCCACTGAGGAAGAGACTCCTCCCCCTAAGAGACTCCACCCCCTAACAGACTCCACCCCCTAAGAGACTCCTCACCCTGAGAGACTCCTCCCACTGAGGAAGAGACTCCTCCCCCTGAGGCAGAGACTCCTCCCACTGAGGAAGAGACTCCTCCCCCTAAGAGACTCCTCACCCTGAGAGACTCCTCCCACTGAGGAAGAGACTCCTCCCCCTGAGGAAGAGACTTCTCCCCTAAGAGACTCCTCCCACTGAGGAAGAGACTCCTCCCCCTATGACTCCTCCCCCTGAGGCAGACTCCTCCCCCTAAGAGACTTCTCCCACTGAGGAAGAGACTCCTCCTCCTAACAGACTCCTCCCCCTAAGACAGAGACTCCTCCCCCTAAGAGACTCCTCCCCCTAAAATAGAGACTCCTCCCCCTAAGAGACTCCTCCCCTAAGACAGAGACTCCTCCCCTAAGACAGAGACTCCTCCCCTAAGAGACTCCTCCCCTAAGAGACTCCTCCTCCTAACAGACTCCTCCCCCTAAGACAGAGACTCCTCCCCCTAAGAGACTCCTCCCCCTAAAATAGAGACTCCTCCCCTAAGAGACTCCTCCCCTAAGAGACTCCTCCCCTAAGACAGAGACTCCTCCCCCTAAGAGACTCCTCCCACTAAGACAGAGACTCCTCCCACTAAGACAGAGACTCCTCCCCCTAACAGACTCCACCCCTAACAGACTCCTCCCACTGAGGAAGAGACTCCTCCCCCTAAGAGACTCCACCCCCTAACAGACTCCACCCCTAACAGACTCCTCCCACTGAGGAAGAGACTCCTCCCCTAAGAGACTCCTCCCACTGAGGAAGTGACCCCTCCCCCTAAGAGACTCCTCCCACTGAGGCAGAGACTCCTCCCCCTAAGACAGAGACTCCTCCCCCTGAGACAGAGACTCCTCCCCCTAAGACAGAGACTCCTCCCCCTGATAGACTCCTCCCACTGAGGAAGTGACTCCTCCTCCTAACAGACTCCTCCCCCTAACAGACTCCTCCCCCTAAGCCAGAGACTCCTCCCCCTAAGACAGAGACTCCTCCCACTGAGGAAGTGACTCCTCCTCCTAACAGACTCCACCCCCTAAGACAGAGACTCCTCCCCCTTAAGAGAATCCTCCCACTGAGGAAGAGACTCCTCCCCCTGAGGCAGAGACTCCTCCCCCTGAGGAAGAGACTTCTCCCCTAAGAGACTCCTCCCACTGAGGAAGAGACTCCTCCCCCATGACTCCTCCCCCTGAGGCAGACTCCTCCCCCTAAGAGACTTCTCCCACTGAGGAAGAGACTCCTCCTCCTAACAGACTCCTCCCCCTAAGACAGAGACTCCTCCCCCTAAGAGACTCCTCCCCCTAAAATAGAGACTCCTCCCCCTAAGAGACTCCTCCCCTAAGACAGAGACTCCTCCCCTAAGACAGAGACTCCTCCCCTAAGAGACTCCTCCCCTAATAGACTCCTCCTCCTAACAGACTCCTCCCCCTAAGACAGAGACTCCTCCCCCTAAGAGACTCCTCCCCCTAAAATAGAGACTCCTCCCCTAAGAGACTCCTCCCCTAAGAGACTCCTCCCCTAAGACAGAGACTCCTCCCCCTTAAGAGAATCCTCCCACTAAGACAGAGACTCCTCCCACTAAGACAGAGACTCCTCCCCCTAACAGACTCCACCCCTAACAGACTCCTCCCACTGAGGAAGAGACTCCTCCCCCTAAGAGACTCCACCCCCTAACAGACTCCACCCCTAACAGACTCCTCCCACTGAGGAAGTGACCCCTCCCCCTAAGAGACTCCTCCCACTGAGGCAGAGACTCCTCCCCCTAAGACAGAGACTCCTCCCCCTGAGACACAGACTCCTCCCCCTAAGACAGAGACTCCTCCCCCTGAGAGACTCCTCCCACTGAGGAAGTGACTCCTCCTCCTAACAGACTCCTCCCCCTAACAGACTCCTCCCCCTAAGCCAGAGACTCCTCCCCCTAAGACAGAGACTCCTCCCACTGAGGAAGTGACTCCTCCTCCTAACAGACTCCACCCCCTAAGACAGAGACTCCTCCCCCCTAAGAGAATCCACCCCCTAAGAGACTCCTCCCCCTAAGAGACTCCTCCCCCTAACAGACTCCTCCCCCTGAGGCAGAGACTCCTCCCCTAAGAGACTCCTCCCCTAAGACAGAGACTCCTCCCCTGAGACAGAGACTCCTCCCCCTAAGAGACTCCTCCCCCTAAGAGACTCCTCCCACTGAGGAAGAGACTCCTCCCCCTAAGAGACTCCTCCCCCTAAAATAGAGACTCCTCCCCTAAGACAGAGACTCCTCCCCCTAAGAGACTCCTCCCCTAAGACAGAGACCCCTCCCCCTAACAGACTCCTCCCCCTAAGCCAGAGACTCCTCCCCCTAAGACAGAGACTCCTCCCCCTGAGAGACTCCTCCCACTGAGGAAGTGACTCCTCCTCCTAACAGACTCCACCCCCTAAGACAGAGACTCCTCCCCCCTAAGAGAATCCACCCCCTAAGAGACTCCTCCCCCTAAGAGACTCCTCCCCCTAACAGACTCCTCCCCCTAACAGACTCCTCCCCCTGAGGCAGAGACTCCTCCCCTAAGAGACTCCTCCCCCTAACAGACTCCACCCCTTACAGACTCCACCCCCTGAGGCAGAGACTCCTCCCCTAAGAGACTCCTCCCCCTAAGAGACTCCTCCCCTAAGACAGAGACTCCTCCCCTAAGACAGAGACTCCTCCCCTAAGAGACTTCTCCCCTAAGAGACTCCTCCCCTAAGACAGAGACTCCTCCCACTGAGACAAAGACTCCTCCCCCTAACAGACTCCTCCCCCTAAGAGACTCCTCCCCCTGAGGCAGAGACTCCACCCCTAACAGACTCCTCCCACTGAGGAAGAGACTCCTCCCCCTAAGAGACTCCACCCCCTAACAGACTCCACCCCTAACAGACTCCTCCCACTGAGGAAGAGACTCCTCCCCCTAAGAGACTCCTCCCACTGAGGAAGTGACCCCTCCCCCTAAGAGACTCCTCCCACTGAGGCAGAGACTCCTCCCCCTAAGACAGAGACTCCTCCCCCTGAGACAGAGACTCCTCCCCCTAAGACAGAGACTCCTCCCCCTGATAGACTCCTCCCACTGAGGAAGTGACTCCTCCTCCTAACAGACTCCTCCCCCTAACAGACTCCTCCCCCTAAGCCAGAGACTCCTCCCCCTAAGACAGAGACTCCTCCCACTGAGGAAGTGACTCCTCCTCCTAACAGACTCCACCCCCTAAGACAGAGACTCCTCCCCCTTAAGAGAATCCTCCCACTAAGACAGAGACTCCTCCCACTAAGACAGAGACTCCTCCCCCTAACAGACTCCACCCCTAACAGACTCCTCCCACTGAGGAAGAGACTCCTCCCCCTAAGAGACTCCACCCCCTAACAGACTCCACCCCTAACAGACTCCTCCCACTGAGGAAGTGACCCCTCCCCCTAAGAGACTCCTCCCACTGAGGCAGAGACTCCTCCCCCTAAGACAGAGACTCCTCCCCCTGAGACACAGACTCCTCCCCCTAAGACAGAGACTCCTCCCCCTGAGAGACTCCTCCCACTGAGGAAGTGACTCCTCCTCCTAACAGACTCCTCCCCCTAACAGACTCCTCCCCCTAAGCCAGAGACTCCTCCCCCTAAGACAGAGACTCCTCCCACTGAGGAAGTGACTCCTCCTCCTAACAGACTCCACCCCCTAAGACAGAGACTCCTCCCCCCTAAGAGAATCCACCCCCTAAGAGACTCCTCCCCCTAAGAGACTCCTCCCCCTAACAGACTCCTCCCCCTGAGGCAGAGACTCCTCCCCTAAGAGACTCCTCCCCCTAAGAGACTCCTCCCCTAAGACAGAGACTCCTCCCCTGAGACAGAGACTCCTCCCCCTAAGAGACTCCTCCCCCTAAGAGACTCCTCCCACTGAGGAAGAGACTCCTCCCCCTAAGAGACTCCTCCCCCTAAAATAGAGACTCCTCCCCTAAGACAGAGACTCCTCCCCCTAAGAGACTCCTCCCCTAAGACAGAGACTCCTCCCCCTAACAGACTCCTCCCCCTAAGCCAGAGACTCCTCCCCCTAAGACAGAGACTCCTCCCCCTGAGAGACTCCTCCCACTGAGGAAGTGACTCCTCCTCCTAACAGACTCCACCCCCTAAGACAGAGACTCCTCCCCCCTAAGAGAATCCACCCCCTAAGAGACTCCTCCCCCTAAGAGACTCCTCCCCCTAACAGACTCCTCCCCCTAACAGACTCCTCCCCCTGAGGCAGAGACTCCTCCCCTAAGAGACTCCTCCCCCTAACAGACTCCACCCCTTACAGACTCCACCCCCTGAGGCAGAGACTCCTCCCCTAAGAGACTCCTCCCCCTAAGAGACTCCTCCCCTAAGACAGAGACTCCTCCCCTAAGACAGAGACTCCTCCCCTAAGAGACTTCTCCCCTAAGAGACTCCTCCCCTAAGACAGAGACTCCTCCCACTGAGACAAAGACTCCTCCCCCTAACAGACTCCTCCCCCTAAGAGACTCCTCCCCCTGAGGCAGAGACTCCTCCCCTAAGAGACTCCTCCCCCTAACAGACTCCACCCCTAACAGACTCCTCCCCCTAAGAGACTCCTCACCCTAACAGACTCCTCCCCCTAACAGACTCCTCCCCCTAACAGACTCCACCCCTTACAGACTCCTCCCACTGAGGCAGAGACTCCACCCCCTGAGGCAGAGACTCCTCCCCTAAGAGACTCCTCCCCCTAAGAGACTCCTCCCCTAAGACAGAGACTCCTCCCCTGAGACAGAGACTCCTCCCCCTAAGAGACTCCTCCCCCTAAGAGACTCCTCCCACTGAGGAAGAGACTCCTCCCCCTAAGAGACTCCTCCCCCTAAGAGACTCCTCCCACTGAGGAAGAGACTCCTCCCCCTAAGAGACTCCACCCCCTAACAGACTCCACCCCCTAAGAGACTCCTCACCCTGAGAGACTCCTCCCACTGAGGAAGAGACTCCTCCCACTGAGGAAGAGACTCCTCCCCCTAAGAGACTCCTCACCCTGAGAGACTCCTCCCACTGAGGAAGAGACTCCTCCCCCTGAGGAAGAGACTTCTCCCCTAAGAGACTCCTCCCACTGAGGAAGAGACTCCTCCCCCTATGACTCCTCCCCCTGAGGCAGACTCCTCCCCCTAAGAGACTTCTCCCACTGAGGAAGAGACTCCTCCTCCTAACAGACTCCTCCCCCTAAGACAGAGACTCCTCCCCCTAAGAGACTCCTCCCCCTAAAATAGAGACTCCTCCCCCTAAGAGACTCCTCCCCTAAGACAGAGACTCCTCCCCTAAGACAGAGACTCCTCCCCTAAGAGACTCCTCCCCTAAGAGACTCCTCCTCCTAACAGACTCCTCCCCCTAAGACAGAGACTCCTCCCCCTAAGAGACTCCTCCCCCTAAAATAGAGACTCCTCCCCTAAGAGACTCCTCCCCTAAGAGACTCCTCCCCTAAGACAGAGACTCCTCCCCCTAAGAGACTCCTCCCACTAAGACAGAGACTCCTCCCACTAAGACAGAGACTCCTCCCCCTAACAGACTCCACCCCTAACAGACTCCTCCCACTGAGGAAGAGACTCCTCCCCCTAAGAGACTCCACCCCCTAACAGACTCCACCCCTAACAGACTCCTCCCACTGAGGAAGAGACTCCTCCCCCTAAGAGACTCCTCCCACTGAGGAAGTGACCCCTCCCCCTAAGAGACTCCTCCCACTGAGGCAGAGACTCCTCCCCCTAAGACAGAGACTCCTCCCCCTGAGACAGAGACTCCTCCCCCTAAGACAGAGACTCCTCCCCCTGATAGACTCCTCCCACTGAGGAAGTGACTCCTCCTCCTAACAGACTCCTCCCCCTAACAGACTCCTCCCCCTAAGCCAGAGACTCCTCCCCCTAAGACAGAGACTCCTCCCACTGAGGAAGTGACTCCTCCTCCTAACAGACTCCACCCCCTAAGACAGAGACTCCTCCCCCTTAAGAGAATCCTCCCACTGAGGAAGAGACTCCTCCCCCTGAGGCAGAGACTCCTCCCCCTGAGGAAGAGACTTCTCCCCTAAGAGACTCCTCCCACTGAGGAAGAGACTCCTCCCCCTATGACTCCTCCCCCTGAGGCAGACTCCTCCCCCTAAGAGACTTCTCCCACTGAGGAAGAGACTCCTCCTCCTAACAGACTCCTCCCCCTAAGACAGAGACTCCTCCCCCTAAGAGACTCCTCCCCCTAAAATAGAGACTCCTCCCCCTAAGAGACTCCTCCCCTAAGACAGAGACTCCTCCCCTAAGACAGAGACTCCTCCCCTAAGAGACTCCTCCCCTAATAGACTCCTCCTCCTAACAGACTCCTCCCCCTAAGACAGAGACTCCTCCCCCTAAGAGACTCCTCCCCCTAAAATAGAGACTCCTCCCCTAAGAGACTCCTCCCCTAAGAGACTCCTCCCTAAGACAGAGACTCCTCCCCCTAAGAGACTCCTCCCACTAAGACAGAGACTCCTCCCACTAAGACAGAGACTCCTCCCCCTAACAGACTCCACCCCTAACAGACTCCTCCCACTGAGGAAGAGACTCCTCCCCCTAAGAGACTCCACCCCCTAACAGACTCCACCCCTAACAGACTCCTCCCACTGAGGAAGTGACCCCTCCCCCTAAGAGACTCCTCCCACTGAGGCAGAGACTCCTCCCCCTAAGACAGAGACTCCTCCCCCTGAGACACAGACTCCTCCCCCTAAGACAGAGACTCCTCCCCCTGAGAGACTCCTCCCACTGAGGAAGTGACTCCTCCTCCTAACAGACTCCTCCCCCTAACAGACTCCTCCCCCTAAGCCAGAGACTCCTCCCCCTAAGACAGAGACTCCTCCCACTGAGGAAGTGACTCCTCCTCCTAACAGACTCCACCCCCTAAGACAGAGACTCCTCCCCCCTAAGAGAATCCACCCCCTAAGAGACTCCTCCCCCTAAGAGACTCCTCCCCCTAACAGACTCCTCCCCTAATAGACTCCTACTCCTAACAGACTCCTCCCCCTAAGACAGAGACTCCTCCCCCCTAAGAGAATCCACCCCCTAAGAGACTCCTCCCCCTAAGAGACTCCTACTCCTAACAGACTCCTCCCCCTAAGACAGAGACTCCTCCCCCCTAAGAGAATCCACCCCCTAAGAGACTCCTCCCCCTAAGAGACTCCTCCCCCTAACAGACTCCTCCCCTAATAGACTCCTCCTCCTAACAGACTCCTCCCCCTAAGACAGAGACTCCTCCCCTAATAGACTCCTCCTCCTAACAGACTCCTCCCCCTAAGACAGAGACTCCTCCCCCTAAGAGACTCCTCCCCTAAGAGACTCCTCCCCTAAGACAGAGACTCCTCCCCCTAAGAGACTCCTCCCACTAAGACAGAGACTCCTCCCCCTAACAGACTCCACCCCTAACAGACTCCTCCCACTGAGGAAGAGACTCCTCCCCCTAAGAGACTCCACCCCCTAACAGACTCCACCCCTAACAGACTCCTCCCACTGAGGAAGAGACTCCTCCCCCTAAGAGACTCCTCCCACTGAGGAAGTGACCCCTCCCCCTAAGAGACTCCTCCCACTGAGGCAGAGACTCCTCCCCCTAAGACAGAGACTCCTCCCCCTGAGACAGAGACTCCTCCCCCTAAGACAGAGACTCCTCCCCCTGAGAGACTCCTCCCACTGAGGAAGTGACTCCTCCTCCTAACAGACTCCTCCCCCTAACAGACTCCTCCCCCTAAGCCAGAGACTCCTCCCCCTAAGACAGAGACTCCTCCCACTGAGGAAGTGACTCCTCCTCCTAACAGACTCCACCCCCTAAGACAGAGACTCCTCCCCCCTAAGAGAATCCACCCCCTAAGAGACTCCTCCCCCTAAGAGACTCCTCCCCCTAACAGACTCCACCCCCTAAGAGACTCCTCCCCCTAAGAGACTCCTCCCCCTAACAGACTCCTCCCCCTAACAGACTCCTCCCCCTGAGGCAGAGACTCCTCCCCTAAGAGACTCCTCCCCCTAACAGACTCCACCCCTTACAGACTCCATCCCCTGAGGCAGAGACTCCTCCCCTAAGACAGAGACTCCTCCCCTAAGAGACTCCTCCCCCTAAGCCAGAGACTCCTCCCACTGAGACAAAGACTCCTCCCCCTAACAGACTCCTCCCCCTAAGAGACTCCTCCCCCTGAGGCAGAGACTCCTCCCCTAAGAGACTCCTCCCCCTAACAGACTCCACCCCTAACAGACTCCAACCCCTAACAGACTCCACCCCTTAAAACAGAGACTCCTCCCCCTAAGAGACTCCTCCCCCTAACAGACTCCACCCCTAACAGACTCCTCCCCTTAAGAGACTCCTCCCCCTAACAGACTCCTCCCCCTAACAGACTCCACCCCTTACAGACTCCTCCCACTGAGGCAGAGACTCCACCCCCTGAGGCAGAGACTCCTCCCCTAAGACAGAGACTCCTCCCCTGAGACAGAGACTCCTCCCCTAAGAGACTCCTCCCCTAAGAGACTCCTCCTCCTAACAGACTCCTCCCCCTAAGACATAGACTCCTCCCCCTAAGAGACTCCTCCCCCTAAAATAGAGACTCCTCCCCTAAGAGACTCCTCCCCTAAGAGACTCCTCCCCTAAGACAGAGACTCCTCCCCCTAAGAGACTCCTCCCCTAAGACAGAGACTCCTCCCCTAACAGACTCCTCCCCCTAAGAGACTCCTCCCCCTAAGAGACTCCTCCCCTAAGACAGAGACTCCTCCCCTAAGACAGAGACTCCTCCCCTAAGAGACTCCTCCCCTAAGAGACTCCTCCCCTAAGAGACTCCTCCTCCTAACAGACTCCTCCCCCTAAGACAGAGACTCCTCCCCCTAAGAGACTCCTCCCCCTAAAATAGAGACTCCTCCCCTAAGAGACTCCTCCCCTAAGAGACTCCTCCCACTGAGGAAGAGACTCCTCCCCCTAAGAGACTCCTCCCCCTGAGGCAGAGACTCCTCCCCCTGAGGCAGAGACTCCACCCCTAAGAGACTCCACCCCCTAACAGACTCCACCCCCTAACAGACTCCAACCCCTAACAGACTTCACCCCTTAAGACAGAGACTCCTCCCCCTGAGAGACTCCTCCCACTGAGGAAGAGACTCCTCCTCCTAACAGACTCCTCCCCCTAAGACAGAGACTCCTCCCCCTAAGAGACTCCTCCTCCTAACAGACTCCACCCCCTAAGACAGAGACTCCTCCCCCCTAAGAGAATCCACCCCCTAAGAGACTCCTCCCCCTAAGAGACTCCTCCCCCTGAGAGACTCCTCCCACTGAGGCAGAGACTCCTCCCCCTAACAGACTCCTCCCCCTAAGAGACTCCTCCCCCTAAGAGACTCCTCCCCCTAACAGACTCCTCCCCTAAGACAGAGACTCCTCCCCCTAAGAGACTCCATCCCCTAACAGACTCCTCCCCCTAACAGACTCCTCCCCCTAAGCCAGAGACTCCTCCCCCTAAGAGACTCCTCCCCCTGAGGCAGAGACTCCTCCCCCTAAGAGACTCCTCCCCCTAAAATAGAGACTCCTCCCCCTAAGAGACTCCTCCCCCTAAAATAGAGACACCTCCCCCTAAGAGACTCCTCCCCCTAAGAGACTCCATCCCCTAACAGACTCCTCCCCCTAAGCCAGAGACTCCTCCCCCTAAGCCAGAGACTCCTCCCCCTAACAGACTCCTCCCCCTAAGACAGAGACTCCTCCCCCTAACAGACTCCTCCCCCTAAGAGACTCCTCCCCTAAGAGACTCCTCCTCCTAACAGACTCCTCCCCCTAAGACAGAGACTCCTCCCCCTAAGAGACTCCTCCCCCTAAAATAGAGACTCCTCCCCCTAAGACAGAGACTCCTCCCCCTAAGAGACTCCTCCCCCTAAAATAGAGACACCTCCCCCTAAGAGACTCCTCCCCCTAAGAGACTCCATCCCCTAACAGACTCCTCCCCCTAAGCCAGAGACTCCTCCCCCTAAGACAGAGACTCCTCCCCCTAACAGACTCCTCCCCCTAAGAGACTCCTCCCCTAAGACAGAGACTCCTCCCCCTGAGAGACTCCTCCCCTAAGACAGAGACTCCTCCCCTAAGACAGAGACTCCTCCCCCTAAGAGACTCCTCCCCTAAGAGACTCCTCCCCCTAAGACAGAGACTCCTCCCCCTAAGAGACTCCTCCCCCTGAGGCAGAGACTCCTCCCCCTAAGACAGAGACCCCTCCCCCTAAGAGACTCCTCCCACTGAGGCAGAGACTCCTCCCCCTGAGAGACTCCTCCCACTGAGGCAGAGACTCCTCCCCCTAAGACAGAGACTCCTCCCCCTAAAATAGAGACTCCTCCCCCTAAGAAACTCCTCCCCTAAGACAGAGACTCCTCCCCTAAGACAGAGACTCCTCCCCTAAGAAACTCCTCCCCTAAGACAGAGACTCCTCCCCTAAGACAGAGACTCCTCCCCTAACAGACTCCTCCCCCTAAGACAGAGACTCCACCCTGAGGCAGAGACTCCTCCCCCTAAGAGACTCCTCCCACTGAGGAAGAGACTCCTCCCCCTAAGAAGGAGACTCCTCCCCCTAAGAGACTCCTCCCCCTAAGACAGAGACTCCTCCCCCTGAGAGACTCCTCCCCTAAGACAGAGACTCCTCCCCTAAGACAGAGACCCCTCCCCCTAAGAGACTCCTCCCACTGAGGCAGAGACTCCTCCCCCTGAGAGACTCCTCCCACTGAGGCAGAGACTCCTCCCCCTAAGACAGAGACTCCTCCCCCTAAAATAGAGACTCCTCCCCCTAAGAAACTCCTCCCCTAAGACAGAGACTCCTCCCCTAAGACAGAGACTCCTCCCCTAAGAAACTCCTCCCCTAAGACAGAGACTCCTCCCCTAAGACAGAGACTCCTCCCCTAACAGACTCCTCCCCCTAAGACAGAGACTCCACCCTGAGGCAGAGACTCCTCCCCCTA
The DNA here is from genome assembly GCF_027942865.1 of Odontesthes bonariensis. NCBI lineage: Eukaryota > Metazoa > Chordata > Actinopteri > Atheriniformes > Atherinopsidae > Odontesthes > Odontesthes bonariensis. The sequence goes on from NC_134510.1 coordinate 38,582,560, forward strand.
AGAGACTCCTCCCACTGAGGAAGAGACTCCTCCCCCTAAGAAGGAGACTCCTCCCCCTAAGAGACTCCTCCCCCTAAGACAGAGACTCCTCCCCCTGAGAGACTCCTCCCCTAAGACAGAGACTCCTCCCCTAAGACAGAGACTCCTCCCCCTAAGACAGAGACTCCTCCCCCTAAGAGACTCCTCCCCCTAAAATAGAGACACCTCCCCCTAAGAGACTCCTCCCCCTAAGAGACTCCATCCCCTAACAGACTCCTCCCCCTGAGCCAGAGACTCCTCCCCCTAAGACAGAGACTCCTCCCCCTAACAGACTCCACCCCCTAAGAGACTCCTCCCACTGAGGAAGAGACTCCTCCCCCTAAAACAGAGACTCCTCCCCCTAACAGACTCCTTCCCCTAAGAGACTCCTCCCCCTAAGAGACTCCTCCCCCTAAGAGACTCCTCCCCCTATGACTCCTCCCCCTGAGGCAGAGACTCCACCCTGAGGCAGAGACTCCACCCCTAACAGACTCCTCCCACTGAGGAAGAGGCTCCTCCCCCTAAGAGACTCCACCCCCTAACAGACTCCACCCCTAACAGACTCCTCCCACTGAGGAAGAGACTCCTCCCCCTAAGAAGGAGACTCCTCCCCCTAAGAGACTCCTCCCCCTAAGTGACCCCTCCCCCTAAGAAACTCCTCCCCCTAAGACAGAGACTCCTCCCACTAAGACAGAGACTCCTCCCCCTAACAGACTCCACCCCCTAAGAGACTCCTCCCACTGAGGAAGAGACTCCTCCCCCTAAAACAGAGACTCCTCCCCCTAACAGACTCCTTCCCCTAAGAGACTCCTCCCCCTAAGAGACTCCTCCCCCTAAGAGACTCCTCCCCCTAAGAGACTCCTCCCCCTATGACTCCTCCCCCTGAGGCAGAGACTCCACCCTGAGGCAGAGACTCCACCCCTAACAGACTCCTCCCACTGAGGAAGAGGCTCCTCCCCCTAAGAGACTCCACCCCCTAACAGACTCCACCCCTAACAGACTCCTCCCACTGAGGAAGAGACTCCTCCCCCTAAGAGACTCCTCCCACTGAGGAACAGACTCCTCCCCCTAAGAGACTCCTCCCCCTGAGAGACTCCTCCCCTAAGAGACTCCTCCCCTAAGAGACTCCTCCCCCTGAGAGACTCCTCCCACTGAGGAAGAGACTCCTCCCCTAAGAGACTCCTCCCACTGAGGAAGAGACTCCTCCTCCTATGACTCCTCCCCCTGAGGCAGAGACTCCTCCCCCTAAGACAGAGACTCCTCCCCCTGAGAGACTCCTCCCACTGAGGAAGAGACTCCTCCCCTAAGAGACTCCTCCCACTGAGGAAGAGACTCCTCCTCCTATGACTCCTCCCCCTGAGGCAGAGACTCCTCCCCCTAAGAGACTCCTCCCCTAAGACAGAGACTCCTCCCCCTAAGAGACTCCTCCCCCTAAGAAGGAGACTCCTCCCCCTAAGAGACTCCTCCCCCTAAGAGACTCCTCCCACTGAGGAAGAGGCTCCTCCCCCTAAGAGACTCCACCCCCTGAGAGACTCCTCCCACTGAGGAAGAGACTCCTCCACCTAACAGACTCCTCCCCCTAAGACAGAGACTCCTCCCCCTAAGAGACTCCTCCCCCTAAAATAGAGACACCTCCCCCTAAGAGACTCCTCCCCCTAAGAGACTCCATCCCCTAACAGACTCCTCCCCCTAAGCCAGAGACTCCTCCCCCTAAGACAGAGACTCCTCCCCCTAACAGACTCCTCCCCCTAAGAGACTCCTCCCCTAAGAGACTCCTCCCCTAAGAGACTCCTCCCCCTGAGAGACTCCTCCCACTGAGGAAGAGACTCCTCCCCCTGAGGAAGAGACTCCTCCCCTAAGAGACTCCTCCCACTGAGGAAGAGACTCCTCCCCCTATGACTCCTCCCCCTGAGGCAGAGACTCCTCCCCCTAAGACAGAGACTCCTCCCCCTAAGAGACTCCTCCCCCTAAGAAGGAGACTCCTCCCCCTAAGAGACTCCTCCCCCTAAGAGACTCCTCCCACTGAGGAAGAGACTCCTCCCCCTAAGAGACTCCATCCCTAACAGACTCCTCCCCCTAAGACAGAGACTCCTCCCCCTGAGAGACTCCACCCCCTAAGAGACTCCACCCCCTAAGAGACTCCACCCCCTAAAAGACTCCACCCCTAACAGACTCCTCCCCCTGAGACTCCTCCCACTGAGGCAGAGACTCCTCCCCCTGAGAGACTCCTCCCACTGAGGCAGAGACTCCTCCCCCTAAGAGACTCCTCCCACTGAGGCAGAGACTCCTCCCCCTGAGAGACTCCTCCCACTGAGGCAGAGACTCCTCCCCCTAAGACAGAGACTCCTCCCACTGAGGCAGAGACTCCTCCCCCTGAGAGACTCCTCCCACTGAGGCAGAGACTCCTCCCCCTGAGACAGAGACTCCTCCCCCTAAGACAGAGACTCCTCCCCCTAAGAGACTCCTCCCCCTAAGAGACTCCTCCCCCTAAGAGACTCCTCCCCCTGAGGCAGAGACTCCTCCCCCTAAGAGACTCCTCCCCTAAGACAGAGACTCCTCCCCCTAAGACAGAGACCCCTCCCCCTAAGAGACTCCTCCCACTGAGGCAGAGACTCCTCCCCCTGAGAGACTCCTCCCACTGAGGCAGAGACTCCTCCCCCTAAGACAGACACTCCTCCCCCTGAGACAGAGACTCCTCCCCCTAAGACAGAGACTCCTCCCCCTGAGAGACTCCTCCCCCTGAGACAGAGACTCCTCAGTGGGAGTGCTAGTGCACGTGTGTAAGTGTGTGCACGTGTGTGTGCACGTGTGTAGGTGCACGTGCTAGTGCACGTTTATGCGTGTGCACGTGCGTGTGCACGTTTATGCGTGTGCACGCGTGTGTCTAAGTGTGTGCACGTGTGTAGTAGCATGTGCATGTGCACGTGTGTGCACGTGTGTGCGCATGTGTGTGCACGTGCTAGTGCACGTGTGTGTAAGTGTGTTTTTGCATGTGTGTGTGTGCAAGTGTGTGCACGTGTGTGTGCACGTGTGTAGGTGTACGTGCGTGCACGTGTGTAGGTGTGTGTGTGTGTGTGTGCACGTGTGTAGGTGCACGTGTGTGTGCATATGTGTATTAATGTGCACGTGCTAGTGCACGTGTGTGTGCATATGTGTATGCATATGTGTATTAATGTGCACGTGCTAGTGCACGTGTGTGTGCACGTTTATGCGTGTGCACGCGTGTAGGTGCACGTGCGTGTGTACGTGTGGGCTCAAACATTGAGCTGTCGGAACAAAGGGTGAATTTAATCTGGAACAAAGACATTTCGGACGAGTGGGCTGTAGGATCAATGGGAAATTTTCGGAATATTGACGGGTCGGACCAAAGGGGCGTCGGAGAAATGACTTGTTACCAAAAACGGACAGGACTTGGGCTCCAGGAAAAGCCAAAAACCTGTTTTCACCAGTACAATTAGTCAATAACTCCTGGAACTTTGGATTACAGACAACTTTGGAACTTGGACCACGGAGAAACTTTCCCACTGCGCGCTGGATGACAGCAGGAACTGTCGCCGTTACACGCGGACAATTGTTAGACAAAGGAAGAAAGGAACCACTCGTTTGAGGGTATGTACGGCAAAATGCCAGAAGATTAGGAACTTTTTCGTTGGAGAAAAATATTTGGATTATTTAGAAGCTAGTTTGGTTGGTGTTTTTTTGTGAGTTAATTAACGACCAAACAATTGGAAGCAGCAAACGCAGTTTATTTTTGGAAGGAAACCCGACATTTAAGTTTGAAAGGAAAGGAAAAACACACACAAATCATTTTTCAACCAAAAATCTGTATTTCGTCTTAACTCCGGAAAAGAAGGCTATTCCTGGGTTTCTTTCTCAAACAAGCCGACCCCGCCGATTTCAGCGTGGCGTGCGGCAGCGAGACAACGGCAGTTTTAACGCCGGTTATCAGGCGGTGTGTTCTACTTGGCTTTTCACACCGGACAGTCCGCGGCCGCGGTAGTTCCGCTCCAGCCCTGTCTGCATTCCCCATTCATTTCAACGGGACACCGCCGGCCGCTGCCGTCCAAATTCCGCTCGAGTTCTATTTTCCAAAAGCAGCGCGAGACGGAGGCGTCTCCCGCGCCGCTACCGCCCGACTACCGCTGCGTCTGTGCGCAAGGAGAACCGGGCTCCAGGCCCACCATCAGCACCTGTGTACCCACACTTAAGCACCCCTCCCCGGCCTAACGATCCAGTCCGCACCCCCTGGAGCTCCACGCCCCTGGTACCGTAAAAAAAAAGAAAAAAAGAACCGGGCTCCAGGCCCTCCATCCACACCTGTGTACCCACACTTAAGCACCCCTCCCCGGCCTAAGTATCCAGTCCGCACCCCCTGGAGCTCCACGCCCCTGGTACTGTTTAAAAAAAAAAAGAACCGGGCTCCAGGCCCTCCATCCACACCTGTGTACCCACACTTAAGCACCCCTCCCCGGCCTAAGTATCCTGTCCGCACCCCCTGGAGCTCCACGCCCCTGGTACCGTAAAAAAAAAGAAAAAAAGAACCGGGCTCCAGGCCCTCCATCCACACCTGTGTACCCACACTTAAGCACCCCTCCCCGGACTAAGTATCCAGTCCGCACCCCCTGGAGCTCCACGCCCCTGGTACTGTTAAAAAAAAAAAAGAACCGGGCTCCAGGCCCTCCATCCACACCTGTGTACCCACACTTAAGCACCCCTCCCCGGCCTAAGAATCCAGTCCGCACCCCCTGGAGCTCCACGCCCCTGGTACCGTAAAAAAAAAAAAGAACCGAGCTCCAGGCCCTCCATCCACACCTGTGTACCCACACTTAAGCACCCCTCCCCGGCCTAAGTATCCAGTCCGCACCCCCTGGAGCTCCACGCCCCTGGTACTGTAAGAAAAAAAAAAGAACCGAGCTCCAGGCCCTCCATCCACACCTGTGTACCCACACTTAAGCACCCCTCCCCGGCCTAAGAATCCAGTCCGCACCCCCTGGAGCTCCACGCCCCTGGTACTGTAAGAAAAAAAAAAGAACCGAGCTCCGGGCCCTCCATCCACACCTGTGTACCCACACTTAAGCACCCCTCCCCGGCCTAAGAATCCAGTCCGCACCCCCTGGAGCTCCACGCCCCTGGTACCGTAAAAAAAAAGAAAAAAAGAACCGAGCTCCAGGCCCTCCATCCGCACCTGTGTACCCACACTTAAGCACCCCTCCCCGGCCTAACGATCCAGTCCGCACCCCCTGGAGCTCCACGCCCCTGGTACTGTTAAAAAAAAAAAGAACCGAGCTCCAGGCCCTCCATCCACACCTGTGTACCCACACTTAAGCACCCCTCCCCGGCCTAAGAATCCAGTCCGCACCCCCTGGAGCTCCACGCCCCTGGTACTGTAAGAAAAAAAAAAGAACCGAGCTCCAGGCCCTCCATCCACACCTGTGTACCCACACTTAAGCACCCCTCCCCGGCCTAAGAATCCAGTCCGCACCCCCTGGAGCTCCACGCCCCTGGTACCGTAAAAAAAAAGAAAAAAAGAACCGAGCTCCAGGCCCTCCATCCGCACCTGTGTACCCACACTTAAGCACCCCTCCCCGGCCTAACGATCCAGTCCGCACCCCCTGGAGCTCCACGCCCCTGGTACTATAAAAAAAAAAAAAGAACCGGGCTCCAGGCCCTCCATCCGCACCTGTGTACCCACACTTAAGCACCCCTCCCCGGCCTAACGATCCAGTCCGCACCCCCTGGAGCTCCACGCCCCTGGTACTATAAAAAAAAAAAAGAACCGGGCTCCAGGCCCTCCATCCGCACCTGTGTACCCACACTTAAGCACCCCTCCCCGGCCTAACGATCCAGTCCGCACCGCCTGGAGCTCCACGCCCCTGGTACTATAAAACACTGAAATTTTTTTAAGTCACCAGGCTGCCTGGTCCAGGCACACTCACCCGAACTCAAGCAGCCCTTCCCGGGCATGGACTCTGGTCCTTCCCGACCGGAGCTCCATGTAATTTTTTTTTTTTTTTTTTTAAGAGTCCCCAGGCTCCAGGGCCTCTGGCCCCACACACTCACCCCCACTCAAGCACACTCTGCCCCGGCCTCAGGGACTCTGCCAATCCCTGAGTCTCGTGCCCCCGGTACTACACCATTCCCTCGTGAGAGGGTCGGGTCCGGCCGACAAAAGCTTGGATCGAGGGCTGACTTTCAACAGATCGCAGCGAGGTAGCTGCTCTGCTACGTACGAAACCCTGACCCAGAATCAGGGCGTCTGCAAGTGATTTGGCAGCAGGTTCTCCACAAACATGCGGTGCGCGATAGGAGAGGGGCGACTTAGAGGAACTGTTTTGAAGTTTATTGGACATTGAAATATCTGAAAGAAAGAAAAGTATTATTTTTGGGACTTTTTGGAACTTTATTTTGAACAATGGCCGATTCAAATGAGTCTCAGACCGAGACGCCTGTCGAGGACATGGAGGACGAAGTGACGCGTGTGCGCAGGGCAAGGACAAATGTCTCCCATTACGAGGAGAATCAAATGATTTCATGGCAGACAAAGAATTCCTTGAAGAAGTGAAGCTAAATATGACGAGGTTGAATGAGTTTTTTGAATCTGCCATTGTTCTAAATAAAGTGTAACCCCTGTCCCAGCAGCAAAGTCTGACCCATCGTGTCTCTCAGCCTGCTGACGTCACTGCTGATGTGTGACAGCCGGCTAACGAGGCGTTGCCCCGGTAACAGGAGCGCGTGCGGCTCGCCTGTGTCTCTGACAGGTGCGCTCACTTTGGCTTCTTAAAACTGCACTCTATAACTTTGACTGCGCTCGACTGTCTCCAACAAACGGGTCGCTGCTCAGAAAGTAAAAGTCGTGTCCAAATCATTCTTGAACCGTCAGCGCCCCAAGAGACGGCAGAAGCCAGCGGTGTCCTTTTCATCCGGCTACTATGTGCGGCTCGTTTCTTATGGCAGTTTTAAAATCATTTTTCACCTGAATTTGATGACTTTAAGCCTTTATAATGGAAATGGAGAGGCGACCTCTGGACTCAGAGGCAATTTGTAAGAAAAATGTGCGGCAGAGCTCAATGAGTGTGACTAAACCGAGCATAAGGAGAGAGCCCAGCCATGTGAGCGGTGAGATGCAAAGCACAGAGGAAATTCTAAAGAAAAAAAGAACCGAGGATAAAGTGTGCGAGAGGGAGTGCTGCATGGTGTATATCGCTGACACTGACGGGGCTGGATAATTGTAGCTTACTGTGGAAACTCCGGTGAGTGATATCAATGATATGTGAAGCTAATTTATTAAGCTTTTATTTTACAATTTATAATTATTTTTATTTTTTTTAAATGTTTTTTTAACTATGTATTCATATTGTGATATGGACCATGCACTTGTGTCTGATATAAATATTGAATTCAATAATGGCTAGCAAGATCGTTTGCTGGTGTATTTAAAAACAAAAAAAAAAAACATGTTGTTGCACTATTTTTGTATATTTTAAAGCAAAAAGAGGGAGAGAAAAAAAGGTCGTTTGCTAGCAAGATCGTCTGCTAGCAAGATTGTTTGCTAGCAAGATCGTCTGCTAGCAAGATTGTTTGCTAGCAAGATCGTCTGCTAGCAAGATTGTTTGCTAGCAAGGTCGTCTGCTAGCAAGATCGTCTGCTAGCAAGATTGTTTGCTAGCAAGATCGTCTGCTAGCAAGATTGTTTGCTAGCAAGGTCGTCTGCTAGCAAGATCGTCTGCTAGCAAGATTGTTTGCTAGCAAGGTCGTCTGCTAGCAAGATCGTCTGCTAGCAAGATTGTTTGCTAGCAAGGTCGTCTGCTAGCAAGATTGTTTGCTAGCAAGATTGTTTGCTAGCAAGATTGTTTGCTAGCAAGATCGTCTGCTAGCAAGATGTCAGTAGTCTTTAGTCTTGAGCTCTGTAGTCATGCTATCCCTCATTGAAATCCTATTAATTTATTTGTGTTTTAATTTTATTCAAGTGTATCTATTTATAGTTACCTGTTACTAAAACCTTCTTATTATTTTGGTCCGGTCGAAGTGGGTGGTGTTCTGTGTGTTTTTTTTTTTTAAAAGAAAAGAAAAGATAAATCTTATGTAACCTTCCCGATAAGTCTTTGTCACTACTCTTGTTTCTTTTTCTCAATAAAAAGATTTATAAAAAAAACAAACAAAAAAGAAACCTGCTCAATACCTGTTTCTGTTAGACTGAATATATCTTTATTTTTGTTCTCTTCACAGGACATGCGAGCGGCTCTGGAGGAGAAGGAGCACCTGCTGACGGAGGTGGAGAAAGAGCGGGGCCTGTGGAGACAGCGGGATGGGGCCTTCGCTGCTCTGCTGCAGGAGAAGGAGGCTCTGATCCAGGACCTCCAACAGCAGCTGGATGTGTGTCAGACAGATGTGGAGGTAATCCAGGTCCCACTGTCGGGCTAACGTCGTCTTCTTTTTTTTTTTTTTGGCCACATCGGAGAAATGTTTTAGAGGATAATTCTTTCAGATTTTTGTTGTTGTTGAATTAAACAAGCAATCCGACACCTTGGATAGTTTTCACTGAGTGTTTGCTCCAGTCAGTGTTGGGCTTTAGCTGGTTGGATTAGGGGAGATGTAACATCCATCTGCAGCCTTCTGATGTGACTGAGAGCAGAGCAGCGAGTTCACCCTTAACTCCTGTAAAGCCGAGTGTTCCTGCAGCTCCAGCTGCTGCATCTTTGTTGGTCCATCACGTTATTTGCATGTTGTGAAGTGTTTTAATGCATTTATACATGAACTTGGCAGCCATGTTACTCCACAGGCAGAAGATATGAATCCAGATCAGCTGCATGTTTCTGCATGACTCAGTGAAACTAATCTGAGGGAAAATGTTTTTCTGCTGATCCACAGACAAAGATTGAGTGTTAAAGTGTCCCATTATCTCAGTGATGAATGATTAAATGACCAAAGAAGCCAGAAGTTAATGTTTGTGCTCAAACAAACCTTCAGATCAGCATCTGAGTGCAGATTACAGTCTGAATCTGTCCAGTATGTTCTTATGTATGTATGTTTCTATGTATGAATGTTTTTATTTATGTTTCAATGTATGAATGTTTTTATTTATGTTTCAATGTATGAATGTTTTTATTTATGTTTCAATGTATGAATGTTTTTATTTATGTTTTTATGTATGAATGTTTTTATGTACGTTTTTATGTCTGTATGTATGTGTGAACACGCTAATCTGAGCTGTAAACGGTTTTGTGTCTCTGAGTCCTGCAGTCCTCCGTGAGTCCGTCTGAGCTGAGCTTGGTCGGTAAACATTGACTTTGGTGACCGCAAACGTGTCATTTTCCCCCAGGCTCTCTCCGGCTCTGCGATTGGTCGGCAGTCGGCTGAGCCGGCAGCGTCGTTGAAAGACCGAGTGGAGCACAGCGCCACCTTGTGTCAGGAGGTCACCAAACTCACCGCAGCCCTGCAGGAGTACCAGGACACGGTGCAGGTGAGAAATCAAAGTTTTACCCGTCTGACGGAAACCTGATAAACAAAAAGCTGCGGACCTGAAGCAGGACGATTACTCCACCTGCTTCCAGGTGCGGCGCTGAAGCATTTTACTGCCGCCTCTGACCTCTGGGGGTTTCTTTTTCCCCACCAGGTTCAGCAGGAGAGTCGCAGTCAGACGGTGTCCTCTCTGAAGGCTCAGCTCAGAGACGCTCAGCAGGAGCTGAGGAGGACGGAGAAGGAGAAGAAGGAGGCTGACAGAGGCCGGCGAGCGGGAGGAGAGGAGGCTGAAGGACAGCCTGCAGAAGAGAGACAAACTCATAGAGGTAAGGTGCTCAAAGCTGTGGAAGCAGAGCAGGAAGCTTCAGACACGTTTACCCGTCGTAGTTTCCTGCTATCGACTGTAGAAATGATCAAATAGTTTCTATGAAATGTGTTTTTCTTTTATTTTTTAAATGTGTTTATTGATTTTCCTTTTTCAACAAAAACAAACACAAAACTTAAGCAACACACAACGACTCAGTTACAACCAATCAGTATCCATATCAGTAAAGACAGTAAAAAAGAAGTACATAAATGGGTCAATAAAAGAAAAGAAGAGCACCAGACTTTTACAAAATAAAAGCCTGTGAGCAACAGACTTTTACAAAATAAAAGCCTGTGAGCAACAGACTTTTACAAAATAAAAGCCTGTGAGCAACAGACTTTTACAATAATAAAAGCCTGTGAGCAACAGACTTTTACAGAATAAAATAAATAATAAAACCTGCGCTAATGCGCGCTAAAATATGTATCGGCGTTAAATAATTAACGAGTTAACGCGATAATAACGAATTAACTCGCCCGGCCCTATAAACTATATATGACAGCAAATGAATTTTTAATGCACTTAAAGGAAGGAACACAAACGGATGTCTACTGAATGTCCCCCTGTTGACAGACTCAAAACCGAACACTCCGTGCACTCAAAGCCAATGAAGTTGTGTGTTTATTTATGTGTTTATTTTTCTTCACTGTAGCAAATCCTGCAGGACTCTGAGGAGCGGGACCATCTGCTCCGAGAGCTGCAGCAGAACCTGCAGAACAAACGTGAGCCGGCGATGGCCGTCAAACACACACTGTGACGGAGGAGGGCCGAGCGGTGCGGACCACGTGCACACCACGTGCACACCACGTGCACACTCTGCACAGGAAGGAGGAATACTTTGCACTTTTTCCGAACCACCGTTTTGCCTCCTGAACGTATTTATCGTTGTGATCGTTGGATCTATTTATATTTTTCTTCCCACATTCATACGGTTTGTGTTTGCAGACCTGCTTTTTGGGACTTGAGCTGAAGGAAAGTTGAATTTTCCACAGTTACAACTGAACTTCCTGCATCGCATCAGGGATTTCAGCCTCATTGTTTTCAGTATGTGCTGTCAGGCTTGTCATAGCTGGATGTTTGGTACGTGATCTGCAAATGACTGTATTCAGTTCAATTAGAATGTCATTTTTAGGCAGTGACTTGCTCTCATGCAGTGGGAACATTTCTAACTGGGATTATTGTTTAGTTGCTGTTCTGATGTTGCTTTAAGGAGCTCTTTGCAGGAGTGTTTCTTTTTGCTTTTTGTTTCCAGTGCCAGCACAAGTTTAGGGGCAAAGCTACAACCAAAGTAAAATTTTAGCTGCTTTAAGTTTCTGCTTTTTATGCGTCTCCTTTTTCCTTTTATTCTGGACTCATTCCTGGTGTTTACATGTCTGTATTTTTGGTCTGGGACTTCTTACGGGAGATATTTTCAATTCTTTTTTTTCTTTTTTTTTTTAGCTCAAGAGAAATAAACTCTGTGATGCAAAAAAGACTTTGGTCTTCAGACCCAGTTATTTCAGCAATCAGCACCCAGGCACCATGATAAAAGATGAGTGAAAACCCCGTTTCCAGAATATTTAGAAGTTTTTTTTAAATGCAACAAAAAGAGGGTATCGTGCGTGTGGGCAGAGCTGCTGCTCCAGCCTCCAACGCATGCCCAACGTACGCACATCCCAACGTACGCACATCCCAACGTACGCACACCTCGGTCCCGCTCACAGCTGCTTGCAGCTTTCTAGTTTAACTTAATCTTTCATTTAATATAATTAATAATTTATAATAATTTAATAATAATTTATTTTATTAATAATTCAATTTAATCTTGATCGATTTTGTTGTATTTTATTGCTTTCACTGTTCTTTTATTGTTTTTATTTGTTTTTACTTCTTCTCTTTATTTATTACCTGCTTTAAAGCACTTTGGTACACCGTAAGGATTGTCTGTAAAGGGCTGTATAAATAAAGTACATTTACATTTTTGCAGAAATTAGCAAATTTAACAGCCATCACAGACTTCCAAGAACCAGGGTAAACCTGTACGGTGGGTTGATTGATCCGCTGAAAGAAGGTATTTGCTCTCTGCATATGGATGAGAGTTATGTTGTGCTCTTTTTACCCACCGTGATTATTTCCTGTACACTTCTCTCACTACAATCACACCCGTTGAAGACGGTTTAAACGGATATCTTCAATCGAGCCCTCAGCCACCACTTCTCAGCACAAAGTAATATATTTTATAAATCAAATCAAATCAAATTTATTTGTAGCACATTTCATGTACAAAACAATTCAAAGTGCTTCACATAAAATAAAAGCATTGCAGCAGGGAGTGGAAGAAGCATTAAAATTACATAAAAGAATATAAAGAGAAACAAATAAAATAATTTAAATGATTAAAAACAAGCAACAGTCCAGATAAATTCCAAGATATCGTGCAGATTTCATGCATAGACACATGAGAACAGAAATGTTTTTAACCTGGATTTAAAAATGTCTCCATTGGGTGAAAGTTTAATCTCCAAAATTCCAAAATAAAATCTCCAAGTTTTATATCCAAAATGTTCATTTTTTGTCACATTTTCATTTAATTTAATTATTTTTTTGTTCAAACTGTTTTAAACTGTTGTAAAACTTTCACATGAGGAGGAAAGAGAAACAAAGCTGAGTGACTGCTCCGTCTTCTCCTCATTGTCCAATCACCGATCAGCTCTGAGTCTCTGGTTACCCCACGTGTTGCCATGGAGATGATACTTTACACAGAATTACCCCCCTGGATGCTTCTCTGGTTAAAAAACGCGATCATCTCATTTAAAGCTGTCCACAGTGGTTCTGTCCGTGTGCAACATGATGCCGGTTCCCCTCGGCTCGGTCACCATCGGACCGCAGTCCTGGCGCGACGGGACGGCCCGGTCCATCCGGCGGGCGGAGAGCCTGGTCCGGCAGACTCGGGCCGGTCGCTCCGCGGCTGGCGGCCGGCCCCGGAGCGTGAGTTTCGCCCCAATGCGCGCGAACGGCACCGCAGAAACGGACGAATATAAAAACACAGCAGAGGAAGCCGGACTGAGACGGGACTCCATCTGTAAAAATAAGACGGCGAGGCCCCAAACTGCAGGAGCCAGGGTGAGAAAAACCGTTTACAGAGAGAGCCCTGGGTCACTTTGGAAATAATGTTTTTATTTTCATGTCAACTTTGCAATGTGGAGTAGGACCGGAGTTCCCAGCCTTGGGTTTGGGGCTCTTTCAGGGGACAGGGAACCAGAAAAATCCCCTCAAAATGTTGATGGTCTGGGCAACGATTAAATATTTAATCTAATTAATCACATGATTTCCCTGATTGCGATTAATCTCATTTGTACGCAAAATCCAAAAATGAATCCAAAAGTAGTGTATAGCTTTTAGCATTTAGCTTTATTTTAAATGTGCTGCCATATGAATGAAAGTGCCATAACATTTGTTGTGCAAACACACTTTTAACATCAGCATCTTTCTGTAGTTTTTATGTAGAAGCCTCGCTCCACTGTCTGTTTCCTTGAATGACTTGCTGCTATCAGTTGTGTGTTTTGCCTTTAAGTGATATTTTAGACTGGAACTACTACGCTGAGAAGACAATTCAACTTGGCAGTGTTTACAGATGACTTTGGTTCTGTCGACTCCGCCGTCTGGAAGAACTTTAAAATGAAAATGGCCGAGTAAAAGTTCCGTAACCTTCTCCATGTTTGGTGGATCCGCCGATTACTTTCTTTTCCTGTTCCACAGCAGACAGCAGCAGACTTTTACAAAATAAAAGCCTGTGAGCAGCAGACTTTTACAAAATAAAAGCCTGTGAGCAGCAGACTTTTACAAAATAAAAGCCTGTGAGCAACAGACTTTAACAATAATAAAATAAATTTAAAAATTAAAAAAAAAAATAAAAAATGCGTTAATGCGCGATGAAATATTTATCTGCATTAAATAATTAGCTAGTTAACGCGATAATAACGAGTTAACTCGCCCAGCCCTACATATTGTAGCTAAACACATATAACTGGCTTTGAGGAGCAAAGATATTCAGGGGATCTCCAGTTTGTTCACAAATGTGTTTGAATCTAATTTAATCTCACCCATTTATTTTGTCATTTGACTTTGACATTAAAGGGATAGTTTCCCTCTTTTGACATGAAGCTGTGTAACATCCCATATCAGCAGCATCATTTCTGAACATCTTCTTCCCCCCTGCTGCGTCCTGTGAGCAGAGTTCCAGCCTCGTTTTGGAGTTGATGAAGGTAGTCCTGCTAGTTGGCTGGGGTTTAAAAAATAAAGCGCTTTGCTTCTCAAAACAATATGCGTTCAACAGAGTAATACATTTGCATCACAAAATGGTTCTCCAGGAAAAAGTCAGACCTCACAATCTCTTGGCGCTATTTTCTCTCCCTTCGTATCACTGCCTGCTGTGAAAATAATTGAAAAGTTGGTGGTTATGATCAGAACTGAAGTGGAATAAAAGATTTATGAAAAAAAGTGGAAAAAAATATTAATATATTATGTTTTTAGGTCGTTTTAAAAGGGGACAAAAATGTCCCTTTTCAGAAATTGAATCTTTTTTAAATCAGATATAGCAAAAAATTTAAAAATCCCTAAAAATCAATGTTGTTGCTGATCATTGACATATCCCAGACCATAATTATCCCCAGTCAATAATTTCACTTTGCATTCTATATATTGAAAATATAGCAGTTTTTGTGGGGTTTTTTTTGTTTTTTTTTTACAGAAATTGGAATTTACATCATATAAACCAGTATTTAAAGGGTTAAATTTTTGAAAACAATTGAAAACTTTGTAGCTATGATCAGAACTGAAGTGGAATAAAAGATCTATGAAAAAAAAAGCGGGAAAAATATTAACATATGATGTTTTTAAGTTGTTTTAGAAAAAACTTAAGGGGACACAAGGGGAAATTTTCTGAAATGTCCCCTTTCATAAATCAAGTTGCGTTTTAAATCAGGTATGAGGGTTAAGGAACTTGACAATGTGTGATTTTTTTTTCTATTTAAACATGCTTTTTAAAATTCTGTAAAAAGTTCCCATCCGGCTCCCGGAGGACATCTGTGGTCCCGTTCCCGCCTGCCAGCCTGCGGGAGCACTGTGCAGCAGCCAGCGTGGCTGTGGCCGGCGGTTACATGCGGAGGGTGCGGGAGGTTGAGGGGCAGCTGCGCCGGCAGGCCGGCCGGGTCACCGAGGAGGGCACCAAGCTGGAGAGGGAGCGGGGTCGCCTGGAGAGGACGCTGCGCAGCATCACCACCAACCTGACCGTCAACAGGAGGAGCTCGGAGGGCAGGAGCAGGAGGCCATCCACCGCTGAGACGGTGAGACTAAAGCCGGGACTTCCCCCGCAGACACATGCAAGCCACAAAACTGTCCAACGTGCGTCATAACATCATCATGCAACATCAAACCCGGGTCGCATCCTTCCAGGAAGGCTGAATATTGCATGTGTGGCCTGTTGCAGATGAGAGACGGCGCTGATGGCTTGTTGCTGTGGGAGAGAAAAGAGCTGGTGGAGTTGAAACGGGATCTGGAGGGAGCGTTGAGAAGCACACTGACCCAGCTCCAGGTGATCCATGACATCACTGCTCTGTTTTCATCTTGTTTTTCAACACGCCTACCTATAGGCCACTGTAATTTCTTACACCAAATAAATAGTGTCGGGTTCCATGGCAGAGGAAAAACGAGAAACAATATCCTATTCTGCCTTTTATAGCCTATTTACTAAACTGTCTTAGGCATTATAAATGGGTAAAATGTGGGTAGGCTAGTTTAAAAGGCTACTCAATCAGGGGAATAACTTATCAGACCATATCAGGGACTCTTAATTTAAGATTCTGACTTTTTATTTTGCAATATTCCCTCTTGTAGAAGTATTTATTGACTGTGCTGCATTAAGATTAAAACATGTTCAGCACCTGAACTGAAATATTGTTCATTATTTAGTATCTGTTGACCTGTTGAAAACTGTAACACTGGGCATACTGTGTTTTTTAGTAATATTTCCTCTTGTTAAAGGCTAACTTGATTATGTTTGATGAGCTACAGAAGGAGGAATTGAAAAGCTAAATGGCTGAACTCAAAAGTGTTTCTATTTGCTTAGATAACCTGTAGCTCTGTTAAACCTGTTGAGGTTCATGCAAATTTCAATAAATGTTCTTATACATCCAGTACAGGCTCATTTTCTGTATACAGTAAGGCAGTGTTGGTGGTGGGGTTCTGGCTGGGGGCCTGGGCCCCTGTACAATTGTATGCCCAGCAACGCCCCTGGTAACAACCCCAACACACTGGAAAAAATGCCCCTCCAAAAATAAGTAAAAAAACAACAAATAAAAGACGTTTTTGCTTGAAATAAGCAAAAAATCTGCCGATGGAACTAGTGAAAATCGGTTTGTCAAGATTTCTTGAAAGAAAATGTGATATTTGGGACTTTTGAGATAAAAGTGATCTTGAAATTAGCTTAAAAACCTCTTCAAATGAAAAAAAGCTCCTCCCCCTAAGAGACTCCTCCCACTGAGGAAGAGACTCCTCCCCCTAAGAGACTCCTCCCACTGAGGAAGAGACTCCTCCCCCTATGACTCCTCCCACTGAGGAAGAGACTCCTCCCCCTAAGAGACTCCTCCCCCTAAGACTCCTCCCCTAAGACAGAGACTCCACCCCTAACAGACTCCTCCCCCTAAGAGACTCCTCCCCGAGGAAGAGACTCCTCCCCCTAAGAGACTCCTCCCCCTAAGACAGAGACTCCTCCCCTAAGACAGAGACTCCTCCCCTAAGACAGAGACTCCTCCCCCTAAGACAGAGACTCCTCCCACTAAGACAGAGACTCCTCCCCCTAACAGACTCCACCCCTAACAGACTCCTCCCACTGAGGAAGAGACTCCTCCCCCTAAGAGACTCCACCCCCTAACAGACTCCACCCCTAACAGACTCCTCCCACTGAGGAAGAGACTCCTCCCCCTAAGAGACTCCTCCCACTGAGGAAGTGACCCCTCCCCCTAAGAGACTCCTCCCCCTAAGACAGAGACTCCTCCCACTAAGACAGAGACTCCTCCCCCTAACAGACTCCACCCCCTAAGAGACTCCTCCCACTGAGGAAGAGACTCCTCCCCCTAAAACAGAGACTCCTCCCCCTAACAGACTCCTTCCCCTAAGAGACTCCTCCCCCTAAAACAGAGACTCCTCCCCCTAAGAGACTCCTCCCCCTAAGAGACTCCTCCCCCTATGACTCCTCCCCCTGAGGCAGAGACTCCACCCTGAGGCAGAGACTCCCCCCCCTTAACAGACTCCACCCCCTAAGAGACTCCTCCCACTGAGGTTGAGACTCCTCCCCCTAAAACAGAGACTCCTCCCCCTAACAGACTCCTTCCCCTAAGAGACTCCTCCCCCTAAGACAGAGACTCCTCCCCCTAAGAGACTCCTCCCCCTAAAACAGAGACTCCTCCCCCTAAGAGACTCCTCCCCCTAAGAGACTCCTCCCCCTATGACTCCTCCCCCTGAGGCAGAGACTCCACCCTGAGGCAGAGACTCCTCCCCCTAAGAGACTCCTCCCACTGAGGAAAAGACTCCACCCCCTAAGAGACTCCTCCCCCTAAGAGACTCCTCCCACTGAGGAAGAGACTCCTCCCCCTAAGAGACTCCTCCCCCTAAGAGACTCCTCCCCTAAGACAGAGACTCCTCCCCTAAGAGACTCCTCCCCTAAGAGACTCCTCCTCCTAACAGACTCCTCCTCCTAACAGACTCCTCCCCCTAAGACAGAGACTCCTCCCCCTAAGAGACTCCTCCCCCTAAAATAGAGACTCCTCCCCTAAGAGACTCCTCCCCTAAGAGACTCCTCCCCTAAGACAGAGACTCCTCCCCCTAAGAGACTCCTCCCCTAAGACAGAGACTCCTCCCCCTAACAGACTCCTCCCCCTAAGCCAGAGACTCCTCCCCCTAAGACAGAGACTCCTCCCCCTGAGAGACTCCTCCCACTGAGGAAGTGACTCCTCCTCCTAACAGACTCCACCCCCTAAGACAGAGACTCCTCCCCCCTAAGAGAATCCACCCCCTAAGAGACTCCTCCCCCTAAGAGACTCCTCCCCCTAACAGACTCCTCCCCCTAACAGACTCCTCCCCCTGAGGCAGAGACTCCTCCCCTAAGAGACTCCTCCCCCTAACAGACTCCACCCCTTACAGACTCCACCCCCTGAGGCAGAGACTCCTCCCCTAAGAGACTCCTCCCCCTAAGAGACTCCTCCCCTAAGACAGAGACTCCTCCCCTAAGACAGAGACTCCTCCCCTAAGAGACTCCTCCCCTAAGAGACTCCTCCCCTAAGACAGAGACTCCTCCCCCTAAAATAGAGACTCCTCCCCTAAGACAGAGACTCCTCCCCTAAGAGACTCCTCCCCCTAAGCCAGAGACTCCTCCCACTGAGACAAAGACTCCTCCCCCTAACAGACTCCTCCCCCTAAGAGACTCCTCCCCCTGAGGCAGAGACTCCTCCCCTAAGAGACTCCTCCCCCTAACAGACTCCACCCCTAACAGACTCCTCCCCCTAAGAGACTCCTCACCCTAACAGACTCCTCCCCCTAACAGACTCCTCCCCCTAACAGACTCCACCCCTTACAGACTCCTCCCACTGAGGCAGAGACTCCACCCCCTGAGGCAGAGACTCCTCCCCTAAGAGACTCCTCCCCCTAAGAGACTCCTCCCCTAAGACAGAGACTCCTCCCCTGAGACAGAGACTCCTCCCCCTAAGAGACTCCTCCCCCTAAGAGACTCCTCCCACTGAGGAAGAGACTCCTCCCCCTAAGAGACTCCTCCCCCTAAGCCAGAGACTCCTCCCCCTAAGACAGAGACTCCTCCCCCTAAGAGACTCCTCCCCTAAGACAGAGACTCCTCCCCCTAACAGACTCCTCCCCCTAAGCCAGAAACTCCTCCCCCTAAGACAGAGACTCCTCCCCCTGAGAGACTCCTCCCACTGAGGAAGAGACTCCTCCCCCTAAGAGACTCCTCCCCTAAGACAGAGACTCCTCCCCCTAACAGACTCCTCCCCCTAAGCCAGAAACTCCTCCCCCTAAGACAGAGACTCCTCCCCCTAAGAGACTCCTCCCCCTAAGAGACTCCTCCCACTGAGGAAGAGACTCCTCCCCCTAAGAGACTCCTCCCCCTAAAATAGAGACTCCTCCCCTAAGACAGAGACTCCTCCTCCTAACAGACTCCACCCCCTAAGACAGAGACTCCTCCCCCCTAAGAGAATCCACCCCCTAAGAGACTCCTCCCCCTAAGAGACTCCTCCCCCTAACAGACTCCTCCCCCTGAGGCAGAGACTCCTCCCCTAAGAGACTCCTCCCCCTAAGAGACTCCTCCCCTAAGACAGAGACTCCTCCCCTGAGACAGAGACTCCTCCCCCTAAGAGACTCCTCCCCCTAAGAGACTCCTCCCACTGAGGAAGAGACTCCTCCCCCTAAGAGACTCCTCCCCCTAAAATAGAGACTCCTCCCCTAAGACAGAGACTCCTCCCCCTAAGAGACTCCTCCCCTAAGACAGAGACTCCTCCCCCTAACAGACTCCTCCCCCTAAGCCAGAGACTCCTCCCCCTAAGACAGAGACTCCTCCCCCTGAGAGACTCCTCCCACTGAGGAAGTGACTCCTCCTCCTAACAGACTCCACCCCCTAAGACAGAGACTCCTCCCCCCTAAGAGAATCCACCCCCTAAGAGACTCCTCCCCCTAAGAGACTCCTCCCCCTAACAGACTCCTCCCCCTAACAGACTCCTCCCCCTGAGGCAGAGACTCCTCCCCTAAGAGACTCCTCCCCCTAACAGACTCCACCCCTTACAGACTCCACCCCCTGAGGCAGAGACTCCTCCCCTAAGAGACTCCTCCCCCTAAGAGACTCCTCCCCTAAGACAGAGACTCCTCCCCTAAGACAGAGACTCCTCCCCTAAGAGACTTCTCCCCTAAGAGACTCCTCCCCTAAGACAGAGACTCCTCCCACTGAGACAAAGACTCCTCCCCCTAACAGACTCCTCCCCCTAAGAGACTCCTCCCCCTGAGGCAGAGACTCCTCCCCTAAGAGACTCCTCCCCCTAACAGACTCCACCCCTAACAGACTCCTCCCCCTAAGAGACTCCTCACCCTAACAGACTCCTCCCCCTAACAGACTCCTCCCCCTAACAGACTCCACCCCTTACAGACTCCTCCCACTGAGGCAGAGACTCCACCCCCTGAGGCAGAGACTCCTCCCCTAAGAGACTCCTCCCCCTAAGAGACTCCTCCCCTAAGACAGAGACTCCTCCCCTGAGACAGAGACTCCTCCCCCTAAGAGACTCCTCCCCCTAAGAGACTCCTCCCACTGAGGAAGAGACTCCTCCCCCTAAGAGACTCCTCCCCCTAAGAGACTCCTCCCACTGAGGAAGAGACTCCTCCCCCTAAGAGACTCCACCCCCTAACAGACTCCACCCCCTAAGAGACTCCTCACCCTGAGAGACTCCTCCCACTGAGGAAGAGACTCCTCCCCCTGAGGCAGAGACTCCTCCCACTGAGGAAGAGACTCCTCCCCCTAAGAGACTCCTCACCCTGAGAGACTCCTCCCACTGAGGAAGAGACTCCTCCCCCTGAGGAAGAGACTTCTCCCCTAAGAGACTCCTCCCACTGAGGAAGAGACTCCTCCCCCTATGACTCCTCCCCCTGAGGCAGACTCCTCCCCCTAAGAGACTTCTCCCACTGAGGAAGAGACTCCTCCTCCTAACAGACTCCTCCCCCTAAGACAGAGACTCCTCCCCCTAAGAGACTCCTCCCCCTAAAATAGAGACTCCTCCCCCTAAGAGACTCCTCCCCTAAGACAGAGACTCCTCCCCTAAGACAGAGACTCCTCCCCTAAGAGACTCCTCCCCTAAGAGACTCCTCCTCCTAACAGACTCCTCCCCCTAAGACAGAGACTCCTCCCCCTAAGAGACTCCTCCCCCTAAAATAGAGACTCCTCCCCTAAGAGACTCCTCCCCTAAGAGACTCCTCCCCTAAGACAGAGACTCCTCCCCCTAAGAGACTCCTCCCACTAAGACAGAGACTCCTCCCACTAAGACAGAGACTCCTCCCCCTAACAGACTCCACCCCTAACAGACTCCTCCCACTGAGGAAGAGACTCCTCCCCCTAAGAGACTCCACCCCCTAACAGACTCCACCCCTAACAGACTCCTCCCACTGAGGAAGAGACTCCTCCCCCTAAGAGACTCCTCCCACTGAGGAAGTGACCCCTCCCCCTAAGAGACTCCTCCCACTGAGGCAGAGACTCCTCCCCCTAAGACAGAGACTCCTCCCCCTGAGACAGAGACTCCTCCCCCTAAGACAGAGACTCCTCCCCCTGATAGACTCCTCCCACTGAGGAAGTGACTCCTCCTCCTAACAGACTCCTCCCCCTAACAGACTCCTCCCCCTAAGCCAGAGACTCCTCCCCCTAAGACAGAGACTCCTCCCACTGAGGAAGTGACTCCTCCTCCTAACAGACTCCACCCCCTAAGACAGAGACTCCTCCCCCTTAAGAGAATCCTCCCACTGAGGAAGAGACTCCTCCCCCTGAGGCAGAGACTCCTCCCCCTGAGGAAGAGACTTCTCCCCTAAGAGACTCCTCCCACTGAGGAAGAGACTCCTCCCCCTATGACTCCTCCCCCTGAGGCAGACTCCTCCCCCTAAGAGACTTCTCCCACTGAGGAAGAGACTCCTCCTCCTAACAGACTCCTCCCCCTAAGACAGAGACTCCTCCCCCTAAGAGACTCCTCCCCCTAAAATAGAGACTCCTCCCCCTAAGAGACTCCTCCCCTAAGACAGAGACTCCTCCCCTAAGACAGAGACTCCTCCCCTAAGAGACTCCTCCCCTAATAGACTCCTCCTCCTAACAGACTCCTCCCCCTAAGACAGAGACTCCTCCCCCTAAGAGACTCCTCCCCCTAAAATAGAGACTCCTCCCCTAAGAGACTCCTCCCCTAAGAGACTCCTCCCCTAAGACAGAGACTCCTCCCCCTTAAGAGAATCCTCCCACTAAGACAGAGACTCCTCCCACTAAGACAGAGACTCCTCCCCCTAACAGACTCCACCCCTAACAGACTCCTCCCACTGAGGAAGAGACTCCTCCCCCTAAGAGACTCCACCCCCTAACAGACTCCACCCCTAACAGACTCCTCCCACTGAGGAAGTGACCCCTCCCCCTAAGAGACTCCTCCCACTGAGGCAGAGACTCCTCCCCCTAAGACAGAGACTCCTCCCCCTGAGACACAGACTCCTCCCCCTAAGACAGAGACTCCTCCCCCTGAGAGACTCCTCCCACTGAGGAAGTGACTCCTCCTCCTAACAGACTCCTCCCCCTAAGCCAGAGACTCCTCCCCCTAAGACAGAGACTCCTCCCACTGAGGAAGTGACTCCTCCTCCTAACAGACTCCACCCCCTAAGACAGAGACTCCTCCCCCCTAAGAGAATCCACCCCCTAAGAGACTCCTCCCCCTAAGAGACTCCTCCCCCTAACAGACTCCTCCCCCTGAGGCAGAGACTCCTCCCCTAAGAGACTCCTCCCCTAAGACAGAGACTCCTCCCCTGAGACAGAGACTCCTCCCCCTAAGAGACTCCTCCCCCTAAGAGACTCCTCCCACTGAGGAAGAGACTCCTCCCCCTAAGAGACTCCTCCCCCTAAACAACAATTGAAAACTTTGTAGCTATGATCAGAACTGAAGTGGAATAAAAGATCTATGAAAAAAAAAGCGGGAAAAATATTAACATATGATGTTTTTAAGTTGTTTTAGAAAAAACTTAAGGGGACACAAGGGGAAATTTTCTGAAATGTCCCCTTTCATAAATCAAGTTGCGTTTTAAATCAGGTATGAGGGTTAAGGAACTTGACAATGTGTGATTTTTTTTTCTATTTAAACATGCTTTTTAAAATTCTGTAAAAAGTTCCCATCCGGCTCCCGGAGGACATCTGTGGTCCCGTTCCCGCCTGCCAGCCTGCGGGAGCACTGTGCAGCAGCCAGCGTGGCTGTGGCCGGCGGTTACATGCGGAGGGTGCGGGAGGTTGAGGGGCAGCTGCGCCGGCAGGCCGGCCGGGTCACCGAGGAGGGCACCAAGCTGGAGAGGGAGCGGGGTCGCCTGGAGAGGACGCTGCGCAGCATCACCACCAACCTGACCGTCAACAGGAGGAGCTCGGAGGGCAGGAGCAGGAGGCCATCCACCGCTGAGACGGTGAGACTAAAGCCGGGACTTCCCCCGCAGACACATGCAAGCCACAAAACTGTCCAACGTGCGTCATAACATCATCATGCAACATCAAACCCGGGTCGCATCCTTCCAGGAAGGCTGAATATTGCATGTGTGGCCTGTTGCAGATGAGAGACGGCGCTGATGGCTTGTTGCTGTGGGAGAGAAAAGAGCTGGTGGAGTTGAAACGGGATCTGGAGGGAGCGTTGAGAAGCACACTGACCCAGCTCCAGGTGATCCATGACATCACTGCTCTGTTTTCATCTTGTTTTTCAACACGCCTACCTATAGGCCACTGTAATTTCTTACACCAAATAAATAGTGTCGGGTTCCATGGCAGAGGAAAAACGAGAAACAATATCCTATTCTGCCTTTTATAGCCTATTTACTAAACTGTCTTAGGCATTATAAATGGGTAAAATGTGGGTAGGCTAGTTTAAAAGGCTACTCAATCAGGGGAATAACTTATCAGACCATATCAGGGACTCTTAATTTAAGATTCTGACTTTTTATTTTGCAATATTCCCTCTTGTAGAAGTATTTATTGACTGTGCTGCATTAAGATTAAAACATGTTCAGCACCTGAACTGAAATATTGTTCATTATTTAGTATCTGTTGACCTGTTGAAAACTGTAACACTGGGCATACTGTGTTTTTTAGTAATATTTCCTCTTGTTAAAGGCTAACTTGATTATGTTTGATGAGCTACAGAAGGAGGAATTGAAAAGCTAAATGGCTGAACTCAAAAGTGTTTCTATTTGCTTAGATAACCTGTAGCTCTGTTAAACCTGTTGAGGTTCATGCAAATTTCAATAAATGTTCTTATACATCCAGTACAGGCTCATTTTCTGTATACAGTAAGGCAGTGTTGGTGGTGGGGTTCTGGCTGGGGGCCTGGGCCCCTGTACAATTGTATGCCCAGCAACGCCCCTGGTAACAACCCCAACACACTGGAAAAAATGCCCCTCCAAAAATAAGTAAAAAAACAACAAATAAAAGACGTTTTTGCTTGAAATAAGCAAAAAATCTGCCGATGGAACTAGTGAAAATCGGTTTGTCAAGATTTCTTGAAAGAAAATGTGATATTTGGGACTTTTGAGATAAAAGTGATCTTGAAATTAGCTTAAAAACCTCTTCAAATGAAAAAAAGCTCCTCCCCCTAAGAGACTCCTCCCACTGAGGAAGAGACTCCTCCCCCTAAGAGACTCCTCCCACTGAGGAAGAGACTCCTCCCCCTATGACTCCTCCCACTGAGGAAGAGACTCCTCCCCCTAAGAGACTCCTCCCCCTAAGACTCCTCCCCTAAGACAGAGACTCCACCCCTAACAGACTCCTCCCCCTAAGAGACTCCTCCCCGAGGAAGAGACTCCTCCCCCTAAGAGACTCCTCCCCCTAAGACAGAGACTCCTCCCCTAAGACAGAGACTCCTCCCCTAAGACAGAGACTCCTCCCCCTAAGACAGAGACTCCTCCCACTAAGACAGAGACTCCTCCCCCTAACAGACTCCACCCCTAACAGACTCCTCCCACTGAGGAAGAGACTCCTCCCCCTAAGAGACTCCACCCCCTAACAGACTCCACCCCTAACAGACTCCTCCCACTGAGGAAGAGACTCCTCCCCCTAAGAGACTCCTCCCACTGAGGAAGTGACCCCTCCCCCTAAGAGACTCCTCCCCCTAAGACAGAGACTCCTCCCACTAAGACAGAGACTCCTCCCCCTAACAGACTCCACCCCCTAAGAGACTCCTCCCACTGAGGAAGAGACTCCTCCCCCTAAAACAGAGACTCCTCCCCCTAACAGACTCCTTCCCCTAAGAGACTCCTCCCCCTAAAACAGAGACTCCTCCCCCTAAGAGACTCCTCCCCCTAAGAGACTCCTCCCCCTATGACTCCTCCCCCTGAGGCAGAGACTCCACCCTGAGGCAGAGACTCCCCCCCCTTAACAGACTCCACCCCCTAAGAGACTCCTCCCACTGAGGTTGAGACTCCTCCCCCTAAAACAGAGACTCCTCCCCCTAACAGACTCCTTCCCCTAAGAGACTCCTCCCCCTAAGACAGAGACTCCTCCCCCTAAGAGACTCCTCCCCCTAAAACAGAGACTCCTCCCCCTAAGAGACTCCTCCCCCTAAGAGACTCCTCCCCCTATGACTCCTCCCCCTGAGGCAGAGACTCCACCCTGAGGCAGAGACTCCTCCCCCTAAGAGACTCCTCCCACTGAGGAAAAGACTCCACCCCCTAAGAGACTCCTCCCCCTAAGAGACTCCTCCCACTGAGGAAGAGACTCCTCCCCCTAAGAGACTCCTCCCCCTAAGAGACTCCTCCCCTAAGACAGAGACTCCTCCCCTAAGAGACTCCTCCCCTAAGAGACTCCTCCTCCTAACAGACTCCTCCTCCTAACAGACTCCTCCCCCTAAGACAGAGACTCCTCCCCCTAAGAGACTCCTCCCCCTAAAATAGAGACTCCTCCCCTAAGAGACTCCTCCCCTAAGAGACTCCTCCCCTAAGACAGAGACTCCTCCCCCTAAGAGACTCCTCCCCTAAGACAGAGACTCCTCCCCCTAACAGACTCCTCCCCCTAAGCCAGAGACTCCTCCCCCTAAGACAGAGACTCCTCCCCCTGAGAGACTCCTCCCACTGAGGAAGTGACTCCTCCTCCTAACAGACTCCACCCCCTAAGACAGAGACTCCTCCCCCCTAAGAGAATCCACCCCCTAAGAGACTCCTCCCCCTAAGAGACTCCTCCCCCTAACAGACTCCTCCCCCTAACAGACTCCTCCCCCTGAGGCAGAGACTCCTCCCCTAAGAGACTCCTCCCCCTAACAGACTCCACCCCTTACAGACTCCACCCCCTGAGGCAGAGACTCCTCCCCTAAGAGACTCCTCCCCCTAAGAGACTCCTCCCCTAAGACAGAGACTCCTCCCCTAAGACAGAGACTCCTCCCCTAAGAGACTCCTCCCCTAAGAGACTCCTCCCCTAAGACAGAGACTCCTCCCCCTAAAATAGAGACTCCTCCCCTAAGACAGAGACTCCTCCCCTAAGAGACTCCTCCCCCTAAGCCAGAGACTCCTCCCACTGAGACAAAGACTCCTCCCCCTAACAGACTCCTCCCCCTAAGAGACTCCTCCCCCTGAGGCAGAGACTCCTCCCCTAAGAGACTCCTCCCCCTAACAGACTCCACCCCTAACAGACTCCTCCCCCTAAGAGACTCCTCACCCTAACAGACTCCTCCCCCTAACAGACTCCTCCCCCTAACAGACTCCACCCCTTACAGACTCCTCCCACTGAGGCAGAGACTCCACCCCCTGAGGCAGAGACTCCTCCCCTAAGAGACTCCTCCCCCTAAGAGACTCCTCCCCTAAGACAGAGACTCCTCCCCTGAGACAGAGACTCCTCCCCCTAAGAGACTCCTCCCCCTAAGAGACTCCTCCCACTGAGGAAGAGACTCCTCCCCCTAAGAGACTCCTCCCCCTAAGCCAGAGACTCCTCCCCCTAAGACAGAGACTCCTCCCCCTAAGAGACTCCTCCCCTAAGACAGAGACTCCTCCCCCTAACAGACTCCTCCCCCTAAGCCAGAAACTCCTCCCCCTAAGACAGAGACTCCTCCCCCTGAGAGACTCCTCCCACTGAGGAAGAGACTCCTCCCCCTAAGAGACTCCTCCCCTAAGACAGAGACTCCTCCCCCTAACAGACTCCTCCCCCTAAGCCAGAAACTCCTCCCCCTAAGACAGAGACTCCTCCCCCTAAGAGACTCCTCCCCCTAAGAGACTCCTCCCACTGAGGAAGAGACTCCTCCCCCTAAGAGACTCCTCCCCCTAAAATAGAGACTCCTCCCCTAAGACAGAGACTCCTCCTCCTAACAGACTCCACCCCCTAAGACAGAGACTCCTCCCCCCTAAGAGAATCCACCCCCTAAGAGACTCCTCCCCCTAAGAGACTCCTCCCCCTAACAGACTCCTCCCCCTGAGGCAGAGACTCCTCCCCTAAGAGACTCCTCCCCCTAAGAGACTCCTCCCCTAAGACAGAGACTCCTCCCCTGAGACAGAGACTCCTCCCCCTAAGAGACTCCTCCCCCTAAGAGACTCCTCCCACTGAGGAAGAGACTCCTCCCCCTAAGAGACTCCTCCCCCTAAAATAGAGACTCCTCCCCTAAGACAGAGACTCCTCCCCCTAAGAGACTCCTCCCCTAAGACAGAGACTCCTCCCCCTAACAGACTCCTCCCCCTAAGCCAGAGACTCCTCCCCCTAAGACAGAGACTCCTCCCCCTGAGAGACTCCTCCCACTGAGGAAGTGACTCCTCCTCCTAACAGACTCCACCCCCTAAGACAGAGACTCCTCCCCCCTAAGAGAATCCACCCCCTAAGAGACTCCTCCCCCTAAGAGACTCCTCCCCCTAACAGACTCCTCCCCCTAACAGACTCCTCCCCCTGAGGCAGAGACTCCTCCCCTAAGAGACTCCTCCCCCTAACAGACTCCACCCCTTACAGACTCCACCCCCTGAGGCAGAGACTCCTCCCCTAAGAGACTCCTCCCCCTAAGAGACTCCTCCCCTAAGACAGAGACTCCTCCCCTAAGACAGAGACTCCTCCCCTAAGAGACTTCTCCCCTAAGAGACTCCTCCCCTAAGACAGAGACTCCTCCCACTGAGACAAAGACTCCTCCCCCTAACAGACTCCTCCCCCTAAGAGACTCCTCCCCCTGAGGCAGAGACTCCTCCCCTAAGAGACTCCTCCCCCTAACAGACTCCACCCCTAACAGACTCCTCCCCCTAAGAGACTCCTCACCCTAACAGACTCCTCCCCCTAACAGACTCCTCCCCCTAACAGACTCCACCCCTTACAGACTCCTCCCACTGAGGCAGAGACTCCACCCCCTGAGGCAGAGACTCCTCCCCTAAGAGACTCCTCCCCCTAAGAGACTCCTCCCCTAAGACAGAGACTCCTCCCCTGAGACAGAGACTCCTCCCCCTAAGAGACTCCTCCCCCTAAGAGACTCCTCCCACTGAGGAAGAGACTCCTCCCCCTAAGAGACTCCTCCCCCTAAGAGACTCCTCCCACTGAGGAAGAGACTCCTCCCCCTAAGAGACTCCACCCCCTAACAGACTCCACCCCCTAAGAGACTCCTCACCCTGAGAGACTCCTCCCACTGAGGAAGAGACTCCTCCCCCTGAGGCAGAGACTCCTCCCACTGAGGAAGAGACTCCTCCCCCTAAGAGACTCCTCACCCTGAGAGACTCCTCCCACTGAGGAAGAGACTCCTCCCCCTGAGGAAGAGACTTCTCCCCTAAGAGACTCCTCCCACTGAGGAAGAGACTCCTCCCCCTATGACTCCTCCCCCTGAGGCAGACTCCTCCCCCTAAGAGACTTCTCCCACTGAGGAAGAGACTCCTCCTCCTAACAGACTCCTCCCCCTAAGACAGAGACTCCTCCCCCTAAGAGACTCCTCCCCCTAAAATAGAGACTCCTCCCCCTAAGAGACTCCTCCCCTAAGACAGAGACTCCTCCCCTAAGACAGAGACTCCTCCCCTAAGAGACTCCTCCCCTAAGAGACTCCTCCTCCTAACAGACTCCTCCCCCTAAGACAGAGACTCCTCCCCCTAAGAGACTCCTCCCCCTAAAATAGAGACTCCTCCCCTAAGAGACTCCTCCCCTAAGAGACTCCTCCCCTAAGACAGAGACTCCTCCCCCTAAGAGACTCCTCCCACTAAGACAGAGACTCCTCCCACTAAGACAGAGACTCCTCCCCCTAACAGACTCCACCCCTAACAGACTCCTCCCACTGAGGAAGAGACTCCTCCCCCTAAGAGACTCCACCCCCTAACAGACTCCACCCCTAACAGACTCCTCCCACTGAGGAAGAGACTCCTCCCCCTAAGAGACTCCTCCCACTGAGGAAGTGACCCCTCCCCCTAAGAGACTCCTCCCACTGAGGCAGAGACTCCTCCCCCTAAGACAGAGACTCCTCCCCCTGAGACAGAGACTCCTCCCCCTAAGACAGAGACTCCTCCCCCTGATAGACTCCTCCCACTGAGGAAGTGACTCCTCCTCCTAACAGACTCCTCCCCCTAACAGACTCCTCCCCCTAAGCCAGAGACTCCTCCCCCTAAGACAGAGACTCCTCCCACTGAGGAAGTGACTCCTCCTCCTAACAGACTCCACCCCCTAAGACAGAGACTCCTCCCCCTTAAGAGAATCCTCCCACTGAGGAAGAGACTCCTCCCCCTGAGGCAGAGACTCCTCCCCCTGAGGAAGAGACTTCTCCCCTAAGAGACTCCTCCCACTGAGGAAGAGACTCCTCCCCCTATGACTCCTCCCCCTGAGGCAGACTCCTCCCCCTAAGAGACTTCTCCCACTGAGGAAGAGACTCCTCCTCCTAACAGACTCCTCCCCCTAAGACAGAGACTCCTCCCCCTAAGAGACTCCTCCCCCTAAAATAGAGACTCCTCCCCCTAAGAGACTCCTCCCCTAAGACAGAGACTCCTCCCCTAAGACAGAGACTCCTCCCCTAAGAGACTCCTCCCCTAATAGACTCCTCCTCCTAACAGACTCCTCCCCCTAAGACAGAGACTCCTCCCCCTAAGAGACTCCTCCCCCTAAAATAGAGACTCCTCCCCTAAGAGACTCCTCCCCTAAGAGACTCCTCCCCTAAGACAGAGACTCCTCCCCCTTAAGAGAATCCTCCCACTAAGACAGAGACTCCTCCCACTAAGACAGAGACTCCTCCCCCTAACAGACTCCACCCCTAACAGACTCCTCCCACTGAGGAAGAGACTCCTCCCCCTAAGAGACTCCACCCCCTAACAGACTCCACCCCTAACAGACTCCTCCCACTGAGGAAGTGACCCCTCCCCCTAAGAGACTCCTCCCACTGAGGCAGAGACTCCTCCCCCTAAGACAGAGACTCCTCCCCCTGAGACACAGACTCCTCCCCCTAAGACAGAGACTCCTCCCCCTGAGAGACTCCTCCCACTGAGGAAGTGACTCCTCCTCCTAACAGACTCCTCCCCCTAACAGACTCCTCCCCCTAAGCCAGAGACTCCTCCCCCTAAGACAGAGACTCCTCCCACTGAGGAAGTGACTCCTCCTCCTAACAGACTCCACCCCCTAAGACAGAGACTCCTCCCCCCTAAGAGAATCCACCCCCTAAGAGACTCCTCCCCCTAAGAGACTCCTCCCCCTAACAGACTCCTCCCCCTGAGGCAGAGACTCCTCCCCTAAGAGACTCCTCCCCTAAGACAGAGACTCCTCCCCTGAGACAGAGACTCCTCCCCCTAAGAGACTCCTCCCCCTAAGAGACTCCTCCCACTGAGGAAGAGACTCCTCCCCCTAAGAGACTCCTCCCCCTAAAATAGAGACTCCTCCCCTAAGACAGAGACTCCTCCCCCTAAGAGACTCCTCCCCTAAGACAGAGACCCCTCCCCCTAACAGACTCCTCCCCCTAAGCCAGAGACTCCTCCCCCTAAGACAGAGACTCCTCCCCCTGAGAGACTCCTCCCACTGAGGAAGTGACTCCTCCTCCTAACAGACTCCACCCCCTAAGACAGAGACTCCTCCCCCCTAAGAGAATCCACCCCCTAAGAGACTCCTCCCCCTAAGAGACTCCTCCCCCTAACAGACTCCTCCCCCTAACAGACTCCTCCCCCTGAGGCAGAGACTCCTCCCCTAAGAGACTCCTCCCCCTAACAGACTCCACCCCTTACAGACTCCACCCCCTGAGGCAGAGACTCCTCCCCTAAGAGACTCCTCCCCCTAAGAGACTCCTCCCCTAAGACAGAGACTCCTCCCCTAAGACAGAGACTCCTCCCCTAAGAGACTTCTCCCCTAAGAGACTCCTCCCCTAAGACAGAGACTCCTCCCACTGAGACAAAGACTCCTCCCCCTAACAGACTCCTCCCCCTAAGAGACTCCTCCCCCTGAGGCAGAGACTCCACCCCTAACAGACTCCTCCCACTGAGGAAGAGACTCCTCCCCCTAAGAGACTCCACCCCCTAACAGACTCCACCCCTAACAGACTCCTCCCACTGAGGAAGAGACTCCTCCCCCTAAGAGACTCCTCCCACTGAGGAAGTGACCCCTCCCCCTAAGAGACTCCTCCCACTGAGGCAGAGACTCCTCCCCCTAAGACAGAGACTCCTCCCCCTGAGACAGAGACTCCTCCCCCTAAGACAGAGACTCCTCCCCCTGATAGACTCCTCCCACTGAGGAAGTGACTCCTCCTCCTAACAGACTCCTCCCCCTAACAGACTCCTCCCCCTAAGCCAGAGACTCCTCCCCCTAAGACAGAGACTCCTCCCACTGAGGAAGTGACTCCTCCTCCTAACAGACTCCACCCCCTAAGACAGAGACTCCTCCCCCTTAAGAGAATCCTCCCACTAAGACAGAGACTCCTCCCACTAAGACAGAGACTCCTCCCCCTAACAGACTCCACCCCTAACAGACTCCTCCCACTGAGGAAGAGACTCCTCCCCCTAAGAGACTCCACCCCCTAACAGACTCCACCCCTAACAGACTCCTCCCACTGAGGAAGTGACCCCTCCCCCTAAGAGACTCCTCCCACTGAGGCAGAGACTCCTCCCCCTAAGACAGAGACTCCTCCCCCTGAGACACAGACTCCTCCCCCTAAGACAGAGACTCCTCCCCCTGAGAGACTCCTCCCACTGAGGAAGTGACTCCTCCTCCTAACAGACTCCTCCCCCTAACAGACTCCTCCCCCTAAGCCAGAGACTCCTCCCCCTAAGACAGAGACTCCTCCCACTGAGGAAGTGACTCCTCCTCCTAACAGACTCCACCCCCTAAGACAGAGACTCCTCCCCCCTAAGAGAATCCACCCCCTAAGAGACTCCTCCCCCTAAGAGACTCCTCCCCCTAACAGACTCCTCCCCCTGAGGCAGAGACTCCTCCCCTAAGAGACTCCTCCCCCTAAGAGACTCCTCCCCTAAGACAGAGACTCCTCCCCTGAGACAGAGACTCCTCCCCCTAAGAGACTCCTCCCCCTAAGAGACTCCTCCCACTGAGGAAGAGACTCCTCCCCCTAAGAGACTCCTCCCCCTAAAATAGAGACTCCTCCCCTAAGACAGAGACTCCTCCCCCTAAGAGACTCCTCCCCTAAGACAGAGACTCCTCCCCCTAACAGACTCCTCCCCCTAAGCCAGAGACTCCTCCCCCTAAGACAGAGACTCCTCCCCCTGAGAGACTCCTCCCACTGAGGAAGTGACTCCTCCTCCTAACAGACTCCACCCCCTAAGACAGAGACTCCTCCCCCCTAAGAGAATCCACCCCCTAAGAGACTCCTCCCCCTAAGAGACTCCTCCCCCTAACAGACTCCTCCCCCTAACAGACTCCTCCCCCTGAGGCAGAGACTCCTCCCCTAAGAGACTCCTCCCCCTAACAGACTCCACCCCTTACAGACTCCACCCCCTGAGGCAGAGACTCCTCCCCTAAGAGACTCCTCCCCCTAAGAGACTCCTCCCCTAAGACAGAGACTCCTCCCCTAAGACAGAGACTCCTCCCCTAAGAGACTTCTCCCCTAAGAGACTCCTCCCCTAAGACAGAGACTCCTCCCACTGAGACAAAGACTCCTCCCCCTAACAGACTCCTCCCCCTAAGAGACTCCTCCCCCTGAGGCAGAGACTCCTCCCCTAAGAGACTCCTCCCCCTAACAGACTCCACCCCTAACAGACTCCTCCCCCTAAGAGACTCCTCACCCTAACAGACTCCTCCCCCTAACAGACTCCTCCCCCTAACAGACTCCACCCCTTACAGACTCCTCCCACTGAGGCAGAGACTCCACCCCCTGAGGCAGAGACTCCTCCCCTAAGAGACTCCTCCCCCTAAGAGACTCCTCCCCTAAGACAGAGACTCCTCCCCTGAGACAGAGACTCCTCCCCCTAAGAGACTCCTCCCCCTAAGAGACTCCTCCCACTGAGGAAGAGACTCCTCCCCCTAAGAGACTCCTCCCCCTAAGAGACTCCTCCCACTGAGGAAGAGACTCCTCCCCCTAAGAGACTCCACCCCCTAACAGACTCCACCCCCTAAGAGACTCCTCACCCTGAGAGACTCCTCCCACTGAGGAAGAGACTCCTCCCCCTGAGGCAGAGACTCCTCCCACTGAGGAAGAGACTCCTCCCCCTAAGAGACTCCTCACCCTGAGAGACTCCTCCCACTGAGGAAGAGACTCCTCCCCCTGAGGAAGAGACTTCTCCCCTAAGAGACTCCTCCCACTGAGGAAGAGACTCCTCCCCCTATGACTCCTCCCCCTGAGGCAGACTCCTCCCCCTAAGAGACTTCTCCCACTGAGGAAGAGACTCCTCCTCCTAACAGACTCCTCCCCCTAAGACAGAGACTCCTCCCCCTAAGAGACTCCTCCCCCTAAAATAGAGACTCCTCCCCCTAAGAGACTCCTCCCCTAAGACAGAGACTCCTCCCCTAAGACAGAGACTCCTCCCCTAAGAGACTCCTCCCCTAAGAGACTCCTCCTCCTAACAGACTCCTCCCCCTAAGACAGAGACTCCTCCCCCTAAGAGACTCCTCCCCCTAAAATAGAGACTCCTCCCCTAAGAGACTCCTCCCCTAAGAGACTCCTCCCCTAAGACAGAGACTCCTCCCCCTAAGAGACTCCTCCCACTAAGACAGAGACTCCTCCCACTAAGACAGAGACTCCTCCCCCTAACAGACTCCACCCCTAACAGACTCCTCCCACTGAGGAAGAGACTCCTCCCCCTAAGAGACTCCACCCCCTAACAGACTCCACCCCTAACAGACTCCTCCCACTGAGGAAGAGACTCCTCCCCCTA
This sequence comes from Odontesthes bonariensis, assembly GCF_027942865.1. Lineage (NCBI taxonomy): Eukaryota > Metazoa > Chordata > Actinopteri > Atheriniformes > Atherinopsidae > Odontesthes > Odontesthes bonariensis. The sequence goes on from NC_134510.1 coordinate 38,616,421, forward strand.
AGAGACTCCTCCCACTGAGGAAGTGACCCCTCCCCCTAAGAGACTCCTCCCACTGAGGCAGAGACTCCTCCCCCTAAGACAGAGACTCCTCCCCCTGAGACAGAGACTCCTCCCCCTAAGACAGAGACTCCTCCCCCTGATAGACTCCTCCCACTGAGGAAGTGACTCCTCCTCCTAACAGACTCCTCCCCCTAACAGACTCCTCCCCCTAAGCCAGAGACTCCTCCCCCTAAGACAGAGACTCCTCCCACTGAGGAAGTGACTCCTCCTCCTAACAGACTCCACCCCCTAAGACAGAGACTCCTCCCCCTTAAGAGAATCCTCCCACTGAGGAAGAGACTCCTCCCCCTGAGGCAGAGACTCCTCCCCCTGAGGAAGAGACTTCTCCCCTAAGAGACTCCTCCCACTGAGGAAGAGACTCCTCCCCCTATGACTCCTCCCCCTGAGGCAGACTCCTCCCCCTAAGAGACTTCTCCCACTGAGGAAGAGACTCCTCCTCCTAACAGACTCCTCCCCCTAAGACAGAGACTCCTCCCCCTAAGAGACTCCTCCCCCTAAAATAGAGACTCCTCCCCCTAAGAGACTCCTCCCCTAAGACAGAGACTCCTCCCCTAAGACAGAGACTCCTCCCCTAAGAGACTCCTCCCCTAATAGACTCCTCCTCCTAACAGACTCCTCCCCCTAAGACAGAGACTCCTCCCCCTAAGAGACTCCTCCCCCTAAAATAGAGACTCCTCCCCTAAGAGACTCCTCCCCTAAGAGACTCCTCCCCTAAGACAGAGACTCCTCCCCCTAAGAGACTCCTCCCACTAAGACAGAGACTCCTCCCACTAAGACAGAGACTCCTCCCCCTAACAGACTCCACCCCTAACAGACTCCTCCCACTGAGGAAGAGACTCCTCCCCCTAAGAGACTCCACCCCCTAACAGACTCCACCCCTAACAGACTCCTCCCACTGAGGAAGTGACCCCTCCCCCTAAGAGACTCCTCCCACTGAGGCAGAGACTCCTCCCCCTAAGACAGAGACTCCTCCCCCTGAGACACAGACTCCTCCCCCTAAGACAGAGACTCCTCCCCCTGAGAGACTCCTCCCACTGAGGAAGTGACTCCTCCTCCTAACAGACTCCTCCCCCTAACAGACTCCTCCCCCTAAGCCAGAGACTCCTCCCCCTAAGACAGAGACTCCTCCCACTGAGGAAGTGACTCCTCCTCCTAACAGACTCCACCCCCTAAGACAGAGACTCCTCCCCCCTAAGAGAATCCACCCCCTAAGAGACTCCTCCCCCTAAGAGACTCCTCCCCCTAACAGACTCCTCCCCTAATAGACTCCTACTCCTAACAGACTCCTCCCCCTAAGACAGAGACTCCTCCCCCCTAAGAGAATCCACCCCCTAAGAGACTCCTCCCCCTAAGAGACTCCTACTCCTAACAGACTCCTCCCCCTAAGACAGAGACTCCTCCCCCCTAAGAGAATCCACCCCCTAAGAGACTCCTCCCCCTAAGAGACTCCTCCCCCTAACAGACTCCTCCCCTAATAGACTCCTCCTCCTAACAGACTCCTCCCCCTAAGACAGAGACTCCTCCCCTAATAGACTCCTCCTCCTAACAGACTCCTCCCCCTAAGACAGAGACTCCTCCCCCTAAGAGACTCCTCCCCTAAGAGACTCCTCCCCTAAGACAGAGACTCCTCCCCCTAAGAGACTCCTCCCACTAAGACAGAGACTCCTCCCCCTAACAGACTCCACCCCTAACAGACTCCTCCCACTGAGGAAGAGACTCCTCCCCCTAAGAGACTCCACCCCCTAACAGACTCCACCCCTAACAGACTCCTCCCACTGAGGAAGAGACTCCTCCCCCTAAGAGACTCCTCCCACTGAGGAAGTGACCCCTCCCCCTAAGAGACTCCTCCCACTGAGGCAGAGACTCCTCCCCCTAAGACAGAGACTCCTCCCCCTGAGACAGAGACTCCTCCCCCTAAGACAGAGACTCCTCCCCCTGAGAGACTCCTCCCACTGAGGAAGTGACTCCTCCTCCTAACAGACTCCTCCCCCTAACAGACTCCTCCCCCTAAGCCAGAGACTCCTCCCCCTAAGACAGAGACTCCTCCCACTGAGGAAGTGACTCCTCCTCCTAACAGACTCCACCCCCTAAGACAGAGACTCCTCCCCCCTAAGAGAATCCACCCCCTAAGAGACTCCTCCCCCTAAGAGACTCCTCCCCCTAACAGACTCCACCCCCTAAGAGACTCCTCCCCCTAAGAGACTCCTCCCCCTAACAGACTCCTCCCCCTAACAGACTCCTCCCCCTGAGGCAGAGACTCCTCCCCTAAGAGACTCCTCCCCCTAACAGACTCCACCCCTTACAGACTCCATCCCCTGAGGCAGAGACTCCTCCCCTAAGACAGAGACTCCTCCCCTAAGAGACTCCTCCCCCTAAGCCAGAGACTCCTCCCACTGAGACAAAGACTCCTCCCCCTAACAGACTCCTCCCCCTAAGAGACTCCTCCCCCTGAGGCAGAGACTCCTCCCCTAAGAGACTCCTCCCCCTAACAGACTCCACCCCTAACAGACTCCAACCCCTAACAGACTCCACCCCTTAAAACAGAGACTCCTCCCCCTAAGAGACTCCTCCCCCTAACAGACTCCACCCCTAACAGACTCCTCCCCTTAAGAGACTCCTCCCCCTAACAGACTCCTCCCCCTAACAGACTCCACCCCTTACAGACTCCTCCCACTGAGGCAGAGACTCCACCCCCTGAGGCAGAGACTCCTCCCCTAAGAGACTCCTCCCCCTAAGAGACTCCTCCCCTAAGACAGAGACTCCTCCCCTGAGACAGAGACTCCTCCCCTAAGAGACTCCTCCCCTAAGAGACTCCTCCTCCTAACAGACTCCTCCCCCTAAGACATAGACTCCTCCCCCTAAGAGACTCCTCCCCCTAAAATAGAGACTCCTCCCCTAAGAGACTCCTCCCCTAAGAGACTCCTCCCCTAAGACAGAGACTCCTCCCCCTAAGAGACTCCTCCCCTAAGACAGAGACTCCTCCCCTAACAGACTCCTCCCCCTAAGAGACTCCTCCCCCTAAGAGACTCCTCCCCTAAGACAGAGACTCCTCCCCTAAGACAGAGACTCCTCCCCTAAGAGACTCCTCCCCTAAGAGACTCCTCCCCTAAGAGACTCCTCCTCCTAACAGACTCCTCCCCCTAAGACAGAGACTCCTCCCCCTAAGAGACTCCTCCCCCTAAAATAGAGACTCCTCCCCTAAGAGACTCCTCCCCTAAGAGACTCCTCCCACTGAGGAAGAGACTCCTCCCCCTAAGAGACTCCTCCCCCTGAGGCAGAGACTCCTCCCCCTGAGGCAGAGACTCCACCCCTAAGAGACTCCACCCCCTAACAGACTCCACCCCCTAACAGACTCCAACCCCTAACAGACTTCACCCCTTAAGACAGAGACTCCTCCCCCTGAGAGACTCCTCCCACTGAGGAAGAGACTCCTCCTCCTAACAGACTCCTCCCCCTAAGACAGAGACTCCTCCCCCTAAGAGACTCCTCCTCCTAACAGACTCCACCCCCTAAGACAGAGACTCCTCCCCCCTAAGAGAATCCACCCCCTAAGAGACTCCTCCCCCTAAGAGACTCCTCCCCCTGAGAGACTCCTCCCACTGAGGCAGAGACTCCTCCCCCTAACAGACTCCTCCCCCTAAGAGACTCCTCCCCCTAACAGACTCCTCCCCTAAGACAGAGACTCCTCCCCCTAAGAGACTCCATCCCCTAACAGACTCCTCCCCCTAACAGACTCCTCCCCCTAAGCCAGAGACTCCTCCCCCTAAGAGACTCCTCCCCCTGAGGCAGAGACTCCTCCCCCTAAGAGACTCCTCCCCCTAAAATAGAGACTCCTCCCCCTAAGAGACTCCTCCCCCTAAAATAGAGACACCTCCCCCTAAGAGACTCCTCCCCCTAAGAGACTCCATCCCCTAACAGACTCCTCCCCCTAAGCCAGAGACTCCTCCCCCTAAGCCAGAGACTCCTCCCCCTAACAGACTCCTCCCCCTAAGACAGAGACTCCTCCCCCTAACAGACTCCTCCCCCTAAGAGACTCCTCCCCTAAGAGACTCCTCCTCCTAACAGACTCCTCCCCCTAAGACAGAGACTCCTCCCCCTAAGAGACTCCTCCCCCTAAAATAGAGACTCCTCCCCCTAAGACAGAGACTCCTCCCCCTAAGAGACTCCTCCCCCTAAAATAGAGACACCTCCCCCTAAGAGACTCCTCCCCCTAAGAGACTCCATCCCCTAACAGACTCCTCCCCCTAAGCCAGAGACTCCTCCCCCTAAGACAGAGACTCCTCCCCCTAACAGACTCCTCCCCCTAAGAGACTCCTCCCCTAAGACAGAGACTCCTCCCCCTGAGAGACTCCTCCCCTAAGACAGAGACTCCTCCCCTAAGACAGAGACTCCTCCCCCTAAGAGACTCCTCCCCTAAGAGACTCCTCCCCCTAAGACAGAGACTCCTCCCCCTAAGAGACTCCTCCCCCTGAGGCAGAGACTCCTCCCCCTAAGACAGAGACCCCTCCCCCTAAGAGACTCCTCCCACTGAGGCAGAGACTCCTCCCCCTGAGAGACTCCTCCCACTGAGGCAGAGACTCCTCCCCCTAAGACAGAGACTCCTCCCCCTAAAATAGAGACTCCTCCCCCTAAGAAACTCCTCCCCTAAGACAGAGACTCCTCCCCTAAGACAGAGACTCCTCCCCTAAGAAACTCCTCCCCTAAGACAGAGACTCCTCCCCTAAGACAGAGACTCCTCCCCTAACAGACTCCTCCCCCTAAGACAGAGACTCCACCCTGAGGCAGAGACTCCTCCCCCTAAGAGACTCCTCCCCCTAAGACAGAGACTCCTCCCCCTGAGAGACTCCTCCCCTAAGACAGAGACTCCTCCCCTAAGACAGAGACCCCTCCCCCTAAGAGACTCCTCCCACTGAGGCAGAGACTCCTCCCCCTGAGAGACTCCTCCCACTGAGGCAGAGACTCCTCCCCCTAAGACAGAGACTCCTCCCCCTAAAATAGAGACTCCTCCCCCTAAGAAACTCCTCCCCTAAGACAGAGACTCCTCCCCTAAGACAGAGACTCCTCCCCTAAGAAACTCCTCCCCTAAGACAGAGACTCCTCCCCTAAGACAGAGACTCCTCCCCTAACAGACTCCTCCCCCTAAGACAGAGACTCCACCCTGAGGCAGAGACTCCTCCCCCTAAGAGACTCCTCCCACTGAGGAAGAGACTCCTCCCCCTAAGAAGGAGACTCCTCCCCCTAAGAGACTCCTCCCCCTAAGACAGAGACTCCTCCCCCTGAGAGACTCCTCCCCTAAGACAGAGACTCCTCCCCTAAGACAGAGACTCCTCCCCCTAAGACAGAGACTCCTCCCCCTAAGAGACTCCTCCCCCTAAAATAGAGACACCTCCCCCTAAGAGACTCCTCCCCCTAAGAGACTCCATCCCCTAACAGACTCCTCCCCCTAAGCCAGAGACTCCTCCCCCTAAGACAGAGACTCCTCCCCCTAACAGACTCCACCCCCTAAGAGACTCCTCCCACTGAGGAAGAGACTCCTCCCCCTAAAACAGAGACTCCTCCCCCTAACAGACTCCTTCCCCTAAGAGACTCCTCCCCCTAAGAGACTCCTCCCCCTAAGAGACTCCTCCCCCTATGACTCCTCCCCCTGAGGCAGAGACTCCACCCTGAGGCAGAGACTCCACCCCTAACAGACTCCTCCCACTGAGGAAGAGGCTCCTCCCCCTAAGAGACTCCACCCCCTAACAGACTCCACCCCTAACAGACTCCTCCCACTGAGGAAGAGACTCCTCCCCCTAAGAAGGAGACTCCTCCCCCTAAGAGACTCCTCCCCCTAAGTGACCCCTCCCCCTAAGAAACTCCTCCCCCTAAGACAGAGACTCCTCCCACTAAGACAGAGACTCCTCCCCCTAACAGACTCCACCCCCTAAGAGACTCCTCCCACTGAGGAAGAGACTCCTCCCCCTAAAACAGAGACTCCTCCCCCTAACAGACTCCTTCCCCTAAGAGACTCCTCCCCCTAAGAGACTCCTCCCCCTAAGAGACTCCTCCCCCTAAGAGACTCCTCCCCCTATGACTCCTCCCCCTGAGGCAGAGACTCCACCCTGAGGCAGAGACTCCACCCCTAACAGACTCCTCCCACTGAGGAAGAGGCTCCTCCCCCTAAGAGACTCCACCCCCTAACAGACTCCACCCCTAACAGACTCCTCCCACTGAGGAAGAGACTCCTCCCCCTAAGAGACTCCTCCCACTGAGGAACAGACTCCTCCCCCTAAGAGACTCCTCCCCCTGAGAGACTCCTCCCCTAAGAGACTCCTCCCCTAAGAGACTCCTCCCCCTGAGAGACTCCTCCCACTGAGGAAGAGACTCCTCCCCTAAGAGACTCCTCCCACTGAGGAAGAGACTCCTCCTCCTATGACTCCTCCCCCTGAGGCAGAGACTCCTCCCCCTAAGACAGAGACTCCTCCCCCTGAGAGACTCCTCCCACTGAGGAAGAGACTCCTCCCCTAAGAGACTCCTCCCACTGAGGAAGAGACTCCTCCTCCTATGACTCCTCCCCCTGAGGCAGAGACTCCTCCCCCTAAGAGACTCCTCCCCTAAGACAGAGACTCCTCCCCCTAAGAGACTCCTCCCCCTAAGAAGGAGACTCCTCCCCCTAAGAGACTCCTCCCCCTAAGAGACTCCTCCCACTGAGGAAGAGGCTCCTCCCCCTAAGAGACTCCACCCCCTGAGAGACTCCTCCCACTGAGGAAGAGACTCCTCCACCTAACAGACTCCTCCCCCTAAGACAGAGACTCCTCCCCCTAAGAGACTCCTCCCCCTAAAATAGAGACACCTCCCCCTAAGAGACTCCTCCCCCTAAGAGACTCCATCCCCTAACAGACTCCTCCCCCTAAGCCAGAGACTCCTCCCCCTAAGACAGAGACTCCTCCCCCTAACAGACTCCTCCCCCTAAGAGACTCCTCCCCTAAGAGACTCCTCCCCTAAGAGACTCCTCCCCCTGAGAGACTCCTCCCACTGAGGAAGAGACTCCTCCCCCTGAGGAAGAGACTCCTCCCCTAAGAGACTCCTCCCACTGAGGAAGAGACTCCTCCCCCTATGACTCCTCCCCCTGAGGCAGAGACTCCTCCCCCTAAGACAGAGACTCCTCCCCCTAAGAGACTCCTCCCCCTAAGAAGGAGACTCCTCCCCCTAAGAGACTCCTCCCCCTAAGAGACTCCTCCCACTGAGGAAGAGACTCCTCCCCCTAAGAGACTCCATCCCTAACAGACTCCTCCCCCTAAGACAGAGACTCCTCCCCCTGAGAGACTCCACCCCCTAAGAGACTCCACCCCCTAAGAGACTCCACCCCCTAAAAGACTCCACCCCTAACAGACTCCTCCCCCTGAGACTCCTCCCACTGAGGCAGAGACTCCTCCCCCTGAGAGACTCCTCCCACTGAGGCAGAGACTCCTCCCCCTAAGAGACTCCTCCCACTGAGGCAGAGACTCCTCCCCCTGAGAGACTCCTCCCACTGAGGCAGAGACTCCTCCCCCTAAGACAGAGACTCCTCCCACTGAGGCAGAGACTCCTCCCCCTGAGAGACTCCTCCCACTGAGGCAGAGACTCCTCCCCCTGAGACAGAGACTCCTCCCCCTAAGACAGAGACTCCTCCCCCTAAGAGACTCCTCCCCCTAAGAGACTCCTCCCCCTAAGAGACTCCTCCCCCTGAGGCAGAGACTCCTCCCCCTAAGAGACTCCTCCCCTAAGACAGAGACTCCTCCCCCTAAGACAGAGACCCCTCCCCCTAAGAGACTCCTCCCACTGAGGCAGAGACTCCTCCCCCTGAGAGACTCCTCCCACTGAGGCAGAGACTCCTCCCCCTAAGACAGACACTCCTCCCCCTGAGACAGAGACTCCTCCCCCTAAGACAGAGACTCCTCCCCCTGAGAGACTCCTCCCCCTGAGACAGAGACTCCTCAGTGGGAGTGCTAGTGCACGTGTGTAAGTGTGTGCACGTGTGTGTGCACGTGTGTAGGTGCACGTGCTAGTGCACGTTTATGCGTGTGCACGTGCGTGTGCACGTTTATGCGTGTGCACGCGTGTGTCTAAGTGTGTGCACGTGTGTAGTAGCATGTGCATGTGCACGTGTGTGCACGTGTGTGCGCATGTGTGTGCACGTGCTAGTGCACGTGTGTGTAAGTGTGTTTTTGCATGTGTGTGTGTGCAAGTGTGTGCACGTGTGTGTGCACGTGTGTAGGTGTACGTGCGTGCACGTGTGTAGGTGTGTGTGTGTGTGTGTGCACGTGTGTAGGTGCACGTGTGTGTGCATATGTGTATTAATGTGCACGTGCTAGTGCACGTGTGTGTGCATATGTGTATGCATATGTGTATTAATGTGCACGTGCTAGTGCACGTGTGTGTGCACGTTTATGCGTGTGCACGCGTGTAGGTGCACGTGCGTGTGTACGTGTGGGCTCAAACATTGAGCTGTCGGAACAAAGGGTGAATTTAATCTGGAACAAAGACATTTCGGACGAGTGGGCTGTAGGATCAATGGGAAATTTTCGGAATATTGACGGGTCGGACCAAAGGGGCGTCGGAGAAATGACTTGTTACCAAAAACGGACAGGACTTGGGCTCCAGGAAAAGCCAAAAACCTGTTTTCACCAGTACAATTAGTCAATAACTCCTGGAACTTTGGATTACAGACAACTTTGGAACTTGGACCACGGAGAAACTTTCCCACTGCGCGCTGGATGACAGCAGGAACTGTCGCCGTTACACGCGGACAATTGTTAGACAAAGGAAGAAAGGAACCACTCGTTTGAGGGTATGTACGGCAAAATGCCAGAAGATTAGGAACTTTTTCGTTGGAGAAAAATATTTGGATTATTTAGAAGCTAGTTTGGTTGGTGTTTTTTTGTGAGTTAATTAACGACCAAACAATTGGAAGCAGCAAACGCAGTTTATTTTTGGAAGGAAACCCGACATTTAAGTTTGAAAGGAAAGGAAAAACACACACAAATCATTTTTCAACCAAAAATCTGTATTTCGTCTTAACTCCGGAAAAGAAGGCTATTCCTGGGTTTCTTTCTCAAACAAGCCGACCCCGCCGATTTCAGCGTGGCGTGCGGCAGCGAGACAACGGCAGTTTTAACGCCGGTTATCAGGCGGTGTGTTCTACTTGGCTTTTCACACCGGACAGTCCGCGGCCGCGGTAGTTCCGCTCCAGCCCTGTCTGCATTCCCCATTCATTTCAACGGGACACCGCCGGCCGCTGCCGTCCAAATTCCGCTCGAGTTCTATTTTCCAAAAGCAGCGCGAGACGGAGGCGTCTCCCGCGCCGCTACCGCCCGACTACCGCTGCGTCTGTGCGCAAGGAGAACCGGGCTCCAGGCCCACCATCAGCACCTGTGTACCCACACTTAAGCACCCCTCCCCGGCCTAACGATCCAGTCCGCACCCCCTGGAGCTCCACGCCCCTGGTACCGTAAAAAAAAAGAAAAAAAGAACCGGGCTCCAGGCCCTCCATCCACACCTGTGTACCCACACTTAAGCACCCCTCCCCGGCCTAAGTATCCAGTCCGCACCCCCTGGAGCTCCACGCCCCTGGTACTGTTTAAAAAAAAAAAGAACCGGGCTCCAGGCCCTCCATCCACACCTGTGTACCCACACTTAAGCACCCCTCCCCGGCCTAAGTATCCTGTCCGCACCCCCTGGAGCTCCACGCCCCTGGTACCGTAAAAAAAAAGAAAAAAAGAACCGGGCTCCAGGCCCTCCATCCACACCTGTGTACCCACACTTAAGCACCCCTCCCCGGACTAAGTATCCAGTCCGCACCCCCTGGAGCTCCACGCCCCTGGTACTGTTAAAAAAAAAAAAGAACCGGGCTCCAGGCCCTCCATCCACACCTGTGTACCCACACTTAAGCACCCCTCCCCGGCCTAAGAATCCAGTCCGCACCCCCTGGAGCTCCACGCCCCTGGTACCGTAAAAAAAAAAAAGAACCGAGCTCCAGGCCCTCCATCCACACCTGTGTACCCACACTTAAGCACCCCTCCCCGGCCTAAGTATCCAGTCCGCACCCCCTGGAGCTCCACGCCCCTGGTACTGTAAGAAAAAAAAAAGAACCGAGCTCCAGGCCCTCCATCCACACCTGTGTACCCACACTTAAGCACCCCTCCCCGGCCTAAGAATCCAGTCCGCACCCCCTGGAGCTCCACGCCCCTGGTACTGTAAGAAAAAAAAAAGAACCGAGCTCCAGGCCCTCCATCCACACCTGTGTACCCACACTTAAGCACCCCTCCCCGGCCTAAGAATCCAGTCCGCACCCCCTGGAGCTCCACGCCCCTGGTACCGTAAAAAAAAAGAAAAAAAGAACCGAGCTCCAGGCCCTCCATCCGCACCTGTGTACCCACACTTAAGCACCCCTCCCCGGCCTAACGATCCAGTCCGCACCCCCTGGAGCTCCACGCCCCTGGTACTGTTAAAAAAAAAAAGAACCGAGCTCCAGGCCCTCCATCCACACCTGTGTACCCACACTTAAGCACCCCTCCCCGGCCTAAGAATCCAGTCCGCACCCCCTGGAGCTCCACGCCCCTGGTACTGTAAGAAAAAAAAAAGAACCGAGCTCCAGGCCCTCCATCCACACCTGTGTACCCACACTTAAGCACCCCTCCCCGGCCTAAGAATCCAGTCCGCACCCCCTGGAGCTCCACGCCCCTGGTACCGTAAAAAAAAAGAAAAAAAGAACCGAGCTCCAGGCCCTCCATCCGCACCTGTGTACCCACACTTAAGCACCCCTCCCCGGCCTAACGATCCAGTCCGCACCCCCTGGAGCTCCACGCCCCTGGTACTATAAAAAAAAAAAAAGAACCGGGCTCCAGGCCCTCCATCCGCACCTGTGTACCCACACTTAAGCACCCCTCCCCGGCCTAACGATCCAGTCCGCACCCCCTGGAGCTCCACGCCCCTGGTACTATAAAAAAAAAAAAGAACCGGGCTCCAGGCCCTCCATCCGCACCTGTGTACCCACACTTAAGCACCCCTCCCCGGCCTAACGATCCAGTCCGCACCGCCTGGAGCTCCACGCCCCTGGTACTATAAAACACTGAAATTTTTTTAAGTCACCAGGCTGCCTGGTCCAGGCACACTCACCCGAACTCAAGCAGCCCTTCCCGGGCATGGACTCTGGTCCTTCCCGACCGGAGCTCCATGTAATTTTTTTTTTTTTTTTTTTAAGAGTCCCCAGGCTCCAGGGCCTCTGGCCCCACACACTCACCCCCACTCAAGCACACTCTGCCCCGGCCTCAGGGACTCTGCCAATCCCTGAGTCTCGTGCCCCCGGTACTACACCATTCCCTCGTGAGAGGGTCGGGTCCGGCCGACAAAAGCTTGGATCGAGGGCTGACTTTCAACAGATCGCAGCGAGGTAGCTGCTCTGCTACGTACGAAACCCTGACCCAGAATCAGGGCGTCTGCAAGTGATTTGGCAGCAGGTTCTCCACAAACATGCGGTGCGCGATAGGAGAGGGGCGACTTAGAGGAACTGTTTTGAAGTTTATTGGACATTGAAATATCTGAAAGAAAGAAAAGTATTATTTTTGGGACTTTTTGGAACTTTATTTTGAACAATGGCCGATTCAAATGAGTCTCAGACCGAGACGCCTGTCGAGGACATGGAGGACGAAGTGACGCGTGTGCGCAGGGCAAGGACAAATGTCTCCCATTACGAGGAGAATCAAATGATTTCATGGCAGACAAAGAATTCCTTGAAGAAGTGAAGCTAAATATGACGAGGTTGAATGAGTTTTTTGAATCTGCCATTGTTCTAAATAAAGTGTAACCCCTGTCCCAGCAGCAAAGTCTGACCCATCGTGTCTCTCAGCCTGCTGACGTCACTGCTGATGTGTGACAGCCGGCTAACGAGGCGTTGCCCCGGTAACAGGAGCGCGTGCGGCTCGCCTGTGTCTCTGACAGGTGCGCTCACTTTGGCTTCTTAAAACTGCACTCTATAACTTTGACTGCGCTCGACTGTCTCCAACAAACGGGTCGCTGCTCAGAAAGTAAAAGTCGTGTCCAAATCATTCTTGAACCGTCAGCGCCCCAAGAGACGGCAGAAGCCAGCGGTGTCCTTTTCATCCGGCTACTATGTGCGGCTCGTTTCTTATGGCAGTTTTAAAATCATTTTTCACCTGAATTTGATGACTTTAAGCCTTTATAATGGAAATGGAGAGGCGACCTCTGGACTCAGAGGCAATTTGTAAGAAAAATGTGCGGCAGAGCTCAATGAGTGTGACTAAACCGAGCATAAGGAGAGAGCCCAGCCATGTGAGCGGTGAGATGCAAAGCACAGAGGAAATTCTAAAGAAAAAAAGAATCGAGGATAAAGTGTGCGAGAGGGAGTGCTGCATGGTGTATATCGCTGACACTGACGGGGCTGGATAATTGTAGCTTACTGTGGAAACTCCGGTGAGTGATATCAATGATATGTGAAGCTAATTTATTAAGCTTTTATTTTACAATTTATAATTATTATTATTTTTTTTAAATGTTTTTTTTAACTATGTATTCATATTGTGATATGGACCATGCACTTGTGTCTGATATAAATATTGAATTGAATAATGGCTAGCAAGATCGTTTGCTGGTGTATTTAAAAAAAACAAAAAACAAAAAAAAAAAACATGTTGTTGCACTATTTTTGTATATTTTAAAGCAAAAAGAGGGAGAGAAAAAAAGGTCGTTTGCTAGCAAGATCGTCTGCTAGCAAGATTGTTTGCTAGCAAGATCGTCTGCTAGCAAGATTGTTTGCTAGCAAGATCGTCTGCTAGCAAGATTGTTTGCTAGCAAGGTCGTCTGCTAGCAAGATCGTCTGCTAGCAAGATTGTTTGCTAGCAAGGTCGTCTGCTAGCAAGATCGTCTGCTAGCAAGATTGTTTGCTAGCAAGGTCGTCTGCTAGCAAGATTGTTTGCTAGCAAGATTGTTTGCTAGCAAGATCGTTTGCTAGCAAGATTGTTTGCTAGCAAGATTGTTTGCTAGCAAGGTCGTCTGCTAGCAAGATGTCAGTAGTCTTTAGTCTTGAGCTCTGTAGTCATGCTATCCCTCATTGAAATCCTATTAATTTATTTGTGTTTTAATTTTATTCAAGTGTATCTATTTATAGTTACCTGTTACTAAAACCTTCTTATTATTTTGGTCCGGTCGAAGTGGGTGGTGTTCTGTGTGTTTTTTTTTTTAAAAGAAAAGATAAATCTTATGTAACCTTCCCGATAAGTCTTTGTCACTACTCTTGTTTCTTTTTCTCAATAAAAAGATTTATAAAAAAAACAAACAAAAGAAACCTGCTCAATACCTGTTTCTGTTAGACTGAATATATCTTTATTTTTGTTCTCTTCACAGGACATGCGAGCGGCTCTGGAGGAGAAGGAGCACCTGCTGACGGAGGTGGAGAAAGAGCGGGGCCTGTGGAGACAGCGGGATGGGGCCTTCGCTGCTCTGCTGCAGGAGAAGGAGGCTCTGATCCAGGACCTCCAACAGCAGCTGGATGTGTGTCAGACAGATGTGGAGGTAATCCAGGTCCCACTGTCGGGCTAACGTCGTCTTCTTTTTTTTTTTTTTGGCCACATCGGAGAAATGTTTTAGAGGATAATTCTTTCAGATTTTTGTTGTTGTTGAATTAAACAAGCAATCCGACACCTTGGATAGTTTTCACTGAGTGTTTGCTCCAGTCAGTGTTGGGCTTTAGCTGGTTGGATTAGGGGAGATGTAACATCCATCTGCAGCCTTCTGATGTGACTGAGAGCAGAGCAGCGAGTTCACCCTTATCTCCTGTAAAGCCGAGTGTTCCTGCAGCTCCAGCTGCTGCATCTTTGTTGGTCCATCACGTTATTTGCATGTTGTGAAGTGTTTTAATGCATTTATACATGAACTTGGCAGCCATGTTACTCCACAGGCAGAAGATATGAATCCAGATCAGCTGCATGTTTCTGCATGACTCAGTGAAACTAATCTGAGGGAAAATGTTTTTCTGCTGATCCACAGACAAAGATTGAGTGTTAAAGTGTCCCATTATCTCAGTGATGAATGATTAAATGACCAAAGAAGCCAGAAGTTAATGTTTGTGCTCAAACAAACCTTCAGATCAGCATCTGAGTGCAGATTACAGTCTGAATCTGTCCAGTATGTTCTTATGTATGTATGTTTCTATGTATGAATGTTTTTATTTATGTTTCAATGTATGAATGTTTTTATTTATGTTTCAATGTATGAATGTTTTTATTTATGTTTCAATGTATGAATGTTTTTATGTCTGTATGTATGTGTGAACACGCTAATCTGAGCTGTAAACGGTTTTGTGTCTCTGAGTCCTGCAGTCCTCCGTGAGTCCGTCTGAGCTGAGCTTGGTCGGTAAACATTGACTTTGGTGACCGCAAACGTGTCATTTTCCCCCAGGCTCTCTCCGGCTCTGCGATTGGTCGGCAGTCGGCTGAGCCGGCAGCGTCGTTGAAAGACCGAGTGGAGCACAGCGCCACCTTGTGTCAGGAGGTCACCAAACTCACCGCAGCCCTGCAGGAGTACCAGGACACGGTGCAGGTGAGAAATCAAAGTTTTACCCGTCTGACGGAAACCTGATAAACAAAAAGCTGCGGACCTGAAGCAGGACGATTACTCCACCTGCTTCCAGGTGCGGCGCTGAAGCATTTTACTGCCGCCTCTGACCTCTGGGGGTTTCTTTTTCCCCACCAGGTTCAGCAGGAGAGTCGCAGTCAGACGCTGTCCTCTCTGAAGGCTCAGCTCAGAGACGCTCAGCAGGAGCTGAGGAGGACGGAGAAGGAGAAGAAGGAGGCTGACAGAGGCCGGCGAAACGGCCGAGAGGGCGGCGAGCGGGAGGAGAGGAGGCTGAAGGACAGCCTGCAGAAGAGAGACAAACTCATAGAGGTAAGGTGCTCAAAGCTGTGGAAGCAGAGCAGGAAGCTTCAGACACGTTTACCCGTCGTAGTTTCCTGCTATCGACTGTAGAAATGATCAAATAGTTTCTATGAAATGTGTTTTTCTTTTATTTTTTAAATGTGTTTATTGATTTTCCTTTTTCAACAAAAACAAACACAAAACTTAAGCAACACACAACGACTCAGTTACAACCAATCAGTATCCATATCAGTAAAGACAGTAAAAAAGAAGTACATAAATGGGTCAATAAAAGAAAAGAAGAGCACCAGACTTTTACAAAATAAAAGCCTGTGAGCAACAGACTTTTACAAAATAAAAGCCTGTGAGCAACAGACTTTTACAAAATAAAAGCCTGTGAGCAACAGACTTTTACAATAATAAAAGCCTGTGAGCAACAGACTTTTACAGAATAAAATAAATAATAAAACCTGCGCTAATGCGCGCTAAAATATGTATCGGCGTTAAATAATTAACGAGTTAACGCGATAATAACGAATTAACTCGCCCGGCCCTATAAACTATATATGACAGCAAATGAATTTTTAATGCACTTAAAGGAAGGAACACAAACGGATGTCTACTGAATGTCCCCCTGTTGACAGACTCAAAACCGAACACTCCGTGCACTCAAAGCCAATGAAGTTGTGTGTTTATTTATGTGTTTATTTTTCTTCACTGTAGCAAATCCTGCAGGACTCTGAGGAGCGGGACCATCTGCTCCGAGAGCTGCAGCAGAACCTGCAGAACAAACGTGAGCCGGCGATGGCCGTCAAACACACACTGTGACGGAGGAGGGCCGAGCGGTGCGGACCACGTGCACACCACGTGCACACCACGTGCACACTCTGCACAGGAAGGAGGAATACTTTGCACTTTTTCCGAACCACCGTTTTGCCTCCTGAACGTATTTATCGTTGTGATCGTTGGATCTATTTATATTTTTCTTCCCACATTCATACGGTTTGTGTTTGCAGACCTGCTTTTTGGGGACTTGAGCTGAGGGAAAGTTGAATTTTCCACAGTTACAACTGAACTTCCTGCATCGCATCAGGGATTTCAGCCTCATTGTTTTCAGTATGTGCTGTCAGGCTTGTCATAGCTGGATGTTTGGTACGTGATCTGCAAATGACTGTATTCAGTTCAATTAGAATGTCATTTTTAGGCAGGGACTTGCTTTCATGCAGTGGGAACATTTCTAACTGGGATTATTGTTTAGTTGCTGTTCTGATGTTGCTTTAAGGAGCTCTTTGCAGGAGTGTTTCTTTTTGCTTTTTGTTTCCAGTGCCAGCACAAGTTTAGGGGCAAAGCTACAACCAAAGTAAAATTTTAGCTGCTTTAAGTTTCTGCTTTTTATGCGTCTCCTTTTTCCTTTTATTCTGGACTCATTCCTGGTGTTTACATGTCTGTATTTTTGGTCTGGGACTTCTTACGGGAGATATTTTCAATTCTTTTTTTTTTTTTTTTAGCTCAAGAGAAATAAACTCTGTGATGCAAAAAAGACTTTGGTCTTCAGACCCAGTTATTTCAGCAATCAGCACCCAGGCACCATGATGAAAGATGAGTGAAAACCCCGTTTCCAGAATATTTAGAAGTTTTTTTTTAAATGCAACAAAAAGAGGGTATCGTGCGTGTGGGCAGAGCTGCAGCTCCAGCCTCCAACGCATGCCCCAACGTACGCACATCCCAACGTACGCACATCCCAACGTACGCACACCTCGGTCCCGCTCACAGCTGCTTGCAGCTTTCTAGTTTAACTTAATCTTTCATTTAATATAATTAATAATTTATAATAATTTAATAATAATTTATTTTATTTTATTAATAATTCAATTTAATCTTGATCGATTTTGTTGTATTTTATTGCTTTCACTGTTCTTTTATTGTTTTTATTTGTTTTTACTTCTTCTCTTTATTTATTACCTGCTTTAAAGCACTTTGGTACACCGTAAGGATTGTCTGTAAAGGGCTGTATAAATAAAGTACATTTACATTTTTGCAGAAATTAGCAAATTTAACAGCCATCACAGACTTCCAAGAACCAGGGTAAAGCTGTACGCTGGGTTGATTGATCCGCTGAAAGAAGGTATTTGCTCTCTGCATATGGATGAGAGTTATGTTGTGCTCTTTTTACCCACCGTGATTATTTCCTGTACCACTTCTCTCACTACACTGCCTATAATCACACCCGTTGAAGACGGTTTAAACGGATATCTTCAATCGAGCCCTCAGCCACCACTTCTCAGCACAAAGTAATATATTTTATAAATCAAATCAAATCAAATTTATTTGTAGCACATTTCATGTACAAAACAATTCAAAGTGCTTCACATAAAATAAAAGCATCGCAGCAGGGAGTGGAAGAAGCATTAAAATTACATAAAAGAATATAAAGAGAAACAAATAAAATAATTTAAATGATTAAAAACAAGCAACAGTCCAGATAAATTCCAAGATATCGTGCAGACTTCATGCATAGACACATGAGAACAGAAATGTTTTTAACCTGGATTTAAAAATGTCTCCATTTGGTGAAAGTTTAATCTCCAAAATTCCAAAATAAAATCTCCAAGTTTTATATCCAAAATGTTCATTTTTTGTCACATTTTCATTTAATTTAATTATTTTTTTGTTCAAACTGTTTTAAACTGTTGTAAAACTTTCACATGAGGAGGAAAGAGAAACAAAGCTGAGTGAGTGCTCCGTCTTCTCCTCATTGTCCAATCACCGATCAGCTCCGAGTCTCTGGTTACCCCACGTGTTGCCATGGAGATGATACTTTACACAGAATTACCCCCCTGGATGCTTCTCTGGTTAAAAAACGCGATCATCTCATTTAAAGCTGTCCACAGTGGTTCTGTCCGTGTGCAACATGATGCCGGTTCCCCTCGGCTCGGTCACCATCGGACCGCAGTCCTGGCGCGACGGGACGGCCCGGTCCATCCGGCGGGCGGAGAGCCTGGTCCGGCAGACTCGGGCCGGTCGCTCCGCGGCTGGCGGCCGGCCCCGGAGCGTGAGTTTCGCCCCAATGCGCGCGAACGGCACCGCAGAAACGGACGAATATAAAAACACAGCAGAGGAAGCCGGACTGAGACGGGACTCCATCTGTAAAAATAAGACGGCGAGGCCCCAAACTGCAGGAGCCAGGGTGAGAAAAACCGTTTACAGAGAGAGGCCTGGGTTATGGTCACTTTGGAAATACAGTGAACCCTCGTTTTTCGCGGGGGTTACGTTCCAAAAAGAACCCGTGATAGGCGAAATCCGTGAAGTAGAAACCTTTTTTTTTTTTTTACAATTATACAATGAAATACTGCATAATGCATTGAAACCAAAGAACAAAACCTTTTTACAGGCCCAAGCATTTGTTTAACAAATAAAAGTACTGTATAAACTTTTTTTATTTTTTTTACAAATAACTACTGTAGCCTATTGTAAAATAATCATTTTCATCATCAATACGAACTGAAGGCTTCAAATTGCGGAGGTGTGTTTTTTCGAGAGAAGAACATAGTTATCGGTAGTTGTTGTCGCTCTTTTTTCTTCTGGGCAAAAAGATTTATATATACCGACATGCCACCATCGATTATGTTTGAGAACTGTAATGAACGTGTACGTGTATATTTTAAACCGCAACGTTATTGACACACAGGTAGAGAAGAAGCGGAGAGACTGTTTAGCCAGAAAAATCCCGTTAAATTTAAAAATAATAATAAAAAAAAAAAATGCGTTAATGCGAGATGAAATATTTATCGGCGTTAAAAAATTAGCGAGTTAACGCGATAATAACGAGTTAACTCGCCCAGCCCTACATATTGTAGCTAAACACATAAAACTGGCTTTGAGGAGCAAAGATATTCAGGGGATCTTCAGTTTGATCACAGATGTGTTTTAATCTAATTTAATCTCATCCATTTATTTTGTAATTTGACTTTGACATTAAAGGGACAGTTCGCCTCTTTTGACATGAAGCTGTATGACATCCCATATCAGCAACATCATTTCTGAACATCTTCTTACCCCCTGCTGCGTCCTGTGAGCAGAGTTCCAGCCTCGTTTTGGTGCTGATGAAGGTAGTCCGGCTAGTTGGCTGGGGTTTAAAAAATAAAGCGTTTTGCTTCTCAAAACAATATGCGTTCAACAGAGTAATACATTTGCATCACAAAATGGTTCTCCAGGAAAAAGTCAGACCTCACAATTGGCCCTATTTTCTCTCCCTTCGTATCACTGCGTGCTGTGAAAATAATTGAAAACTTGGTGGTTATGATCAGAACTGAAGTGGAATAAAAGATTTATGAACAAAAGTGGAAAAAAATATTAATATATGATTTTTTTAGGTCGTTTTAAAAGGGGACAAAAATGTCCCTTTTCAGAAATTGAATCTTTTTTAAATCAGATATAGCAAAAAATTTAAAAATCCCTAAAAATCAATTTTGTTGCTGATCATTGACATATCCCAGACCATAATTATCCCCAGTCAATAATTTCACTTTGCATTCTATATATTGAAAATATAGCAGTTTTTGTGGGGTTTTTTTGGTTTTTTTTATACAGAAATTGGCATTTACATCATATAAACCAGTATTTAAAGAGTTACATTTTTGAAAACAATTGAAAACTTTGTAGTTATGATCAGAACTGAAGTGGAATAAAAGATCTATGAAAAAAAAAGCAGGAAAAATATTAACATATAATGTTTTTAAGTTGTTTTAGAAAAAACTTAAGGGGACACAAGGGGAAATTTTCTGAAATGTCCCCTTTCATAAATCAAGTTGCGTTTTAAATCAGGTATGAGGGTTAAGGAACTTGACAATGTGTGATTATTTTTTCTATTCAAACATGCTTTTTAAAATTCTGTAAAAAGTTCCCATCCGGCTCCCGGAGGACATCTGTGGTCCCGTTCCCGCCTGCCAGCCTGCGGGAGCACTGTGCAGCAGCCAGCGTGGCTGTGGCCGGCGGTTACATGCGGAGGGTGCGGGAGGTTGAGGGGCAGCTGCGCCGGCAGGCCGGCCGGGTCACCGAGGAGGGCACCAAGCTGGAGAGGGAGCGGGGTCGCCTGGAGAGGACGCTGCGCAGCATCACCACCAACCTGACCGTCAACAGGAGGAGCTCGGAGGGCAGGAGCAGGAGGCCATCCACCGCTGAGACGGTGAGACTAAAGCCGGGACTTCCCCCGCAGACACACGCATGCCACAAAACTGTCCAACGTGCGTCATAACATCATCATGCAACATCAAACCCGGGTCGCATCCTTCCAGGAAGGCTGAGTATTGCATGTGTGGCCTGTTGCAGATGAGAGACGGCGCTGATGGCTTGTTGCTGTGGGAGAGAAAAGAGCTGGTGGAGTTGAAACGGGATCTGGAGGGAGCGTTGAGAAGCACACTGACCCAGCTCCAGGTGATCCATGACATCACTGCTCTGTTTTCATCTTGTTTTTCAACACGCCTACCTATAGGCCACTGTAATTTCTTACACCAAATAAATAGTGTCGGGTTCCATGGCAGAGGAAAAACGAGAAACAATATCCTATTCTGCCTTTTATAGCCTATTTACTAAACTGTCTTAGGCATTATAAATGGGTAAAATGTGGGTAGGCTAGTTTAAAAGGCTACTCAATCAGGGGAATAACTTATCAGACCATATCAGGGACTCTTAATTTAAGATTCTGACTTTTTATTTTGCAATATTCCCTCTTGTAGAAGTATTTATTGACTGTGCTGCATTAAACAAAGCAAGGCTGCTCAATTTCTCCATTGATAAAATAATTTCACAACTCTACAACATAAAAAATCATAAAAAAACATGTAGAATATAGCATATACTTTGTTGTCTACAGTAGTAGATCAACCCTCATCTTACTTTGAAGCTCCCAGTTCTCTAAAGTGACGTCGACACAGCTTTAGCAGCAGAGAAGCTATCAGGCTTGTGTTGATAATAATTAACTCCTGGACTATTTTCAAACTTCCAAATGCATCGTTTTGTGAGTACAGACCATATTTGTACTACTGTAGAAGTTTGGTGTCATGGCATGTGATTTTAGTGTGGTAATTTTGGAGATACTGCCAGGGTCCGTTAGCGCTTGTACGAAGCTATTCGGGATAACTCAGTAACTCAGCTGATGTTCAGCCAATATCGAAAAAACTGCGGGTGGGCTACTTGGCTGGATATCACGGTTCAAATGACCCCAGGGTGAATCTACTCCGGAGTATCACTTTAAGATTAAAACATGTTCAGCACCTGAACTGAAATATTGTTCATTATTTAGTATCTGTTGACCTGTTGAAAACTGTAACACTGGGCATACTGTGTTTTTTAGTAATATTTCCTCTTGTTAAAGGCTAACTTGATTATGTTTGATGAGCTACAGAAGGAGGAATTGAAAAGCTAAATGGCTGAACTCAAAAGTGTTTCTATTTGCTTAGATAACCTGTAGCTCTGTTAAACCTGTTGAGGTTCATGCAAATTTCAATAAATGTTCTTATACATCCAGTACAGGCTCATTTTCTGTATACAGTAAGGCAGTGTTGGTGGTGGGGTTCTGGCTGGGGGCCTGGGCCCCTGTACAGCTGTATGCCCAGCAACGCCCCTGGTAACAACCCCAACACACTGGAAAAAATGCCCCTCCAAAAATAAGTAAAAAAACAGCAAATAAAAGACGTTTTTGCTTGAAATAAGCAAAAAATCTGCCGATGGAACTAGTGAAAATCGGTTTGTCAAGATTTCTTGAAAGAAAATGTGATATTTGGGACTTTTGAGATAAAAGTGATCTTGAAATTAGCTTAAAAACCTCTTCAAATGAAAAAAAGCTCCTCCCCCTAAGAGACTCCTCCCACTGAGGAAGAGACTCCTCCCCCTAAGAGACTCCTCCCACTGAGGAAGAGACTCCTCCCCCTAACAGACTCCTCCCACTGAGGAAGAGACTCCTCCCCCTAAGAGACTCCTCCCACTGAGGAAGAGACTCCTCCCCCTATGACTCCTCCCACTGAGGAAGAGACTCCTCCCCCTAAGAGACTCCTCCCACTGAGGAAGAGACTCCTCCCCCTATGACTCCTCCCCCTGAGGCAGAGACTCCTCCCCCTAAGAGACTCCTCCCCGAGGAAGAGACTCCTCCCCCTAAGAGACTCCTCCCCCTAAGACAGAGACTCCTCCCCTAAGACAGAGACTCCTCCCCTAAGACAGAGACTCCTCCCCCTAAGACAGAGACTCCTCCCACTAAGACAGAGACTCCTCCCCCTAAAAGACTCCACCCCTAACAGACTCCTCCCACTGAGGAAGAGGCTCCTCCCCCTAAGAGACTCCACCCCCTAACAGACTCCACCCCTAACAGACTCCTCCCACTGAGGAAGAGACTCCTCCCCCTAAGAGACTCCTCCCACTGAGGAAGTGACCCCTCCCCCTAAGAAACTCCTCCCCCTAAGACAGAGACTCCTCCCACTAAGACAGAGACTCCTCCCCCTAACAGACTCCACCCCCTAAGAGACTCCTCCCACTGAGGAAGAGACTCCTCCCCCTAAAACAGAGACTCCTCCCCCTAACAGACTCCTTCCCCTAAGAGACTCCTCCCCCTAAGAGACTCCTCCCCCTAAGAGACTCCTCCCCCTATGACTCCTCCCCCTGAGGCAGAGACTCCACCCTGAGGCAGAGACTCCACCCCTAACAGACTCCTCCCACTGAGGAAGAGGCTCCTCCCCCTAAGAGACTCCACCCCCTAACAGACTCCACCCCTAACAGACTCCTCCCACTGAGGAAGAGACTCCTCCCCCTAAGAGACTCCTCCCACTGAGGAACAGACTCCTCCCCTTAAGAGACTCCTCCCCCTGAGGTAGAGACCCCTCCCCCTAAGAGACTCCTCCCCCTAAGACAGAGACTCCTCCCCCTGAGGCAGAGACTCCTCCCCTAAGAGACTCCTCCCACTGAGGAAGAGACTCCTCCCCTAAGAGACTCCTCCCCTAAGAGACTCCTCCTCCTAACAGACTCCTCCCCCTAAGACAGAGACTCCTCCCACTAAGACAGAGACTCCTCCCCCTAACAGACTCCACCCCCTAAGAGACTCCTCCCACTGAGGAAGAGACTCCTCCCCCTAAGAGACTCCAACCCCTAAGAGAATCCACCCCCTAACAGACTCCAACCCCTAAAATAGAGACTCCTCCCCCAAGAGACTCCTCCTCCTAACAGACTCCACCCCCTAAGAGACTCCACCCCCTAACAGACTCCACCCCTAACAGACTCCTCCCCCTAACAGAGTCCACCCCTAACAGACTCCTCCCCCTGAGAGACTCCTCCCACTGAGGAAGAGACTCCTCCTCCTAACAGACTCCTCCCCCTAAGACAGAAAGACAGAGACTCCACCCTGAGGCAGAGAATCCTCCCCCTAAGAGACTCCTCCCACTGAGGAAGAGACTCCTCCCCCTAAGAAGGAGACTCCTCCCCCTAAGAGACTCCTCCCCCTAAGAGACTCCATCCCTAACAGACTCCTCCCCCTAAGACAGAGACTCCTCCCCCTGAGAGACTCCTCCCCCTAAGAGACTCCTCCCCTAAGACAGAGACTCCTCCCCTAAGAGAGAGACTACTCCCACTGAGACAAAGACTCCTCCCCCTAACAGACTCCTCCCCCTAAGAGACTCCTCCCCCTAAAATAGAGACTCCTCCCCCTAAGAGACTCCTCCCCCTAAGAGACTCCTCCCCCTAACAGACTCCTCCCCCTAACAGACTCCTCCCCTAAGAGACTCCTCCCCCTAAGAAGGAGACTCCTCCCCCTAAGAGACTCCTCCCCCTAAGAGACTCCTCCCACTGAGGAAGAGACTCCTCCCCCTAAGAGACTCCATCCCTAACAGACTCCTCCCCCTAAGAAAGAGACTCCTCCCCCTGAGAGACTCCACCCCCTAAGAGACTCCACCCCCTAAGAGACTCCACCCCCTAAAAGACTCCACCCCTAACAGACTCCTCCCCCTGAGAGACTCCACCCCCTAAGAGACTCCACCCCCTAAGAGACTCCACCCCCTAAAAGACTCCACCCCTAACAGACTCCTCCCCCTGAGCCAGAGACTCCTCCCCCTAAGACAGAGACTCCTCCCCCTAACAGACTCCTCCCCCTAAGAGACTCCTCCCCTAAGAGACTCCTCCCCCTGAGAGACTCCTCCCACTGAGGAAGAGACTCCTCCCCCTGAGGAAGATACTCCTCCCCTAAGAGACTCCTCCCACTGAGGAAGAGACTCCTCCCCCTATGACTCCTCCCCCTGAGGCAGAGACTCCTCCCCTAAGACAGAGACTCCTCCCCCTAAGACAGAGACCCCTCCCCCTAAGAGACTCCTCCCACTGAGGCAGAGACTCCTCCCCCTAAGACAGAGACTCCTCCCACTGAGGCAGAGACTCCTCCCCCTAAGACAGAGACTCCTCCCCCTAACAGACTCCTCCCCCTAAGCCAGAGACTCCTCCCCCTAAGAAACTCCTCCCCTAAGACAGAGACTCCTCCCCTAAGACAGAGACTCCTCCCCTAAGAGACTCCTCCTCCTAACAGACTCCTCCCCCTAAGACAGAGACTCCACCCTGAGGCAGAGACTCCTCCCCCTAAGAGACTCCTCCCACTGAGGAAGAGACTCCTCCCCCTAAGAAGGAGACTCCTCCCCCTAAGAGACTCCATCCCTAACAGACTCCTCCCCCTAAGACAGAGACTCCTCCCCCTGAGAGACTCCTCCCCTAAGACAGAGACTCCTCCCCTAAGACAGAGACTCCTCCCCCTAAGAGACTCCTCCCCCTAAGAGACTCCTCCCCTAAGAGAGAGACTACTCCCACTGAGACAAAGACTCCTCCCCCTAACAGACTCCTCCCCCTAAGAGACTCCTCCCCCTAAAATAGAGACTCCTCCCCCTAAGAGACTCCTCCCCCTAAGAGACTCCTCCCCCTAACAGACTCCTCCCCCTGAGAGACTCCTCCCCCTAAGACAGAGACTCCTCCCCCTAAAATAGAGACTCCTCCCCCTAAGAAACTCCTCCCCTAAGACAGAGACTCCTCCCCTAAGACAGAGACTCCTCCCCTAAGAGACTCCTCCTCCTAACAGACTCCTCCCCCTAAGACAGAGACTCCACCCTGAGGCAGAGACTCCTCCCCCTAAGAGACTCCTCCCACTGAGGAAGAGACTCCTCCCCCTAAGAAGGAGACTCCTCCCCCTAAGAGACTCCTCCCCCTAAGAGACTCCATCCCTAACAGACTCCTCCCCCTAAGACAGAGACTCCTCCCCCTGAGAGACTCCTCCCCTAAGACAGAGACTCCTCCCCTAAGACAGAGACTCCTCCCCCTAAGAGACTCCTCCCCCTAAGAGACTCCTCCCCTAAGAGAGAGACTACTCCCACTGAGACAAAGACTCCTCCCCCTAAGAGACTCCTCCCCCTAAGAGACTCCTCCCACTGAGGAAGAGACTCCTCCTCCTAACAGACTCCTCCCCCTAAGACAGAGACTCCTCCCCCTAAGAGACTCCTCCCCCTAAAATAGAGACACCTACCCCTAAGAGACTCCACCCCCTAAGACAGAGACTCCACCCTGAGGCAGAGACTCCTCCCCCTAAGAGACTCCTCCCACTGAGGAAGAGACTCCTCCCCCTAAGAAGGAGACTCCTCCCCCTAAGAGACTCCTCCCCCTAAGAGACTCCATCCCTAACAGACTCCTCCCACTGAGGAAGAGACTCCTCCCCCTGAGAGACTCCTCCCCTAAGACAGAGACTCCTCCCCCTAAGAGACTCCTCCCCCTAAAATAGAGACACCTCCCCCTAAGAGACTCCTCCCCCTAAGACAGAGACTCCACCCTGAGGCAGAGACTCCTCCCCCTAAGAGACTCCTCCCACTGAGGAAGACACTCCTCCCCCTAAGAAGGAGACTCCTCCCCCTAAGAGACTCCTCCCCCTAAGAGACTCCATCCCTAACAGACTCCTCCCCCTAAGACAGAGACTCCTCCCCCTGAGAGACTCCTCCCCTAAGACAGAGACTCCTCCCCCTAAGAGACTCCTCCCCTAACAGACTCCTCCCCCTAAGAGACTCCTCCCCCTAAGAGACTCCTCCCCTAAGAGACTCCTCCCCCTGAGAGACTCCTCCCACTGAGGAAGAGACTCCTCCCCTAAGAGACTCCTCCCACTGAGGAAGAGACTCCTCCCCCTATGACTCCTCCCCCTGAGGCAGAGACTCCTCCCCCTAAGACAGAGACTCCTCCCCCTAAGAGACTCCTCCCCCTGAGGCAGAGACTCCTCCCCCTAAGAGACTCCTCCCCTAAGACAGAGACTCCTCCCCCTGAGAGACTCCTCCCCTAAGACAGAGACTCCTCCCCTAAGACAGAGACTCCTCCCCCTAAGAGACTCCTCCCCTAAGAGACTCCTCCCACTGAGGAAGAGACTCCTCCCCCTATGACTCCTCCCCCTGAGGCAGAGACTCCTCCCCCTAAGACAGAGACTCCTCCCCCTAAGAGACTCCTCCCCCTGAGGCAGAGACTCCTCCCCCTAAGAAACTCCTCCCCTAAGACAGAGACTCCTCCCCCTAAGACAGAGACCCCTCCCCCTAAGAGACTCCTCCCACTGAGGCAGAGACTCCTCCCCCTGAGAGACTCCTCCCCCTAAGCCAGAGACTCCTCCCCCTAAGACAGAGACTCCTCCCCCTAAAATAGAGACTCCTCCCCCTAAGAAACTCCTCCCCTAAGACAGAGACTCCTCCCCTAAGACAGAGACTCCTCCCCTAACAGACTCCACCCCCTAAGAGACTCCTCCCACTGAGGAAGAGACTCCTCCCCCTAAAACAGAGACTCCTCCCCCTAACAGACTCCTTCCCCTAAGAGACTCCTCCCCCTAAGAGACTCCTCCCCCTAAGAGACTCCTCCCCCTATGACTCCTCCCCCTGAGGCAGAGACTCCACCCTGAGGCAGAGACTCCACCCCTAACAGACTCCTCCCACTGAGGAAGAGGCTCCTCCCCCTAAGAGACTCCACCCCCTAACAGACTCCACCCCTAACAGACTCCTCCCACTGAGGAAGAGACTCCTCCCCCTAAGAGACTCCTCCCACTGAGGAACAGACTCCTCCCCTTAAGAGACTCCTCCCCCTGAGGTAGAGACCCCTCCCCCTAAGAGACTCCTCCCCGTAAGACAGAGACTCCTCCCCCTGAGGCAGAGACTCCTCCCCTAAGAGACTCCTCCCACTGAGGAAGAGACTCCTCCCCTAAGAGACTCCTCCCCTAAGAGACTCCTCCTCCTAACAGACTCCTCCCCCTAAGACAGAGACTCCTCCCACTAAGACAGAGACTCCTCCCCCTAACAGACTCCACCCCCTAAGAGACTCCTCCCACTGAGGAAGAGACTCCTCCCCCTAAGAGACTCCAACCCCTAAGAGAATCCACCCCCTAACAGACTCCAACCCCTAAAATAGAGACTCCTCCCCCAAGAGACTCCTCCTCCTAACAGACTCCACCCCCTAAGAGACTCCACCCCCTAACAGACTCCACCCCTAACAGACTCCTCCCCCTAACAGAGTCCACCCCTAACAGACTCCTCCCCCTGAGAGACTCCTCCCACTGAGGAAGAGACTCCTCCTCCTAACAGACTCCTCCCCCTAAGACAGAAAGACAGAGACTCCACCCTGAGGCAGAGACTCCTCCCCCTAAGAGACTCCTCCCACTGAGGAAGAGACTCCTCCCCCTAAGAAGGAGACTCCTCCCCCTAAGAGACTCCTCCCCCTAAGAGACTCCATCCCTAACAGACTCCTCCCCCTAAGACAGAGACTCCTCCCCCTGAGAGACTCCTCCCCCTAAGAGACTCCTCCCCTAAGACAGAGACTCCTCCCCTAAGAGAGAGACTACTCCCACTGAGACAAAGACTCCTCCCCCTAACAGACTCCTCCCCCTAAGAGACTCCTCCCCCTAAAATAGAGACTCCTCCCCCTAAGAGACTCCTCCCCCTAACAGACTCCTCCCCCTAACAGACTCCTCCCCTAAGAGACTCCTCCCCCTAAGAAGGAGACTCCTCCCCCTAAGAGACTCCTCCCCCTAAGAGACTCCTCCCACTGAGGAAGAGACTCCTCCCCCTAAGAGACTCCATCCCTAACAGACTCCTCCCCCTAAGAAAGAGACTCCTCCCCCTGAGAGACTCCACCCCCTAAGAGACTCCACCCCCTAAGAGACTCCACCCCCTAAAAGACTCCACCCCTAACAGACTCCTCCCCCTGAGAGACTCCACCCCCTAAGAGACTCCACCCCCTAAGAGACTCCACCCCCTAAGAGACTCCACCCCCTAAAAGACTCCACCCCTAACAGACTCCTCCCCCTGAGCCAGAGACTCCTCCCCCTAAGACAGAGACTCCTCCCCCTAACAGACTCCTCCCCCTAAGAGACTCCTCCCCTAAGAGACTCCTCCCCCTGAGAGACTCCTCCCACTGAGGAAGAGACTCCTCCCCCTGAGGAAGATACTCCTCCCCTAAGAGACTCCTCCCACTGAGGAAGAGACTCCTCCCCCTATGACTCCTCCCCCTGAGGCAGAGACTCCTCCCCTAAGACAGAGACTCCTCCCCCTAAGACAGAGACCCCTCCCCCTAAGAGACTCCTCCCACTGAGGCAGAGACTCCTCCCCCTAAGACAGAGACTCCTCCCACTGAGGCAGAGACTCCTCCCCCTAAGACAGAGACTCCTCCCCCTAACAGACTCCTCCCCCTAAGCCAGAGACTCCTCCCCCTAAGAAACTCCTCCCCTAAGACAGAGACTCCTCCCCTAAGACAGAGACTCCTCCCCTAAGAGACTCCTCCTCCTAACAGACTCCTCCCACTGAGGAAGAGACTCCTCCCCCTAAGAAGGAGACTCCTCCCCCTAAGAGACTCCATCCCTAACAGACTCCTCCCCCTAAGACAGAGACTCCTCCCCCTGAGAGACTCCTCCCCTAAGACAGAGACTCCTCCCCTAAGACAGAGACTCCTCCCCCTAAGAGACTCATCCCCCTAAGAGACTCCTCCCCTAAGAGAGAGACTACTCCCACTGAGACAAAGACTCCTCCCCCTAACAGACTCCTCCCCCTAAGAGACTCCTCCCCCTAAAATAGAGACTCCTCCCCCTAAGAGACTCCTCCCCCTAAGAGACTCCTCCCCCTAACAGACTCCTCCCCCTGAGAGACTCCTCCCCCTAAGACAGAGACTCCTCCCCCTAAAATAGAGACTCCTCCCCCTAAGAAACTCCTCCCCTAAGACAGAGACTCCTCCCCTAAGACAGAGACTCCTCCCCTAAGAGACTCCTCCTCCTAACAGACTCCTCCCCCTAAGACAGAGACTCCACCCTGAGGCAGAGACTCCTCCCCCTAAGAGACTCCTCCCACTGAGGAAGAGACTCCTCCCCCTAAGAAGGAGACTCCTCCCCCTAAGAGACTCCTCCCCCTAAGAGACTCCATCCCTAACAGACTCCTCCCCCTAAGACAGAGACTCCTCCCCCTGAGAGACTCCTCCCCTAAGACAGAGACTCCTCCCCTAAGACAGAGACTCCTCCCCCTAAGAGACTCCTCCCCCTAAGAGACTCCTCCCCTAAGAGAGAGACTACTCCCACTGAGACAAAGACTCCTCCCCCTAAGAGACTCCTCCCCCTAAGAGACTCCTCCCACTGAGGAAGAGACTCCTCCTCCTAACAGACTCCTCCCCCTAAGACAGAGACTCCTCCCCCTAAGAGACTCCTCCCCCTAAAATAGAGACACCTACCCCTAAGAGACTCCACCCCCTAAGACAGAGACTCCACCCTGAGGCAGAGACTCCTCCCCCTAAGAGACTCCTCCCACTGAGGAAGAGACTCCTCCCCCTAAGAAGGAGACTCCTCCCCCTAAGAGACTCCTCCCCCTAAGAGACTCCATCCCTAACAGACTCCTCCCACTGAGGAAGAGACTCCTCCCCCTGAGAGACTCCTCCCCTAAGACAGAGACTCCTCCCCCTAAGAGACTCCTCCCCCTAAAATAGAGACACCTCCCCCTAAGAGACTCCTCCCCCTAAGACAGAGACTCCACCCTGAGGCAGAGACTCCTCCCCCTAAGAGACTCCTCCCACTGAGGAAGACACTCCTCCCCCTAAGAAGGAGACTCCTCCCCCTAAGAGACTCCTCCCCCTAAGAGACTCCATCCCTAACAGACTCCTCCCCCTAAGACAGAGACTCCTCCCCCTGAGAGACTCCTCCCCTAAGACAGAGACTCCTCCCCCTAAGAGACTCCTCCCCTAACAGACTCCTCCCCCTAAGAGACTCCTCCCCCTAAGAGACTCCTCCCCTAAGAGACTCCTCCCCCTGAGAGACTCCTCCCACTGAGGAAGAGACTCCTCCCCTAAGAGACTCCTCCCACTGAGGAAGAGACTCCTCCCCCTATGACTCCTCCCCCTGAGGCAGAGACTCCTCCCCCTAAGACAGAGACTCCTCCCCCTAAGAGACTCCTCCCCCTGAGGCAGAGACTCCTCCCCCTAAGAGACTCCTCCCCTAAGACAGAGACTCCTCCCCCTGAGAGACTCCTCCCCCTGAGAGACTCCTCCCCTAAGACAGAGACTCCTCCCCTAAGACAGAGACTCCTCCCCCTAAGAGACTCCTCCCCTAAGAGACTCCTCCCACTGAGGAAGAGACTCCTCCCCCTATGACTCCTCCCCCTGAGGCAGAGACTCCTCCCCCTAAGACAGAGACTCCTCCCCCTAAGAGACTCCTCCCCCTGAGGCAGAGACTCCTCCCCCTAAGAAACTCCTCCCCTAAGACAGAGACTCCTCCCCCTAAGACAGAGACCCCTCCCCCTAAGAGACTCCTCCCACTGAGGCAGAGACTCCTCCCCCTGAGAGACTCCTCCCCCTAAGCCAGAGACTCCTCCCCCTAAGCCAGAGACTCCTCCCCCTAAAATAGAGACTCCTCCCCCTAAGAAACTCCTCCCCTAAGACAGAGACTCCTCCCCTAAGACAGAGACTCCTCCCCTAAGAGACTCCTCCTCCTAACAGACTCCTCCCCCTAAGACAGAGACTCCTCCCCCTAAGACAGAGACTCCTCCCCCTAAGAGACTTCTCCCCCTGAGGCAGAGACTCCTCCCCCTAAGAGACTCCTCCCCTAAGACAGAGACTCCTCCCCCTGAGAGACTCCTCCCCTAAGACAGAGACTCCTCCCCTAAGACAGAGACTCCTCCCCCTAACAGACTCCACCCCCTAAGAGACTCCTCCCACTGAGGAAGAGACTCCTCCCCCTAAAACAGAGACTCCTCCCCCTAACAGACTCCTTCCCCTAAGAGACTCCTCCCCCTAAGAGACTCCTCCCCCTAAGAGACTCCTCCCCCTAAGAGACTCCTCCCCCTATGACTCCTCCCCCTGAGGCAGAGACTCCACCCTGAGGCAGAGACTCCACCCCTAACAGACTCCTCCCACTGAGGAAGAGGCTCCTCCCCCTAAGAGACTCCACCCCCTAACAGACTCCACCCCTAACAGACTCCTCCCACTGAGGAAGAGACTCCTCCCCCTAAGAGACTCCTCCCACTGAGGAACAGACTCCTCCCCCTAAGAGACTCCTCCCCCTGAGACAGAGACTCCTCCCCCTAACAGACTCCTCCCCCTAAGAGACTCCTCCCCTAAGAGACTCCTCCCCTAAGAGACTCCTCCCCCTGAGAGACTCCTCCCACTGAGGAAGAGACTCCTCCCCTAAGAGACTCCTCCCACTGAGGAAGAGACTCCTCCCCCTATGACTCCTCCCCCTGAGGCAGAGACTCCTCCCCCTAAGACAGAGACTCCTCCCCCTAAGAGACTCCTCCCCCTGAGGCAGAGACTCCTCCCCCTAAGAGACTCCTCCCCTAAGACAGAGACTCCTCCCCCTGAGAGACTCCTCCCCTAAGACAGAGACTCCTCCCCTAAGACAGAGACTCCTCCCCCTAAGAGACTCCTCCCCTAAGAGACTCCTCCCACTGAGGAAGAGACTCCTCCCCCTATGACTCCTCCCCCTGAGGCAGAGACTCCTCCCCCTAAGACAGAGACTCCTCCCCCTAAGAGACTCCTCCCCCTGAGGCAGAGACTCCTCCCCTAAGAGACTCCTCCCACTGAGGAAGAGACTCCTCCCCCTATGACTCCTCCCCCTGAGGCAGAGACTCCTCCCCCTAAGACAGAGACTCCTCCCCCTAAGAGACTCCTCCCCCTGAGGCAGAGACTCCTCCCCCTAAGACAGAGACCCCTCCCCCTAAGAGACTCCTCCCACTGAGGCAGAGACTCCTCCCCCTAACAGACTCCTCCCCCTAAGCCAGAGACTCCTCCCCCTAAGACAGAGACTCCTCCCCCTAAGCCAGAGACTCCTCCCCCTAAGCCAGAGACTCCTCCCCCTAAGACAGAGACTCCTCCCCCTAAGACAGAGACTCCTCCCCCTAAAATAGAGACTCCTCCCCCTAAGACAGAGACCCCTCCCCCTAAGAGACTCCTCCCACTGAGGCAGAGACTCCTCCCCCTAACAGACTCCTCCCCCTAAGACAGAGACTCCTCCCCTAAGACAGAGACTCCTCCCCTAAGAGACTCCTCCTCCTAACAGACTCCTCCCCCTAAGACAGAGACTCCACCCTGAGGCAGAGACTCCTCCCCCTAAAAGACTCCTCCCACTGAGGAAGAGACTCCTCCCCCTAAGAAGGAGACTCCTCCCCCTAAGAGACTCCTCCCCCTAAGAGACTCCATCCCTAACAGACTCCTCCCCCTAAGACAGAGACTCCTCCCCCTGAGAGACTCCTCCCCTAAGACAGAGACTCCTCCCCTAAGACAGAGACTCCTCCCCCTAAGAGACTCCTCCCCCTAAGAGACTCCTCCCCTAAGAGAGAGACTACTCCCACTGAGACAAAGACTCCTCCCCCTAACAGACTCCTCCCCCTAAGAGACTCCTCCCCCTAAAATAGAGACTCCTCCCCCTAAGAGACTCCTCCCCCTAAGAGACTCCTCCCCCTAACAGACTCCTCCCCTAAGAGACTCCTCCCCCTAAGAAGGAGACTCCTCCCCCTAAGAGACTCCTCCCCCTAAGAGACTCCATCCCTAACAGACTCCTCCCCCTAAGACAGAGACTCCTCCCCCTGAGAGACTCCTCCCCTAAGACAGAGACTCCTCCCCTAAGACAGAGACTCCTCCCCCTAAGAGACTCCTCCCCCTAAGAGACTCCTCCCCTAAGA
Source organism: Odontesthes bonariensis (assembly GCF_027942865.1). Lineage (NCBI taxonomy): Eukaryota > Metazoa > Chordata > Actinopteri > Atheriniformes > Atherinopsidae > Odontesthes > Odontesthes bonariensis. The sequence goes on from NC_134510.1 coordinate 38,649,543, forward strand.
GAGAGACTACTCCCACTGAGACAAAGACTCCTCCCCCTAACAGACTCCTCCCCCTAAGAGACTCCTCCCCCTAAAATAGAGACTCCTCCCCCTAAGAGACTCCTCCCCCTAAGAGACTCCTCCCCCTAACAGACTCCTCCCCTAAGAGACTCCTCCCCCTAAGAAGGAGACTCCTCCCCCTAAGAGACTCCTCCCCCTAAGAGACTCCATCCCTAACAGACTCCTCCCCCTAAGACAGAGACTCCTCCCCCTGAGAGACTCCACCCCCTAAGAGACTCCACCCCCTAAGAGACTCCACCCCCTAAAAGACTCCACCCCTAACAGACTCCTCCCCCTGAGAGACTCCTCCCACTGAGGAAGAGACTCCTCCTCCTAACAGACTCCTCCCCCTAAGACAGAGACTCCTCCCCCTAAGAGACTCCTCCCCCTAAAATAGAGACACCTCCCCCTAAGAGACTCCTCCCCCTAAGAGACTCCATCCCCTAACAGACTCCTCCCCCTAAGCCAGAGACTCCTCCCCCTAAGACAGAGACTCCTCCCCCTAACAGACTCCTCCCCCTAAGAGACTCCTCCCCTAAGAGACTCCTCCCCTAAGAGACTCCTCCCCCTGAGAGACTCCTCCCACTGAGGAAGAGACTCCTCCCCTAAGAGACTCCTCCCACTGAGGAAGAGACTCCTCCCCCTATGACTCCTCCCCCTGAGGCAGAGACTCCTCCCCCTAAGACAGAGACTCCTCCCCCTAAGAGACTCCTCCCCCTGAGGCAGAGACTCCTCCCCCTAAGAGACTCCTCCCCTAAGACAGAGACTCCTCCCCCTAAGACAGAGACCCCTCCCCCTAAGAGACTCCTCCCACTGAGGCAGAGACTCCTCCCCCTGAGAGACTCCTCCCACTGAGGCAGAGACTCCTCCCCCTAAGACAGAGACTCCTCCCCCTGAGACAGAGACTCCTCCCCCTAAGAGACTCCTCCCCCTAAGAGACTCTTCCCCCTGAGGCAGAGACTCCTCCCCCTAAGAGACTCCTCCCACTGAGGCAGAGACTCCTCCCCCTGAGAGACTCCTCCCACTGAGGCAGAGACTCCTCCCCCTATGACAGACACTCCTCCCCCTGAGACAGAGACTCCTCCCCCTAAGACAGAGACTCCTCCCCCTGAGAGACTCCTCCCCCTGAGACAGAGACTCCTCAGTGGGAGTGCTAGTGCACGTGTGTAAGTGTGTGCACGTGTGTGTGCACGTGTGTAGGTGCACGTGCTAGTGCACGTTTATGCGTGTGCACGTGCGTGTGCACGTTTATGCGTGTGCACGCGTGTGTCTAAGTGTGTGCACGTGTGTAGTAGCATGTGCACGTGTGTGCACGTGTGTGCGCATGTGTGTGAACGTGCTAGTGCACGTGTGTGTAAGTGTGTTTGTGCATGTGTGTGTGTGCAAGTGTGTGCACGTGTGTAGGTGTACGTGCGTGCACGTGTGTAGGTGTGTGTGTGTGTGTGTGCACGTGTGTAGGTGCACGTGTGTGTGCATATGTGTATTAATGTGCACGTGCTAGTGCACGTGTGTGTGCATATGTGTATGCATGTGCACGAGTGTGTGTGCACGTTAATGCGTGTGCGCGTGTGTGCACGTGCTAGTGCACGTGCGTGTGCACATGTGTGCATATGTGTATTAATGTGCACGTGCTAGTGCACGTGTGTGTGCACGTTTATGCGTGTGCACGCGTGTAGGTGCACGTGCGTGTGTACGTGTGGGCTCAAACATTGAGCTGTCGGAACAAAGGGTGAATTTAATCTGGAACAAAGACATTTCGGACGAGTGGGCTGTAGGATCAATGGGAAATTTTCGGAATATTGACGGGTCGGACCAAAGGGGCGTCGGAGAAATGACATGTTACCAAAAACGGACAGGACTTGGGCTCCAGGAAAAGCCAAAAACCTGTTTTCACCAGTACAATTAGTCAATAACTCCTGGAACTTTGGATTACAGACAACTTTGGAACTTGGACCACGGAGAAACTTTCCCACTGCGCGCTGGATGACAGCGGGAACTGTCGCCATTACACGCGGACAATTGTTAGACAAAGGAAGAAAGGAACCACTCGTTTGAGGGTATGTACGGCAAAATGCCAGAAGATTAGGAACTTTTTCGTTGGAGAAAAATATTTGGATTATTTAGAAGCTAGTTTGGTTGGTGTTTTTTTGTGAGTTAATTAACGACCAAACAATTGGAAGCAGCAAACGCAGTTTATTTTTGGAAGGAAACCCGACATTTAAGTTTGAAAGGAAAGGAAAAACACACACAAATCATTTTTTAACCAAAAATCTGTATTTCGTCTTAACTCCGGAAAAGAAGGCTATTCCTGGGTTTCTTTCTCAAACAAGCCGACCCCGCCGATTTCAGCGTGGCGTGCGGCAGCGAGACAACGGCAGTTTTAACGCCGGTTATCAGGCGGTGTGTTCTACTTGGCTTTTCACACCGGACAGTCCGCGGCCGCGGTAGTTCCGCTCCAGCCCTGTCTGCATTCCCCATTCATTTCAACGGGACACCGCCGGCCGCTGCCGTCCAAATTCCGCTCGAGTTCTATTTTCCAAAAGCAGCGCGAGACGGAGGCGTCTCCCGCGCCGCTACCGCCCGACTACCGCTGCGTCTGTGCGCAAGGAGAACCGGGCTCCAGGCCCACCATCAGCACCTGTGTACCCACACTTAAGCACCCCTCCCCGGCCTAACGATCCAGTCCGCACCCCCTGGAGCTCCACGCCCCTGGTACCGTAAAAAAAAAGAAAAAAAGAACCGGGCTCCAGGCCCTCCATCCACACCTGTGTACCCACACTTAAGCACCCCTCCCCGGCCTAACGATCCAGTCCGCACCCCCTGGAGCTCCACGCCCCTGGTACTATAAAAAAAAAAAAAAGAACCGGGCTCCAGGCCCTCCATCCGCACCTGTGTACCCACACTTAAGCACCCCTCCCCGGCCTAACGATCCAGTCCGCACCCCCTGGAGCTCCACGCCCCTGGTACTATAAAAAAAAAAAAGAACCGGGCTCCAGGCCCTCCATCCGCACCTGTGTACCCACACTTAAGCACCCCTCCCCGGCCTAACGATCCAGTCCGCACCGCCTGGAGCTCCACGCCCCTGGTACTATAAAACACTGAAATTTTTTTAAGTCACCAGGCTGCCTGGTCCAGGCACACTCACCCGAACTCAAGCAGCCCTTCCCGGGCATGGACTCTGGTCCTTCCCGACCGGAGCTCCATGTAATTTTTTTTTTTTTTTTTTTAAGAGTCCCCAGGCTCCAGGGCCTCTGGCCCCACACACTCACCCCCACTCAAGCACACTCTGCCCCGGCCTCAGGGACTCTGCCAATCCCTGAGTCTCGTGCCCCCGGTACTACACCATTCCCTCGTGAGAGGGTCGGGTCCGGCCGACAAAAGCTTGGATCGAGGGCTGACTTTCAACAGATCGCAGCGAGGTAGCTGCTCTGCTACGTACGAAACCCTGACCCAGAATCAGGGCGTCTGCAAGTGATTTGGCAGCAGGTTCTCCACAAACATGCGGTGCGCGATAGGAGAGGGGCGACTTAGAGGAACTGTTTTGAAGTTTATTGGACATTGAAATATCTGAAAGAAAGAAAAGTATTATTTTTGGGACTTTTTGGAACTTTATTTTGAACAATGGCCGATTCAAATGAGCCTCAGACCGAGACGCCTGTCGAGGACATGGAGGACGAAGTGACGCGTGTGCGCAGGGCAAGGACAAATGTCTCCCATTACGAGGAGAATCAAATGATTTCATGGCAGACAAAGAATTCCTTGAAGAAGTGAAGCTAAATATGACGAGGTTGAATGAGTTTTTTTAATCGGCCATTGTTCTAAATAAAGTGTAACCCCTGTCCCAGCAGCAAAGTCTGACCCATCGTGTCTCTCAGCATGCTGACGTCACTGCTGATGTGTGACAGCCGGCTAACGAGGCGTTGCCCCGGTAACAGGAGCGCGTGCGGCTCGCCTGTGTCTCTGACAGGTGCGCTCACTTTGGCTTCTTAAAACTGCACTCTATAACTTTGACTGCGCTCGACTGTCTCCAACAAACGGGTCGCTGCTCAGAAAGTAAAAGTCGTGTCCAAATCATTCTTGAACCGTCAGCGCCCCAAGAGACGGCAGAAGCCAGCGGTGTCCTTTTCATCCGGCTACTATGTGCGGCTCGTTTCTTATGGCAGTTTTAAAATCATTTTTCACCTGAATTTGATGACTTTAAGCCTTTATAATGGAAATGGAGAGGCGACCTCTGGACTCAGAGGCAATTTGTAAGAAAAATGTGCGGCAGAGCTCAATGAGTGTGACTAAACCGAGCATAAGGAGAGAGCCCAGCCATGTGAGCGGTGAGATGCAAAGCACAGAGGAAATTCTAAAGAAAAAAAGAATCGAGGATAAAGTGTGCGAGAGGGAGTGCTGCATGGTGTATATCGCTGACACTGACGGGGCTGGATAATTGTAGCTTACTGTGGAAACTCCGGTGAGTGATATCAATGATATGTGAAGCTAATTTATTAAGCTTTTATTTTACAATTTATAATTATTTTTATTTTTTTTAAATGTTTTTTTAACTATGTATTCATATTGTGATATGGACCATGCACTTGTGTCTGATATAAATATTGAATTCAATAATGGCTAGCAAGATCGTTTGCTGGTGTATTTAAAAAAAAAAACAAAAAAAAAAAAACATGTTGTTGCACTATTTTTGTATATTTTAAAGCAAAAAGAGGGAGAGAAAAAAAGGTCGTTTGCTAGCAAGATCGTCTGCTAGCAAGATTGTTTGCTAGCAAGATCGTCTGCTAGCAAGATTGTTTGCTAGCAAGGTCGTCTGCTAGCAAGATTGTTTGCTAGCAAGATTGTTTGCTAGCAAGATTGTTTGCTAGCAAGATCGTCTGCTAGCAAGATGTCAGTAGTCTTTAGTCTTGAGCTCTGTAGTCATGCTATCCCTCATTGAAATCCTATTAATTTATTTGTGTTTTAATTTTATTCAAGTGTATCTATTTATAGTTACCTGTTACTAAAACCTTCTTATTATTTTGGTCCGGTCGAAGTGGGTGGTGTTCTGTGTGTTTTTTTTTTTTTAAAAGAAAAGAAAAGATAAATCTTATGTAACCTTCCCGATAAGTCTTTGTCACTACTCTTGTTTCTTTTTCTCAATAAAAAGATTTATAAAAAAAACAAACAAAAAAGAAACCTGCTCAATACCTGTTTCTGTTAGACTGAATATATCTTTATTTTTGTTCTCTTCACAGGACATGCGAGCGGCTCTGGAGGAGAAGGAGCACCTGCTGACGGAGGTGGAGAAAGAGCGGGGCCTGTGGAGACAGCGGGATGGGGCCTTCGCTGCTCTGCTGCAGGAGAAGGAGGCTCTGATCCAGGACCTCCAACAGCAGCTGGATGTGTGTCAGACAGATGTGGAGGTAATCCAGGTCCCACTGTCGGGCTAACGTCGTCTTCTTTTTTTTTTTTTTTGGCCACATCGGAGAAATGTTTTAGAGGATAATTCTTTCAGATTTTTGTTGTTGTTGAATTAAACAAGCAATCCGACACCTTGGATAGTTTTCACTGAGTGTTTGCTCCAGTCAGTGTTGGGCTTTAGCTGGTTGGATTAGGGGAGATGTAACATCCATCTGCAGCCTTCTGATGTGACTGAGAGCAGAGCAGCGAGTTCACCCTTATCTCCTGTAAAGCCGAGTGTTCCTGCAGCTCCAGCTGCTGCATCTTTGTTGGTCCATCACGTTATTTGCATGTTGTGAAGTGTTTTAATGCATTTATACATGAACTTGGCAGCCATGTTACCCCACAGGCAGAAGATATGAATCCAGATCAGCTGCATGTTTCTGCATGACTCAGTGAAAGTAATCTGAGGGAAAATGTTTTTCTGCTGATCCCCAGACAAAGATTGAGTGTTAAAGTGTCCCATTATCTCAGTGATGAATGATTAAATGACCAAAGAAGCCAGAAGTTAATGTTTGTGCTCAAACAAACCTTCAGATCAGCATCTGAGTGCAGATTACAGTCTGAATCTGTCCAGTATGTTTCTATGTATGAATGTTTTTATTTATGTTTCAATGTATGAATGTTTTTATTTATGTTTCTATGTATGTATGTTTTTATGTATGTCTGTATGTATGTGTGAACACGCTAATCTGAGCTGTAAATGGTTTTGTGTCTCTGAGTCCTGCAGTCCTCCGTGAGTCCGTCTGAGCTGAGCTTGGTCGGTAAACATTGACTTTGGTGACCGCAAACGTGTCATTTTCCCCCAGGCTCTCTCCGGCTCTGCGATTGGTCGGCAGTCGGCTGAGACGGCAGCGTCGTTGAAAGACCGAGTGGAGCACAGCGCCACCTTGTGTCAGGAGGTCACCAAACTCACCGCAGCCCTGCAGGAGTACCAGGACACGGTGCAGGTGAGAAATCAAAGTTTTACCCGTCTGACGGAAACCTGATAAACAAAAAGCTGCAGACCTGAAGCAGGACGATTACTCCACCTGCTTCCAGGTGCGGGGCTGAAGCATTTTACTGCCGCCTCTGACCTCTGGGGCTTTCTTTTTCCCCACCAGGTTCAGCAGGAGAGTCACAGTCAGACGGTGTCCTCTCTGAAGGCTCAGCTCAGAGACGCTCAGCAGGAGCTGAGGAGGACGGAGAAGGAGAAGAAGGAGGCTGACAGAGGCCGGCGAAACGGCCGAGAGGACGGCGAGCGGGAGGAGAGGAAGCTGAAGGACAGCCTGCAGAAGAGAGACAAACTCATAGAGGTAAGGTGCTCAAAGCTGTGGCAGCAGAGCAGGAAGCTTCAGACACGTTTACCCGTCGTAGTTTCCTGCTATCGACTGTAGAAATGATCAAATAGTTTCTATGAAATGTGTTTTTCTTTTCTTTTTAAAATGTGTTTATTGATTTTCCTTTTTCAACAAAAACACAAAACTCAAGCAACACACAACGACTCAGTTACAACCAATCAGTATCCATATCAGTAAAGACAGTAAAAAAGAAGTACATAAATGGGTCGATAAAAGAAAAGAAGAGCACCAGACTTTTACAAAATAAAAGCCTGTGAGCAACAGACTTTTACAGAATAAAATAAATAATAAAACCTGCGCTAATGCGCGCTAAAATATGTATCGGCGTTAAATAATTAACGAGTTAACGCGATAATAACGAATTAACTCGCCCGGCCCTATAAACTATATATGACAGCAAATGAATTATTAATGCACTTAAAGGAAGGAACACAAACGGATGTCTACTGAATGACCCCCTGTTGACAGACTCAAAACCGAACACTCCGTGCACTCAAAGCCAATGAAGTTGTGTGTTTATTTTTGTCTTTATTTATGTGTTTATTGTTCTTCACTGTAGCAAATCCTGCAGGACTCTGAGGAGCGGGACCATCTGCTCCGAGAGCTGCAGCAGAACCTGCAGAACAAACGTGAGCCGGCGATGGGCGTCAAACACACACTGTGACGGAGGAGGGCCGAGCGGTGCGGACCACGTGCACACCACGTGCACACCACGTGCACACTCTGCACAGGAAGGAGGAATACTTTGCACTTTTTCCGAACCACCGTTTTGCCTCCTGAACGCATTTATCGTTGTGATCGTTGGATCTATTTATATTTTTCTTCCCACATTCATACGGTTTGTGTTTGCAGACCTGCTTTTTGGGGACTTGAGCTGAGGGAAAGTTGAATTTTCCACAGTTACAACTGAACTTCCTGCATCGCATCAGGGATTTCAGCCTCATTGTTTTCAGTATGTGCTGTCAGGCTTGTCATAGCTGGATGTTTGGTACGTGATCTGCAAATGACTGTATTCAGTTCAATTAGAATGTCATTTTTAGGCAGGGACTTGCTTTCATGCAGTGGGAACATTTCTAACTGGGATTATTGTTTAGTTGCTGTTCTGATGTTGCTTTAAGGAGCTCTTTGCAGGAGTGTTTCTTTTTGCTTTTTGTTTCCAGTGCCAGCACAAGTTTAGGGGCAAAGCTACAACCAAAGTAAAATTTTAGCTGCTTTAAGTTTCTGCTTTTTATGCGTCTCCTTTTTCCTTTTATTCTGGACTCATTCCTGGTGTTTACATGTCTGTATTTTTGGTCTGGGACTTCTTACGGGAGATATTTTCAATTCTTTTTTTTTTTTTTTTAGCTCAAGAGAAATAAACTCTGTGATGCAAAAAAGACTTTGGTCTTCAGACCCAGTTATTTCAGCAATCAGCACCCAGGCACCATGATGAAAGATGAGTGAAAACCCCGTTTCCAGAATATTTAGAAGTTTTTTTTTAAATGCAACAAAAAGAGGGTATCGTGCGTGTGGGCAGAGCTGCAGCTCCAGCCTCCAACGCATGCCCCAACGTACGCACATCCCAACGTACGCACATCCCAACGTACGCACACCTCGGTCCCGCTCACAGCTGCTTGCAGCTTTCTAGTTTAACTTAATCTTTCATTTAATATAATTAATAATTTATAATAATTTAATAATAATTTATTTTATTTTATTAATAATTCAATTTAATCTTGATCGATTTTGTTGTATTTTATTGCTTTCACTGTTCTTTTATTGTTTTTATTTGTTTTTACTTCTTCTCTTTATTTATTACCTGCTTTAAAGCACTTTGGTACACCGTAAGGATTGTCTGTAAAGGGCTGTATAAATAAAGTACATTTACATTTTTGCAGAAATTAGCAAATTTAACAGCCATCACAGACTTCCAAGAACCAGGGTAAAGCTGTACGCTGGGTTGATTGATCCGCTGAAAGAAGGTATTTGCTCTCTGCATATGGATGAGAGTTATGTTGTGCTCTTTTTACCCACCGTGATTATTTCCTGTACCACTTCTCTCACTACACTGCCTATAATCACACCCGTTGAAGACGGTTTAAACGGATATCTTCAATCGAGCCCTCAGCCACCACTTCTCAGCACAAAGTAATATATTTTATAAATCAAATCAAATCAAATTTATTTGTAGCACATTTCATGTACAAAACAATTCAAAGTGCTTCACATAAAATAAAAGCATCGCAGCAGGGAGTGGAAGAAGCATTAAAATTACATAAAAGAATATAAAGAGAAACAAATAAAATAATTTAAATGATTAAAAACAAGCAACAGTCCAGATAAATTCCAAGATATCGTGCAGACTTCATGCATAGACACATGAGAACAGAAATGTTTTTAACCTGGATTTAAAAATGTCTCCATTTGGTGAAAGTTTAATCTCCAAAATTCCAAAATAAAATCTCCAAGTTTTATATCCAAAATGTTCATTTTTTGTCACATTTTCATTTAATTTAATTATTTTTTTGTTCAAACTGTTTTAAACTGTTGTAAAACTTTCACATGAGGAGGAAAGAGAAACAAAGCTGAGTGAGTGCTCCGTCTTCTCCTCATTGTCCAATCACCGATCAGCTCCGAGTCTCTGGTTACCCCACGTGTTGCCATGGAGATGATACTTTACACAGAATTACCCCCCTGGATGCTTCTCTGGTTAAAAAACGCGATCATCTCATTTAAAGCTGTCCACAGTGGTTCTGTCCGTGTGCAACATGATGCCGGTTCCCCTCGGCTCGGTCACCATCGGACCGCAGTCCTGGCGCGACGGGACGGCCCGGTCCATCCGGCGGGCGGAGAGCCTGGTCCGGCAGACTCGGGCCGGTCGCTCCGCGGCTGGCGGCCGGCCCCGGAGCGTGAGTTTCGCCCCAATGCGCGCGAACGGCACCGCAGAAACGGACGAATATAAAAACACAGCAGAGGAAGCCGGACTGAGACGGGACTCCATCTGTAAAAATAAGACGGCGAGGCCCCAAACTGCAGGAGCCAGGGTGAGAAAAACCGTTTACAGAGAGAGGCCTGGGTTATGGTCACTTTGGAAATACAGTGAACCCTCGTTTTTCGCGGGGCTTACGTTCCAAAAAGAACCCGTGATAGGCGAAATCCGTGAAGTAGAAACCTTTTTTTTTTTTTTACAATTATACAATGAAATACTGCATAATGCATTGAAACCAAAGAACAAAACCTTTTTACAGGCCCAAGCATTTGTTTAACAAATAAAAGTACTGTATAAACTTTTTTTATTTTTTTTACAAATAACTACTGTAGCCTATTGTAAAATAATCATTTTCATCATCAATACGAACTGAAGGCTTCAAATTGCGGAGGTGTGTTTTTTCGAGAGAAGAACATAGTTATCGGTAGTTGTTGTCGCTCTTTTTTCTTCTGGGCAAAAAGATTTATATATACCGACATGCCACCATCGATTATGTTTGAGAACTGTAATGAACGTGTACGTGTATATTTTAAACCGCAACGTTATTGACACACAGGTAGAGAAGAAGCGGAGAGACTGTTTAGCCAGAAAAATCCCGTTAAATTTAAAAATAATAATAAAAAAAAAAAATGCGTTAATGCGAGATGAAATATTTATCGGCGTTAAAAAATTAGCGAGTTAACGCGATAATAACGAGTTAACTCGCCCAGCCCTACATATTGTAGCTAAACACATAAAACTGGCTTTGAGGAGCAAAGATATTCAGGGGATCTTCAGTTTGATCACAGATGTGTTTTAATCTAATTTAATCTCATCCATTTATTTTGTAATTTGACTTTGACATTAAAGGGACAGTTCGCCTCTTTTGACATGAAGCTGTATGACATCCCATATCAGCAACATCATTTCTGAACATCTTCTTACCCCCTGCTGCGTCCTGTGAGCAGAGTTCCAGCCTCGTTTTGGTGCTGATGAAGGTAGTCCGGCTAGTTGGCTGGGGTTTAAAAAATAAAGCGTTTTGCTTCTCAAAACAATATGCGTTCAACAGAGTAATACATTTGCATCACAAAATGGTTCTCCAGGAAAAAGTCAGACCTCACAATTGGCCCTATTTTCTCTCCCTTCGTATCACTGCGTGCTGTGAAAATAATTGAAAACTTGGTGGTTATGATCAGAACTGAAGTGGAATAAAAGATTTATGAACAAAAGTGGAAAAAAATATTAATATATGATTTTTTTAGGTCGTTTTAAAAGGGGACAAAAATGTCCCTTTTCAGAAATTGAATCTTTTTTAAATCAGATATAGCAAAAAATTTAAAAATCCCTAAAAATCAATTTTGTTGCTGATCATTGACATATCCCAGACCATAATTATCCCCAGTCAATAATTTCACTTTGCATTCTATATATTGAAAATATAGCAGTTTTTGTGGGGTTTTTTTGGTTTTTTTTATACAGAAATTGGCATTTACATCATATAAACCAGTATTTAAAGAGTTACATTTTTGAAAACAATTGAAAACTTTGTAGTTATGATCAGAACTGAAGTGGAATAAAAGATCTATGAAAAAAAAAGCAGGAAAAATATTAACATATAATGTTTTTAAGTTGTTTTAGAAAAAACTTAAGGGGACACAAGGGGAAATTTTCTGAAATGTCCCCTTTCATAAATCAAGTTGCGTTTTAAATCAGGTATGAGGGTTAAGGAACTTGACAATGTGTGATTATTTTTTCTATTCAAACATGCTTTTTAAAATTCTGTAAAAAGTTCCCATCCGGCTCCCGGAGGACATCTGTGGTCCCGTTCCCGCCTGCCAGCCTGCGGGAGCACTGTGCAGCAGCCAGCGTGGCTGTGGCCGGCGGTTACATGCGGAGGGTGCGGGAGGTTGAGGGGCAGCTGCGCCGGCAGGCCGGCCGGGTCACCGAGGAGGGCACCAAGCTGGAGAGGGAGCGGGGTCGCCTGGAGAGGACGCTGCGCAGCATCACCACCAACCTGACCGTCAACAGGAGGAGCTCGGAGGGCAGGAGCAGGAGGCCATCCACCGCTGAGACGGTGAGACTAAAGCCGGGACTTCCCCCGCAGACACACGCATGCCACAAAACTGTCCAACGTGCGTCATAACATCATCATGCAACATCAAACCCGGGTCGCATCCTTCCAGGAAGGCTGAGTATTGCATGTGTGGCCTGTTGCAGATGAGAGACGGCGCTGATGGCTTGTTGCTGTGGGAGAGAAAAGAGCTGGTGGAGTTGAAACGGGATCTGGAGGGAGCGTTGAGAAGCACACTGACCCAGCTCCAGGTGATCCATGACATCACTGCTCTGTTTTCATCTTGTTTTTCAACACGCCTACCTATAGGCCACTGTAATTTCTTACACCAAATAAATAGTGTCGGGTTCCATGGCAGAGGAAAAACGAGAAACAATATCCTATTCTGCCTTTTATAGCCTATTTACTAAACTGTCTTAGGCATTATAAATGGGTAAAATGTGGGTAGGCTAGTTTAAAAGGCTACTCAATCAGGGGAATAACTTATCAGACCATATCAGGGACTCTTAATTTAAGATTCTGACTTTTTATTTTGCAATATTCCCTCTTGTAGAAGTATTTATTGACTGTGCTGCATTAAACAAAGCAAGGCTGCTCAATTTCTCCATTGATAAAATAATTTCACAACTCTACAACATAAAAAATCATAAAAAAACATGTAGAATATAGCATATACTTTGTTGTCTACAGTAGTAGATCAACCCTCATCTTACTTTGAAGCTCCCAGTTCTCTAAAGTGACGTCGACACAGCTTTAGCAGCAGAGAAGCTATCAGGCTTGTGTTGATAATAATTAACTCCTGGACTATTTTCAAACTTCCAAATGCATCGTTTTGTGAGTACAGACCATATTTGTACTACTGTAGAAGTTTGGTGTCATGGCATGTGATTTTAGTGTGGTAATTTTGGAGATACTGCCAGGGTCCGTTAGCGCTTGTACGAAGCTATTCGGGATAACTCAGTAACTCAGCTGATGTTCAGCCAATATCGAAAAAACTGCGGGTGGGCTACTTGGCTGGATATCACGGTTCAAATGACCCCAGGGTGAATCTACTCCGGAGTATCACTTTAAGATTAAAACATGTTCAGCACCTGAACTGAAATATTGTTCATTATTTAGTATCTGTTGACCTGTTGAAAACTGTAACACTGGGCATACTGTGTTTTTTAGTAATATTTCCTCTTGTTAAAGGCTAACTTGATTATGTTTGATGAGCTACAGAAGGAGGAATTGAAAAGCTAAATGGCTGAACTCAAAAGTGTTTCTATTTGCTTAGATAACCTGTAGCTCTGTTAAACCTGTTGAGGTTCATGCAAATTTCAATAAATGTTCTTATACATCCAGTACAGGCTCATTTTCTGTATACAGTAAGGCAGTGTTGGTGGTGGGGTTCTGGCTGGGGGCCTGGGCCCCTGTACAGCTGTATGCCCAGCAACGCCCCTGGTAACAACCCCAACACACTGGAAAAAATGCCCCTCCAAAAATAAGTAAAAAAACAGCAAATAAAAGACGTTTTTGCTTGAAATAAGCAAAAAATCTGCCGATGGAACTAGTGAAAATCGGTTTGTCAAGATTTCTTGAAAGAAAATGTGATATTTGGGACTTTTGAGATAAAAGTGATCTTGAAATTAGCTTAAAAACCTCTTCAAATGAAAAAAAGCTCCTCCCCCTAAGAGACTCCTCCCACTGAGGAAGAGACTCCTCCCCCTAAGAGACTCCTCCCACTGAGGAAGAGACTCCTCCCCCTAACAGACTCCTCCCACTGAGGAAGAGACTCCTCCCCCTAAGAGACTCCTCCCACTGAGGAAGAGACTCCTCCCCCTATGACTCCTCCCACTGAGGAAGAGACTCCTCCCCCTAAGAGACTCCTCCCACTGAGGAAGAGACTCCTCCCCCTATGACTCCTCCCCCTGAGGCAGAGACTCCTCCCCCTAAGAGACTCCTCCCCGAGGAAGAGACTCCTCCCCCTAAGAGACTCCTCCCCCTAAGACAGAGACTCCTCCCCTAAGACAGAGACTCCTCCCCTAAGACAGAGACTCCTCCCCCTAAGACAGAGACTCCTCCCACTAAGACAGAGACTCCTCCCCCTAAAAGACTCCACCCCTAACAGACTCCTCCCACTGAGGAAGAGGCTCCTCCCCCTAAGAGACTCCACCCCCTAACAGACTCCACCCCTAACAGACTCCTCCCACTGAGGAAGAGACTCCTCCCCCTAAGAGACTCCTCCCACTGAGGAAGTGACCCCTCCCCCTAAGAAACTCCTCCCCCTAAGACAGAGACTCCTCCCACTAAGACAGAGACTCCTCCCCCTAACAGACTCCACCCCCTAAGAGACTCCTCCCACTGAGGAAGAGACTCCTCCCCCTAAAACAGAGACTCCTCCCCCTAACAGACTCCTTCCCCTAAGAGACTCCTCCCCCTAAGAGACTCCTCCCCCTAAGAGACTCCTCCCCCTATGACTCCTCCCCCTGAGGCAGAGACTCCACCCTGAGGCAGAGACTCCACCCCTAACAGACTCCTCCCACTGAGGAAGAGGCTCCTCCCCCTAAGAGACTCCACCCCCTAACAGACTCCACCCCTAACAGACTCCTCCCACTGAGGAAGAGACTCCTCCCCCTAAGAGACTCCTCCCACTGAGGAACAGACTCCTCCCCTTAAGAGACTCCTCCCCCTGAGGTAGAGACCCCTCCCCCTAAGAGACTCCTCCCCCTAAGACAGAGACTCCTCCCCCTGAGGCAGAGACTCCTCCCCTAAGAGACTCCTCCCACTGAGGAAGAGACTCCTCCCCTAAGAGACTCCTCCCCTAAGAGACTCCTCCTCCTAACAGACTCCTCCCCCTAAGACAGAGACTCCTCCCACTAAGACAGAGACTCCTCCCCCTAACAGACTCCACCCCCTAAGAGACTCCTCCCACTGAGGAAGAGACTCCTCCCCCTAAGAGACTCCAACCCCTAAGAGAATCCACCCCCTAACAGACTCCAACCCCTAAAATAGAGACTCCTCCCCCAAGAGACTCCTCCTCCTAACAGACTCCACCCCCTAAGAGACTCCACCCCCTAACAGACTCCACCCCTAACAGACTCCTCCCCCTAACAGAGTCCACCCCTAACAGACTCCTCCCCCTGAGAGACTCCTCCCACTGAGGAAGAGACTCCTCCTCCTAACAGACTCCTCCCCCTAAGACAGAAAGACAGAGACTCCACCCTGAGGCAGAGACTCCTCCCCCTAAGAGACTCCTCCCACTGAGGAAGAGACTCCTCCCCCTAAGAAGGAGACTCCTCCCCCTAAGAGACTCCTCCCCCTAAGAGACTCCATCCCTAACAGACTCCTCCCCCTAAGACAGAGACTCCTCCCCCTGAGAGACTCCTCCCCCTAAGAGACTCCTCCCCTAAGACAGAGACTCCTCCCCTAAGAGAGAGAATACTCCCACTGAGACAAAGACTCCTCCCCCTAACAGACTCCTCCCCCTAAGAGACTCCTCCCCCTAAAATAGAGACTCCTCCCCCTAAGAGACTCCTCCCCCTAAGAGACTCCTCCCCCTAACAGACTCCTCCCCCTAACAGACTCCTCCCCTAAGAGACTCCTCCCCCTAAGAAGGAGACTCCTCCCCCTAAGAGACTCCTCCCCCTAAGAGACTCCTCCCACTGAGGAAGAGACTCCTCCCCCTAAGAGACTCCATCCCTAACAGACTCCTCCCCCTAAGAAAGAGACTCCTCCCCCTGAGAGACTCCACCCCCTAAGAGACTCCACCCCCTAAGAGACTCCACCCCCTAAAAGACTCCACCCCTAACAGACTCCTCCCCCTGAGAGACTCCACCCCCTAAGAGACTCCACCCCCTAAGAGACTCCACCCCCTAAAAGACTCCACCCCTAACAGACTCCTCCCCCTGAGCCAGAGACTCCTCCCCCTAAGACAGAGACTCCTCCCCCTAACAGACTCCTCCCCCTAAGAGACTCCTCCCCTAAGAGACTCCTCCCCCTGAGAGACTCCTCCCACTGAGGAAGAGACTCCTCCCCCTGAGGAAGATACTCCTCCCCTAAGAGACTCCTCCCACTGAGGAAGAGACTCCTCCCCCTATGACTCCTCCCCCTGAGGCAGAGACTCCTCCCCTAAGACAGAGACTCCTCCCCCTAAGACAGAGACCCCTCCCCCTAAGAGACTCCTCCCACTGAGGCAGAGACTCCTCCCCCTAAGACAGAGACTCCTCCCACTGAGGCAGAGACTCCTCCCCCTAAGACAGAGACTCCTCCCCCTAACAGACTCCTCCCCCTAAGCCAGAGACTCCTCCCCCTAAGAAACTCCTCCCCTAAGACAGAGACTCCTCCCCTAAGACAGAGACTCCTCCCCTAAGAGACTCCTCCTCCTAACAGACTCCTCCCCCTAAGACAGAGACTCCACCCTGAGGCAGAGACTCCTCCCCCTAAGAGACTCCTCCCACTGAGGAAGAGACTCCTCCCCCTAAGAAGGAGACTCCTCCCCCTAAGAGACTCCATCCCTAACAGACTCCTCCCCCTAAGACAGAGACTCCTCCCCCTGAGAGACTCCTCCCCTAAGACAGAGACTCCTCCCCTAAGACAGAGACTCCTCCCCCTAAGAGACTCCTCCGCCTAAGAGACTCCTCCCCTAAGAGAGAGACTACTCCCACTGAGACAAAGACTCCTCCCCCTAACAGACTCCTCCCCCTAAGAGACTCCTCCCCCTAAAATAGAGACTCCTCCCCCTAAGAGACTCCTCCCCCTAAGAGACTCCTCCCCCTAACAGACTCCTCCCCCTGAGAGACTCCTCCCCCTAAGACAGAGACTCCTCCCCCTAAAATAGAGACTCCTCCCCCTAAGAAACTCCTCCCCTAAGACAGAGACTCCTCCCCTAAGACAGAGACTCCTCCCCTAAGAGACTCCTCCTCCTAACAGACTCCTCCCCCTAAGACAGAGACTCCACCCTGAGGCAGAGACTCCTCCCCCTAAGAGACTCCTCCCACTGAGGAAGAGACTCCTCCCCCTAAGAAGGAGACTCCTCCCCCTAAGAGACTCCTCCCCCTAAGAGACTCCATCCCTAACAGACTCCTCCCCCTAAGACAGAGACTCCTCCCCCTGAGAGACTCCTCCCCTAAGACAGAGACTCCTCCCCTAAGACAGAGACTCCTCCCCCTAAGAGACTCCTCCCCCTAAGAGACTCCTCCCCTAAGAGAGAGACTACTCCCACTGAGACAAAGACTCCTCCCCCTAAGAGACTCCTCCCCCTAAGAGACTCCTCCCACTGAGGAAGAGACTCCTCCTCCTAACAGACTCCTCCCCCTAAGACAGAGACTCCTCCCCCTAAGAGACTCCTCCCCCTAAAATAGAGACACCTACCCCTAAGAGACTCCACCCCCTAAGACAGAGACTCCACCCTGAGGCAGAGACTCCTCCCCCTAAGAGACTCCTCCCACTGAGGAAGAGACTCCTCCCCCTAAGAAGGAGACTCCTCCCCCTAAGAGACTCCTCCCCCTAAGAGACTCCATCCCTAACAGACTCCTCCCACTGAGGAAGAGACTCCTCCCCCTGAGAGACTCCTCCCCTAAGACAGAGACTCCTCCCCCTAAAATAGAGACACCTCCCCCTAAGAGACTCCTCCCCCTAAGACAGAGACTCCACCCTGAGGCAGAGACTCCTCCCCCTAAGAGACTCCTCCCACTGAGGAAGACACTCCTCCCCCTAAGAAGGAGACTCCTCCCCCTAAGAGACTCCTCCCCCTAAGAGACTCCATCCCTAACAGACTCCTCCCCCTAAGACAGAGACTCCTCCCCCTGAGAGACTCCTCCCCTAAGACAGAGACTCCTCCCCCTAAGAGACTCCTCCCCTAACAGACTCCTCCCCCTAAGAGACTCCTCCCCCTAAGAGACTCCTCCCCTAAGAGACTCCTCCCCCTGAGAGACTCCTCCCACTGAGGAAGAGACTCCTCCCCTAAGAGACTCCTCCCACTGAGGAAGAGACTCCTCCCCCTATGACTCCTCCCCCTGAGGCAGAGACTCCTCCCCCTAAGACAGAGACTCCTCCCCCTAAGAGACTCCTCCCCCTGAGGCAGAGACTCCTCCCCCTAAGAGACTCCTCCCCTAAGACAGAGACTCCTCCCCCTGAGAGACTCCTCCCCTAAGACAGAGACTCCTCCCCTAAGACAGAGACTCCTCCCCCTAAGAGACTCCTCCCCTAAGAGACTCCTCCCACTGAGGAAGAGACTCCTCCCCCTATGACTCCTCCCCCTGAGGCAGAGACTCCTCCCCCTAAGACAGAGACTCCTCCCCCTAAGAGACTCCTCCCCCTGAGGCAGAGACTCCTCCCCCTAAGAAACTCCTCCCCTAAGACAGAGACTCCTCCCCCTAAGACAGAGACCCCTCCCCCTAAGAGACTCCTCCCACTGAGGCAGAGACTCCTCCCCCTGAGAGACTCCTCCCCCTAAGCCAGAGACTCCTCCCCCTAAGACAGAGACTCCTCCCCCTAAAATAGAGACTCCTCCCCCTAAGAAACTCCTCCCCTAAGACAGAGACTCCTCCCCTAAGACAGAGACTCCTCCCCTAACAGACTCCACCCCCTAAGAGACTCCTCCCACTGAGGAAGAGACTCCTCCCCCTAAAACAGAGACTCCTCCCCCTAACAGACTCCTTCCCCTAAGAGACTCCTCCCCCTAAGAGACTCCTCCCCCTAAGAGACTCCTCCCCCTATGACTCCTCCCCCTGAGGCAGAGACTCCACCCTGAGGCAGAGACTCCACCCCTAACAGACTCCTCCCACTGAGGAAGAGGCTCCTCCCCCTAAGAGACTCCACCCCCTAACAGACTCCACCCCTAACAGACTCCTCCCACTGAGGAAGAGACTCCTCCCCCTAAGAGACTCCTCCCACTGAGGAACAGACTCCTCCCCTTAAGAGACTCCTCCCCCTGAGGTAGAGACCCCTCCCCCTAAGAGACTCCTCCCCCTAAGACAGAGACTCCTCCCCCTGAGGCAGAGACTCCTCCCCTAAGAGACTCCTCCCACTGAGGAAGAGACTCCTCCCCTAAGAGACTCCTCCCCTAAGAGACTCCTCCTCCTAACAGACTCCTCCCCCTAAGACAGAGACTCCTCCCACTAAGACAGAGACTCCTCCCCCTAACAGACTCCACCCCCTAAGAGACTCCTCCCACTGAGGAAGAGACTCCTCCCCCTAAGAGACTCCAACCCCTAAGAGAATCCACCCCCTAACAGACTCCAACCCCTAAAATAGAGACTCCTCCCCCTAACAGAGTCCACCCCTAACAGACTCCTCCCCCTGAGAGACTCCTCCCACTGAGGAAGAGACTCCTCCTCCTAACAGACTCCTCCCCCTAAGACAGAAAGACAGAGACTCCACCCTGAGGCAGAGACTCCTCCCCCTAAGAGACTCCTCCCACTGAGGAAGAGACTCCTCCCCCTAAGAAGGAGACTCCTCCCCCTAAGAGACTCCTCCCCCTAAGAGACTCCATCCCTAACAGACTCCTCCCCCTAAGACAGAGACTCCTCCCCCTGAGAGACTCCTCCCCCTAAGAGACTCCTCCCCTAAGACAGAGACTCCTCCCCTAAGAGAGAGACTACTCCCACTGAGACAAAGACTCCTCCCCCTAACAGACTCCTCCCCCTAAGAGACTCCTCCCCCTAAAATAGAGACTCCTCCCCCTAAGAGACTCCTCCCCCTAACAGACTCCTCCCCCTAACAGACTCCTCCCCTAAGAGACTCCTCCCCCTAAGAAGGAGACTCCTCCCCCTAAGAGACTCCTCCCCCTAAGAGACTCCTCCCACTGAGGAAGAGACTCCTCCCCCTAAGAGACTCCATCCCTAACAGACTCCTCCCCCTAAGAAAGAGACTCCTCCCCCTGAGAGACTCCACCCCCTAAGAGACTCCACCCCCTAAGAGACTCCACCCCCTAAAAGACTCCACCCCTAACAGACTCCTCCCCCTGAGAGACTCCACCCCCTAAGAGACTCCACCCCCTAAGAGACTCCACCCCCTAAGAGACTCCACCCCCTAAAAGACTCCACCCCTAACAGACTCCTCCCCCTGAGCCAGAGACTCCTCCCCCTAAGACAGAGACTCCTCCCCCTAACAGACTCCTCCCCCTAAGAGACTCCTCCCCTAAGAGACTCCTCCCCCTGAGAGACTCCTCCCACTGAGGAAGAGACTCCTCCCCCTGAGGAAGATACTCCTCCCCTAAGAGACTCCTCCCACTGAGGAAGAGACTCCTCCCCCTATGACTCCTCCCCCTGAGGCAGAGACTCCTCCCCTAAGACAGAGACTCCTCCCCCTAAGACAGAGACCCCTCCCCCTAAGAGACTCCTCCCACTGAGGCAGAGACTCCTCCCCCTAAGACAGAGACTCCTCCCACTGAGGCAGAGACTCCTCCCCCTAAGACAGAGACTCCTCCCCCTAACAGACTCCTCCCCCTAAGCCAGAGACTCCTCCCCCTAAGAAACTCCTCCCCTAAGACAGAGACTCCTCCCCTAAGACAGAGACTCCTCCCCTAAGAGACTCCTCCTCCTAACAGACTCCTCCCCCTAAGACAGAGACTCCACCCTGAGGCAGAGACTCCTCCCCCTAAGAGACTCCTCCCACTGAGGAAGAGACTCCTCCCCCTAAGAAGGAGACTCCTCCCCCTAAGAGACTCCATCCCTAACAGACTCCTCCCCCTAAGACAGAGACTCCTCCCCCTGAGAGACTCCTCCCCTAAGACAGAGACTCCTCCCCTAAGACAGAGACTCCTCCCCCTAAGAGACTCCTCCCCCTAAGAGACTCCTCCCCTAAGAGAGAGACTACTCCCACTGAGACAAAGACTCCTCCCCCTAACAGACTCCTCCCCCTAAGAGACTCCTCCCCCTAAAATAGAGACTCCTCCCCCTAAGAGACTCCTCCCCCTAAGAGACTCCTCCCCCTAACAGACTCCTCCCCCTGAGAGACTCCTCCCCCTAAGACAGAGACTCCTCCCCCTAAAATAGAGACTCCTCCCCCTAAGAAACTCCTCCCCTAAGACAGAGACTCCTCCCCTAAGACAGAGACTCCTCCCCTAAGAGACTCCTCCTCCTAACAGACTCCTCCCCCTAAGACAGAGACTCCACCCTGAGGCAGAGACTCCTCCCCCTAAGAGACTCCTCCCACTGAGGAAGAGACTCCTCCCCCTAAGAAGGAGACTCCTCCCCCTAAGAGACTCCTCCCCCTAAGAGACTCCATCCCTAACAGACTCCTCCCCCTAAGACAGAGACTCCTCCCCCTGAGAGACTCCTCCCCTAAGACAGAGACTCCTCCCCTAAGACAGAGACTCCTCCCCCTAAGAGACTCCTCCCCCTAAGAGACTCCTCCCCTAAGAGAGAGACTACTCCCACTGAGACAAAGACTCCTCCCCCTAAGAGACTCCTCCCCCTAAGAGACTCCTCCCACTGAGGAAGAGACTCCTCCTCCTAACAGACTCCTCCCCCTAAGACAGAGACTCCTCCCCCTAAGAGACTCCTCCCCCTAAAATAGAGACACCTACCCCTAAGAGACTCCACCCCCTAAGACAGAGACTCCACCCTGAGGCAGAGACTCCTCCCCCTAAGAGACTCCTCCCACTGAGGAAGAGACTCCTCCCCCTAAGAAGGAGACTCCTCCCCCTAAGAGACTCCTCCCCCTAAGAGACTCCATCCCTAACAGACTCCTCCCACTGAGGAAGAGACTCCTCCCCCTGAGAGACTCCTCCCCTAAGACAGAGACTCCTCCCCCTAAGAGACTCCTCCCCCTAAAATAGAGACACCTCCCCCTAAGAGACTCCTCCCCCTAAGACAGAGACTCCACCCTGAGGCAGAGACTCCTCCCCCTAAGAGACTCCTCCCACTGAGGAAGACACTCCTCCCCCTAAGAAGGAGACTCCTCCCCCTAAGAGACTCCTCCCCCTAAGAGACTCCATCCCTAACAGACTCCTCCCCCTAAGACAGAGACTCCTCCCCCTGAGAGACTCCTCCCCTAAGACAGAGACTCCTCCCCCTAAGAGACTCCTCCCCTAACAGACTCCTCCCCCTAAGAGACTCCTCCCCCTAAGAGACTCCTCCCCTAAGAGACTCCTCCCCCTGAGAGACTCCTCCCACTGAGGAAGAGACTCCTCCCCTAAGAGACTCCTCCCACTGAGGAAGAGACTCCTCCCCCTATGACTCCTCCCCCTGAGGCAGAGACTCCTCCCCCTAAGACAGAGACTCCTCCCCCTAAGAGACTCCTCCCCCTGAGGCAGAGACTCCTCCCCCTAAGAGACTCCTCCCCTAAGACAGAGACTCCTCCCCCTGAGAGACTCCTCCCCTAAGACAGAGACTCCTCCCCTAAGACAGAGACTCCTCCCCCTAAGAGACTCCTCCCCTAAGAGACTCCTCCCACTGAGGAAGAGACTCCTCCCCCTATGACTCCTCCCCCTGAGGCAGAGACTCCTCCCCCTAAGACAGAGACTCCTCCCCCTAAGAGACTCCTCCCCCTGAGGCAGAGACTCCTCCCCCTAAGAAACTCCTCCCCTAAGACAGAGACTCCTCCCCCTAAGACAGAGACCCCTCCCCCTAAGAGACTCCTCCCACTGAGGCAGAGACTCCTCCCCCTGAGAGACTCCTCCCCCTAAGCCAGAGACTCCTCCCCCTAAGCCAGAGACTCCTCCCCCTAAAATAGAGACTCCTCCCCCTAAGAAACTCCTCCCCTAAGACAGAGACTCCTCCCCTAAGACAGAGACTCCTCCCCTAAGAGACTCCTCCTCCTAACAGACTCCTCCCCCTAAGACAGAGACTCCTCCCCCTAAGACAGAGACTCCTCCCCTAAGACAGAGACTCCTCCCCTAAGAGACTCCTCCTCCTAACAGACTCCTCCCCCTAAGACAGAGACTCCTCCCCCTAAGACAGAGACTCCTCCCCCTAAGAGACTTCTCCCCCTGAGGCAGAGACTCCTCCCCCTAAGAGACTCCTCCCCTAAGACAGAGACTCCTCCCCCTGAGAGACTCCTCCCCTAAGACAGAGACTCCTCCCCTAAGACAGAGACTCCTCCCCCTAACAGACTCCACCCCCTAAGAGACTCCTCCCACTGAGGAAGAGACTCCTCCCCCTAAAACAGAGACTCCTCCCCCTAACAGACTCCTTCCCCTAAGAGACTCCTCCCCCTAAGAGACTCCTCCCCCTAAGAGACTCCTCCCCCTAAGAGACTCCTCCCCCTATGACTCCTCCCCCTGAGGCAGAGACTCCACCCTGAGGCAGAGACTCCACCCCTAACAGACTCCTCCCACTGAGGAAGAGGCTCCTCCCCCTAAGAGACTCCACCCCCTAACAGACTCCACCCCTAACAGACTCCTCCCACTGAGGAAGAGACTCCTCCCCCTAAGAGACTCCTCCCACTGAGGAACAGACTCCTCCCCCTAAGAGACTCCTCCCCCTGAGACAGAGACTCCTCCCCCTAACAGACTCCTCCCCCTAAGAGACTCCTCCCCTAAGAGACTCCTCCCCTAAGAGACTCCTCCCCCTGAGAGACTCCTCCCACTGAGGAAGAGACTCCTCCCCTAAGAGACTCCTCCCACTGAGGAAGAGACTCCTCCCCCTATGACTCCTCCCCCTGAGGCAGAGACTCCTCCCCCTAAGACAGAGACTCCTCCCCCTAAGAGACTCCTCCCCCTGAGGCAGAGACTCCTCCCCCTAAGAGACTCCTCCCCTAAGACAGAGACTCCTCCCCCTGAGAGACTCCTCCCCTAAGACAGAGACTCCTCCCCTAAGACAGAGACTCCTCCCCCTAAGAGACTCCTCCCCTAAGAGACTCCTCCCACTGAGGAAGAGACTCCTCCCCCTATGACTCCTCCCCCTGAGGCAGAGACTCCTCCCCCTAAGACAGAGACTCCTCCCCCTAAGAGACTCCTCCCCCTGAGGCAGAGACTCCTCCCCTAAGAGACTCCTCCCACTGAGGAAGAGACTCCTCCCCCTATGACTCCTCCCCCTGAGGCAGAGACTCCTCCCCCTAAGACAGAGACTCCTCCCCCTAAGAGACTCCTCCCCCTGAGGCAGAGACTCCTCCCCCTAAGACAGAGACCCCTCCCCCTAAGAGACTCCTCCCACTGAGGCAGAGACTCCTCCCCCTAACAGACTCCTCCCCCTAAGCCAGAGACTCCTCCCCCTAAGACAGAGACTCCTCCCCCTAAGCCAGAGACTCCTCCCCCTAAGCCAGAGACTCCTCCCCCTAAGACAGAGACTCCTCCCCCTAAGACAGAGACTCCTCCCCCTAAAATAGAGACTCCTCCCCCTAAGACAGAGACCCCTCCCCCTAAGAGACTCCTCCCACTGAGGCAGAGACTCCTCCCCCTAACAGACTCCTCCCCCTAAGACAGAGACTCCTCCCCTAAGACAGAGACTCCTCCCCTAAGAGACTCCTCCTCCTAACAGACTCCTCCCCCTAAGACAGAGACTCCACCCTGAGGCAGAGACTCCTCCCCCTAAAAGACTCCTCCCACTGAGGAAGAGACTCCTCCCCCTAAGAAGGAGACTCCTCCCCCTAAGAGACTCCTCCCCCTAAGAGACTCCATCCCTAACAGACTCCTCCCCCTAAGACAGAGACTCCTCCCCCTGAGAGACTCCTCCCCTAAGACAGAGACTCCTCCCCTAAGACAGAGACTCCTCCCCCTAAGAGACTCCTCCCCCTAAGAGACTCCTCCCCTAAGAGAGAGACTACTCCCACTGAGACAAAGACTCCTCCCCCTAACAGACTCCTCCCCCTAAGAGACTCCTCCCCCTAAAATAGAGACTCCTCCCCCTAAGAGACTCCTCCCCCTAAGAGACTCCTCCCCCTAACAGACTCCTCCCCTAAGAGACTCCTCCCCCTAAGAAGGAGACTCCTCCCCCTAAGAGACTCCTCCCCCTAAGAGACTCCATCCCTAACAGACTCCTCCCCCTAAGACAGAGACTCCTCCCCCTGAGAGACTCCTCCCCTAAGACAGAGACTCCTCCCCTAAGACAGAGACTCCTCCCCCTAAGAGACTCCTCCCCCTAAGAGACTCCTCCCCTAAGAGAGAGACTACTCCCACTGAGACAAAGACTCCTCCCCCTAACAGACTCCTCCCCCTAAGAGACTCCTCCCCCTAAAATAGAGACTCCTCCCCCTAAGAGACTCCTCCCCCTAAGAGACTCCTCCCCCTAACAGACTCCTCCCCTAAGAGACTCCTCCCCCTAAGAAGGAGACTCCTCCCCCTAAGAGACTCCTCCCCCTAAGAGACTCCATCCCTAACAGACTCCTCCCCCTAAGACAGAGACTCCTCCCCCTGAGAGACTCCACCCCCTAAGAGACTCCACCCCCTAAGAGACTCCACCCCCTAAAAGACTCCACCCCTAACAGACTCCTCCCCCTGAGAGACTCCTCCCACTGAGGAAGAGACTCCTCCTCCTAACAGACTCCTCCCCCTAAGACAGAGACTCCTCCCCCTAAGAGACTCCTCCCCCTAAAATAGAGACACCTCCCCCTAAGAGACTCCTCCCCCTAAGAGACTCCATCCCCTAACAGACTCCTCCCCCTAAGCCAGAGACTCCTCCCCCTAAGACAGAGACTCCTCCCCCTAACAGACTCCTCCCCCTAAGAGACTCCTCCCCTAAGAGACTCCTCCCCTAAGAGACTCCTCCCCCTGAGAGACTCCTCCCACTGAGGAAGAGACTCCTCCCCTAAGAGACTCCTCCCACTGAGGAAGAGACTCCTCCCCCTATGACTCCTCCCCCTGAGGCAGAGACTCCTCCCCCTAAGACAGAGACTCCTCCCCCTAAGAGACTCCTCCCCCTGAGGCAGAGACTCCTCCCCCTAAGAGACTCCTCCCCTAAGACAGAGACTCCTCCCCCTAAGACAGAGACCCCTCCCCCTAAGAGACTCCTCCCACTGAGGCAGAGACTCCTCCCCCTGAGAGACTCCTCCCACTGAGGCAGAGACTCCTCCCCCTAAGACAGAGACTCCTCCCCCTGAGACAGAGACTCCTCCCCCTAAGAGACTCCTCCCCCTAAGAGACTCTTCCCCCTGAGGCAGAGACTCCTCCCCCTAAGAGACTCCTCCCACTGAGGCAGAGACTCCTCCCCCTGAGAGACTCCTCCCACTGAGGCAGAGACTCCTCCCCCTATGACAGACACTCCTCCCCCTGAGACAGAGACTCCTCCCCCTAAGACAGAGACTCCTCCCCCTGAGAGACTCCTCCCCCTGAGACAGAGACTCCTCAGTGGGAGTGCTAGTGCACGTGTGTAAGTGTGTGCACGTGTGTGTGCACGTGTGTAGGTGCACGTGCTAGTGCACGTTTATGCGTGTGCACGTGCGTGTGCACGTTTATGCGTGTGCACGCGTGTGTCTAAGTGTGTGCACGTGTGTAGTAGCATGTGCACGTGTGTGCACGTGTGTGCGCATGTGTGTGAACGTGCTAGTGCACGTGTGTGTAAGTGTGTTTGTGCATGTGTGTGTGTGCAAGTGTGTGCACGTGTGTAGGTGTACGTGCGTGCACGTGTGTAGGTGTGTGTGTGTGTGTGTGTGCACGTGTGTAGGTGCACGTGTGTGTGCATATGTGTATTAATGTGCACGTGCTAGTGCACGTGTGTGTGCATATGTGTATGCATGTGCACGAGTGTGTGTGCACGTTAATGCGTGTGCGCGTGTGTGCACGTGCTAGTGCACGTGCGTGTGCACATGTGTGCATATGTGTATTAATGTGCACGTGCTAGTGCACGTGTGTGTGCACGTTTATGCGTGTGCACGCGTGTAGGTGCACGTGCGTGTGTACGTGTGGGCTCAAACATTGAGCTGTCGGAACAAAGGGTGAATTTAATCTGGAACAAAGACATTTCGGACGAGTGGGCTGTAGGATCAATGGGAAATTTTCGGAATATTGACGGGTCGGACCAAAGGGGCGTCGGAGAAATGACATGTTACCAAAAACGGACAGGACTTGGGCTCCAGGAAAAGCCAAAAACCTGTTTTCACCAGTACAATTAGTCAATAACTCCTGGAACTTTGGATTACAGACAACTTTGGAACTTGGACCACGGAGAAACTTTCCCACTGCGCGCTGGATGACAGCGGGAACTGTCGCCATTACACGCGGACAATTGTTAGACAAAGGAAGAAAGGAACCACTCGTTTGAGGGTATGTACGGCAAAATGCCAGAAGATTAGGAACTTTTTCGTTGGAGAAAAATATTTGGATTATTTAGAAGCTAGTTTGGTTGGTGTTTTTTTGTGAGTTAATTAACGACCAAACAATTGGAAGCAGCAAACGCAGTTTATTTTTGGAAGGAAACCCGACATTTAAGTTTGAAAGGAAAGGAAAAACACACACAAATCATTTTTTAACCAAAAATCTGTATTTCGTCTTAACTCCGGAAAAGAAGGCTATTCCTGGGTTTCTTTCTCAAACAAGCCGACCCCGCCGATTTCAGCGTGGCGTGCGGCAGCGAGACAACGGCAGTTTTAACGCCGGTTATCAGGCGGTGTGTTCTACTTGGCTTTTCACACCGGACAGTCCGCGGCCGCGGTAGTTCCGCTCCAGCCCTGTCTGCATTCCCCATTCATTTCAACGGGACACCGCCGGCCGCTGCCGTCCAAATTCCGCTCGAGTTCTATTTTCCAAAAGCAGCGCGAGACGGAGGCGTCTCCCGCGCCGCTACCGCCCGACTACCGCTGCGTCTGTGCGCAAGGAGAACCGGGCTCCAGGCCCACCATCAGCACCTGTGTACCCACACTTAAGCACCCCTCCCCGGCCTAACGATCCAGTCCGCACCCCCTGGAGCTCCACGCCCCTGGTACCGTAAAAAAAAAGAAAAAAAGAACCGGGCTCCAGGCCCTCCATCCACACCTGTGTACCCACACTTAAGCACCCCTCCCCGGCCTAACGATCCAGTCCGCACCCCCTGGAGCTCCACGCCCCTGGTACTATAAAAAAAAAAAAAAGAACCGGGCTCCAGGCCCTCCATCCGCACCTGTGTACCCACACTTAAGCACCCCTCCCCGGCCTAACGATCCAGTCCGCACCCCCTGGAGCTCCACGCCCCTGGTACTATAAAAAAAAAAAAGAACCGGGCTCCAGGCCCTCCATCCGCACCTGTGTACCCACACTTAAGCACCCCTCCCCGGCCTAACGATCCAGTCCGCACCGCCTGGAGCTCCACGCCCCTGGTACTATAAAACACTGAAATTTTTTTAAGTCACCAGGCTGCCTGGTCCAGGCACACTCACCCGAACTCAAGCAGCCCTTCCCGGGCATGGACTCTGGTCCTTCCCGACCGGAGCTCCATGTAATTTTTTTTTTTTTTTTTTTAAGAGTCCCCAGGCTCCAGGGCCTCTGGCCCCACACACTCACCCCCACTCAAGCACACTCTGCCCCGGCCTCAGGGACTCTGCCAATCCCTGAGTCTCGTGCCCCCGGTACTACACCATTCCCTCGTGAGAGGGTCGGGTCCGGCCGACAAAAGCTTGGATCGAGGGCTGACTTTCAACAGATCGCAGCGAGGTAGCTGCTCTGCTACGTACGAAACCCTGACCCAGAATCAGGGCGTCTGCAAGTGATTTGGCAGCAGGTTCTCCACAAACATGCGGTGCGCGATAGGAGAGGGGCGACTTAGAGGAACTGTTTTGAAGTTTATTGGACATTGAAATATCTGAAAGAAAGAAAAGTATTATTTTTGGGACTTTTTGGAACTTTATTTTGAACAATGGCCGATTCAAATGAGCCTCAGACCGAGACGCCTGTCGAGGACATGGAGGACGAAGTGACGCGTGTGCGCAGGGCAAGGACAAATGTCTCCCATTACGAGGAGAATCAAATGATTTCATGGCAGACAAAGAATTCCTTGAAGAAGTGAAGCTAAATATGACGAGGTTGAATGAGTTTTTTTAATCGGCCATTGTTCTAAATAAAGTGTAACCCCTGTCCCAGCAGCAAAGTCTGACCCATCGTGTCTCTCAGCATGCTGACGTCACTGCTGATGTGTGACAGCCGGCTAACGAGGCGTTGCCCCGGTAACAGGAGCGCGTGCGGCTCGCCTGTGTCTCTGACAGGTGCGCTCACTTTGGCTTCTTAAAACTGCACTCTATAACTTTGACTGCGCTCGACTGTCTCCAACAAACGGGTCGCTGCTCAGAAAGTAAAAGTCGTGTCCAAATCATTCTTGAA
The DNA here is from genome assembly GCF_027942865.1 of Odontesthes bonariensis. NCBI lineage: Eukaryota > Metazoa > Chordata > Actinopteri > Atheriniformes > Atherinopsidae > Odontesthes > Odontesthes bonariensis. Next base: position 38,678,528 of record NC_134510.1, read on the forward strand.
CCGTCAGCGCCCCAAGAGACGGCAGAAGCCAGCGGTGTCCTTTTCATCCGGCTACTATGTGCGGCTCGTTTCTTATGGCAGTTTTAAAATCATTTTTCACCTGAATTTGATGACTTTAAGCCTTTATAATGGAAATGGAGAGGCGACCTCTGGACTCAGAGGCAATTTGTAAGAAAAATGTGCGGCAGAGCTCAATGAGTGTGACTAAACCGAGCATAAGGAGAGAGCCCAGCCATGTGAGCGGTGAGATGCAAAGCACAGAGGAAATTCTAAAGAAAAAAAGAATCGAGGATAAAGTGTGCGAGAGGGAGTGCTGCATGGTGTATATCGCTGACACTGACGGGGCTGGATAATTGTAGCTTACTGTGGAAACTCCGGTGAGTGATATCAATGATATGTGAAGCTAATTTATTAAGCTTTTATTTTACAATTTATAATTATTTTTATTTTTTTTAAATGTTTTTTTAACTATGTATTCATATTGTGATATGGACCATGCACTTGTGTCTGATATAAATATTGAATTCAATAATGGCTAGCAAGATCGTTTGCTGGTGTATTTAAAAAAAAAAACAAAAAAAAAAAAACATGTTGTTGCACTATTTTTGTATATTTTAAAGCAAAAAGAGGGAGAGAAAAAAAGGTCGTTTGCTAGCAAGATCGTCTGCTAGCAAGATTGTTTGCTAGCAAGATCGTCTGCTAGCAAGATTGTTTGCTAGCAAGGTCGTCTGCTAGCAAGATTGTTTGCTAGCAAGATTGTTTGCTAGCAAGATTGTTTGCTAGCAAGATCGTCTGCTAGCAAGATGTCAGTAGTCTTTAGTCTTGAGCTCTGTAGTCATGCTATCCCTCATTGAAATCCTATTAATTTATTTGTGTTTTAATTTTATTCAAGTGTATCTATTTATAGTTACCTGTTACTAAAACCTTCTTATTATTTTGGTCCGGTCGAAGTGGGTGGTGTTCTGTGTGTTTTTTTTTTTTAAAAGAAAAGAAAAGATAAATCTTATGTAACCTTCCCGATAAGTCTTTGTCACTACTCTTGTTTCTTTTTCTCAATAAAAAGATTTATAAAAAAAACAAACAAAAAAGAAACCTGCTCAATACCTGTTTCTGTTAGACTGAATATATCTTTATTTTTGTTCTCTTCACAGGACATGCGAGCGGCTCTGGAGGAGAAGGAGCACCTGCTGACGGAGGTGGAGAAAGAGCGGGGCCTGTGGAGACAGCGGGATGGGGCCTTCGCTGCTCTGCTGCAGGAGAAGGAGGCTCTGATCCAGGACCTCCAACAGCAGCTGGATGTGTGTCAGACAGATGTGGAGGTAATCCAGGTCCCACTGTCGGGCTAACGTCGTCTTCTTTTTTTTTTTTTTTGGCCACATCGGAGAAATGTTTTAGAGGATAATTCTTTCAGATTTTTGTTGTTGTTGAATTAAACAAGCAATCCGACACCTTGGATAGTTTTCACTGAGTGTTTGCTCCAGTCAGTGTTGGGCTTTAGCTGGTTGGATTAGGGGAGATGTAACATCCATCTGCAGCCTTCTGATGTGACTGAGAGCAGAGCAGCGAGTTCACCCTTATCTCCTGTAAAGCCGAGTGTTCCTGCAGCTCCAGCTGCTGCATCTTTGTTGGTCCATCACGTTATTTGCATGTTGTGAAGTGTTTTAATGCATTTATACATGAACTTGGCAGCCATGTTACCCCACAGGCAGAAGATATGAATCCAGATCAGCTGCATGTTTCTGCATGACTCAGTGAAAGTAATCTGAGGGAAAATGTTTTTCTGCTGATCCCCAGACAAAGATTGAGTGTTAAAGTGTCCCATTATCTCAGTGATGAATGATTAAATGACCAAAGAAGCCAGAAGTTAATGTTTGTGCTCAAACAAACCTTCAGATCAGCATCTGAGTGCAGATTACAGTCTGAATCTGTCCAGTATGTTTCTATGTATGAATGTTTTTATTTATGTTTCAATGTATGAATGTTTTTATTTATGTTTCTATGTATGTATGTTTTTATGTATGTCTGTATGTATGTGTGAACACGCTAATCTGAGCTGTAAATGGTTTTGTGTCTCTGAGTCCTGCAGTCCTCCGTGAGTCCGTCTGAGCTGAGCTTGGTCGGTAAACATTGACTTTGGTGACCGCAAACGTGTCATTTTCCCCCAGGCTCTCTCCGGCTCTGCGATTGGTCGGCAGTCGGCTGAGACGGCAGCGTCGTTGAAAGACCGAGTGGAGCACAGCGCCACCTTGTGTCAGGAGGTCACCAAACTCACCGCAGCCCTGCAGGAGTACCAGGACACGGTGCAGGTGAGAAATCAAAGTTTTACCCGTCTGACGGAAACCTGATAAACAAAAAGCTGCAGACCTGAAGCAGGACGATTACTCCACCTGCTTCCAGGTGCGGGGCTGAAGCATTTTACTGCCGCCTCTGACCTCTGGGGCTTTCTTTTTCCCCACCAGGTTCAGCAGGAGAGTCACAGTCAGACGGTGTCCTCTCTGAAGGCTCAGCTCAGAGACGCTCAGCAGGAGCTGAGGAGGACGGAGAAGGAGAAGAAGGAGGCTGACAGAGGCCGGCGAAACGGCCGAGAGGACGGCGAGCGGGAGGAGAGGAAGCTGAAGGACAGCCTGCAGAAGAGAGACAAACTCATAGAGGTAAGGTGCTCAAAGCTGTGGCAGCAGAGCAGGAAGCTTCAGAGCCGTTTACCCGTCGTAGTTTCCTGCTATCGACTGTAGAAATGATCAAATAGTTTCTATGAAATGTGTTTTTCTTTTTTTTTTTTTTAAATGTGTTTATTGATTTTCCTTTTTCAACAAAAACACAAAACTCAAGCAACACACAACGACTCAGTTACAACCAATCAGTATCCATATCAGTAAAGACAGTAAAAAAGAAGTACATAAATGGGTCAATAAAAGAAAAGAAGAGCACCAGACTTTTACAAAATAAAAGCCTGTGAGCAACAGACTTTTACAGAATAAAATAAATAATAAAACCTGCGCTAATGCGCGCTAAAATATGTATCGGCGTTAAATAATTAACGGGTTAACGCGATAATAACGAGTTAACTCGCCCGGCCCTATAAACTATATATGACAGCAAATGAATTTTTAATGCACTTAAAGGAAGGAACACAAACGGATGTCTATTGAATGACCCCCTGTTGACAGACTCAAAACCGAACACTCCGTGCACTCAAAGCCAATGAAGTTGTGTGTTTATTTTTGTCTTTATTTATGTGTTTATTTTTCTTCACTGTAGCGAATCCTGCAGGACTCTGAGGAGCGGGACCATCTGCTCCGAGAGCTGCAGCAGAACCTGCAGAACAAACGTGAGCCGGCGATGGGCGTCAAACACACACTGTGACGGAGGAGGGCCGAGCGGTGCGGACCACGTGCACACCACGTGCACACCACGTGCACACTCTGCACAGGAAGGAGGAATACTTTGCACTTTTTCCGAACCACCGTTTTGCCTCCTGAACGCATTTATCGTTGTGATCGTTGGATCTATTTATAGTTTTCTTCCCACATTCATACGGTTTGTGTTTGCAGACCTGCTTTTTGGGGACTTGAGCTGAGGGAAAGTTGAATTTTCCACAGTTACAACTGAACTTCCTGCATCGCATCAGGGATTTCAGCCTCATTGTTTTCAGTATGTGGTGTCAGGCTTGTTATAGCTGGATGTTTGGTACGTGATCTGCAAATGACTGTATTCAGTTCAATTAGAATGTCATTCTTAGGCAGGGATTTGCTTTCATGCAGTGGGAACATTTCTAACTGGGATTATTGTTTAGTTGCTGTTCTGATGTTGCTTTAAGGAGCTCTTTGCAGGAGTGTTTCTTTTTGCTTTTTGTTTCCAGTGCCAGCACAAGTTTAGGGGCAAAGCTACAACCAAAGTAAAATTTTAGCTGCTTTAAGTTTCTGCTTTTTATGCGTCTCCTTTTTCCTTTTATTCTGGACTCATTCCTGGTGTTTACATGTCTGTATTTTTGGTCTGGGACTTCTTACGGGAGATATTTTCAATTCTTTTTTTTCTTTTTTTTTTTAGCTCAAGAGAAATAAACTCTGTGATGCAAAAAAGACTTTGGTCTTCAGACCCAGTTATTTCAGCAATCAGCACCCAGGCACCATGATAAAAGATGAGTGAAAACCCCGTTTCCAGAATATTTAGAAGTTTTTTAAAATGCAACAAAAAGTCAAACTGTTTGTTTGTTTGTTTGTTCATTCGTTTGGGCCTAAGTCTAAAAAAACATGATTTTCAGATTGTTCACTGAGTAACTTAATTGAGTCTGAAGCAGCAACACTCAGTAAAAGCTGTTCCAGAGTCCATCAGCTTCCTTTAATGACTCTTTTTAACGCTCTGGGAACTGAGGACACTGATTTGTTGCAGTTTTTCAGAGGAATCTGGGTCCATTCCTGCTGAATCCAACGTTTCAGCTGCTCAGCAGCCTTGCAAAGCTTAACTCAGTTCATATCCAAATGTCCTGACATCTTCTATTAGAGTTCACTGATCTAATTCATAATGAATTCTCCAGCCGACCTGGCCCAGATTCAGCAAAACGGGGCCCAAACCATGTGGCTACCACCACCATGCTTCACATGTGGGATCGGGCTCTTTGGCGCGAATGTAACTTTCTCCAAACAGAAAATCTAATCATCCATCTTTTTTTTTTTTTTTTTCTTTAAAGCAACCTTCTAGTTTAACCATATTCTTAAAAAAAAAAAAAAAAAACTGCACACACTCACACTTGGCTGTCGTACCAGCAATTGGTAACTTCTGACTTTAATTTAACTTAATCTTTCATTTAATATAATTAATAATTTAATAATAATTTATTTTATTTTATTAATAATTCAATTTAATCTTAATCGATTTTGTTGTATTTTATTGCTTTCACTGTTCTTTTATTGTTTTTATTTGTTTTTACTTCTTCTCTTTATTTATTACCTGCTTTAAAGCACTTTGGTACACCGTAAGGATTGTCTGTAAAGGGCTGTATAAATAAAGTACATTTACATTTTTGCAGAAATTAGCAAATTTAACAGCCATCACAGACTTCCAAGAACCAGGGTAAACCTGTACGGTGGGTTGATTGATCCGCTGAAAGAAGGTATTTGCTCTCTGCATATGGATGAGAGTTATGTTGTGCTCTTTTTACCCACCGTGATTATTTCCTGTACCACTTCTCTCACTACACTGCCTATAATCACACCCGTTGAAGACGGTTTAAACGGATATCTTCAATCGAGCCCTCAGCCACCACTTCTCAGCACAAAGTAATATATTTTATAAATCAAATCAAATCAAATTTATTTGTAGCACATTTCATGTACAAAACAGTTCAAAGTGCTTTACATAAAATAAAAGCATTACAGCAGGGAGTGGAAGAAGCATTAAAATTACATAAAAGAATATAAAGAGAAACAAATAAAATAATTTAAATGATTAAAAACAAGCAACAGTCCAGATAAATTCCAAGATATCGTGCAGACTTCATGCATAGACACATGAGAACAGAAATGTTTTTAACCTGGATTTAAAAATGTCTCCATTGGGTGAAAGTTTAATCTCCAAAATTCCAAAATAAAATCTCCAAGTTTTATATCCAAAATGTTCATTTTTTGTCACATTTTCATTTAATTTAATTATTTTTTTGTTCAAACTGATTTACTTCTGTTGTAAAACTTTCACATGAGGAGGAAAGAGAAACAAAGCTGAGTGAGTGCTCCGTCTTCTCCTCATTGTCCAATCACCGATCAGCTCCGAGTCTCTGGTTACCCCACGTGTTGCCATGGAGATGATACTTTACACAGAATTACCCCCCTGGATGCTTCTCTGGTTAAAAAACGCGATCATCTCATTTAAAGCTGTCCACAGTGGTTCTGTCCGTGTGCAACATGATGCCGGTTCCCCTCGGCTCGGTCACCATCGGACCGCAGTCCTGGCGCGACGGGACGGCCCGGTCCATCCGGCGGGCGGAGAGCCTGGTCCGGCAGACTCGGGCCGGTCGCTCCGCGGCTGGCGGCCGGCCCCGGAGCGTGAGTTTCGCCCCAATGCGCGCGAACGGCACCGCAGAAACGGACGAATATAAAAACACAGCAGAGGAAGCCGGACTGAGACGGGACCCCATCTGTAAAAATAAGACGGGGAGGCCCCAAACTGCAGGAGCCAGGGTGAGAAAAACCGTTTACAGAGAGAGGCCTGGGTTATGGTCACTTTGGAAATAATGTTTTTATTTTCATGTCAACTTTGCAATGTGGAGTAGGACCGGAGTTCCCAGCCTTGGGTTTGGGGCTCTTTCAGGGGACAGGGAACCAGAAAAATCCCCTCAAAATGTTGATGTATTGTTAGGGCTGGGCAACGATTAAATGTTTAATCTAATTAATCGCATGATTTCCCTGATTAATCGCGATTAATCTCATTTGTACGCAAAATCCAAAAATGAATCCAAAAGTAGTGTATAGCTTTTAGCATTTAGCTTTATTTTAAATGTGCTGCCATATGAATGAAAGTGCCATAACATTTGTTGTGCAAACACACTTTTAACATCAGCATCTTTCTGTAGTTTTTATGTAGAAGCCTCGCTCCACTGTCTGTTTCCTTGAATGACTTGCTGCTATCAGTTGTGTGTTTTGCCTTTAAGTGATATTTTAGACTGGAACTACTACGCTGAGAAGACAATTCAACTTGGCAGAGTTTACAGATGACTTTGGTTCTGTCGACTCCGCCGTCTGGAAGAACTTTAACATGAAAATGGCCGAGTAAAAGTTCCGTACCCTTCTCCATGTTTGGTGGATCCACCGATTACTTTCTTTTCCTGTTCCACAACAGACAGCAACAGACTTTTACAGAATAAAAGCCTGTGAGCAACAGACTTTTACAAAATAAAAGCCTGTGAGCAACAGACTTTTACAAAATAAAAGCCTGTGAGCAACAGACTTTAACAATAATAAAATAAATTTAAAAATTAAAAAAAAAAATAAAAAATGCGTTAATGCGCGATGAAATATTTATCTGCATTAAATAATTAGCTAGTTAACGCGATAATAACGAGTTAACTCGCCCAGCCCTACATATTGTAGCTAAACACATATAACTGGCTTTGAGGAGCAAAGATATTCAGGGGATCTCCAGTTTGTTCACAAATGTGTTTGAATCTAATTTAATCTCACCCATTTATTTTGTCATTTGACTTTGACATTAAAGGGACAGTTCGCCTCTTTTGACATGAAGCTGTATGACATCCCATATCAGCAACATCATTTCTGAACATCTTCTTACCCCCTGCTGCGTCCTGTGAGCAGAGTTCCAGCCTCGTTTTGGTGTTGATGAAGGTAGTCCGGCTAGTTGGCTGGGGCTTAAAAAATAAAGCGTTTTGCTTCTCAAAACAATATGCGTTCAACAGAGTAATACATTTGCATCACAAAATGGTTCTCCGGGAAAAAGTCAGACCTCACAATCTCTTGGCGCTATTTTCTCTCCCTTCGTATCACTGCCTGCTGTGAAAATAATTGAAAACTTGGTGGTTATGATCAGAACTGAAGTGGAATAAAAGATTTATGAAAAAAAGTGGAAAAAAATATTAATATATTATGTTTTTAGGTCGTTTTAAAAGGGGACAAAAATGTCCCTTTTCAGAAATTGAATCTTTTTTAAATCAGATATAGCAAAAAATTTAAAAATCCCTAAAAATCAATGTTGTTGCTGATCATTGACATATCCCAGACCATAATTATCCCCAGTCAATAATTTCACTTTGCATTCTATATATTGAAAATATAGCAGTTTTTGTGGGTTTTTTTTGGTTTTTTTACAGAAATTGGCGTTTACATCATATAAACCAGTATTTAAAGGGTTAAATTTTTGAAAACAATTGAAAACTTTGTAGCTATGATCAGAACTGAAGTGGAATAAAAGATCTATGAAAAAAAAAGCGGGAAAAATATTAACATATGATGTTTTTAAGTTGTTTTAGAAAAAACTTAAGGGGACACAAGGGGAAATTTTCTGAAATGTCCCCTTTCATAAATCAAGTTGCGTTTTAAATCAGGTATGAGGGTTAAGGAACTTGACAATGTGTGATTTTTTTTTCTATTTAAACATGCTTTTTAAAATTCTGTAAAAAGTTCCCATCCGGCTCCCGGAGGACATCTGTGGTCCCGTTCCCGCCTGCCAGCCTGCGGGAGCACTGTGCTGCAGCCAGCGTGGCTGTGGCCGGCGGTTACATGCGGAGGGTGCGGGAGGTTGAGGGGCAGCTGCGCCGGCAGGCCGGCCGGGTCACCGAGGAGGGCACCAAGCTGGAGAGGGAGCGGGGTCGCCTGGAGAGGACGCTGCGCAGCATCACCACCAACCTGACCGTCAACAGGAGGAGCTCGGAGGGCAGGAGCAGGAGGCCATCCACCGCTGAGACGGTGAGACTAAAGCCGGGACTTCCCCCGCAGACACACGCAAGCCACAAAACTGTCCAACGTGCGTCATAACATCATCATGCAACATCAAACCCGGGTCGCATCCTTCCAGGAAGGCTGAGTATTGCATGTGTGGCCTGTTGCAGATGAGAGACGGCGCTGATGGCTTGTTGCTGTGGGAGAGAAAAGAGCTGGTGGAGTTGAAACGGGATCTGGAGGGAGCGTTGAGAAGCACACTGACCCAGCTCCAGGTGATCCATGACATCACTGCTCTGTTTTCATCTTGTTTTTCAACACGCCTACCTATAGGCCACTGTAATTTCTTACACCAAATAAATAGTGTCGGGTTCCATGGCAGAGGAAAAACGAGAAACAATATCCTATTCTGCCTTTTATAGCCTATGTACTAAACTGTCTTAGGCATTATAAATGGGTAAAATGTGGGTAGGTTAGTTTTAAAAGGCTACTCAATCAGGGGAATAACTTATCAGACCATATCAGGGACTCTTAATTTAAGATTCTGACTTTTTATTTTGCAATATTCCCTCTTGTAGAAGTATTTATTGACTGTGCTGCATTAAGATTAAAACATGTTCAGCACCTGAACTGAAATATTGTTCATTATTTAGTATCTGTTGACCTGTTGAAAACTGTAACACTGGGCATACTGTGTTTTTTAGTAATATTTCCTCTTGTTAAAGGCTAACTTGATTATGTTTGATGAGCTACAGAAGGAGGAATTGAAAAGCTAAATGGCTGAACTCAAAAGTGTTTCTATTTGCTTAGATAACCTGTAGCTCTGTTAAACCTGTTGAGGTTCATGCAAATTTCAATAAATGTTCTTATACATCCAGTACAGGCTCATTTTCTGTATACAGTAAGGCAGTGTTGGTGGTGGGGTTCTGGCTGGGGGCCTGGGCCCCTGTACAGCTGTATGCCCAGCAACGCCCCTGGTAACAACCCCAACACACTGGAAAAAATGCCCCTCCAAAAATAAGTAAAAAAACAACAAATAAAAGACGTTTTTGCTTGAAATAAGCAAAAAATCTGCCGATGGAACTAGTGAAAATCGGTTTGTCAAGATTTCTTGAAAGAAAATGTGATATTTGGGACTTTTGAGATAAAAGTGATCTTGAAATTAGCTTAAAAACCTCTTCAAATGAAAAAAAGCTCCTCCCCCTAAGAGACTCCTCCCACTGAGGAAGAGACTCCTCCCCCTAAGAGACTCCTCCCACTGAGGAAGAGACTCCTCCCCCTATGACTCCTCCCACTGAGGAAGAGACTCCTCCCCCTAAGAGACTCCTCCCCCTATGACTCCTCCCACTGAGGAAGAGACTCCTCCCCCTAAGAGACTCCTCCCACTGAGGAAGAGACTCCTCCCCCTATGACTCCTCCCACTGAGGAAGAGACTCCTCCCCCTAAGAGACTCCTCCCACTGAGGAAGAGACTCCTCCCCCTATGACTCCTCCCCCTGAGGCAGAGACTCCTCCCCCTAAGAGACTCCTCCCCCTAAGACTCCTCCCCTAAGACAGAGACTCCACCCCTAACAGACTCCTCCCCCTAAGAGACTCCTCCCCGAGGAAGAGACTCCTCCCCCTAAGAGACTCCTCCCCCTAAGACAGAGACTCCTCCCCTAAGACAGAGACTCCTCCCCTAAGACAGAGACTCCTCCCCCTAAGACAGAGACTCCTCCCACTAAGACAGAGACTCCTCCCACTAAGACAGAGACTCCTCCCCCTAACAGACTCCACCCCTAACAGACTCCTCCCACTGAGGAAGAGACTCCTCCCCCTAAGAGACTCCACCCCCTAACAGACTCCACCCCTAACAGACTCCTCCCACTGAGGAAGAGACTCCTCCCCCTAAGAGACTCCTCCCACTGAGGAAGTGACCCCTCCCCCTAAGAGACTCCTCCCCCTAAGACAGAGACTCCTCCCACTAAGACAGAGACTCCTCCCCCTAACAGACTCCACCCCCTAAGAGACTCCTCCCACTGAGGAAGAGACTCCTCCCCCTAAAACAGAGACTCCTCCCCCTAACAGACTCCTTCCCCTAAGAGACTCCTCCCCCTAAGACAGAGACTCCTCCCCCTAAGAGACTCCTCCCCCTAAAACAGAGACTCCTCCCCCTAAGAGACTCCTCCCCCTAAGAGACTCCTCCCCCTATGACTCCTCCCCCTGAGGCAGAGACTCCACCCTGAGGCAGAGACTCCTCCCCCTAAGAGACTCCTCCCACTGAGGAAAAGACTCCACCCCCTAAGAGACTCCTCCCCCTAAGAGACTCCTCCCACTGAGGAAGAGACTCCTCCCCCTAAGAGACTCCTCCCCTAAGACAGAGACTCCTCCCCTAAGACAGAGACTCCTCCCCTAAGAGACTCCTCCTCCTAACAGACTCCTCCCCCTAAGACAGAGACTCCTCCCCCTAAGAGACTCCTCCCCCTAAAATAGAGACTCCTCCCCTAAGAGACTCCTCCCCTAAGAGACTCCTCCCCTAAGACAGAGACTCCTCCCCCTAAGAGACTCCTCCCCTAAGACAGAGACTCCTCCCCCTAACAGACTCCTCCCCCTAAGCCAGAGACTCCTCCCCCTAAGACAGAGACTCCTCCCCCTGAGAGACTCCTCCCACTGAGGAAGTGACTCCTCCTCCTAACAGACTCCACCCCCTAAGACAGAGACTCCTCCCCCCTAAGAGAATCCACCCCATAAGAGACTCCTCCCCCTAACAGACTCCTCCCCCTAACAGACTCCTCCCCCTAACAGACTCCTCCCCCTGAGGCAGAGACTCCTCCCCTAAGAGACTCCTCCCCCTAACAGACTCCACCCCCTAACAGACTCCTCCCCCTAAGCCAGAGACTCCTCCCACTGAGACAAAGACTCCTCCCCCTAACAGACTCCTCCCCCTAAGAGACTCCTCCCCCTGAGGCAGAGACTCCTCCCCTAAGAGACTCCTCCCCCTAAGAGACTCCTCCCCTAAGACAGAGACTCCTCCCCTGAGACAGAGACTCCTCCCCCTAAGAGACTCCTCCCCCTAAGAGACTCCTCCCACTGAGGAAGAGACTCCTCCCCCTAAGAGACTCCTCCCCCTAAGAGACTCCTCCCACTGAGGAAGAGACTCCTCCCCCTGAGGAAGAGACTTCTCCCCTAAGAGACTCCTCCCACTGAGGAAGAGACTCCTCCCCCTATGACTCCTCCCCCTGAGGCAGAGACTCCTCCCCCTAAGAGACTTCTCCCACTGAGGAAGAGACTCCTCCTCCTAACAGACTCCTCCCCCTAAGACAGAGACTCCTCCCCCTAAGAGACTCCTCCCCCTGAGAGACTCCTCCCACTGAGGCAGAGACTCCTCCCCCTAAGAGACTCCTCCCACTAAGACAGAGACTCCTCCCCCTAAGAGACTCCTCACCCTGAGAGACTCCTCCCACTGAGGAAGAGACTCCTCCCCCTAAGAGACTCCATCCCCTAACAGACTCCTCCCCCTAACAGACTCCTCCCCCTAAGCCAGAGACTCCTCCCCCTAAGAAAGAGACTCCTCCCCCTAAGAGACTCCTCCCCCTGAGAGACTCCTCCCACTGAGGAAGTGACTCCTCCTCCTAACAGACTCCAACCCTTAAGACAGAGACTCCTCCCCCTGAGAGACTCCTCCCACTGAGGAAGAGACTCCTCCTCCTAACAGACTCCTCCCCCTAAGACAGAGACTCCTCCCCCTAAGAGACTCCATCCCCTAACAGACTCCTCCCACTGAGGAAGAGACTCCTCCCCCTAACAGACTCCTCCCCCTAAGCCAGAGACTCCTCCCCCTAAGACAGAGACTCCTCCCCCTAAGAGACTCCTCCCCCTGAGAGACTCCTCCCACTGAGGAAGTGACTCCTCCTCCTAACAGACTCCACCCCCTAAGACAGAGACTCCTCCCCCCTAAGAGAATCCACCCCCTAAGAGACTCCTCCCCCTAAGAGACTCCTCCCCCTGAGAGACTCCACCCCCTGAGGCAGAGACTCCTCCCCTAAGAGACTCCTCCCCCTAAGAGACTCCTCCCCTAAGACAGAGACTCCTCCCCTAAGAGACTCCTCCCCCTAAAATAGAGACTCCTCCCCTAAGAGACTCCTCCCCTAAGAGACTCCTCCCCTAAGACAGAGACTCCTCCCCCTAAGAGACTCCTCCCCTAAGACAGAGACTCCTCCCCTAAGAGACTCCTCCCCCTAAGCCAGAGACTCCTCCCACTGAGACAAAGACTCCTCCCCCTAACAGACTCCTCCCCCTAAGAGACTCCTCCCCCTGAGGCAGAGACTCCTCCCCCTAACAGACTCCTCCCCCTAACAGACTCCACCCCTTACAGACTCCTCCCACTGAGGCAGAGACTCCACCCCCTGAGGCAGAGACTCCTCCCCTAAGAGACTCCTCCCCCTAAGAGACTCCTCCCCTAAGAGACTCCTCCCCTAAGAGACTCCTCCTCCTAACAGACTCCTCCCCCTAAGACAGAGACTCCTCCCCCTAAGAGACTCCTCCCCCTAAAATAGAGACTCCTTCCCTAAGAGACTCCTCCCCTAAGAGACTCCTCCCCTAAGACAGAGACTCCTCCCCCTAAGAGACTCCTCCCCTAAGACAGAGACTCCTCCCCTAAGAGACTCCTCCCCCTAAGCCAGAGACTCCTCCCACTGAGACAAAGACTCCTCCCCCTAACAGACTCCTCCCCCTAAGAGACTCCTCCCCCTGAGGCAGAGACTCCTCCCCTAACAGACTCCTCCCCCTAAGAGACTCCTCCCACTGAGGAAGAGACTCCTCCCCCTAAGAGACTCCTCCCCCTGAGGCAGAGACTCCTCCCACTGAGTAAGAGACTCCTCCCCCTAAGCCAGAGACTCCTCCCCCTGAGAGACTCCTCCCACTGAGGAAGAGACTCCTCCTCCTAACAGACTCCTCCCCCTAAGACAGAGACTCCTCCCCCTAAGAGACTCCTCCCCCTAAAACAGAGACTCCTCCCCCTAAGAGACTCCTCCCCCTAAGAGACTCCTCCCCTAAGACAGAGACTCCTCCCCCTAAGAGACTCCATCCCCTAACAGACTCCTCCCCCTAACAGACTCCTCCCCCTAAGAGACTCCTCCCCCTGAGGCAGAGACTCCTCCCCTAAGAGACTCCTCCCCCTAACAGACTCCAACCCTAACAGACTCCTCCCCCTAAGAGACTCCTCCCACTGAGGAAGAGACTCCTCCCCCTAAGAGACTCCTCCCCCTGAGGCAGAGACTCCTCCCACTGAGTAAGAGACTCCTCCCCCTAAGCCAGAGACTCCTCCCCCTGAGAGACTCCTCCCCCTGAGGCAGAGACTCCACCCCTAAGAGACTCCACCCCCTAAGAGACTCCACCCCCTAACAGACTCCAACCCCTAACAGACTCCACCCCTTAAGACAGAGACTCCTCCCCCTGAGAGACTCCTCCCACTGAGGAAGAGACTCCTCCTCCTAACAGACTCCTCCCCCTAAGACAGAGACTCCTCCCCCTAAGAGACTCCTCCCCCTAAAATAGAGACTCCTCCCCCTAAGAGACTCCTCCCCTAAGACAGAGACTCCTCCCCCTAAGAGACTCCATCCCCTAACAGACTCCTCCCCCTAACAGACTCCTCCCCCTAAGCCAGAGACTCCTCCCCCTAAGACAGAGACTCCTCCCCCTAAGAGACTCCTCCCCCTGAGAGACTCCTCCCACTGAGGAAGTGACTCCTCCTCCTAACAGACTCCACCCCCTAAGACAGAGACTCCTCCCCCCTAAGAGAATCCACCCCCTAAGAGACTCCTCCCCCTAAGAGACTCCTCCCCCTGAGAGACTCCTCCCACTGAGGCAGAGAGTCTCCCCCTAAGAGACTCCTCCCACTAAGACAGAGACTCCTCCCCCTAACAGACTCCTCCCCCTAAGAGACTCCTCCCCCTAAGAGACTCCTCCCCCTAACAGACTCCTCCCCTAAGACAGAGACTCCTCCCCCTAAGAGACTCCATCCCCTAACAGACTCCTCCCCCTAAGCCAGAGACTCCTCCCCCTAAGACAGAGACTCCTCCCCCTAAGAGACTCCTCCCCCTGAGGCAGAGACTCCTCCCCCTAAGAGACTCCTCCCCTAAGACAGAGACTCCTCCCCCTAAGACAGAGACCCCTCCCCCTAAGAGACTCCTCCCACTGAGGCAGAGACTCCTCCCCCTGAGAGACTCCTCCCACTGAGGCAGAGACTCCTCCCCCTGAGAGACTCCTCCCACTGAGGCAGAGACTCCTCCCCCTGAGACAGAGACTCCTCCCCCTAAGACAGAGACTCCTCCCCCTGAGAGACTCCTCCCCCTGAGACAGAGACTCCTCAGTGGGAGTGCTAGTGCACGTGTGTAAGTGTGTGCACGTGTGTGTGCACGTGTGTAGGTGCACGTGCTAGTGCACGTTTATGCGTGTGCACGTGCGTGTGCACGTTTATGCGTGTGCACGCGTGTGTCTAAGTGTGTGCACGTGTGTAGTAGCATGTGCATGTGCACGTGTGTGCACGTGTGTGCGCATGTGTGTGCACGTGCTAGTGCACGTGTGTGTAAGTGTGTTTGTGCATGTGTGTGTGTGCAAGTGTGTGCACGTGTGTGTGCACGTGTGTAGGTGTACGTGTGTGTGCATATGTGTATTAATGTGCACGTGCTAGTGCACGTGTGTGTGCATATGTGTATGCATGTGCACGAGTGTGTGTGCACGTTTATGCGTGTGCGCGTGTGTGCACGTGCTAGTGCACGTGCGTGTGCACATGTGTGCATATGTGTATTAATGTGCACGTGCTAGTGCACGTGTGTGTGCACGTTTATGCGTGTGCACGCGTGTAGGTGCACGTGCGTGTGTACGTGTGGGCTCAAACATTGAGCTGTCGGAACAAAGGGTGAATTTAATCTGGAACAAAGACATTTCGGACGAGTGGGCTGTAGGATCAATGGGAAATTTTCGGAATATTGACGGGTCGGACCAAAGGGGCGTCGGAGAAATGACATGTTACCAAAAACGGACAGGACTTGGGCTCCAGGAAAAGCCAAAAACCTGTTTTCACCAGTACAATTAGTCAATAACTCCTGGAACTTTGG
This sequence comes from Odontesthes bonariensis, assembly GCF_027942865.1. Taxonomy (NCBI): domain Eukaryota; kingdom Metazoa; phylum Chordata; class Actinopteri; order Atheriniformes; family Atherinopsidae; genus Odontesthes; species Odontesthes bonariensis. Next base: position 38,694,008 of record NC_134510.1, read on the forward strand.
ATTACAGACAACTTTGGAACTTGGACCACGGAGAAACTTTCCCACTGCGCGCTGGATGACAGCAGGAACTGTCGCCGTTACACGCGGACAATTGTTAGACAAAGGAAGAAAGGAACCACTCGTTTGAGGGTATGTACGGCAAAATGCCAGAAGATTAGGAACTTTTTCGTTGGAGAAAAATATTTGGATTATTTAGAAGCTAGTTTGGTTGGTGTTTTTTTGTGAGTTAATTAACGACCAAACAATTGGAAGCAGCAAACGCAGTTTATTTTTGGAAGGAAACCCGACATTTAAGTTTGAAAGGAAAGGAAAAACACACACAAATCATTTTTTAACCAAAAATCTGTATTTCGTCTTAACTCCGGAAAAGAAGGCTATTCCTGGGTTTCTTTCTCAAACAAGCCGACCCCGCCGATTTCAGCGTGGCGTGCGGCAGCGAGACAACGGCAGTTTTAACGCCGGTTATCAGGCGGTGTGTTCTACTTGGCTTTTCACACCGGACAGTCCGCGGCCGCGGTAGTTCCGCTCCAGCCCTGTCTGCATTCCCCATTCATTTCAACGGGACACCGCCGGCCGCTGCCGTCCAAATTCCGCTCGAGTTCTATTTTCCAAAAGCAGCGCGGGACGGAGGCGTCTCCCGCGCCGCTACCGCCCGACTACCGCTGCGTCTGTGCGCAAGGAGAACCGGGCTCCAGGCCCACCATCAGCACCTGTGTACCCACACTTAAGCACCCCTCCCCGGCCTAACGATCCAGTCCGCACCCCCTGGAGCTCCACGCCCCTGGTACTGTTAAAAAAAAAAAAGAACCGGGCTCCAGGCCCTCCATCCACACCTGTGTACCCACACTTAAGCACCCCTCCCCGGCCTAAGTATCCAGTCCGCACCCCCTGGAGCTCCACGCCCCTGGTACCGTAAAAAAAAAAGAAAAAAAGAACCGGGCTCCAGGCCCTCCATCCACACCTGTGTACCCACACTTAAGCACCCCTCCCCGGCCTAAGTATCCAGTCCGCACCCCCTGGAGCTCCACGCCCCTGGTACTGTAAAAAAAAAAAAAAAGAACCGGGCTCCAGGCCCTCCATCCACACCTGTGTACCCACACTTAAGCACCCCTCCCCGGCCTAAGTATCCAGTCCGCACCCCCTGGAGCTCCACGCCCCTGGTACTGTAAGAAAAAAAAAGAACCGAGCTCCAGGCCCTCCATCCACACCTGTGTACCCACACTTAAGCACCCCTCCCCGGCCTAACGATCCAGTCCGCACCCCCTGGAGCTCCACGCCCCTGGTACCGTAAAAAAAAAGAAAAAAAGAACCGGGCTCCAGGCCTTCCATCCACACCTGTGTACCCACACTTAAGCACCCCTCCCCGGCCTAAGTATCCAGTCCGCACCCCCTGGAGCTCCACGCCCCTGGTACTGTTAAAAAAAAAAAAGAACCGGGCTCCAGGCCCTCCATCCACACCTGTGTACCCACACTTAAGCACCCCTCCCCGGCCTAAGTATCCAGTCCGCACCCCCTGGAGCTCCACGCCCCTGGTACTGTAAGAAAAAAAAGAACCGAGCTCCAGGCCCTCCATCCACACCTGTGTACCCACACTTAAGCACCCCTCCCCGGCCTAACGATCCAGTCCGCACCCCCTGGAGCTCCACGCCCCTGGTACCGTAAAAAAAAAGAAAAAAAGAACCGAGCTCCAGGCCCTCCATCCACACCTGTGTACCCACACTTAAGCACCCCTCCCCGGACTAAGTATCCAGTCCGCACCCCCTGGAGCTCCACGCCCCTGGTACTGTTAAAAAAAAAAAAGAACCGGGCTCCAGGCCCTCCATCCACACCTGTGTACCCACACTTAAGCACCCCTCCCCGGCCTAAGAATCCAGTCCGCACCCCCTGGAGCTCCACGCCCCTGGTACCGTAAAAAAAAAAGAAAAAAAGAACCGAGCTCCAGGCCCTCCATCCACACCTGTGTACCCACACTTAAGCACCCCTCCCCGGCCTAAGAATCCAGTCCGCACCCCCTGGAGCTCCACGCCCCTGGTACCGTAAAAAAAAAAGAAAAAAAAGAACCGAGCTCCAGGCCCTCCATCCACACCTGTGTACCCACACTTAAGCACCCCTCCCCGGCCTAACGATCCAGTCCGCACCCCCTGGAGCTCCACGCCCCTGGTACTTTAAAAAAAAAAAAAGAACCGAGCTCCAGGCCCTCCATCCGCACCTGTGTACCCACACTTAAGCACCCCTCCCCGGCCTAACGATCCAGTCCGCACCGCCTGGAGCTCCACGCCCCTGGTACTATAAAACACTGAAATTTTTTTAAGTCACCAGGCTGCCTGGTCCAGGCACACTCACCCGAACTCAAGCAGCCCTTCCCGGGCATGGACTCTGGTCCTTCCCGACCGGAGCTCCATGTAATTTTTTTTTTTTTTTTTTTAAGAGTCCCCAGGCTCCAGGGCCTCTGGCCCCACACACTCACCCCCACTCAAGCACACTCTGCCCCGGCCTCAGGGACTCTGCCAATCCCTGAGTCTCGTGCCCCCGGTACTACACCATTCCCTCGTGAGAGGGTCGGGTCCGGCCGACAAAAGCTTGGATCGAGGGCTGACTTTCAACAGATCGCAGCGAGGTAGCTGCTCTGCTACGTACGAAACCCTGACCCAGAATCAGGGCGTCTGCAAGTGATTTGGCAGCAGGTTCTCCACAAACATGCGGTGCGCGATAGGAGAGGGGCGACTTAGAGGAACTGTTTTGAAGTTTATTGGACATTGAAATATCTGAAAGAAAGAAAAGTATTATTTTTGGGACTTTTTGGAACTTTATTTTGAACAATGGCCGATTCAAATGAGCCTCAGACCGAGACGCCTGTCGAGGACATGGAGGACGAAGTGACGCGTGTGCGCAGGGCAAGGACAAATGTCTCCCATTACGAGGAGAATCAAATGATTTCATGGCAGACAAAGAATTCCTTGAAGAAGTGAAGCTAAATATGACGAGGTTGAATGAGTTTTTTTAATCGGCCATTGTTCTAAATAAAGTGTAACCCCTGTCCCAGCAGCAAAGTCTGACCCATCGTGTCTCTCAGCCTGCTGACGTCACTGCTGATGTGTGACAGCCGGCTAACGAGGCGTTGCCCCGGTAACAGGAGCGCGTGCGGCTCGCCTGTGTCTCTGACAGGTGCCCTCACTTTGGCTTCTTAAAACTGCACTCTATAACTTTGACTGCGCTCGACTGTCTCCAACAAACGGGTCGCTGTTCAGAAAGTAAAAGTCGTGTCCAAATCATTCTTGAACCGTCAGCGCCCCAAGAGACGGCAGAAGCCAGCGGTGTCCTTTTCATCCGGCTACTATGTGCGGCTCGTTTCTTATGGCAGTTTTAAAATCATTTTTCACCTGAATTTGATGACTTTAAGCCTTTATAATGGAAATGGAGAGGCGACCTCTGGACTCAGAGGCAATTTGTAAGAAAAATGTGCGGCAGAGCTCAATGAGTGTGACTAAACCGAGCATAAGGAGAGAGCCCAGCCATGTGAGCGGTGAGATGCAAAGCACAGAGGAAATTCTAAAGAAAAAAAGAATCGAGGATAAAGTGTGCGAGAGGGAGTGCTGCATGGTGTATATCGCTGACACTGACGGGGCTGGATAATTGTAGCTTACTGTGGAAACTCCGGTGAGTGATATCAATGATATGTGAAGCTAATTTATTAAGCTTTTATTTTACAATTTATAATTATTATTATTTTTATTTTTTTTAAATGTTTTTTTTAACTATGTATTCATATTGTGATATGGACCATGCACTTGTGTCTGATATAAATATTGAATTGAATAATGGCTAGCAAGATCGTTTGCTGGTGTATTTAAAAAAAAAACAAAAAAAAAAAAACATGTTGTTGCACTATTTTTGTATATTTTAAAGCAAAAAGAGGGAGAGAAAAAAAGGTCGTTTGCTAGCAAGATCGTCTGCTAGCAAGATTGTTTGCTAGCAAGGTCGTCTGCTAGCAAGATCGTCTGCTAGCAAGATTGTTTGCTAGCAAGATTGTTTGCTAGCAAGATTGTTTGCTAGCAAGATCGTCTGCTAGCAAGATGTCAGTAGTCTTTAGTCTTGAGCTCTGTAGTCATGCTATCCCTCATTGAAATCCTATTAATTTATTTGTGTTTTAATTTTATTCAAGTGTATCTATTTATAGTTCCCTGTTACTAAAACCTTCTTATTATTTTGGTCCGGTCGAAGTGGGTGGTGTTCTGTGTGTTTTTTTTTTTTAAAAGAAAAGAAAAGATAAATCTTATGTAACCTTCCCGATAAGTCTTTGTCACTACTCTTGTTTCTTTTTCTCAATAAAAAGATTTATAAAAAAAACAAACAAAAAAGAAACCTGCTCAATACCTGTTTCTGTTAGACTGAATATATCTTTATTTTTGTTCTCTTCACAGGACATGCGAGCGGCTCTGGAGGAGAAGGAGCACCTGCTGACGGAGGTGGAGAAAGAGCGGGGCCTGTGGAGACAGCGGGATGGGGCCTTCGCTGCTCTGCTGCAGGAGAAGGAGGCTCTGATCCAGGACCTCCAACAGCAGCTGGATGTGTGTCAGACAGATGTGGAGGTAATCCAGGTCCCACTGTCGGGCTAACGTCGTCTTCTTTTTTTTTTTTTTGGCCACATCGGAGAAATGTTTTAGAGGATAATTCTTTCAGATTTTTGTTGTTGTTGAATTAAACAAGCAATCCGACACCTTGGATAGTTTTCACTGAGTGTTTGCTCCAGTCAGTGTTGGGCTTTAGCTGGTTGGATTAGGGGAGATGTAACATCCATCTGCAGCCTTCTGATGTGACTGAGAGCAGAGCAGCGAGTTCACCCTTAACTCCTGTAAAGCCGAGTGTTCCTGCAGCTCCAGCTGCTGCATCTTTGTTGGTCCATCACGTTATTTGCATGTTGTGAAGTGTTTTAATGCATTTATACATGAACTTGGCAGCCTTGTTACTCCACAGGCAGAAAATATGAATCCAGATCAGCTGCATGTTTCTGCATGACTCAGTGAAACTAATCTGAGGGAAAATGTTTTTCTGCTGATCCACAGACAAAGATTGAGTGTTAAAGTGTCCCATTATCTCAGTGATGAATGATTAAATGACCAAAGAAGCCAGAAGTTAATGTTTGTGCTCAAACAAACCTTCAGATCAGCATCTGAGTGCAGATTACAGTCTGAATCTGTCCAGTATGTTTCTATGTATGAATGTTTTTATTTATGTTTCTATGTACGTTTTTATGTCTGTATGTATGTGTGAACACGCTAATCTGAGCTGTAAACGGTTTTGTGTCTCTGAGTCCTGCAGTCCTCCGTGAGTCCGTCTGAGCTGAGCTCGGTCGGTAAACATTGACTTTGGTGACCGCAAACGTGTCATTTTCCCCCAGGCTCTCTCCGGCTCTGCGATTGGTCGGCAGTCGGCTGAGACGGCAGCGTCGTTGAAAGACCGAGTGGAGCACAGCGCCACCCTGTGTCAGGAGGTCACCAAACTCACCGCAGCCCTGCAGGAGTACCAGGACACGGTGCAGGTGAGAAATCACAGTTTTACCCGTCTGACGGAAACCTGATAAACAAAAAGCTGCAGACCTGAAGCAGGACGATTACTCCACCTGCTTCCAGGTGCGGCGCTGAAGCATTTTACTGCCACCTCTGACCTCTGGGGGTTTCTTTTTCCCCACCAGGTTCAGCAGGAGAGTCACAGTCAGACGCTGTCCTCTCTGAAGGCTCAGCTCAGAGACGCTCAGCAGGAGCTGAGGAGGACGGAGAAGGAGAAGAAGGAGGCTGACAGAGGCCGGCGAAACGGCCGAGAGGACGGCGAGCGGGAGGAGAGGAGGCTGAAGGACAGCCTGCAGAAGAGAGACAAACTCATAGAGGTAAGGTGCTCAAAGCTGTGGCAGCAGAGCAGGAAGCTTCAGACACGTTTACCCGTCGTAGTTTCCTGCTATCGACTGTAGAAATGATCAAATAGTTTCAATAAAATGTGTTTTTCTTTTCTTTTTTTTTTAAATGTGTTTATTGATTTTCCTTTTTCAACAAAAACACAAAACTCAAGCAACACACAACGACTCAGTTACAACCAATCAGTATCCATATCAGTAAAGACAGTAAAAAAGAAGTACATAAATGGGTCAATAAAAGAAAAGAAGAGCACCAGACTTTTACAATAATAAAAGCCTGTGAGCAACAGACTTTTACAATAATAAAAGCCTGTGAGCAACAGACTTTTACAGAATAAAATAAATAATAAAACCTGCGCTAATGCGCGCTAAAATATGTATCGGCGTTAAATAATTAACGAGTTAACGCGATAATAACGAATTAACTCGCCCGGCCCTATAAACTATATATGACAGCAAATGAATTATTAATGCACTTAAAGGAAGGAACACAAACGGATGTCTACTGAATGACCCCCTGTTGACAGACTCAACACCGAACACTCCGTGCACTCAAAGCCAATGAAGTTGTGTGTTTATTTTTGTCTTTATTTATGTGTTTATTTTTCTTCACTGTAGCAAATCCTGCAGGACTCTGAGGAGCGGGACCATCTGCTCCGAGAGCTGCAGCAGAACCTGCAGAACAAACGTGAGCCGGCGATGGGCGTCAAACACACACTGTGACGGAGGAGGGCCGAGCGGTGCGGACCACGTGCACACCACGTGCACACCACGTGCACACTCTGCACAGGAAGGAGGAATACTTTGCACTTTTTCCGAACCACCGTTTTGCCTCCTGAACGTATTTATCGTTGTGATCGTTGGATCTATTTATATTTTTCTTCCCACATTCATACGGTTTGTGTTTGCAGACCTGCTTTTTGGGGACTTGAGCTGAGGGAAAGTTGAATTTTCCACAGTTACAACTGAACTTCCTGCATCGCATCAGGGATTTCAGCCTCATTGTTTTCAGTATGTGCTGTCAGGCTTGTCATAGCTGGATGTTTGGTACGTGATCTGCAAATGACTGTATTCAGTTCAATTAGAATGTCATTTTTAGGCAGTGACTTGCTCTCATGCAGTGGGAACATTTCTAACTGGGATTATTGTTTAGTTGCTGTTCTGATGTTGCTTTAAGGAGCTCTTTGCAGGAGTGTTTCTTTTTGCTTTTTGTTTCCAGTGCCAGCACAAGTTTAGGGGCAAAGCTACAACCAAAGTTAAATTTTAGCTGCTTTAAGTTTCTGCTTTTTATGCGTCTCCTTTTTCCTTTTATTCTGGACTCATTCCTGGTGTTTACATGTCTGTATTTTTGGTCTGGGACTTCTTACGGGAGATATTTTCAATTCTTTTTTTTTTTTTTCTTAGCTCAAGAGAAATAAACTCTGTGATGCAAAAAAGACTTTGGTCTTCAGACCCAGTTATTTCAGCAATCAGCACCCAGGCACCATGATAAAAGATGAGTGAAAACCCCGTTTCCAGAATATTTAGAAGTTTTTTTTAAATGCAACAAAAAGAGGGTATCGTGCGTGTGGGCAGAGCTGCTGCTCCAGCCTCCAACGCATGCCCCAACGTACGCACATCCCAACGTACGCACATCCCAACGTACGCACATCCCAACGTACGCACATCCCAACGTACGCACACCTCGGTCCCGCTCACAGCTGCTTGCAGCTTTCTAGTTTAACTTAATCTTTCATTTAATATAATTAATAATTTATAATAATTTAATAATAATTTATTTTATTTTATTAATAATTCAATTTAATCTTGATCGATTTTGTTGTATTTTATTGCTTTCACTGTTCTTTTATTGTTTTTATTTGTTTTTACTTCTTCTCTTTATTTATTACCTGCTTTAAAGCACTTTGGTACACCGTAAGGATTGTCTGTAAAGGGCTGTATAAATAAAGTACATTTACATTTTTGCAGAAATTAGCAAATTTAACAGCCATCACAGACTTCCAAGAACCAGGGTAAACCTGTACGGTGGGTTGATTGATCCGCTGAAAGAAGGTATTTGCTCTCTGCATATGGATGAGAGTTATGTTGTGCTCTTTTTACCCACCGTGATTATTTCCTGTACCACTTCTCTCACTACACTGCCTATAATCACACCCGTTGAAGACGGTTTAAACGGATATCTTCAATCGAGCCCTCAGCCACCACTTCTCAGCACAAAGTAATATATTTTATAAATCAAATCAAATCAAATTTATTTGTAGCACATTTCATGTACAAAACAGTTCAAAGTGCTTTACATAAAATAAAAGCATTACAGCAGGGAGTGGAAGAAGCATTAAAATTACATAAAAGAATATAAAGAGAAACAAATAAAATAATTTAAATGATTAAAAACAAGCAACAGTCCAGATAAATTCCAAGATATCGTGCAGACTTCATGCATAGACACATGAGAACAGAAATGTTTTTAACCTGGATTTAAAAATGTCTCCATTGGGTGAAAGTTTAATCTCCAAAATTCCAAAATAAAATCTCCAAGTTTTATATCCAAAATGTTCATTTTTTGTCACATTTTCATTTAATTTAATTATTTTTTTGTTCAAACTGATTTACTTCTGTTGTAAAACTTTCACATGAGGAGGAAAGAGAAACAAAGCTGAGTGAGTGCTCCGTCTTCTCCTCATTGTCCAATCACCGATCAGCTCCGAGTCTCTGGTTACCCCACGTGTTGCCATGGAGATGATACTTTACACAGAATTACCCCCCTGGATGCTTCTCTGGTTAAAAAACGCGATCATCTCATTTAAAGCTGTCCACAGTGGTTCTGTCCGTGTGCAACATGATGCCGGTTCCCCTCGGCTCGGTCACCATCGGACCGCAGTCCTGGCGCGACGGGACGGCCCGGTCCATCCGGCGGGCGGAGAGCCTGGTCCGGCAGACTCGGGCCGGTCGCTCCGCGGCTGGCGGCCGGCCCCGGAGCGTGAGTTTCGCCCCAATGCGCGCGAACGGCACCGCAGAAACGGACGAATATAAAAACACAGCAGAGGAAGCCGGACTGAGACGGGACCCCATCTGTAAAAATAAGACGGGGAGGCCCCAAACTGCAGGAGCCAGGGTGAGAAAAACCGTTTACAGAGAGAGCCCTGGGTTATGGTCACTTTGGAAATAATGTTTTTATTTTCATGTCAACTTTGCAATGTGGAGTAGGACCGGAGTTCCCAGCCTTGGGTTTGGGGCTCTTTCAGGGGACAGGGAACCAGAAAAATCCCCTCAAAATGTTGATGTATTGTTAGGGCTGGGCAACGATTAAATGTTTAATCTAATTAATCGCATGATTTCCCTGATTAATCGCGATTAATCTCATTTGTACGCAAAATCCAAAAATGAATCCAAAAGTAGTGTATAGCTTTTAGCATTTAGCTTTATTTTAAATGTGCTGCCATATGAATGAAAGTGCCATAACATTTGTTGTGCAAACACACTTTTAACATCAGCATCTTTCTGTAGTTTTTATGTAGAAGCCTCGCTCCACTGTCTGTTTCCTTGAATGACTTGCTGCTATCAGTTGTGTGTTTTGCCTTTAAGTGATATTTTAGACTGGAACTACTACGCTGAGAAGACAATTCAACTTGGCAGAGTTTACAGATGACTTTGGTTCTGTCGACTCCGCCGTCTGGAAGAACTTTAAAATGAAAATGGCCGAGTAAAAGTTCCGTACCCTTCTCCATGTTTGGTGGATCCACCGATTACTTTCTTTTCCTGTTCCACAGCAGACAGCAGCAGACTTTTACAAAATAAAAGCCTGTGAGCAACAGACTTTTACAAAATAAAAGCCTGTGAGCAACAGACTTTTACAAAATAAAAGCCTGTGAGCAACAGACTTTAACAATAATAAAATAAATTTAAAAATTAAAAAAAAAAATAAAAAATGCGTTAATGCGCGATGAAATATTTATCTGCATTAAATAATTAGCTAGTTAACGCGATAATAACGAGTTAACTCGCCCAGCCCTACATATTGTAGCTAAACACATATAACTGGCTTTGAGGAGCAAAGATATTCAGGGGATCTCCAGTTTGTTCACAAATGTGTTTGAATCTAATTTAATCTCACCCATTTATTTTGTCATTTGACTTTGACATTAAAGGGACAGTTCGCCTCTTTTGACATGAAGCTGTATGACATCCCATATCAGCAACATCATTTCTGAACATCTTCTTACCCCCTGCTGCGTCCTGTGAGCAGAGTTCCAGCCTCGTTTTGGTGTTGATGAAGGTAGTCCGGCTAGTTGGCTGGGGCTTAAAAAATAAAGCGTTTTGCTTCTCAAAACAATATGCGTTCAACAGAGTAATACATTTGCATCACAAAATGGTTCTCCGGGAAAAAGTCAGACCTCACAATCTCTTGGCGCTATTTTCTCTCCCTTCGTATCACTGCCTGCTGTGAAAATAATTGAAAACTTGGTGGTTATGATCAGAACTGAAGTGGAATAAAAGATTTATGAAAAAAAGTGGAAAAAAATATTAATATATTATGTTTTTAGGTCGTTTTAAAAGGGGACAAAAATGTCCCTTTTCAGAAATTGAATCTTTTTTAAATCAGATATAGCAAAAAATTTAAAAATCCCTAAAAATCAATGTTGTTGCTGATCATTGACATATCCCAGACCATAATTATCCCCAGTCAATAATTTCACTTTGCATTCTATATATTGAAAATATAGCAGTTTTTGTGGGTTTTTTTTGGTTTTTTTACAGAAATTGGCGTTTACATCATATAAACCAGTATTTAAAGGGTTAAATTTTTGAAAACAATTGAAAACTTTGTAGCTATGATCAGAACTGAAGTGGAATAAAAGATCTATGAAAAAAAAAGCGGGAAAAATATTAACATATAATGTTTTTAAGTTGTTTTAGAAAAAACTTAAGGGGACACAAGGGGAAATTTTCTGAAATGTCCCCTTTCATAAATCAAGTTGCGTTTTAAATCAGGTATGAGGGTTAAGGAACTTGACAATGTGTGATTTTTTTTTCTATTTAAACATGCTTTTTAAAATTCTGTAAAAAGTTCCCATCCGGCTCCCGGAGGACATCTGTGGTCCCGTTCCCGCCTGCCAGCCTGCGGGAGCACTGTGCTGCAGCCAGCGTGGCTGTGGCCGGCGGTTACATGCGGAGGGTGCGGGAGGTTGAGGGGCAGCTGCGCCGGCAGGCCGGCCGGGTCACCGAGGAGGGCACCAAGCTGGAGAGGGAGCGGGGTCGCCTGGAGAGGACGCTGCGCAGCATCACCACCAACCTGACCGTCAACAGGAGGAGCTCGGAGGGCAGGAGCAGGAGGCCATCCACCGCTGAGACGGTGAGACTAAAGCCGGGACTTCCCCCGCAGACACACGCAAGCCACAAAACTGTCCAACGTGCGTCATAACATCATCATGCAACATCAAACCCGGGTCGCATCCTTCCAGGAAGGCTGAGTATTGCATGTGTGGCCTGTTGCAGATGAGAGACGGCGCTGATGGCTTGTTGCTGTGGGAGAGAAAAGAGCTGGTGGAGTTGAAACGGGATCTGGAGGGAGCGTTGAGAAGCACACTGACCCAGCTCCAGGTGATCCATGACATCACTGCTCTGTTTTCATCTTGTTTTTCAACACGCCTACCTATAGGCCACTGTAATTTCTTACACCAAATAAATAGTGTCGGGTTCCATGGCAGAGGAAAAACGAGAAACAATATCCTATTCTGCCTTTTATAGCCTATTTACTAAACTGTCTTAGGCATTATAAATGGGTAAAATGTGGGTAGGTTAGTTTTAAAAGGCTACTCAATCAGGGGAATAACTTATCAGACCATATCAGGGACTCTTAATTTAAGATTCTGACTTTTTATTTTGCAATATTCCCTCTTGTAGAAGTATTTATTGACTGTGCTGCATTAAGATTAAAACATGTTCAGCACCTGAACTGAAATATTGTTCATTATTTAGTATCTGTTGACCTGTTGAAAACTGTAACACTGGGCATACTGTGTTTTTTAGTAATATTTCCTCTTGTTAAAGGCTAACTTGATTATGTTTGATGAGCTACAGAAGGAGGAATTGAAAAGCTAAATGGCTGAACTCAAAAGTGTTTCTATTTGCTTAGATAACCTGTAGCTCTGTTAAACCTGTTGAGGTTCATGCAAATTTCAATAAATGTTCTTATACATCCAGTACAGGCTCATTTTCTGTATACAGTAAGGCAGTGTTGGTGGTGGGGTTCTGGCTGGGGGCCTGGGCCCCTGTACAGCTGTATGCCCAGCAACGCCCCTGGTAACAACCCCAACACACTGGAAAAAATGCCCCTCCAAAAATAAGTAAAAAAACAACAAATAAAAGACGTTTTTGCTTGAAATAAGCAAAAAATCTGCCGATGGAACTAGTGAAAATCGGTTTGTCAAGATTTCTTGAAAGAAAATGTGATATTTGGGACTTTTGAGATAAAAGTGATCTTGAAATTAGCTTAAAAACCTCTTCAAATGAAAAAAAGCTCCTCCCCCTAAGAGACTCCTCCCACTGAGGAAGAGACTCCTCCCCCTAAGAGACTCCTCCCACTGAGGAAGAGACTCCTCCCCCTATGACTCCTCCCACTGAGGAAGAGACTCCTCCCCCTAAGAGACTCCTCCCCCTATGACTCCTCCCACTGAGGAAGAGACTCCTCCCCCTAAGAGACTCCTCCCACTGAGGAAGAGACTCCTCCCCCTATGACTCCTCCCACTGAGGAAGAGACTCCTCCCCCTAAGAGACTCCTCCCACTGAGGAAGAGACTCCTCCCCCTATGACTCCTCCCCCTGAGGCAGAGACTCCTCCCCCTAAGAGACTCCTCCCCCTAAGACTCCTCCCCTAAGACAGAGACTCCACCCCTAACAGACTCCTCCCCCTAAGAGACTCCTCCCCGAGGAAGAGACTCCTCCCCCTAAGAGACTCCTCCCCCTAAGACAGAGACTCCTCCCCTAAGACAGAGACTCCTCCCCTAAGACAGAGACTCCTCCCCCTAAGACAGAGACTCCTCCCACTAAGACAGAGACTCCTCCCACTAAGACAGAGACTCCTCCCCCTAACAGACTCCACCCCTAACAGACTCCTCCCACTGAGGAAGAGACTCCTCCCCCTAAGAGACTCCACCCCCTAACAGACTCCACCCCTAACAGACTCCTCCCACTGAGGAAGAGACTCCTCCCCCTAAGAGACTCCTCCCACTGAGGAAGTGACCCCTCCCCCTAAGAGACTCCTCCCCCTAAGACAGAGACTCCTCCCACTAAGACAGAGACTCCTCCCACTAACAGACTCCACCCCCTAAGAGACTCCTCCCACTGAGGAAGAGACTCCTCCCCCTAAAACAGAGACTCCTCCCCCTAACAGACTCCTTCCCCTAAGAGACTCCTCCCCCTAAGACAGAGACTCCTCCCCCTAAGAGACTCCTCCCCCTAAAACAGAGACTCCTCCCCCTAAGAGACTCCTCCCCCTAAGAGACTCCTCCCCCTAAGAGACTCCTCCCCCTATGACTCCTCCCCCTGAGGCAGAGACTCCACCCTGAGGCAGAGACTCCTCCCCCTAAGAGACTCCTCCCACTGAGGAAAAGACTCCACCCCCTAAGAGACTCCTCCCCCTAAGAGACTCCTCCCACTGAGGAAGAGACTCCTCCCCCTAAGAGACTCCTCCCCCTAAAATAGAGACTCCTCCCCTAAGAGACTCCTCCCCTAAGAGACTCCTCCCCTAAGACAGAGACTCCTCCCCCTAAGAGACTCCTCCCCTAAGACAGAGACTCCTCCCCCTAACAGACTCCTCCCCCTAAGCCAGAGACTCCTCCCCCTAAGACAGAGACTCCTCCCCCTGAGAGACTCCTCCCACTGAGGAAGTGACTCCTCCTCCTAACAGACTCCACCCCCTAAGACAGAGACTCCTCCCCCCTAAGAGAATCCACCCCATAAGAGACTCCTCCCCCTAACAGACTCCTCCCCCTAACAGACTCCTCCCCCTAACAGACTCCTCCCCCTGAGGCAGAGACTCCTCCCCTAAGAGACTCCTCCCCCTAACAGACTCCACCCCCTAACAGACTCCTCCCCCTAAGCCAGAGACTCCTCCCACTGAGACAAAGACTCCTCCCCCTAACAGACTCCTCCCCCTAAGAGACTCCTCCCCCTGAGGCAGAGACTCCTCCCCTAAGAGACTCCTCCCCCTAACAGACTCCACCCCTAACAGACTCCTCCCCCTAAGAGACTCCTCACCCTAACAGACTCCTCACCCTAACAGACTCCTCCCCCTAACAGACTCCACCCCTTACAGACTCCTCCCACTGAGGCAGAGACTCCACCCCCTGAGGCAGAGACTCCTCCCCTAAGAGACTCCTCCCCCTAAGAGACTCCTCCCCTAAGACAGAGACTCCTCCCCTGAGACAGAGACTCCTCCCCCTAAGAGACTCCTCCCCCTAAGAGACTCCTCCCACTGAGGAAGAGACTCCTCCCCCTAAGAGACTCCTCCCCCTAAGAGACTCCTCCCACTGAGGAAGAGACTCCTCCCCCTGAGGAAGAGACTTCTCCCCTAAGAGACTCCTCCCACTGAGGAAGAGACTCCTCCCCCTATGACTCCTCCCCCTGAGGCAGAGACTCCTCCCCCTAAGAGACTTCTCCCACTGAGGAAGAGACTCCTCCTCCTAACAGACTCCTCCCCCTAAGACAGAGACTCCTCCCCCTAAGAGACTCCATCCCCTAACAGACTCCTCCCACTGAGGAAGAGACTCCTCCCCCTAACAGACTCCTCCCCCTAAGCCAGAGACTCCTCCCCCTAAGACAGAGACTCCTCCCCCTAAGACAGAGACTCCTCCCCCTAAGAGACTCCTCCCCCTGAGAGACTCCTCCCACTGAGGAAGTGACTCCTCCTCCTAACAGACTCCAACCCTTAAGACAGAGACTCCTCCCCCTGAGAGACTCCTCCCACTGAGGAAGAGACTCCTCCTCCTAACAGACTCCTCCCCCTAAGACAGAGACTCCTCCCCCTAAGAGACTCCATCCCCTAACAGACTCCTCCCACTGAGGAAGAGACTCCTCCCCCTAACAGACTCCTCCCCCTAAGCCAGAGACTCCTCCCCCTAAGACAGAGACTCCTCCCCCTAAGAGACTCCTCCCCCTGAGAGACTCCTCCCACTGAGGAAGTGACTCCTCCTCCTAACAGACTCCACCCCCTAAGACAGAGACTCCTCCCCCCTAAGAGAATCCACCCCCTAAGAGACTCCTCCCCCTAAGAGACTCCTCCCCCTGAGAGACTCCACCCCCTGAGGCAGAGACTCCTCCCCTAAGAGACTCCTCCCCCTAAGAGACTCCTCCCCTAAGACAGAGACTCCTCCCCTAAGAGACTCCTCCCCCTAAAATAGAGACTCCTCCCCTAAGAGACTCCTCCCCTAAGAGACTCCTCCCCTAAGACAGAGACTCCTCCCCCTAAGAGACTCCTCCCCTAAGACAGAGACTCCTCCCCTAAGAGACTCCTCCCCCTAAGCCAGAGACTCCTCCCACTGAGACAAAGACTCCTCCCCCTAACAGACTCCTCCCCCTAAGAGACTCCTCCCCCTGAGGCAGAGACTCCTCCCCCTAACAGACTCCTCCCCCTAACAGACTCCACCCCTTACAGACTCCTCCCACTGAGGCAGAGACTCCACCCCCTGAGGCAGAGACTCCTCCCCTAAGAGACTCCTCCCCCTAAGAGACTCCTCCCCTAAGAGACTCCTCCCCTAAGAGACTCCTCCTCCTAACAGACTCCTCCCCCTAAGACAGAGACTCCTCCCCCTAAGAGACTCCTCCCCCTAAAATAGAGACTCCTTCCCTAAGAGACTCCTCCCCTAAGAGACTCCTCCCCTAAGACAGAGACTCCTCCCCCTAAGAGACTCCTCCCCTAAGACAGAGACTCCTCCCCTAAGAGACTCCTCCCCCTAAGCCAGAGACTCCTCCCACTGAGACAAAGACTCCTCCCCCTAACAGACTCCTCCCCCTAAGAGACTCCTCCCCCTGAGGCAGAGACTCCTCCCCTAACAGACTCCTCCCCCTAAGAGACTCCTCCCACTGAGGAAGAGACTCCTCCCCCTAAGAGACTCCTCCCCCTGAGGCAGAGACTCCTCCCACTGAGTAAGAGACTCCTCCCCCTAAGCCAGAGACTCCTCCCCCTGAGAGACTCCTCCCACTGAGGAAGAGACTCCTCCTCCTAACAGACTCCTCCCCCTAAGACAGAGACTCCTCCCCCTAAGAGACTCCTCCCCCTAAAACAGAGACTCCTCCCCCTAAGAGACTCCTCCCCCTAAGAGACTCCTCCCCTAAGACAGAGACTCCTCCCCCTAAGAGACTCCATCCCCTAACAGACTCCTCCCCCTAACAGACTCCTCCCCCTAAGAGACTCCTCCCCCTGAGGCAGAGACTCCTCCCCTAAGAGACTCCTCCCCCTAACAGACTCCAACCCTAACAGACTCCTCCCCCTAAGAGACTCCTCCCACTGAGGAAGAGACTCCTCCCCCTAAGAGACTCCTCCCCCTGAGGCAGAGACTCCTCCCACTGAGTAAGAGACTCCTCCCCCTAAGCCAGAGACTCCTCCCCCTGAGAGACTCCTCCCCCTGAGGCAGAGACTCCACCCCTAAGAGACTCCACCCCCTAAGAGACTCCACCCCCTAACAGACTCCAACCCCTAACAGACTCCACCCCTTAAGACAGAGACTCCTCCCCCTGAGAGACTCCTCCCACTGAGGAAGAGACTCCTCCTCCTAACAGACTCCTCCCCCTAAGACAGAGACTCCTCCCCCTAAGAGACTCCTCCCCCTAAAATAGAGACTCCTCCCCCTAAGAGACTCCTCCCCTAAGACAGAGACTCCTCCCCCTAAGAGACTCCATCCCCTAACAGACTCCTCCCCCTAACAGACTCCTCCCCCTAAGCCAGAGACTCCTCCCCCTAAGACAGAGACTCCTCCCCCTAAGAGACTCCTCCCCCTGAGAGACTCCTCCCACTGAGGAAGTGACTCCTCCTCCTAACAGACTCCACCCCCTAAGACAGAGACTCCTCCCCCCTAAGAGAATCCACCCCCTAAGAGACTCCTCCCCCTAAGAGACTCCTCCCCCTGAGAGACTCCTCCCACTGAGGCAGAGACTCCTCCCCCTAAGAGACTCCTCCCACTAAGACAGAGACTCCTCCCCCTAACAGACTCCTCCCCCTAAGAGACTCCTCCCCCTAAGAGACTCCTCCCCCTAACAGACTCCTCCCCTAAGACAGAGACTCCTCCCCCTAAGAGACTCCATCCCCTAACAGACTCCTCCCCCTAAGCCAGAGACTCCTCCCCCTAAGACAGAGACTCCTCCCCCTAAGAGACTCCTCCCCCTGAGGCAGAGACTCCTCCCCCTAAGAGACTCCTCCCCTAAGACAGAGACTCCTCCCCCTAAGACAGAGACCCCTCCCCCTAAGAGACTCCTCCCACTGAGGCAGAGACTCCTCCCCCTGAGAGACTCCTCCCACTGAGGCAGAGACTCCTCCCCCTGAGAGACTCCTCCCACTGAGGCAGAGACTCCTCCCCCTGAGACAGAGACTCCTCCCCCTAAGACAGAGACTCCTCCCCCTGAGAGACTCCTCCCCCTGAGACAGAGACTCCTCAGTGGGAGTGCTAGTGCACGTGTGTAAGTGTGTGCACGTGTGTGTGCACGTGTGTAGGTGCACGTGCTAGTGCACGTTTATGCGTGTGCACGTGCGTGTGCACGTTTATGCGTGTGCACGCGTGTGTCTAAGTGTGTGCACGTGTGTAGTAGCATGTGCATGTGCACGTGTGTGCACGTGTGTGCGCATGTGTGTGCACGTGCTAGTGCACGTGTGTGTAAGTGTGTTTGTGCATGTGTGTGTGTGCAAGTGTGTGCACGTGTGTGTGCACGTGTGTAGGTGTACGTGTGTGTGCATATGTGTATTAATGTGCACGTGCTAGTGCACGTGTGTGTGCATATGTGTATGCATGTGCACGAGTGTGTGTGCACGTTTATGCGTGTGCGCGTGTGTGCACGTGCTAGTGCACGTGCGTGTGCACATGTGTGCATATGTGTATTAATGTGCACGTGCTAGTGCACGTGTGTGTGCACGTTTATGCGTGTGCACGCGTGTAGGTGCACGTGCGTGTGTACGTGTGGGCTCAAACATTGAGCTGTCGGAACAAAGGGTGAATTTAATCTGGAACAAAGACATTTCGGACGAGTGGGCTGTAGGATCAATGGGAAATTTTCGGAATATTGACGGGTCGGACCAAAGGGGCGTCGGAGAAATGACATGTTACCAAAAACGGACAGGACTTGGGCTCCAGGAAAAGCCAAAAACCTGTTTTCACCAGTACAATTAGTCAATAACTCCTGGAACTTTGGATTACAGACAACTTTGGAACTTGGACCACGGAGAAACTTTCCCACTGCGCGCTGGATGACAGCAGGAACTGTCGCCGTTACACGCGGACAATTGTTAGACAAAGGAAGAAAGGAACCACTCGTTTGAGGGTATGTACGGCAAAATGCCAGAAGATTAGGAACTTTTTCGTTGGAGAAAAATATTTGGATTATTTAGAAGCTAGTTTGGTTGGTGTTTTTTTGTGAGTTAATTAACGACCAAACAATTGGAAGCAGCAAACGCAGTTTATTTTTGGAAGGAAACCCGACATTTAAGTTTGAAAGGAAAGGAAAAACACACACAAATCATTTTTTAACCAAAAATCTGTATTTCGTCTTAACTCCGGAAAAGAAGGCTATTCCTGGGTTTCTTTCTCAAACAAGCCGACCCCGCCGATTTCAGCGTGGCGTGCGGCAGCGAGACAACGGCAGTTTTAACGCCGGTTATCAGGCGGTGTGTTCTACTTGGCTTTTCACACCGGACAGTCCGCGGCCGCGGTAGTTCCGCTCCAGCCCTGTCTGCATTCCCCATTCATTTCAACGGGACACCGCCGGCCGCTGCCGTCCAAATTCCGCTCGAGTTCTATTTTCCAAAAGCAGCGCGGGACGGAGGCGTCTCCCGCGCCGCTACCGCCCGACTACCGCTGCGTCTGTGCGCAAGGAGAACCGGGCTCCAGGCCCACCATCAGCACCTGTGTACCCACACTTAAGCACCCCTCCCCGGCCTAACGATCCAGTCCGCACCCCCTGGAGCTCCACGCCCCTGGTACCGTAAAAAAAAAGAAAAAAAGAACCGGGCTCCAGGCCCTCCATCCACACCTGTGTACCCACACTTAAGCACCCCTCCCCGGCCTAAATATCCAGTCCGCACCCCCTGGAGCTCCACGCCCCTGGTACTGTAAGAAAAAAAAGAACCGAGCTCCAGGCCCTCCATCCACACCTGTGTACCCACACTTAAGCACCCCTCCCCGGCCTAAGTATCCAGTCCGCACCCCCTGGAGCTCCACGCCCCTGGTACTGTAAGAAAAAAAAAAGAACCGAGCTCCAGGCCCTCCATCCACACCTGTGTACCCACACTTAAGCACCCCTCCCCGGCCTAAGAATCCAGTCCGCACCCCCTGGAGCTCCACGCCCCTGGTACCGTAAAAAAAAAAAGAAAAAAAAGAACCGAGCTCCAGGCCCTCCATCCACACCTGTGTACCCACACTTAAGCACCCCTCCCCGGCCTAACGATCCAGTCCGCACCCCCTGGAGCTCCACGCCCCTGGTACCGTAAAAAAAAAGAAAAAAAGAACCGAGCTCCAGGCCCTCCATCCGCACCTGTGTACCCACACTTAAGCACCCCTCCCTGGCCTAACGATCCAGTCCGCACCCCCTGGAGCTCCACGCCCCTGGTACTATAAAAAAAAAAAAAGAACCGGGCTCCAGGCCCTCCATCCACACCTGTGTACCCACACTTAAGCACCCCTCCCCGGCCTAACGATCCAGTCCGCACCCCCTGGAGCTCCACGCCCCTGGTACTATAAAAAAAAAAAAAAGAACCGGGCTCCAGGCCCTCCATCCGCACCTGTGTACCCACACTTAAGCACCCCTCCCCGGCCTAACGATCCAGTCCGCACCCCCTGGAGCTCCACGCCCCTGGTACTATAAAAAAAAAAAAGAACCGGGCTCCAGGCCCTCCATCCGCACCTGTGTACCCACACTTAAGCACCCCTCCCCGGCCTAACGATCCAGTCCGCACCGCCTGGAGCTCCACGCCCCTGGTACTATAAAACACTGAAATTTTTTTAAGTCACCAGGCTGCCTGGTCCAGGCACACTCACCCGAACTCAAGCAGCCCTTCCCGGGCATGGACTCTGGTCCTTCCCGACCGGAGCTCCATGTAATTTTTTTTTTTTTTTTTTTAAGAGTCCCCAGGCTCCAGGGCCTCTGGCCCCACACACTCACCCCCACTCAAGCACACTCTGCCCCGGCCTCAGGGACTCTGCCAATCCCTGAGTCTCGTGCCCCCGGTACTACACCATTCCCTCGTGAGAGGGTCGGGTCCGGCCGACAAAAGCTTGGATCGAGGGCTGACTTTCAACAGATCGCAGCGAGGTAGCTGCTCTGCTACGTACGAAACCCTGACCCAGAATCAGGGCGTCTGCAAGTGATTTGGCAGCAGGTTCTCCACAAACATGCGGTGCGCGATAGGAGAGGGGCGACTTAGAGGAACTGTTTTGAAGTTTATTGGACATTGAAATATCTGAAAGAAAGAAAAGTATTATTTTTGGGACTTTTTGGAACTTTATTTTGAACAATGGCCGATTCAAATGAGCCTCAGACCGAGACGCCTGTCGAGGACATGGAGGACGAAGTGACGCGTGTGCGCAGGGCAAGGACAAATGTCTCCCATTACGAGGAGAATCAAATGATTTCATGGCAGACAAAGAATTCCTTGAAGAAGTGAAGCTAAATATGACGAGGTTTAATGAGTTTTTTAATGTGCCATTGTTCTAAATAAAGTGTAACCCCTGTCCCAGCAGCAAAGTCTGACCCATCGTGTCTCTCAGCATGCTGACGTCACTGCTGATGTGTGACAGCCGGCTAACGAGGCGTTGCCCCGGTAACAGGAGCGCGTGCGGCTCGCCTGTGTCTCTGACAGGTGCGCTCACTTTGGCTTCTTAAAATTGCACTCTATAACTTTGACTGCGCTCGACTGTCTCCAACAAACGGGTCGCTGCTCAGAAAGTAAAAGTCGTGTCCAAATCATTCTTGAACCGTCAGCGCCCCAAGAGACGGCAGAAGCCAGCGGTGTCCTTTTCATCCGGCTACTATGTGCGGCTCGTTTCTTATGGCAGTTTTAAAATCATTTTTCACCTGAATTTGATGACTTTAAGCCTTTATAATGGAAATGGAGAGGCGACCTCTGGACTCAGAGGCAATTTGTAAGAAAAATGTGCGGCAGAGCTCAATGAGTGTGACTAAACCGAGCATAAGGAGAGAGCCCAGCCATGTGAGCGGTGAGATGCAAAGCACAGAGGAAATTCTAAAGAAAAAAAGAACCGAGGATAAAGTGTGCGAGAGGGAGTGCTGCATGGTGTATATCGCTGACACTGACGGGGCTGGATAATTGTAGCTTACTGTGGAAACTCCGGTGAGTGATATCAATGATATGTGAAGCTAATTTATTAAGCTTTTATTTTACAATTTATAATTATTATTATTTTTTTTAAATGTTTTTTTTAACTATGTATTCATATTGTGATATGGACCATGCACTTGTGTCTGATATAAATATTGAATTGAATAATGGCTAGCAAGATCGTTTGCTAGTGTATTTAAAAAAAACAAAAAACAAAAAAAAAAAACATGTTGTTGCACTATTTTTGTATATTTTAAAGCAAAAAGAGGGAGAGAAAAAAAGGTCGTTTGCTAGCAAGATCGTCTGCTAGCAAGATTGTTTGCTAGCAAGATCGTCTGCTAGCAAGATTGTTTGCTAGCAAGGTCGTCTGCTAGCAAGATCGTCTGCTAGCAAGATTGTTTGCTAGCAAGGTCGTCTGCTAGCAAGATCGTTTGCTAGCAAGATTGTTTGCTAGCAAGATCGTTTGCTAGCAAGATTGTTTGCTAGCAAGATTGTTTGCTAGCAAGGTCGTCTGCTAGCAAGATGTCAGTAGTCTTTAGTCTTGAGCTCTGTAGTCATGCTATCCCTCATTGAAATCCTATTAATTTATTTGTGTTTTAATTTTATTCAACTGTATCTATTTATAGTTACCTGTTACTAAAACCTTCTTATTATTTTGGTCCGGTCGAAGTGGGTGGTGTTCTGTGTGTTTTTTTTTTTTTAAAGAAAAGATAAATCTTATGTAACCTTCCCGATAAGTCTTTGTCACTACTCTTGTTTCTTTTTCTCAATAAAAAGATTTATAAAAAAAACAAACAAAAGAAACCTGCTCAATACCTGTTTCTGTTAGACTGAATATATCTTTATTTTTGTTCTCTTCACAGGACATGCGAGCGGCTCTGGAGGAGAAGGAGCACCTGCTGACGGAGGTGGAGAAAGAGCGGGGCCTGTGGAGACAGCGGGATGGGGCCTTCGCTGCTCTGCTGCAGGAGAAGGAGGCTCTGATCCAGGACCTCCAACAGCAGCTGGATGTGTGTCAGACAGATGTGGAGGTAATCCAGGTCCCACTGTTGGGCTAACGTCGTCTTCTTTTTTTTTTTTTTGGCCACATCGGAGAAATGTTTTAGAGGATAATTCTTTCAGATTTTTGTTGTTGTTGAATTAAACAAGCAATCCGACACCTTGGATAGTTTTCACTGAGTGTTTGCTCCAGTCAGTGTTGGGCTTTAGCTGGTTGGATTAGGGGAGATGTAACATCCATCTGCAGCCTTCTGATGTGACTGAGAGCAGAGCAGCGAGTTCACCCTTAACTCCTGTAAAGCCGAGTGTTCCTGCAGCTCCAGCTGCTGCATCTTTGTTGGTCCATCACGTTATTTGCATGTTGTGAAGTGTTTTAATGCATTTATACATGAACTTGGCAGCCTTGTTACTCCACAGGCAGAAAATATGAATCCAGATCAGCTGCATGTTTCTGCATGACTCAGTGAAACTAATCTGAGGGAAAATGTTTTTCTGCTGATCCACAGACAAAGATTGAGTGTTAAAGTGTCCCATTATCTCAGTGATGAATGATTAAATGACCAAAGAAGCCAGAAGTTAATGTTTGTGCTCAAACAAACCTTCAGATCGGCATCTGAGTGCAGATTACAGTCTGAATCTGTCCAGTATGTTTCTATGTATGTACGTTTTTATGTCTGTATGTATGTGTGAACACGCTAATCTGAGCTGTAAACGGTTTTGTGTCTCTGAGTCCTGCAGTCCTCCGTGAGTCCGTCTGAGCTGAGCTTGGTCGGTAAACATTGACTTTGGTGACCGCAAACGTGTCATTTTCCCCCAGGCTCTCTCCGGCTCTGCGATTGGTCGGCAGTCGGCTGAGCCGGCAGCGTCGTTGAAAGACCGAGTGGAGCACAGCGCCACCCTGTGTCAGGAGGTCACCAAACTCACCGCAGCCCTGCAGGAGTACCAGGACACGGTGCAGGTGAGAAATCAAAGTTTTACCCGTCTGACAGAAACTTGATAAACAAAAAGCTGCAGACCTGAAGCAGGACGATTACTCCACCTGCTTCCAGGTGCGGCGCTGAAGCATTTTACTGCCGCCTCTGACCTCTGGGGGTTTCTTTTTCCCCACCAGGTTCAGCAGGAGAGTCACAGTCAGACGGTGTCCTCTCTGAAGGCTCAGCTCAGAGACGCTCAGCAGGAGCTGAGGAGGACGGAGAAGGAGAAGAAGGAGGCTGACAGAGGCCGGCGAGCGGGAGGAGAGGAGGCTGAAGGACAGCCTGCAGAAGAGAGACAAACTCATAGAGGTAAGGTGCTCAAAGCTGTGGGAGCAGAGCAGGAAGCTTCAGACACGTTTACCCGTCGTAGTTTCCTGCTATCGACTGTAGAAATGATCAAATAGTTTCTATGAAATGTGTTTTTCTTTTATTTTTTAAATGTGTTTATTGATTTTCCTTTTTCAACAAAAACAAACACAAAACTTAAGCAACACACAACGACTCAGTTACAACCAATCAGTATCCATATCAGTAAAGACAGTAAAAAAGAAGTACATAAATGGGTCGATAAAAGAAAAGAAGAGCACCAGACTTTTACAAAATAAAAGCCTGTGAGCAACAGACTTTTACAATAATAAAAGCCTGTGAGCAACAGACTTTTACAGAATAAAATAAATAATAAAACCTGCGCTAATGCGCGCTAAAATATGTATCGGCGTTAAATAATTAACGAGTTAACGCGATAATAACGAGTTAACTCGCCCGGCCCTATAAACTATATATGACAGCAAATGAATTTTTAATGCACTTAAAGGAAGGAACACAAACGGATGTCTACTGAATGACCCCCTGTTGACAGACTCAAAACCGAACACTCCGTGCACTCAAAGCCAATGAAGTTGTGTGTTTATTTTTGTGTTTATTTATGTGTTTATTTTTCTTCACTGTAGCAAATCCTGCAGGACTCTGAGGAGCGGGACCATCTGCTCCGAGAGCTGCAGCAGAACCTGCAGAACAAACGTGAGCCGGCGATGGGCGTCAAACACACACTGTGACGGAGGAGGGCCGAGCGGTGCGGACCACGTGCACACCACGTGCACACCACGTGCACACTCTGCACAGGAAGGAGGAATACTTTGCACTTTTTCCGAACCACCGTTTTGCCTCCTGAACGTATTTATCGTTGTGATCGTTGGATCTATTTATAGTTTTCTTCCCACATTCATACGGTTTGTGTTTGCAGACCTGCTTTTTGGGGACTTGAGCTGAGGGAAAGTTGAATTTTCCACAGTTACAACTGAACTACCTGCATCGCATCAGGGATTTCAGCCTCATTGTTTTCAGTATGTGCTGTCAGGCTTGTCATAGCTGGATGTTTGGTACGTGATCTGCAAATGACTGTATTCAGTTCAATTAGAATGTCATTTTTAGGCAGTGACTTGCTCTCATGCAGTGGGAACATTTCTAACTGGGATTATTGTTTAGTTGCTGTTCTGATGTTGCTTTAAGGAGCTCTTTGCAGGAGTGTTTCTTTTTGCTTTTTGTTTCCAGTGCCAGCACAAGTTTAGGGGCAAAGCTACAACCAAAGTTAAATTTTAGCTGCTTTAAGTTTCTGCTTTTTATGCGTCTCCTTTTTCCTTTTATTCTGGACTCATTCCTGGTGTTTACATGTCTGTATTTTTGGTCTGGGACTTCTTACGGGAGATATTTTCAATTCTTTTTTTTCTTTTTTTTTTTAGCTCAAGAGAAATAAACTCTGTGATGCAAAAAAGACTTTGGTCTTCAGACCCAGTTATTTCAGCAATCAGCACCCAGGCACCATGATAAAAGATGAGTGAAAACCCCGTTTCCAGAATATTTAGAAGTTTTTTTTAAATGCAACAAAAAGAGGGTATCGTGCGTGTGGGCAGAGCTGCTGCTCCAGCCTCCAACGCATGCCCCAACGTACGCACATCCCAACGTACGCACATCCCAACGTACGCACATCCCAACGTACGCACATCCCAACGTACGCACATCCCAACGTACGCACACCTCGGTCCCGCTCACAGCTGCTTGCAGCTTTCTAGTTTAACTTAATCTTTCATTTAATATAATTAATAATTTATAATAATTTAATAATAATTTATTTTATTTTATTAATAATTCAATTTAATCTTGATCGATTTTGTTGTATTTTATTGCTTTCACTGTTCTTTTATTGTTTTTATTTGTTTTTACTTCTTCTCTTTATTTATTACCTGCTTTAAAGCACTTTGGTACACCGTAAGGATTGTCTGTAAAGGGCTGTATAAATAAAGTACATTTACATTTTTGCAGAAATTAGCAAATTTAACAGCCATCACAGACTTCCAAGAACCAGGGTAAACCTGTACGGTGGGTTGATTGATCCGCTGAAAGAAGGTATTTGCTCTCTGCATATGGATGAGAGTTATGTTGTGCTCTTTTTACCCACCGTGATTATTTCCTGTACCACTTCTCTCACTACACTGCCTATAATCACACCCGTTGAAGACGGTTTAAACGGATATCTTCAATCGAGCCCTCAGCCACCACTTCTCAGCACAAAGTAATATATTTTATAAATCAAATCAAATCAAATTTATTTGTAGCACATTTCATGTACAAAACAATTCAAAGTGCTTCACATAAAATAAAAGCATTGCAGCAGGGAGTGGAAGAAGCATTAAAATTACATAAAAGAATATAAAGAGAAACAAATAAAATAATTTAAATGATTAAAAACAAGCAACAGTCCAGATAAATTCCAAGATATCGTGCAGACTTCATGCATAGACACATGAGAACAGAAATGTTTTTAACCTGGATTTAAAAATGTCTCCATTGGGTGAAAGTTTAATCTCCAAAATTCCAAAATAAAATCTCCAAGTTTTATATCCAAAATGTTCATTTTTTGTCACATTTTCATTTAATTTAATTATTTTTTTGTTCAAACTGATTTACTTCTGTTGTAAAACTTTCACATGAGGAGGAAAGAGAAACAAAGCTGAGTGAGTGCTCCGTCTTCTCCTCATTGTCCAATCACCGATCAGCTCCGAGTCTCTGGTTACCCCACGTGTTGCCATGGAGATGATACTTTACACAGAATTACCCCCCTGGATGCTTCTCTGGTTAAAAAACGCGATCATCTCATTTAAAGCTGTCCACAGTGGTTCTGTCCGTGTGCAACATGATGCCGGTTCCCCTCGGCTCGGTCACCATCGGACCGCAGTCCTGGCGCGACGGGACGGCCCGGTCCATCCGGCGGGCGGAGAGCCTGGTCCGGCAGACTCGGGCCGGTCGCTCCGCGGCTGGCGGCCGGCCCCGGAGCGTGAGTTTCGCCCCAATGGGCGCGAACGGCACCGCAGAAACGGACGAATATAAAAACACAGCAGAGGAAGCCGGACTGAGACGGGACCCCATCTGTAAAAATAAGACGGGGAGGCCCCAAACTGCAGGAGCCAGGGTGAGAAAAACCGTTTACAGAGAGAGGCCTGGGTTATGGTCACTTTGGAAATAATGTTTTTATTTTCATGTCAACTTTGCAATGTGGAGTAGGACCGGAGTTCCCAGCCTTGGGTTTGGGGCTCTTTCAGGGGACAGGGAACCAGAAAAATCCCCTCAAAATGTTGATGTATTGTTAGGGCTGGGCAACGATTAAATGTTTAATCTAATTAATCGCATGATTTCCCTGATTAATCGCGATTAATCTCATTTGTACGCAAAATCCAAAAATGAATCCAAAAGTAGTGTATAGCTTTTAGCATTTAGCTTTATTTTAAATGTGCTGCCATATGAATGAAAGTGCCATAACATTTGTTGTGCAAACACACTTTTAACATCAGCATCTTTCTGTAGTTTTTATGTAGAAGCCTCGCTCCACTGTCTGTTTCCTTGAATGACTTGCTGCTATCAGTTGTGTGTTTTGCCTTTAAGTGATATTTTAGACTGGAACTACTACGCTGAGAAGACAATTCAACTTGGCAGAGTTTACAGATGACTTTGGTTCTGTCGACTCCGCCGTCTGGAAGAACTTTAACATGAAAATGGCCGAGTAAAAGTTCCGTACCCTTCTCCATGTTTGGTGGATCCACCGATTACTTTCTTTTCCTGTTCCACAGCAGACAGCAGCAGACTTTTACAAAATAAAAGCCTGTGAGCAACAGACTTTTACAAAATAAAAGCCTGTGAGCAACAGACTTTTACAAAATAAAAGCCTGTGAGCAACAGACTTTAACAATAATAAAATAAATTTAAAAATTAAAAAAAAAAATAAAAAATGCGTTAATGCGCGATGAAATATTTATCTGCATTAAATAATTAGCTAGTTAACGCGATAATAACGAGTTAACTCGCCCAGCCCTACATATTGTAGCTAAACACATATAACTGGCTTTGAGGAGCAAAGATATTCAGGGGATCTCCAGTTTGTTCACAAATGTGTTTGAATCTAATTTAATCTCACCCATTTATTTTGTCATTTGACTTTGACATTAAAGGGACAGTTCGCCTCTTTTGACATGAAGCTGTATGACATCCCATATCAGCAACATCATTTCTGAACATCTTCTTACCCCCTGCTGCGTCCTGTGAGCAGAGTTCCAGCCTCGTTTTGGTGTTGATGAAGGTAGTCCGGCTAGTTGGCTGGGGCTTAAAAAATAAAGCGTTTTGCTTCTCAAAACAATATGCGTTCAACAGAGTAATACATTTGCATCACAAAATGGTTCTCCGGGAAAAAGTCAGACCTCACAATCTCTTGGCGCTATTTTCTCTCCCTTCGTATCACTGCCTGCTGTGAAAATAATTGAAAACTTGGTGGTTATGATCAGAACTGAAGTGGAATAAAAGATTTATGAAAAAAAGTGGAAAAAAATATTAATATATTATGTTTTTAGGTCGTTTTAAAAGGGGACAAAAATGTCCCTTTTCAGAAATTGAATCTTTTTTAAATCAGATATAGCAAAAAATTTAAAAATCCCTAAAAATCAATGTTGTTGCTGATCATTGACATATCCCAGACCATAATTATCCCCAGTCAATAATTTCACTTTGCATTCTATATATTGAAAATATAGCAGTTTTTGTGGGTTTTTTTTGGTTTTTTTACAGAAATTGGCGTTTACATCATATAAACCAGTATTTAAAGGGTTAAATTTTTGAAAACAATTGAAAACTTTGTAGCTATGATCAGAACTGAAGTGGAATAAAAGATCTATGAAAAAAAAAGCGGGAAAAATATTAACATATGATGTTTTTAAGTTGTTTTAGAAAAAACTTAAGGGGACACAAGGGGAAATTTTCTGAAATGTCCCCTTTCATAAATCAAGTTGCGTTTTAAATCAGGTATGAGGGTTAAGGAACTTGACAATGTGTGATTTTTTTTTCTATTTAAACATGCTTTTTAAAATTCTGTAAAAAGTTCCCATCCGGCTCCCGGAGGACATCTGTGGTCCCGTTCCCGCCTGCCAGCCTGCGGGAGCACTGTGCTGCAGCCAGCGTGGCTGTGGCCGGCGGTTACATGCGGAGGGTGCGGGAGGTTGAGGGGCAGCTGCGCCGGCAGGCCGGCCGGGTCACCGAGGAGGGCACCAAGCTGGAGAGGGAGCGGGGTCGCCTGGAGAGGACGCTGCGCAGCATCACCACCAACCTGACCGTCAACAGGAGGAGCTCGGAGGGCAGGAGCAGGAGGCCATCCACCGCTGAGACGGTGAGACTAAAGCCGGGACTTCCCCCGCAGACACACGCAAGCCACAAAACTGTCCAACGTGCGTCATAACATCATCATGCAACATCAAACCCGGGTCGCATCCTTCCAGGAAGGCTGAGTATTGCATGTGTGGCCTGTTGCAGATGAGAGACGGCGCTGATGGCTTGTTGCTGTGGGAGAGAAAAGAGCTGGTGGAGTTGAAACGGGATCTGGAGGGAGCGTTGAGAAGCACACTGACCCAGCTCCAGGTGATCCATGACATCACTGCTCTGTTTTCATCTTGTTTTTCAACACGCCTACCTATAGGCCACTGTAATTTCTTACACCAAATAAATAGTGTCGGGTTCCATGGCAGAGGAAAAACGAGAAACAATATCCTATTCTGCCTTTTATAGCCTATTTACTAAACTGTCTTAGGCATTATAAATGGGTAAAATGTGGGTAGGTTAGTTTTAAAAGGCTACTCAATCAGGGGAATAACTTATCAGACCATATCAGGGACTCTTAATTTAAGATTCTGACTTTTTATTTTGCAATATTCCCTCTTGTAGAAGTATTTATTGACTGTGCTGCATTAAGATTAAAACATGTTCAGCACCTGAACTGAAATATTGTTCATTATTTAGTATCTGTTGACCTGTTGAAAACTGTAACACTGGGCATACTGTGTTTTTTAGTAATATTTCCTCTTGTTAAAGGCTAACTTGATTATGTTTGATGAGCTACAGAAGGAGGAATTGAAAAGCTAAATGGCTGAACTCAAAAGTGTTTCTATTTGCTTAGATAACCTGTAGCTCTGTTAAACCTGTTGAGGTTCATGCAAATTTCAATAAATGTTCTTATACATCCAGTACAGGCTCATTTTCTGTATACAGTAAGGCAGTGTTGGTGGTGGGGTTCTGGCTGGGGGCCTGGGCCCCTGTACAGCTGTATGCCCAGCAACGCCCCTGGTAACAACCCCAACACACTGGAAAAAATGCCCCTCCAAAAATAAGTAAAAAAACAACAAATAAAAGACGTTTTTGCTTGAAATAAGCAAAAAATCTGCCGATGGAACTAGTGAAAATCGGTTTGTCAAGATTTCTTGAAAGAAAATGTGATATTTGGGACTTTTGAGATAAAAGTGATCTTGAAATTAGCTTAAAAACCTCTTCAAATGAAAAAAAGCTCCTCCCCCTAAGAGACTCCTCCCACTGAGGAAGAGACTCCTCCCCCTAAGAGACTCCTCCCACTGAGGAAGAGACTCCTCCCCCTATGACTCCTCCCACTGAGGAAGAGACTCCTCCCCCTAAGAGACTCCTCCCCCTATGACTCCTCCCACTGAGGAAGAGACTCCTCCCCCTAAGAGACTCCTCCCACTGAGGAAGAGACTCCTCCCCCTATGACTCCTCCCACTGAGGAAGAGACTCCTCCCCCTAAGAGACTCCTCCCACTGAGGAAGAGACTCCTCCCCCTATGACTCCTCCCCCTGAGGCAGAGACTCCTCCCCCTAAGAGACTCCTCCCCCTAAGACTCCTCCCCTAAGACAGAGACTCCACCCCTAACAGACTCCTCCCCCTAAGAGACTCCTCCCCGAGGAAGAGACTCCTCCCCCTAAGAGACTCCTCCCCCTAAGACAGAGACTCCTCCCCTAAGACAGAGACTCCTCCCCTAAGACAGAGACTCCTCCCCCTAAGACAGAGACTCCTCCCACTAAGACAGAGACTCCTCCCACTAAGACAGAGACTCCTCCCCCTAACAGACTCCACCCCTAACAGACTCCTCCCACTGAGGAAGAGACTCCTCCCCCTAAGAGACTCCACCCCCTAACAGACTCCACCCCTAACAGACTCCTCCCACTGAGGAAGAGACTCCTCCCCCTAAGAGACTCCTCCCACTGAGGAAGTGACCCCTCCCCCTAAGAGACTCCTCCCCCTAAGACAGAGACTCCTCCCACTAAGACAGAGACTCCTCCCCCTAACAGACTCCACCCCCTAAGAGACTCCTCCCACTGAGGAAGAGACTCCTCCCCCTAAAACAGAGACTCCTCCCCCTAACAGACTCCTTCCCCTAAGAGACTCCTCCCCCTAAGACAGAGACTCCTCCCCCTAAGAGACTCCTCCCCCTAAAACAGAGACTCCTCCCCCTAAGAGACTCCTCCCCCTAAGAGACTCCTCCCCCTAAGAGACTCCTCCCCCTATGACTCCTCCCCCTGAGGCAGAGACTCCACCCTGAGGCAGAGACTCCTCCCCCTAAGAGACTCCTCCCACTGAGGAAAAGACTCCACCCCCTAAGAGACTCCTCCCCCTAAGAGACTCCTCCCACTGAGGAAGAGACTCCTCCCCCTAAGAGACTCCTCCCCTAAGACAGAGACTCCTCCCCTAAGACAGAGACTCCTCCCCTAAGAGACTCCTCCTCCTAACAGACTCCTCCCCCTAAGACAGAGACTCCTCCCCCTAAGAGACTCCTCCCCCTAAAATAGAGACTCCTCCCCTAAGAGACTCCTCCCCTAAGAGACTCCTCCCCTAAGACAGAGACTCCTCCCCCTAAGAGACTCCTCCCCTAAGACAGAGACTCCTCCCCCTAACAGACTCCTCCCCCTAAGCCAGAGACTCCTCCCCCTAAGACAGAGACTCCTCCCCCTGAGAGACTCCTCCCACTGAGGAAGTGACTCCTCCTCCTAACAGACTCCACCCCCTAAGACAGAGACTCCTCCCCCCTAAGAGAATCCACCCCATAAGAGACTCCTCCCCCTAACAGACTCCTCCCCCTAACAGACTCCTCCCCCTAACAGACTCCTCCCCCTGAGGCAGAGACTCCTCCCCTAAGAGACTCCTCCCCCTAACAGACTCCACCCCCTAACAGACTCCTCCCCCTAAGCCAGAGACTCCTCCCACTGAGACAAAGACTCCTCCCCCTAACAGACTCCTCCCCCTAAGAGACTCCTCCCCCTGAGGCAGAGACTCCTCCCCTAAGAGACTCCTCCCCCTAACAGACTCCACCCCTAACAGACTCCTCCCCCTAAGAGACTCCTCACCCTAACAGACTCCTCACCCTAACAGACTCCTCCCCCTAACAGACTCCACCCCTTACAGACTCCTCCCACTGAGGCAGAGACTCCACCCCCTGAGGCAGAGACTCCTCCCCTAAGAGACTCCTCCCCCTAAGAGACTCCTCCCCTAAGACAGAGACTCCTCCCCTGAGACAGAGACTCCTCCCCCTAAGAGACTCCTCCCCCTAAGAGACTCCTCCCACTGAGGAAGAGACTCCTCCCCCTAAGAGACTCCTCCCCCTAAGAGACTCCTCCCACTGAGGAAGAGACTCCTCCTCCTAACAGACTCCTCCCCCTAAGACAGAGACTCCTCCCCCTAAGAGACTCCTCCCCCTAAAATAGAGACTCCTCCCCCTAAGAGACTCCTCCCCTAAGACAGAGACTCCTCCCCCTAAGAGACTCCATCCCCTAACAGACTCCTCCCCCTAACAGACTCCTCCCCCTAAGCCAGAGACTCCTCCCCCTAAGACAGAGACTCCTCCCCCTAAGAGACTCCTCCCCCTGAGAGACTCCTCCCACTGAGGAAGTGACTCCTCCTCCTAACAGACTCCACCCCCTAAGACAGAGACTCCTCCCCCCTAAGAGAATCCACCCCCTAAGAGACTCCTCCCCCTAAGAGACTCCTCCCCCTGAGAGACTCCTCCCACTGAGGCAGAGACTCCTCCCCCTAAGAGACTCCTCCCACTAAGACAGAGACTCCTCCCCCTAACAGACTCCTCCCCCTAAGAGACTCCTCCCCCTAAGAGACTCCTCCCCCTAACAGACTCCTCCCCTAAGACAGAGACTCCTCCCCCTAAGAGACTCCATCCCCTAACAGACTCCTCCCCCTAAGCCAGAGACTCCTCCCCCTAAGACAGAGACTCCTCCCCCTAAGAGACTCCTCCCCCTGAGGCAGAGACTCCTCCCCCTAAGAGACTCCTCCCCTAAGACAGAGACTCCTCCCCCTAAGACAGAGACCCCTCCCCCTAAGAGACTCCTCCCACTGAGGCAGAGACTCCTCCCCCTGAGAGACTCCTCCCACTGAGGCAGAGACTCCTCCCCCTGAGAGACTCCTCCCACTGAGGCAGAGACTCCTCCCCCTGAGACAGAGACTCCTCCCCCTAAGACAGAGACTCCTCCCCCTGAGAGACTCCTCCCCCTGAGACAGAGACTCCTCAGTGGGAGTGCTAGTGCACGTGTGTAAGTGTGTGCACGTGTGTGTGCACGTGTGTAGGTGCACGTGCTAGTGCACGTTTATGCGTGTGCACGTGCGTGTGCACGTTTATGCGTGTGCACGCGTGTGTCTAAGTGTGTGCACGTGTGTAGTAGCATGTGCATGTGCACGTGTGTGCACGTGTGTGCGCATGTGTGTGCACGTGCTAGTGCACGTGTGTGTAAGTGTGTTTGTGCATGTGTGTGTGTGCAAGTGTGTGCACGTGTGTGTGCACGTGTGTAGGTGTACGTGTGTGTGCATATGTGTATTAATGTGCACGTGCTAGTGCACGTGTGTGTGCATATGTGTATGCATGTGCACGAGTGTGTGTGCACGTTTATGCGTGTGCGCGTGTGTGCACGTGCTAGTGCACGTGCGTGTGCACATGTGTGCATATGTGTATTAATGTGCACGTGCTAGTGCACGTGTGTGTGCACGTTTATGCGTGTGCACGCGTGTAGGTGCACGTGCGTGTGTACGTGTGGGCTCAAACATTGAGCTGTCGGAACAAAGGGTGAATTTAATCTGGAACAAAGACATTTCGGACGAGTGGGCTGTAGGATCAATGGGAAATTTTCGGAATATTGACGGGTCGGACCAAAGGGGCGTCGGAGAAATGACATGTTACCAAAAACGGACAGGACTTGGGCTCCAGGAAAAGCCAAAAACCTGTTTTCACCAGTACAATTAGTCAATAACTCCTGGAACTTTGGATTACAGACAACTTTGGAACTTGGACCACGGAGAAACTTTCCCACTGCGCGCTGGATGACAGCAGGAACTGTCGCCGTTACACGCGGACAATTGTTAGACAAAGGAAGAAAGGAACCACTCGTTTGAGGGTATGTACGGCAAAATGCCAGAAGATTAGGAACTTTTTCGTTGGAGAAAAATATTTGGATTATTTAGAAGCTAGTTTGGTTGGTGTTTTTTTGTGAGTTAATTAACGACCAAACAATTGGAAGCAGCAAACGCAGTTTATTTTTGGAAGGAAACCCGACATTTAAGTTTGAAAGGAAAGGAAAAACACACACAAATCATTTTTTAACCAAAAATCTGTATTTCGTCTTAACTCCGGAAAAGAAGGCTATTCCTGGGTTTCTTTCTCAAACAAGCCGACCCCGCCGATTTCAGCGTGGCGTGCGGCAGCGAGACAACGGCAGTTTTAACGCCGGTTATCAGGCGGTGTGTTCTACTTGGCTTTTCACACCGGACAGTCCGCGGCCGCGGTAGTTCCGCTCCAGCCCTGTCTGCATTCCCCATTCATTTCAACGGGACACCGCCGGCCGCTGCCGTCCAAATTCCGCTCGAGTTCTATTTTCCAAAAGCAGCGCGGGACGGAGGCGTCTCCCGCGCCGCTACCGCCCGACTACCGCTGCGTCTGTGCGCAAGGAGAACCGGGCTCCAGGCCCACCATCAGCACCTGTGTACCCACACTTAAGCACCCCTCCCCGGCCTAACGATCCAGTCCGCACCCCCTGGAGCTCCACGCCCCTGGTACCGTAAAAAAAAAGAAAAAAAGAACCGGGCTCCAGGCCCTCCATCCACACCTGTGTACCCACACTTAAGCACCCCTCCCCGGCCTAAATATCCAGTCCGCACCCCCTGGAGCTCCACGCCCCTGGTACTGTAAGAAAAAAAAGAACCGAGCTCCAGGCCCTCCATCCACACCTGTGTACCCACACTTAAGCACCCCTCCCCGGCCTAAGTATCCAGTCCGCACCCCCTGGAGCTCCACGCCCCTGGTACTGTAAGAAAAAAAAAAGAACCGAGCTCCAGGCCCTCCATCCACACCTGTGTACCCACACTTAAGCACCCCTCCCCGGCCTAAGAATCCAGTCCGCACCCCCTGGAGCTCCACGCCCCTGGTACCGTAAAAAAAAAAAGAAAAAAAAGAACCGAGCTCCAGGCCCTCCATCCACACCTGTGTACCCACACTTAAGCACCCCTCCCCGGCCTAACGATCCAGTCCGCACCCCCTGGAGCTCCACGCCCCTGGTACCGTAAAAAAAAAAAAAAAAAGAACCGGGCTCCAGGCCCTCCATCCACACCTGTGTACCCACACTTAAGCACCCCTCCCCGGCCTAACGATCCAGTCCGCACCCCCTGGAGCTCCACGCCCCTGGTACTATAAAAAAAAAAAAAAGAACCGGGCTCCAGGCCCTCCATCCGCACCTGTGTACCCACACTTAAGCACCCCTCCCCGGCCTAACGATCCAGTCCGCACCCCCTGGAGCTCCACGCCCCTGGTACTATAAAAAAAAAAAAGAACCGGGCTCCAGGCCCTCCATCCGCACCTGTGTACCCACACTTAAGCACCCCTCCCCGGCCTAACGATCCAGTCCGCACCGCCTGGAGCTCCACGCCCCTGGTACTATAAAACACTGAAATTTTTTTAAGTCACCAGGCTGCCTGGTCCAGGCACACTCACCCGAACTCAAGCAGCCCTTCCCGGGCATGGACTCTGGTCCTTCCCGACCGGAGCTCCATGTAATTTTTTTTTTTTTTTTTTTAAGAGTCCCCAGGCTCCAGGGCCTCTGGCCCCACACACTCACCCCCACTCAAGCACACTCTGCCCCGGCCTCAGGGACTCTGCCAATCCCTGAGTCTCGTGCCCCCGGTACTACACCATTCCCTCGTGAGAGGGTCGGGTCCGGCCGACAAAAGCTTGGATCGAGGGCTGACTTTCAACAGATCGCAGCGAGGTAGCTGCTCTGCTACGTACGAAACCCTGACCCAGAATCAGGGCGTCTGCAAGTGATTTGGCAGCAGGTTCTCCACAAACATGCGGTGCGCGATAGGAGAGGGGCGACTTAGAGGAACTGTTTTGAAGTTTATTGGACATTGAAATATCTGAAAGAAAGAAAAGTATTATTTTTGGGACTTTTTGGAACTTTATTTTGAACAATGGCCGATTCAAATGAGCCTCAGACCGAGACGCCTGTCGAGGACATGGAGGACGAAGTGACGCGTGTGCGCAGGGCAAGGACAAATGTCTCCCATTACGAGGAGAATCAAATGATTTCATGGCAGACAAAGAATTCCTTGAAGAAGTGAAGCTAAATATGACGAGGTTTAATGAGTTTTTTAATGTGCCATTGTTCTAAATAAAGTGTAACCCCTGTCCCAGCAGCAAAGTCTGACCCATCGTGTCTCTCAGCATGCTGACGTCACTGCTGATGTGTGACAGCCGGCTAACGAGGCGTTGCCCCGGTAACAGGAGCGCGTGCGGCTCGCCTGTGTCTCTGACAGGTGCGCTCACTTTGGCTTCTTAAAACTGCACTCTATAACTTTGACTGCGCTCGACTGTCTCCAACAAACGGGTCGCTGCTCAGAAAGTAAAAGTCGTGTCCAAATCATTCTTGAACCGTCAGCGCCCCAAGAGACGGCAGAAGCCAGCGGTGTCCTTTTCATCCGGCTACTATGTGCGGCTCGTTTCTTATGGCAGTTTTAAAATCATTTTTCACCTGAATTTGATGACTTTAAGCCTTTATAATGGAAATGGAGAGGCGACCTCTGGACTCAGAGGCAATTTGTAAGAAAAATGTGCGGCAGAGCTCAATGAGTGTGACTAAACCGAGCATAAGGAGAGAGCCCAGCCATGTGAGCGGTGAGATGCAAAGCACAGAGGAAATTCTAAAGAAAAAAAGAACCGAGGATAAAGTGTGCGAGAGGGAGTGCTGCATGGTGTATATCGCTGACACTGACGGGGCTGGATAATTGTAGCTTACTGTGGAAACTCCGGTGAGTGATATCAATGATATGTGAAGCTAATTTATTAAGCTTTTATTTTACAATTTATAATTATTATTATTTTTTTTAAATGTTTTTTTTAACTATGTATTCATATTGTGATATGGACCATGCACTTGTGTCTGATATAAATATTGAATTGAATAATGGCTAGCAAGATCGTTTGCTAGTGTATTTAAAAAAAACAAAAAACAAAAAAAAAAAACATGTTGTTGCACTATTTTTGTATATTTTAAAGCAAAAAGAGGGAGAGAAAAAAAGGTCGTTTGCTAGCAAGATCGTCTGCTAGCAAGATTGTTTGCTAGCAAGATCGTCTGCTAGCAAGATTGTTTGCTAGCAAGGTCGTCTGCTAGCAAGATCGTCTGCTAGCAAGATTGTTTGCTAGCAAGGTCGTCTGCTAGCAAGATCGTTTGCTAGCAAGATTGTTTGCTAGCAAGATCGTTTGCTAGCAAGATTGTTTGCTAGCAAGATTGTTTGCTAGCAAGGTCGTCTGCTAGCAAGATGTCAGTAGTCTTTAGTCTTGAGCTCTGTAGTCATGCTATCCCTCATTGAAATCCTATTAATTTATTTGTGTTTTAATTTTATTCAACTGTATCTATTTATAGTTACCTGTTACTAAAACCTTCTTATTATTTTGGTCCGGTCGAAGTGGGTGGTGTTCTGTGTGTTTTTTTTTTTTTAAAGAAAAGATAAATCTTATGTAACCTTCCCGATAAGTCTTTGTCACTACTCTTGTTTCTTTTTCTCAATAAAAAGATTTATAAAAAAAACAAACAAAAGAAACCTGCTCAATACCTGTTTCTGTTAGACTGAATATATCTTTATTTTTGTTCTCTTCACAGGACATGCGAGCGGCTCTGGAGGAGAAGGAGCACCTGCTGACGGAGGTGGAGAAAGAGCGGGGCCTGTGGAGACAGCGGGATGGGGCCTTCGCTGCTCTGCTGCAGGAGAAGGAGGCTCTGATCCAGGACCTCCAACAGCAGCTGGATGTGTGTCAGACAGATGTGGAGGTAATCCAGGTCCCACTGTTGGGCTAACGTCGTCTTCTTTTTTTTTTTTTTGGCCACATCGGAGAAATGTTTTAGAGGATAATTCTTTCAGATTTTTGTTGTTGTTGAATTAAACAAGCAATCCGACACCTTGGATAGTTTTCACTGAGTGTTTGCTCCAGTCAGTGTTGGGCTTTAGCTGGTTGGATTAGGGGAGATGTAACATCCATCTGCAGCCTTCTGATGTGACTGAGAGCAGAGCAGCGAGTTCACCCTTAACTCCTGTAAAGCCGAGTGTTCCTGCAGCTCCAGCTGCTGCATCTTTGTTGGTCCATCACGTTATTTGCATGTTGTGAAGTGTTTTAATGCATTTATACATGAACTTGGCAGCCTTGTTACTCCACAGGCAGAAAATATGAATCCAGATCAGCTGCATGTTTCTGCATGACTCAGTGAAACTAATCTGAGGGAAAATGTTTTTCTGCTGATCCACAGACAAAGATTGAGTGTTAAAGTGTCCCATTATCTCAGTGATGAATGATTAAATGACCAAAGAAGCCAGAAGTTAATGTTTGTGCTCAAACAAACCTTCAGATCGGCATCTGAGTGCAGATTACAGTCTGAATCTGTCCAGTATGTTTCTATGTATGTATGTTTTTATGTCTGTATGTATGTGTGAACACGCTAATCTGAGCTGTAAATGGTTTTGTGTCTCTGAGTCCTGCAGTCCTCCGTGAGTCCGTCTGAGCTGAGCTTGGTCGGTAAACATTGACTTTGGTGACCGCAAACGTGTCATTTTCCCCCAGGCTCTCTCCGGCTCTGCGATTGGTCGGCAGTCGGCTGAGCCGGCAGCGTCGTTGAAAGACCGAGTGGAGCACAGCGCCACCCTGTGTCAGGAGGTCACCAAACTCACCGCAGCCCTGCAGGAGTACCAGGACACGGTGCAGGTGAGAAATCAAAGTTTTACCCGTCTGACAGAAACTTGATAAACAAAAAGCTGCGGACCTGAAGCAGGACGATTACTCCACCTGCTTCCAGGTGCGGCGCTGAAGCATTTTACTGCCGCCTCTGACCTCTGGGGGTTTCTTTTTCCCCACCAGGTTCAGCAGGAGAGTCACAGTCAGACGGTGTCCTCTCTGAAGGCTCAGCTCAGAGACGCTCAGCAGGAGCTGAGGAGGACGGAGAAGGAGAAGAAGGAGGCTGACAGAGGCCGGCGAGCGGGAGGAGAGGAGGCTGAAGGACAGCCTGCAGAAGAGAGACAAACTCATAGAGGTAAGGTGCTCAAAGCTGTGGGAGCAGAGCAGGAAGCTTCAGACACGTTTACCCGTCGTAGTTTCCTGCTATCGACTGTAGAAATGATCAAATAGTTTCTATGAAATGTGTTTTTCTTTTATTTTTTAAATGTGTTTATTGATTTTCCTTTTTCAACAAAAACAAACACAAAACTTAAGCAACACACAACGACTCAGTTACAACCAATCAGTATCCATATCAGTAAAGACAGTAAAAAAGAAGTACATAAATGGGTCGATAAAAGAAAAGAAGAGCACCAGACTTTTACAAAATAAAAGCCTGTGAGCAACAGACTTTTACAATAATAAAAGCCTGTGAGCAACAGACTTTTACAGAATAAAATAAATAATAAAACCTGCGCTAATGCGCGCTAAAATATGTATCGGCGTTAAATAATTAACGAGTTAACGCGATAATAACGAGTTAACTCGCCCGGCCCTATAAACTATATATGACAGCAAATGAATTTTTAATGCACTTAAAGGAAGGAACACAAACGGATGTCTACTGAATGACCCCCTGTTGACAGACTCAAAACCGAACACTCCGTGCACTCAAAGCCAATGAAGTTGTGTGTTTATTTTTGTGTTTATTTATGTGTTTATTTTTCTTCACTGTAGCAAATCCTGCAGGACTCTGAGGAGCGGGACCATCTGCTCCGAGAGCTGCAGCAGAACCTGCAGAACAAACGTGAGCCGGCGATGGGCGTCAAACACACACTGTGACGGAGGAGGGCCGAGCGGTGCGGACCACGTGCACACCACGTGCACACCACGTGCACACTCTGCACAGGAAGGAGGAATACTTTGCACTTTTTCCGAACCACCGTTTTGCCTCCTGAACGTATTTATCGTTGTGATCGTTGGATCTATTTATAGTTTTCTTCCCACATTCATACGGTTTGTGTTTGCAGACCTGCTTTTTGGGGACTTGAGCTGAGGGAAAGTTGAATTTTCCACAGTTACAACTGAACTACCTGCATCGCATCAGGGATTTCAGCCTCATTGTTTTCAG
The DNA here is from genome assembly GCF_027942865.1 of Odontesthes bonariensis. Classification (NCBI taxonomy): domain Eukaryota; kingdom Metazoa; phylum Chordata; class Actinopteri; order Atheriniformes; family Atherinopsidae; genus Odontesthes; species Odontesthes bonariensis. Next base: position 38,734,405 of record NC_134510.1, read on the forward strand.
TATGTGCTGTCAGGCTTGTCATAGCTGGATGTTTGGTACGTGATCTGCAAATGACTGTATTCAGTTCAATTAGAATGTCATTTTTAGGCAGTGACTTGCTCTCATGCAGTGGGAACATTTCTAACTGGGATTATTGTTTAGTTGCTGTTCTGATGTTGCTTTAAGGAGCTCTTTGCAGGAGTGTTTCTTTTTGCTTTTTGTTTCCAGTGCCAGCACAAGTTTAGGGGCAAAGCTACAACCAAAGTTAAATTTTAGCTGCTTTAAGTTTCTGCTTTTTATGCGTCTCCTTTTTCCTTTTATTCTGGACTCATTCCTGGTGTTTACATGTCTGTATTTTTGGTCTGGGACTTCTTACGGGAGATATTTTCAATTCTTTTTTTTCTTTTTTTTTTTAGCTCAAGAGAAATAAACTCTGTGATGCAAAAAAGACTTTGGTCTTCAGACCCAGTTATTTCAGCAATCAGCACCCAGGCACCATGATAAAAGATGAGTGAAAACCCCGTTTCCAGAATATTTAGAAGTTTTTTTTAAATGCAACAAAAAGAGGGTATCGTGCGTGTGGGCAGAGCTGCTGCTCCAGCCTCCAACGCATGCCCCAACGTACGCACATCCCAACGTACGCACATCCCAACGTACGCACATCCCAACGTACGCACATCCCAACGTACGCACATCCCAACGTACGCACACCTCGGTCCCGCTCACAGCTGCTTGCAGCTTTCTAGTTTAACTTAATCTTTCATTTAATATAATTAATAATTTATAATAATTTAATAATAATTTATTTTATTTTATTAATAATTCAATTTAATCTTGATCGATTTTGTTGTATTTTATTGCTTTCACTGTTCTTTTATTGTTTTTATTTGTTTTTACTTCTTCTCTTTATTTATTACCTGCTTTAAAGCACTTTGGTACACCGTAAGGATTGTCTGTAAAGGGCTGTATAAATAAAGTACATTTACATTTTTGCAGAAATTAGCAAATTTAACAGCCATCACAGACTTCCAAGAACCAGGGTAAACCTGTACGGTGGGTTGATTGATCCGCTGAAAGAAGGTATTTGCTCTCTGCATATGGATGAGAGTTATGTTGTGCTCTTTTTACCCACCGTGATTATTTCCTGTACCACTTCTCTCACTACACTGCCTATAATCACACCCGTTGAAGACGGTTTAAACGGATATCTTCAATCGAGCCCTCAGCCACCACTTCTCAGCACAAAGTAATATATTTTATAAATCAAATCAAATCAAATTTATTTGTAGCACATTTCATGTACAAAACAATTCAAAGTGCTTCACATAAAATAAAAGCATTGCAGCAGGGAGTGGAAGAAGCATTAAAATTACATAAAAGAATATAAAGAGAAACAAATAAAATAATTTAAATGATTAAAAACAAGCAACAGTCCAGATAAATTCCAAGATATCGTGCAGACTTCATGCATAGACACATGAGAACAGAAATGTTTTTAACCTGGATTTAAAAATGTCTCCATTGGGTGAAAGTTTAATCTCCAAAATTCCAAAATAAAATCTCCAAGTTTTATATCCAAAATGTTCATTTTTTGTCACATTTTCATTTAATTTAATTATTTTTTTGTTCAAACTGATTTACTTCTGTTGTAAAACTTTCACATGAGGAGGAAAGAGAAACAAAGCTGAGTGAGTGCTCCGTCTTCTCCTCATTGTCCAATCACCGATCAGCTCCGAGTCTCTGGTTACCCCACGTGTTGCCATGGAGATGATACTTTACACAGAATTACCCCCCTGGATGCTTCTCTGGTTAAAAAACGCGATCATCTCATTTAAAGCTGTCCACAGTGGTTCTGTCCGTGTGCAACATGATGCCGGTTCCCCTCGGCTCGGTCACCATCGGACCGCAGTCCTGGCGCGACGGGACGGCCCGGTCCATCCGGCGGGCGGAGAGCCTGGTCCGGCAGACTCGGGCCGGTCGCTCCGCGGCTGGCGGCCGGCCCCGGAGCGTGAGTTTCGCCCCAATGGGCGCGAACGGCACCGCAGAAACGGACGAATATAAAAACACAGCAGAGGAAGCCGGACTGAGACGGGACCCCATCTGTAAAAATAAGACGGGGAGGCCCCAAACTGCAGGAGCCAGGGTGAGAAAAACCGTTTACAGAGAGAGGCCTGGGTTATGGTCACTTTGGAAATAATGTTTTTATTTTCATGTCAACTTTGCAATGTGGAGTAGGACCGGAGTTCCCAGCCTTGGGTTTGGGGCTCTTTCAGGGGACAGGGAACCAGAAAAATCCCCTCAAAATGTTGATGTATTGTTAGGGCTGGGCAACGATTAAATGTTTAATCTAATTAATCGCATGATTTCCCTGATTAATCGCGATTAATCTCATTTGTACGCAAAATCCAAAAATGAATCCAAAAGTAGTGTATAGCTTTTAGCATTTAGCTTTATTTTAAATGTGCTGCCATATGAATGAAAGTGCCATAACATTTGTTGTGCAAACACACTTTTAACATCAGCATCTTTCTGTAGTTTTTATGTAGAAGCCTCGCTCCACTGTCTGTTTCCTTGAATGACTTGCTGCTATCAGTTGTGTGTTTTGCCTTTAAGTGATATTTTAGACTGGAACTACTACGCTGAGAAGACAATTCAACTTGGCAGAGTTTACAGATGACTTTGGTTCTGTCGACTCCGCCGTCTGGAAGAACTTTAACATGAAAATGGCCGAGTAAAAGTTCCGTACCCTTCTCCATGTTTGGTGGATCCACCGATTACTTTCTTTTCCTGTTCCACAGCAGACAGCAGCAGACTTTTACAAAATAAAAGCCTGTGAGCAACAGACTTTTACAAAATAAAAGCCTGTGAGCAACAGACTTTTACAAAATAAAAGCCTGTGAGCAACAGACTTTAACAATAATAAAATAAATTTAAAAATTAAAAAAAAAAATAAAAAATGCGTTAATGCGCGATGAAATATTTATCTGCATTAAATAATTAGCTAGTTAACGCGATAATAACGAGTTAACTCGCCCAGCCCTACATATTGTAGCTAAACACATATAACTGGCTTTGAGGAGCAAAGATATTCAGGGGATCTCCAGTTTGTTCACAAATGTGTTTGAATCTAATTTAATCTCACCCATTTATTTTGTCATTTGACTTTGACATTAAAGGGACAGTTCGCCTCTTTTGACATGAAGCTGTATGACATCCCATATCAGCAACATCATTTCTGAACATCTTCTTACCCCCTGCTGCGTCCTGTGAGCAGAGTTCCAGCCTCGTTTTGGTGTTGATGAAGGTAGTCCGGCTAGTTGGCTGGGGCTTAAAAAATAAAGCGTTTTGCTTCTCAAAACAATATGCGTTCAACAGAGTAATACATTTGCATCACAAAATGGTTCTCCGGGAAAAAGTCAGACCTCACAATCTCTTGGCGCTATTTTCTCTCCCTTCGTATCACTGCCTGCTGTGAAAATAATTGAAAACTTGGTGGTTATGATCAGAACTGAAGTGGAATAAAAGATTTATGAAAAAAAGTGGAAAAAAATATTAATATATTATGTTTTTAGGTCGTTTTAAAAGGGGACAAAAATGTCCCTTTTCAGAAATTGAATCTTTTTTAAATCAGATATAGCAAAAAATTTAAAAATCCCTAAAAATCAATGTTGTTGCTGATCATTGACATATCCCAGACCATAATTATCCCCAGTCAATAATTTCACTTTGCATTCTATATATTGAAAATATAGCAGTTTTTGTGGGTTTTTTTTGGTTTTTTTACAGAAATTGGCGTTTACATCATATAAACCAGTATTTAAAGGGTTAAATTTTTGAAAACAATTGAAAACTTTGTAGCTATGATCAGAACTGAAGTGGAATAAAAGATCTATGAAAAAAAAAGCGGGAAAAATATTAACATATGATGTTTTTAAGTTGTTTTAGAAAAAACTTAAGGGGACACAAGGGGAAATTTTCTGAAATGTCCCCTTTCATAAATCAAGTTGCGTTTTAAATCAGGTATGAGGGTTAAGGAACTTGACAATGTGTGATTTTTTTTTCTATTTAAACATGCTTTTTAAAATTCTGTAAAAAGTTCCCATCCGGCTCCCGGAGGACATCTGTGGTCCCGTTCCCGCCTGCCAGCCTGCGGGAGCACTGTGCTGCAGCCAGCGTGGCTGTGGCCGGCGGTTACATGCGGAGGGTGCGGGAGGTTGAGGGGCAGCTGCGCCGGCAGGCCGGCCGGGTCACCGAGGAGGGCACCAAGCTGGAGAGGGAGCGGGGTCGCCTGGAGAGGACGCTGCGCAGCATCACCACCAACCTGACCGTCAACAGGAGGAGCTCGGAGGGCAGGAGCAGGAGGCCATCCACCGCTGAGACGGTGAGACTAAAGCCGGGACTTCCCCCGCAGACACACGCAAGCCACAAAACTGTCCAACGTGCGTCATAACATCATCATGCAACATCAAACCCGGGTCGCATCCTTCCAGGAAGGCTGAGTATTGCATGTGTGGCCTGTTGCAGATGAGAGACGGCGCTGATGGCTTGTTGCTGTGGGAGAGAAAAGAGCTGGTGGAGTTGAAACGGGATCTGGAGGGAGCGTTGAGAAGCACACTGACCCAGCTCCAGGTGATCCATGACATCACTGCTCTGTTTTCATCTTGTTTTTCAACACGCCTACCTATAGGCCACTGTAATTTCTTACACCAAATAAATAGTGTCGGGTTCCATGGCAGAGGAAAAACGAGAAACAATATCCTATTCTGCCTTTTATAGCCTATTTACTAAACTGTCTTAGGCATTATAAATGGGTAAAATGTGGGTAGGTTAGTTTTAAAAGGCTACTCAATCAGGGGAATAACTTATCAGACCATATCAGGGACTCTTAATTTAAGATTCTGACTTTTTATTTTGCAATATTCCCTCTTGTAGAAGTATTTATTGACTGTGCTGCATTAAGATTAAAACATGTTCAGCACCTGAACTGAAATATTGTTCATTATTTAGTATCTGTTGACCTGTTGAAAACTGTAACACTGGGCATACTGTGTTTTTTAGTAATATTTCCTCTTGTTAAAGGCTAACTTGATTATGTTTGATGAGCTACAGAAGGAGGAATTGAAAAGCTAAATGGCTGAACTCAAAAGTGTTTCTATTTGCTTAGATAACCTGTAGCTCTGTTAAACCTGTTGAGGTTCATGCAAATTTCAATAAATGTTCTTATACATCCAGTACAGGCTCATTTTCTGTATACAGTAAGGCAGTGTTGGTGGTGGGGTTCTGGCTGGGGGCCTGGGCCCCTGTACAGCTGTATGCCCAGCAACGCCCCTGGTAACAACCCCAACACACTGGAAAAAATGCCCCTCCAAAAATAAGTAAAAAAACAACAAATAAAAGACGTTTTTGCTTGAAATAAGCAAAAAATCTGCCGATGGAACTAGTGAAAATCGGTTTGTCAAGATTTCTTGAAAGAAAATGTGATATTTGGGACTTTTGAGATAAAAGTGATCTTGAAATTAGCTTAAAAACCTCTTCAAATGAAAAAAAGCTCCTCCCCCTAAGAGACTCCTCCCACTGAGGAAGAGACTCCTCCCCCTAAGAGACTCCTCCCACTGAGGAAGAGACTCCTCCCCCTATGACTCCTCCCACTGAGGAAGAGACTCCTCCCCCTAAGAGACTCCTCCCCCTATGACTCCTCCCACTGAGGAAGAGACTCCTCCCCCTAAGAGACTCCTCCCACTGAGGAAGAGACTCCTCCCCCTATGACTCCTCCCACTGAGGAAGAGACTCCTCCCCCTAAGAGACTCCTCCCACTGAGGAAGAGACTCCTCCCCCTATGACTCCTCCCCCTGAGGCAGAGACTCCTCCCCCTAAGAGACTCCTCCCCCTAAGACTCCTCCCCTAAGACAGAGACTCCACCCCTAACAGACTCCTCCCCCTAAGAGACTCCTCCCCGAGGAAGAGACTCCTCCCCCTAAGAGACTCCTCCCCCTAAGACAGAGACTCCTCCCCTAAGACAGAGACTCCTCCCCTAAGACAGAGACTCCTCCCCCTAAGACAGAGACTCCTCCCACTAAGACAGAGACTCCTCCCACTAAGACAGAGACTCCTCCCCCTAACAGACTCCACCCCTAACAGACTCCTCCCACTGAGGAAGAGACTCCTCCCCCTAAGAGACTCCACCCCCTAACAGACTCCACCCCTAACAGACTCCTCCCACTGAGGAAGAGACTCCTCCCCCTAAGAGACTCCTCCCACTGAGGAAGTGACCCCTCCCCCTAAGAGACTCCTCCCCCTAAGACAGAGACTCCTCCCACTAAGACAGAGACTCCTCCCCCTAACAGACTCCACCCCCTAAGAGACTCCTCCCACTGAGGAAGAGACTCCTCCCCCTAAAACAGAGACTCCTCCCCCTAACAGACTCCTTCCCCTAAGAGACTCCTCCCCCTAAGACAGAGACTCCTCCCCCTAAGAGACTCCTCCCCCTAAAACAGAGACTCCTCCCCCTAAGAGACTCCTCCCCCTAAGAGACTCCTCCCCCTAAGAGACTCCTCCCCCTATGACTCCTCCCCCTGAGGCAGAGACTCCACCCTGAGGCAGAGACTCCTCCCCCTAAGAGACTCCTCCCACTGAGGAAAAGACTCCACCCCCTAAGAGACTCCTCCCCCTAAGAGACTCCTCCCACTGAGGAAGAGACTCCTCCCCCTAAGAGACTCCTCCCCTAAGACAGAGACTCCTCCCCTAAGACAGAGACTCCTCCCCTAAGAGACTCCTCCTCCTAACAGACTCCTCCCCCTAAGACAGAGACTCCTCCCCCTAAGAGACTCCTCCCCCTAAAATAGAGACTCCTCCCCTAAGAGACTCCTCCCCTAAGAGACTCCTCCCCTAAGACAGAGACTCCTCCCCCTAAGAGACTCCTCCCCTAAGACAGAGACTCCTCCCCCTAACAGACTCCTCCCCCTAAGCCAGAGACTCCTCCCCCTAAGACAGAGACTCCTCCCCCTGAGAGACTCCTCCCACTGAGGAAGTGACTCCTCCTCCTAACAGACTCCACCCCCTAAGACAGAGACTCCTCCCCCCTAAGAGAATCCACCCCATAAGAGACTCCTCCCCCTAACAGACTCCTCCCCCTAACAGACTCCTCCCCCTAACAGACTCCTCCCCCTGAGGCAGAGACTCCTCCCCTAAGAGACTCCTCCCCCTAACAGACTCCACCCCCTAACAGACTCCTCCCCCTAAGCCAGAGACTCCTCCCACTGAGACAAAGACTCCTCCCCCTAACAGACTCCTCCCCCTAAGAGACTCCTCCCCCTGAGGCAGAGACTCCTCCCCTAAGAGACTCCTCCCCCTAACAGACTCCACCCCTAACAGACTCCTCCCCCTAAGAGACTCCTCACCCTAACAGACTCCTCACCCTAACAGACTCCTCCCCCTAACAGACTCCACCCCTTACAGACTCCTCCCACTGAGGCAGAGACTCCACCCCCTGAGGCAGAGACTCCTCCCCTAAGAGACTCCTCCCCCTAAGAGACTCCTCCCCTAAGACAGAGACTCCTCCCCTGAGACAGAGACTCCTCCCCCTAAGAGACTCCTCCCCCTAAGAGACTCCTCCCACTGAGGAAGAGACTCCTCCCCCTAAGAGACTCCTCCCCCTAAGAGACTCCTCCCACTGAGGAAGAGACTCCTCCCCCTGAGGAAGAGACTTCTCCCCTAAGAGACTCCTCCCACTGAGGAAGAGACTCCTCCCCCTATGACTCCTCCCCCTGAGGCAGAGACTCCTCCCCCTAAGAGACTTCTCCCACTGAGGAAGAGACTCCTCCTCCTAACAGACTCCTCCCCCTAAGACAGAGACTCCTCCCCCTAAGAGACTCCTCCCCCTGAGAGACTCCTCCCACTGAGGCAGAGACTCCTCCCCCTAAGAGACTCCTCCCACTAAGACAGAGACTCCTCCCCCTAAGAGACTCCTCACCCTGAGAGACTCCTCCCACTGAGGAAGAGACTCCTCCCCCTAAGAGACTCCATCCCCTAACAGACTCCTCCCCCTAACAGACTCCTCCCCCTAAGCCAGAGACTCCTCCCCCTAAGACAGAGACTCCTCCCCCTAAGAGACTCCTCCCCCTGAGAGACTCCTCCCACTGAGGAAGTGACTCCTCCTCCTAACAGACTCCAACCCTTAAGACAGAGACTCCTCCCCCTGAGAGACTCCTCCCACTGAGGAAGAGACTCCTCCTCCTAACAGACTCCTCCCCCTAAGACAGAGACTCCTCCCCCTAAGAGACTCCATCCCCTAACAGACTCCTCCCACTGAGGAAGAGACTCCTCCCCCTAACAGACTCCTCCCCCTAAGCCAGAGACTCCTCCCCCTAAGACAGAGACTCCTCCCCCTAAGAGACTCCTCCCCCTGAGAGACTCCTCCCACTGAGGAAGTGACTCCTCCTCCTAACAGACTCCACCCCCTAAGACAGAGACTCCTCCCCCCTAAGAGAATCCACCCCCTAAGAGACTCCTCCCCCTAAGAGACTCCTCCCCCTGAGAGACTCCACCCCCTGAGGCAGAGACTCCTCCCCTAAGAGACTCCTCCCCCTAAGAGACTCCTCCCCTAAGACAGAGACTCCTCCCCTAAGAGACTCCTCCCCCTAAAATAGAGACTCCTCCCCTAAGAGACTCCTCCCCTAAGAGACTCCTCCCCTAAGACAGAGACTCCTCCCCCTAAGAGACTCCTCCCCTAAGACAGAGACTCCTCCCCTAAGAGACTCCTCCCCCTAAGCCAGAGACTCCTCCCACTGAGACAAAGACTCCTCCCCCTAACAGACTCCTCCCCCTAAGAGACTCCTCCCCCTGAGGCAGAGACTCCTCCCCCTAACAGACTCCTCCCCCTAACAGACTCCACCCCTTACAGACTCCTCCCACTGAGGCAGAGACTCCACCCCCTGAGGCAGAGACTCCTCCCCTAAGAGACTCCTCCCCCTAAGAGACTCCTCCCCTAAGACAGAGACTCCTCCCCTGAGACAGAGACTCCTCCCCTAAGAGACTCCTCCCCTAAGAGACTCCTCCTAACAGACTCCTCCCCCTAAGACAGAGACTCCTCCCCCTAAGAGACTCCTCCCCCTAAAATAGAGACTCCTCCCCTAAGACAGAGACTCCTCCCCCTAAGAGACTCCTCCCCTAAGACAGAGACTCCTCCCCTAACAGACTCCTCCCCCTAAGAGACTCCTCCCCCTGAGGCAGAGACTCCTCCCCTAAGAGACTCCTCCCCCTAAAAGACTCCACCCCTAACAGACTCCTCCCCTAAGAGACTCCTCCCCCTAACAGACTCCTCCCCTAAGACAGAGACTCCTCCCCTAATAGACTCCTCCCCTAAGACAGAGACTCCTCCCCTAAGAGACTCCTCCCCTAAGAGACTCCTCCTCCTAACAGACTCCTCCCCTAAGAGACTCCTCCCCTAAGAGACTCCTCCTCCTAACAGACTCCTCCCCCTAAGACAGAGACTCCTCCCCCTAAGAGACTCCTCCCCCTAAAATAGAGACTCCTTCCCTAAGAGACTCCTCCCCTAAGAGACTCCTCCCCTAAGACAGAGACTCCTCCCCCTAAGAGACTCCTCCCCTAAGACAGAGACTCCTCCCCTAAGAGACTCCTCCCCCTAAGCCAGAGACTCCTCCCACTGAGACAAAGACTCCTCCCCCTAACAGACTCCTCCCCCTAAGAGACTCCTCCCCCTGAGGCAGAGACTCCTCCCCTAACAGACTCCTCCCCCTAAGAGACTCCTCCCACTGAGGAAGAGACTCCTCCCCCTAAGAGACTCCTCCCCCTGAGGCAGAGACTCCTCCCACTGAGTAAGAGACTCCTCCCCCTAAGCCAGAGACTCCTCCCCCTGAGAGACTCCTCCCACTGAGGAAGAGACTCCTCCTCCTAACAGACTCCTCCCCCTAAGACAGAGACTCCTCCCCCTAAGAGACTCCTCCCCCTAAAACAGAGACTCCTCCCCCTAAGAGACTCCTCCCCCTAAGAGACTCCTCCCCTAAGACAGAGACTCCTCCCCCTAAGAGACTCCATCCCCTAACAGACTCCTCCCCCTAACAGACTCCTCCCCCTAAGAGACTCCTCCCCCTGAGGCAGAGACTCCTCCCCTAAGAGACTCCTCCCCCTAACAGACTCCAACCCTAACAGACTCCTCCCCCTAAGAGACTCCTCCCACTGAGGAAGAGACTCCTCCCCCTAAGAGACTCCTCCCCCTGAGGCAGAGACTCCTCCCACTGAGTAAGAGACTCCTCCCCCTAAGCCAGAGACTCCTCCCCCTGAGAGACTCCTCCCCCTGAGGCAGAGACTCCACCCCTAAGAGACTCCACCCCCTAAGAGACTCCACCCCCTAACAGACTCCAACCCCTAACAGACTCCACCCCTTAAGACAGAGACTCCTCCCCCTGAGAGACTCCTCCCACTGAGGAAGAGACTCCTCCTCCTAACAGACTCCTCCCCCTAAGACAGAGACTCCTCCCCCTAAGAGACTCCTCCCCCTAAAATAGAGACTCCTCCCCCTAAGAGACTCCTCCCCTAAGACAGAGACTCCTCCCCCTAAGAGACTCCATCCCCTAACAGACTCCTCCCCCTAACAGACTCCTCCCCCTAAGCCAGAGACTCCTCCCCCTAAGACAGAGACTCCTCCCCCTAAGAGACTCCTCCCCCTGAGAGACTCCTCCCACTGAGGAAGTGACTCCTCCTCCTAACAGACTCCACCCCCTAAGACAGAGACTCCTCCCCCCTAAGAGAATCCACCCCCTAAGAGACTCCTCCCCCTAAGAGACTCCTCCCCCTGAGAGACTCCTCCCACTGAGGCAGAGACTCCTCCCCCTAAGAGACTCCTCCCACTAAGACAGAGACTCCTCCCCCTAACAGACTCCTCCCCCTAAGAGACTCCTCCCCCTAAGAGACTCCTCCCCCTAACAGACTCCTCCCCTAAGACAGAGACTCCTCCCCCTAAGAGACTCCATCCCCTAACAGACTCCTCCCCCTAAGCCAGAGACTCCTCCCCCTAAGACAGAGACTCCTCCCCCTAAGAGACTCCTCCCCCTGAGGCAGAGACTCCTCCCCCTAAGAGACTCCTCCCCTAAGACAGAGACTCCTCCCCCTAAGACAGAGACCCCTCCCCCTAAGAGACTCCTCCCACTGAGGCAGAGACTCCTCCCCCTGAGAGACTCCTCCCACTGAGGCAGAGACTCCTCCCCCTGAGAGACTCCTCCCACTGAGGCAGAGACTCCTCCCCCTGAGACAGAGACTCCTCCCCCTAAGACAGAGACTCCTCCCCCTGAGAGACTCCTCCCCCTGAGACAGAGACTCCTCAGTGGGAGTGCTAGTGCACGTGTGTAAGTGTGTGCACGTGTGTGTGCACGTGTGTAGGTGCACGTGCTAGTGCACGTTTATGCGTGTGCACGTGCGTGTGCACGTTTATGCGTGTGCACGCGTGTGTCTAAGTGTGTGCACGTGTGTAGTAGCATGTGCATGTGCACGTGTGTGCACGTGTGTGCGCATGTGTGTGCACGTGCTAGTGCACGTGTGTGTAAGTGTGTTTGTGCATGTGTGTGTGTGCAAGTGTGTGCACGTGTGTGTGCACGTGTGTAGGTGTACGTGTGTGTGCATATGTGTATTAATGTGCACGTGCTAGTGCACGTGTGTGTGCATATGTGTATGCATGTGCACGAGTGTGTGTGCACGTTTATGCGTGTGCGCGTGTGTGCACGTGCTAGTGCACGTGCGTGTGCACATGTGTGCATATGTGTATTAATGTGCACGTGCTAGTGCACGTGTGTGTGCACGTTTATGCGTGTGCACGCGTGTAGGTGCACGTGCGTGTGTACGTGTGGGCTCAAACATTGAGCTGTCGGAACAAAGGGTGAATTTAATCTGGAACAAAGACATTTCGGACGAGTGGGCTGTAGGATCAATGGGAAATTTTCGGAATATTGACGGGTCGGACCAAAGGGGCGTCGGAGAAATGACATGTTACCAAAAACGGACAGGACTTGGGCTCCAGGAAAAGCCAAAAACCTGTTTTCACCAGTACAATTAGTCAATAACTCCTGGAACTTTGGATTACAGACAACTTTGGAACTTGGACCACGGAGAAACTTTCCCACTGCGCGCTGGATGACAGCAGGAACTGTCGCCGTTACACGCGGACAATTGTTAGACAAAGGAAGAAAGGAACCACTCGTTTGAGGGTATGTACGGCAAAATGCCAGAAGATTAGGAACTTTTTCGTTGGAGAAAAATATTTGGATTATTTAGAAGCTAGTTTGGTTGGTGTTTTTTTGTGAGTTAATTAACGACCAAACAATTGGAAGCAGCAAACGCAGTTTATTTTTGGAAGGAAACCCGACATTTAAGTTTGAAAGGAAAGGAAAAACACACACAAATCATTTTTTAACCAAAAATCTGTATTTCGTCTTAACTCCGGAAAAGAAGGCTATTCCTGGGTTTCTTTCTCAAACAAGCCGACCCCGCCGATTTCAGCGTGGCGTGCGGCAGCGAGACAACGGCAGTTTTAACGCCGGTTATCAGGCGGTGTGTTCTACTTGGCTTTTCACACCGGACAGTCCGCGGCCGCGGTAGTTCCGCTCCAGCCCTGTCTGCATTCCCCATTCATTTCAACGGGACACCGCCGGCCGCTGCCGTCCAAATTCCGCTCGAGTTCTATTTTCCAAAAGCAGCGCGGGACGGAGGCGTCTCCCGCGCCGCTACCGCCCGACTACCGCTGCGTCTGTGCGCAAGGAGAACCGGGCTCCAGGCCCACCATCAGCACCTGTGTACCCACACTTAAGCACCCCTCCCCGGCCTAACGATCCAGTCCGCACCCCCTGGAGCTCCACGCCCCTGGTACCGTAAAAAAAAAGAAAAAAAGAACCGGGCTCCAGGCCCTCCATCCACACCTGTGTACCCACACTTAAGCACCCCTCCCCGGCCTAAATATCCAGTCCGCACCCCCTGGAGCTCCACGCCCCTGGTACTGTAAGAAAAAAAAGAACCGAGCTCCAGGCCCTCCATCCACACCTGTGTACCCACACTTAAGCACCCCTCCCCGGCCTAAGTATCCAGTCCGCACCCCCTGGAGCTCCACGCCCCTGGTACTGTAAGAAAAAAAAAAGAACCGAGCTCCAGGCCCTCCATCCACACCTGTGTACCCACACTTAAGCACCCCTCCCCGGCCTAAGAATCCAGTCCGCACCCCCTGGAGCTCCACGCCCCTGGTACCGTAAAAAAAAAAAGAAAAAAAAGAACCGAGCTCCAGGCCCTCCATCCACACCTGTGTACCCACACTTAAGCACCCCTCCCCGGCCTAACGATCCAGTCCGCACCCCCTGGAGCTCCACGCCCCTGGTACCGTAAAAAAAAAAAAAAAAAGAACCGGGCTCCAGGCCCTCCATCCACACCTGTGTACCCACACTTAAGCACCCCTCCCCGGCCTAACGATCCAGTCCGCACCCCCTGGAGCTCCACGCCCCTGGTACTATAAAAAAAAAAAAAAGAACCGGGCTCCAGGCCCTCCATCCGCACCTGTGTACCCACACTTAAGCACCCCTCCCCGGCCTAACGATCCAGTCCGCACCCCCTGGAGCTCCACGCCCCTGGTACTATAAAAAAAAAAAAGAACCGGGCTCCAGGCCCTCCATCCGCACCTGTGTACCCACACTTAAGCACCCCTCCCCGGCCTAACGATCCAGTCCGCACCGCCTGGAGCTCCACGCCCCTGGTACTATAAAACACTGAAATTTTTTTAAGTCACCAGGCTGCCTGGTCCAGGCACACTCACCCGAACTCAAGCAGCCCTTCCCGGGCATGGACTCTGGTCCTTCCCGACCGGAGCTCCATGTAATTTTTTTTTTTTTTTTTTTAAGAGTCCCCAGGCTCCAGGGCCTCTGGCCCCACACACTCACCCCCACTCAAGCACACTCTGCCCCGGCCTCAGGGACTCTGCCAATCCCTGAGTCTCGTGCCCCCGGTACTACACCATTCCCTCGTGAGAGGGTCGGGTCCGGCCGACAAAAGCTTGGATCGAGGGCTGACTTTCAACAGATCGCAGCGAGGTAGCTGCTCTGCTACGTACGAAACCCTGACCCAGAATCAGGGCGTCTGCAAGTGATTTGGCAGCAGGTTCTCCACAAACATGCGGTGCGCGATAGGAGAGGGGCGACTTAGAGGAACTGTTTTGAAGTTTATTGGACATTGAAATATCTGAAAGAAAGAAAAGTATTATTTTTGGGACTTTTTGGAACTTTATTTTGAACAATGGCCGATTCAAATGAGCCTCAGACCGAGACGCCTGTCGAGGACATGGAGGACGAAGTGACGCGTGTGCGCAGGGCAAGGACAAATGTCTCCCATTACGAGGAGAATCAAATGATTTCATGGCAGACAAAGAATTCCTTGAAGAAGTGAAGCTAAATATGACGAGGTTTAATGAGTTTTTTAATGTGCCATTGTTCTAAATAAAGTGTAACCCCTGTCCCAGCAGCAAAGTCTGACCCATCGTGTCTCTCAGCATGCTGACGTCACTGCTGATGTGTGACAGCCGGCTAACGAGGCGTTGCCCCGGTAACAGGAGCGCGTGCGGCTCGCCTGTGTCTCTGACAGGTGCGCTCACTTTGGCTTCTTAAAACTGCACTCTATAACTTTGACTGCGCTCGACTGTCTCCAACAAACGGGTCGCTGCTCAGAAAGTAAAAGTCGTGTCCAAATCATTCTTGAACCGTCAGCGCCCCAAGAGACGGCAGAAGCCAGCGGTGTCCTTTTCATCCGGCTACTATGTGCGGCTCGTTTCTTATGGCAGTTTTAAAATCATTTTTCACCTGAATTTGATGACTTTAAGCCTTTATAATGGAAATGGAGAGGCGACCTCTGGACTCAGAGGCAATTTGTAAGAAAAATGTGCGGCAGAGCTCAATGAGTGTGACTAAACCGAGCATAAGGAGAGAGCCCAGCCATGTGAGCGGTGAGATGCAAAGCACAGAGGAAATTCTAAAGAAAAAAAGAACCGAGGATAAAGTGTGCGAGAGGGAGTGCTGCATGGTGTATATCGCTGACACTGACGGGGCTGGATAATTGTAGCTTACTGTGGAAACTCCGGTGAGTGATATCAATGATATGTGAAGCTAATTTATTAAGCTTTTATTTTACAATTTATAATTATTATTATTTTTTTTAAATGTTTTTTTTAACTATGTATTCATATTGTGATATGGACCATGCACTTGTGTCTGATATAAATATTGAATTGAATAATGGCTAGCAAGATCGTTTGCTAGTGTATTTAAAAAAAACAAAAAACAAAAAAAAAAAACATGTTGTTGCACTATTTTTGTATATTTTAAAGCAAAAAGAGGGAGAGAAAAAAAGGTCGTTTGCTAGCAAGATCGTCTGCTAGCAAGATTGTTTGCTAGCAAGATCGTCTGCTAGCAAGATTGTTTGCTAGCAAGGTCGTCTGCTAGCAAGATCGTCTGCTAGCAAGATTGTTTGCTAGCAAGGTCGTCTGCTAGCAAGATCGTTTGCTAGCAAGATTGTTTGCTAGCAAGATCGTTTGCTAGCAAGATTGTTTGCTAGCAAGATTGTTTGCTAGCAAGGTCGTCTGCTAGCAAGATGTCAGTAGTCTTTAGTCTTGAGCTCTGTAGTCATGCTATCCCTCATTGAAATCCTATTAATTTATTTGTGTTTTAATTTTATTCAACTGTATCTATTTATAGTTACCTGTTACTAAAACCTTCTTATTATTTTGGTCCGGTCGAAGTGGGTGGTGTTCTGTGTGTTTTTTTTTTTTTAAAGAAAAGATAAATCTTATGTAACCTTCCCGATAAGTCTTTGTCACTACTCTTGTTTCTTTTTCTCAATAAAAAGATTTATAAAAAAAACAAACAAAAGAAACCTGCTCAATACCTGTTTCTGTTAGACTGAATATATCTTTATTTTTGTTCTCTTCACAGGACATGCGAGCGGCTCTGGAGGAGAAGGAGCACCTGCTGACGGAGGTGGAGAAAGAGCGGGGCCTGTGGAGACAGCGGGATGGGGCCTTCGCTGCTCTGCTGCAGGAGAAGGAGGCTCTGATCCAGGACCTCCAACAGCAGCTGGATGTGTGTCAGACAGATGTGGAGGTAATCCAGGTCCCACTGTTGGGCTAACGTCGTCTTCTTTTTTTTTTTTTTGGCCACATCGGAGAAATGTTTTAGAGGATAATTCTTTCAGATTTTTGTTGTTGTTGAATTAAACAAGCAATCCGACACCTTGGATAGTTTTCACTGAGTGTTTGCTCCAGTCAGTGTTGGGCTTTAGCTGGTTGGATTAGGGGAGATGTAACATCCATCTGCAGCCTTCTGATGTGACTGAGAGCAGAGCAGCGAGTTCACCCTTAACTCCTGTAAAGCCGAGTGTTCCTGCAGCTCCAGCTGCTGCATCTTTGTTGGTCCATCACGTTATTTGCATGTTGTGAAGTGTTTTAATGCATTTATACATGAACTTGGCAGCCTTGTTACTCCACAGGCAGAAAATATGAATCCAGATCAGCTGCATGTTTCTGCATGACTCAGTGAAACTAATCTGAGGGAAAATGTTTTTCTGCTGATCCACAGACAAAGATTGAGTGTTAAAGTGTCCCATTATCTCAGTGATGAATGATTAAATGACCAAAGAAGCCAGAAGTTAATGTTTGTGCTCAAACAAACCTTCAGATCGGCATCTGAGTGCAGATTACAGTCTGAATCTGTCCAGTATGTTTCTATGTATGTATGTTTTTATGTCTGTATGTATGTGTGAACACGCTAATCTGAGCTGTAAATGGTTTTGTGTCTCTGAGTCCTGCAGTCCTCCGTGAGTCCGTCTGAGCTGAGCTTGGTCGGTAAACATTGACTTTGGTGACCGCAAACGTGTCATTTTCCCCCAGGCTCTCTCCGGCTCTGCGATTGGTCGGCAGTCGGCTGAGCCGGCAGCGTCGTTGAAAGACCGAGTGGAGCACAGCGCCACCCTGTGTCAGGAGGTCACCAAACTCACCGCAGCCCTGCAGGAGTACCAGGACACGGTGCAGGTGAGAAATCAAAGTTTTACCCGTCTGACAGAAACTTGATAAACAAAAAGCTGCGGACCTGAAGCAGGACGATTACTCCACCTGCTTCCAGGTGCGGCGCTGAAGCATTTTACTGCCGCCTCTGACCTCTGGGGGTTTCTTTTTCCCCACCAGGTTCAGCAGGAGAGTCACAGTCAGACGGTGTCCTCTCTGAAGGCTCAGCTCAGAGACGCTCAGCAGGAGCTGAGGAGGACGGAGAAGGAGAAGAAGGAGGCTGACAGAGGCCGGCGAGCGGGAGGAGAGGAGGCTGAAGGACAGCCTGCAGAAGAGAGACAAACTCATAGAGGTAAGGTGCTCAAAGCTGTGGGAGCAGAGCAGGAAGCTTCAGACACGTTTACCCGTCGTAGTTTCCTGCTATCGACTGTAGAAATGATCAAATAGTTTCTATGAAATGTGTTTTTCTTTTATTTTTTAAATGTGTTTATTGATTTTCCTTTTTCAACAAAAACAAACACAAAACTTAAGCAACACACAACGACTCAGTTACAACCAATCAGTATCCATATCAGTAAAGACAGTAAAAAAGAAGTACATAAATGGGTCGATAAAAGAAAAGAAGAGCACCAGACTTTTACAAAATAAAAGCCTGTGAGCAACAGACTTTTACAATAATAAAAGCCTGTGAGCAACAGACTTTTACAGAATAAAATAAATAATAAAACCTGCGCTAATGCGCGCTAAAATATGTATCGGCGTTAAATAATTAACGAGTTAACGCGATAATAACGAGTTAACTCGCCCGGCCCTATAAACTATATATGACAGCAAATGAATTTTTAATGCACTTAAAGGAAGGAACACAAACGGATGTCTACTGAATGACCCCCTGTTGACAGACTCAAAACCGAACACTCCGTGCACTCAAAGCCAATGAAGTTGTGTGTTTATTTTTGTGTTTATTTATGTGTTTATTTTTCTTCACTGTAGCAAATCCTGCAGGACTCTGAGGAGCGGGACCATCTGCTCCGAGAGCTGCAGCAGAACCTGCAGAACAAACGTGAGCCGGCGATGGGCGTCAAACACACACTGTGACGGAGGAGGGCCGAGCGGTGCGGACCACGTGCACACCACGTGCACACCACGTGCACACTCTGCACAGGAAGGAGGAATACTTTGCACTTTTTCCGAACCACCGTTTTGCCTCCTGAACGTATTTATCGTTGTGATCGTTGGATCTATTTATAGTTTTCTTCCCACATTCATACGGTTTGTGTTTGCAGACCTGCTTTTTGGGGACTTGAGCTGAGGGAAAGTTGAATTTTCCACAGTTACAACTGAACTACCTGCATCGCATCAGGGATTTCAGCCTCATTGTTTTCAGTATGTGCTGTCAGGCTTGTCATAGCTGGATGTTTGGTACGTGATCTGCAAATGACTGTATTCAGTTCAATTAGAATGTCATTTTTAGGCAGTGACTTGCTCTCATGCAGTGGGAACATTTCTAACTGGGATTATTGTTTAGTTGCTGTTCTGATGTTGCTTTAAGGAGCTCTTTGCAGGAGTGTTTCTTTTTGCTTTTTGTTTCCAGTGCCAGCACAAGTTTAGGGGCAAAGCTACAACCAAAGTTAAATTTTAGCTGCTTTAAGTTTCTGCTTTTTATGCGTCTCCTTTTTCCTTTTATTCTGGACTCATTCCTGGTGTTTACATGTCTGTATTTTTGGTCTGGGACTTCTTACGGGAGATATTTTCAATTCTTTTTTTTCTTTTTTTTTTTAGCTCAAGAGAAATAAACTCTGTGATGCAAAAAAGACTTTGGTCTTCAGACCCAGTTATTTCAGCAATCAGCACCCAGGCACCATGATAAAAGATGAGTGAAAACCCCGTTTCCAGAATATTTAGAAGTTTTTTTTAAATGCAACAAAAAGAGGGTATCGTGCGTGTGGGCAGAGCTGCTGCTCCAGCCTCCAACGCATGCCCCAACGTACGCACATCCCAACGTACGCACATCCCAACGTACGCACATCCCAACGTACGCACATCCCAACGTACGCACATCCCAACGTACGCACACCTCGGTCCCGCTCACAGCTGCTTGCAGCTTTCTAGTTTAACTTAATCTTTCATTTAATATAATTAATAATTTATAATAATTTAATAATAATTTATTTTATTTTATTAATAATTCAATTTAATCTTGATCGATTTTGTTGTATTTTATTGCTTTCACTGTTCTTTTATTGTTTTTATTTGTTTTTACTTCTTCTCTTTATTTATTACCTGCTTTAAAGCACTTTGGTACACCGTAAGGATTGTCTGTAAAGGGCTGTATAAATAAAGTACATTTACATTTTTGCAGAAATTAGCAAATTTAACAGCCATCACAGACTTCCAAGAACCAGGGTAAACCTGTACGGTGGGTTGATTGATCCGCTGAAAGAAGGTATTTGCTCTCTGCATATGGATGAGAGTTATGTTGTGCTCTTTTTACCCACCGTGATTATTTCCTGTACCACTTCTCTCACTACACTGCCTATAATCACACCCGTTGAAGACGGTTTAAACGGATATCTTCAATCGAGCCCTCAGCCACCACTTCTCAGCACAAAGTAATATATTTTATAAATCAAATCAAATCAAATTTATTTGTAGCACATTTCATGTACAAAACAATTCAAAGTGCTTCACATAAAATAAAAGCATTGCAGCAGGGAGTGGAAGAAGCATTAAAATTACATAAAAGAATATAAAGAGAAACAAATAAAATAATTTAAATGATTAAAAACAAGCAACAGTCCAGATAAATTCCAAGATATCGTGCAGACTTCATGCATAGACACATGAGAACAGAAATGTTTTTAACCTGGATTTAAAAATGTCTCCATTGGGTGAAAGTTTAATCTCCAAAATTCCAAAATAAAATCTCCAAGTTTTATATCCAAAATGTTCATTTTTTGTCACATTTTCATTTAATTTAATTATTTTTTTGTTCAAACTGATTTACTTCTGTTGTAAAACTTTCACATGAGGAGGAAAGAGAAACAAAGCTGAGTGAGTGCTCCGTCTTCTCCTCATTGTCCAATCACCGATCAGCTCCGAGTCTCTGGTTACCCCACGTGTTGCCATGGAGATGATACTTTACACAGAATTACCCCCCTGGATGCTTCTCTGGTTAAAAAACGCGATCATCTCATTTAAAGCTGTCCACAGTGGTTCTGTCCGTGTGCAACATGATGCCGGTTCCCCTCGGCTCGGTCACCATCGGACCGCAGTCCTGGCGCGACGGGACGGCCCGGTCCATCCGGCGGGCGGAGAGCCTGGTCCGGCAGACTCGGGCCGGTCGCTCCGCGGCTGGCGGCCGGCCCCGGAGCGTGAGTTTCGCCCCAATGGGCGCGAACGGCACCGCAGAAACGGACGAATATAAAAACACAGCAGAGGAAGCCGGACTGAGACGGGACCCCATCTGTAAAAATAAGACGGGGAGGCCCCAAACTGCAGGAGCCAGGGTGAGAAAAACCGTTTACAGAGAGAGGCCTGGGTTATGGTCACTTTGGAAATAATGTTTTTATTTTCATGTCAACTTTGCAATGTGGAGTAGGACCGGAGTTCCCAGCCTTGGGTTTGGGGCTCTTTCAGGGGACAGGGAACCAGAAAAATCCCCTCAAAATGTTGATGTATTGTTAGGGCTGGGCAACGATTAAATGTTTAATCTAATTAATCGCATGATTTCCCTGATTAATCGCGATTAATCTCATTTGTACGCAAAATCCAAAAATGAATCCAAAAGTAGTGTATAGCTTTTAGCATTTAGCTTTATTTTAAATGTGCTGCCATATGAATGAAAGTGCCATAACATTTGTTGTGCAAACACACTTTTAACATCAGCATCTTTCTGTAGTTTTTATGTAGAAGCCTCGCTCCACTGTCTGTTTCCTTGAATGACTTGCTGCTATCAGTTGTGTGTTTTGCCTTTAAGTGATATTTTAGACTGGAACTACTACGCTGAGAAGACAATTCAACTTGGCAGAGTTTACAGATGACTTTGGTTCTGTCGACTCCGCCGTCTGGAAGAACTTTAACATGAAAATGGCCGAGTAAAAGTTCCGTACCCTTCTCCATGTTTGGTGGATCCACCGATTACTTTCTTTTCCTGTTCCACAGCAGACAGCAGCAGACTTTTACAAAATAAAAGCCTGTGAGCAACAGACTTTTACAAAATAAAAGCCTGTGAGCAACAGACTTTTACAAAATAAAAGCCTGTGAGCAACAGACTTTAACAATAATAAAATAAATTTAAAAATTAAAAAAAAAAATAAAAAATGCGTTAATGCGCGATGAAATATTTATCTGCATTAAATAATTAGCTAGTTAACGCGATAATAACGAGTTAACTCGCCCAGCCCTACATATTGTAGCTAAACACATATAACTGGCTTTGAGGAGCAAAGATATTCAGGGGATCTCCAGTTTGTTCACAAATGTGTTTGAATCTAATTTAATCTCACCCATTTATTTTGTCATTTGACTTTGACATTAAAGGGACAGTTCGCCTCTTTTGACATGAAGCTGTATGACATCCCATATCAGCAACATCATTTCTGAACATCTTCTTACCCCCTGCTGCGTCCTGTGAGCAGAGTTCCAGCCTCGTTTTGGTGTTGATGAAGGTAGTCCGGCTAGTTGGCTGGGGCTTAAAAAATAAAGCGTTTTGCTTCTCAAAACAATATGCGTTCAACAGAGTAATACATTTGCATCACAAAATGGTTCTCCGGGAAAAAGTCAGACCTCACAATCTCTTGGCGCTATTTTCTCTCCCTTCGTATCACTGCCTGCTGTGAAAATAATTGAAAACTTGGTGGTTATGATCAGAACTGAAGTGGAATAAAAGATTTATGAAAAAAAGTGGAAAAAAATATTAATATATTATGTTTTTAGGTCGTTTTAAAAGGGGACAAAAATGTCCCTTTTCAGAAATTGAATCTTTTTTAAATCAGATATAGCAAAAAATTTAAAAATCCCTAAAAATCAATGTTGTTGCTGATCATTGACATATCCCAGACCATAATTATCCCCAGTCAATAATTTCACTTTGCATTCTATATATTGAAAATATAGCAGTTTTTGTGGGTTTTTTTTGGTTTTTTTACAGAAATTGGCGTTTACATCATATAAACCAGTATTTAAAGGGTTAAATTTTTGAAAACAATTGAAAACTTTGTAGCTATGATCAGAACTGAAGTGGAATAAAAGATCTATGAAAAAAAAAGCGGGAAAAATATTAACATATGATGTTTTTAAGTTGTTTTAGAAAAAACTTAAGGGGACACAAGGGGAAATTTTCTGAAATGTCCCCTTTCATAAATCAAGTTGCGTTTTAAATCAGGTATGAGGGTTAAGGAACTTGACAATGTGTGATTTTTTTTTCTATTTAAACATGCTTTTTAAAATTCTGTAAAAAGTTCCCATCCGGCTCCCGGAGGACATCTGTGGTCCCGTTCCCGCCTGCCAGCCTGCGGGAGCACTGTGCTGCAGCCAGCGTGGCTGTGGCCGGCGGTTACATGCGGAGGGTGCGGGAGGTTGAGGGGCAGCTGCGCCGGCAGGCCGGCCGGGTCACCGAGGAGGGCACCAAGCTGGAGAGGGAGCGGGGTCGCCTGGAGAGGACGCTGCGCAGCATCACCACCAACCTGACCGTCAACAGGAGGAGCTCGGAGGGCAGGAGCAGGAGGCCATCCACCGCTGAGACGGTGAGACTAAAGCCGGGACTTCCCCCGCAGACACACGCAAGCCACAAAACTGTCCAACGTGCGTCATAACATCATCATGCAACATCAAACCCGGGTCGCATCCTTCCAGGAAGGCTGAGTATTGCATGTGTGGCCTGTTGCAGATGAGAGACGGCGCTGATGGCTTGTTGCTGTGGGAGAGAAAAGAGCTGGTGGAGTTGAAACGGGATCTGGAGGGAGCGTTGAGAAGCACACTGACCCAGCTCCAGGTGATCCATGACATCACTGCTCTGTTTTCATCTTGTTTTTCAACACGCCTACCTATAGGCCACTGTAATTTCTTACACCAAATAAATAGTGTCGGGTTCCATGGCAGAGGAAAAACGAGAAACAATATCCTATTCTGCCTTTTATAGCCTATTTACTAAACTGTCTTAGGCATTATAAATGGGTAAAATGTGGGTAGGTTAGTTTTAAAAGGCTACTCAATCAGGGGAATAACTTATCAGACCATATCAGGGACTCTTAATTTAAGATTCTGACTTTTTATTTTGCAATATTCCCTCTTGTAGAAGTATTTATTGACTGTGCTGCATTAAGATTAAAACATGTTCAGCACCTGAACTGAAATATTGTTCATTATTTAGTATCTGTTGACCTGTTGAAAACTGTAACACTGGGCATACTGTGTTTTTTAGTAATATTTCCTCTTGTTAAAGGCTAACTTGATTATGTTTGATGAGCTACAGAAGGAGGAATTGAAAAGCTAAATGGCTGAACTCAAAAGTGTTTCTATTTGCTTAGATAACCTGTAGCTCTGTTAAACCTGTTGAGGTTCATGCAAATTTCAATAAATGTTCTTATACATCCAGTACAGGCTCATTTTCTGTATACAGTAAGGCAGTGTTGGTGGTGGGGTTCTGGCTGGGGGCCTGGGCCCCTGTACAGCTGTATGCCCAGCAACGCCCCTGGTAACAACCCCAACACACTGGAAAAAATGCCCCTCCAAAAATAAGTAAAAAAACAACAAATAAAAGACGTTTTTGCTTGAAATAAGCAAAAAATCTGCCGATGGAACTAGTGAAAATCGGTTTGTCAAGATTTCTTGAAAGAAAATGTGATATTTGGGACTTTTGAGATAAAAGTGATCTTGAAATTAGCTTAAAAACCTCTTCAAATGAAAAAAAGCTCCTCCCCCTAAGAGACTCCTCCCACTGAGGAAGAGACTCCTCCCCCTAAGAGACTCCTCCCACTGAGGAAGAGACTCCTCCCCCTATGACTCCTCCCACTGAGGAAGAGACTCCTCCCCCTAAGAGACTCCTCCCCCTATGACTCCTCCCACTGAGGAAGAGACTCCTCCCCCTAAGAGACTCCTCCCACTGAGGAAGAGACTCCTCCCCCTATGACTCCTCCCACTGAGGAAGAGACTCCTCCCCCTAAGAGACTCCTCCCACTGAGGAAGAGACTCCTCCCCCTATGACTCCTCCCCCTGAGGCAGAGACTCCTCCCCCTAAGAGACTCCTCCCCCTAAGACTCCTCCCCTAAGACAGAGACTCCACCCCTAACAGACTCCTCCCCCTAAGAGACTCCTCCCCGAGGAAGAGACTCCTCCCCCTAAGAGACTCCTCCCCCTAAGACAGAGACTCCTCCCCTAAGACAGAGACTCCTCCCCTAAGACAGAGACTCCTCCCCCTAAGACAGAGACTCCTCCCACTAAGACAGAGACTCCTCCCACTAAGACAGAGACTCCTCCCCCTAACAGACTCCACCCCTAACAGACTCCTCCCACTGAGGAAGAGACTCCTCCCCCTAAGAGACTCCACCCCCTAACAGACTCCACCCCTAACAGACTCCTCCCACTGAGGAAGAGACTCCTCCCCCTAAGAGACTCCTCCCACTGAGGAAGTGACCCCTCCCCCTAAGAGACTCCTCCCCCTAAGACAGAGACTCCTCCCACTAAGACAGAGACTCCTCCCCCTAACAGACTCCACCCCCTAAGAGACTCCTCCCACTGAGGAAGAGACTCCTCCCCCTAAAACAGAGACTCCTCCCCCTAACAGACTCCTTCCCCTAAGAGACTCCTCCCCCTAAGACAGAGACTCCTCCCCCTAAGAGACTCCTCCCCCTAAAACAGAGACTCCTCCCCCTAAGAGACTCCTCCCCCTAAGAGACTCCTCCCCCTAAGAGACTCCTCCCCCTATGACTCCTCCCCCTGAGGCAGAGACTCCACCCTGAGGCAGAGACTCCTCCCCCTAAGAGACTCCTCCCACTGAGGAAAAGACTCCACCCCCTAAGAGACTCCTCCCCCTAAGAGACTCCTCCCACTGAGGAAGAGACTCCTCCCCCTAAGAGACTCCTCCCCTAAGACAGAGACTCCTCCCCTAAGACAGAGACTCCTCCCCTAAGAGACTCCTCCTCCTAACAGACTCCTCCCCCTAAGACAGAGACTCCTCCCCCTAAGAGACTCCTCCCCCTAAAATAGAGACTCCTCCCCTAAGAGACTCCTCCCCTAAGAGACTCCTCCCCTAAGACAGAGACTCCTCCCCCTAAGAGACTCCTCCCCTAAGACAGAGACTCCTCCCCCTAACAGACTCCTCCCCCTAAGCCAGAGACTCCTCCCCCTAAGACAGAGACTCCTCCCCCTGAGAGACTCCTCCCACTGAGGAAGTGACTCCTCCTCCTAACAGACTCCACCCCCTAAGACAGAGACTCCTCCCCCCTAAGAGAATCCACCCCATAAGAGACTCCTCCCCCTAACAGACTCCTCCCCCTAACAGACTCCTCCCCCTAACAGACTCCTCCCCCTGAGGCAGAGACTCCTCCCCTAAGAGACTCCTCCCCCTAACAGACTCCACCCCCTAACAGACTCCTCCCCCTAAGCCAGAGACTCCTCCCACTGAGACAAAGACTCCTCCCCCTAACAGACTCCTCCCCCTAAGAGACTCCTCCCCCTGAGGCAGAGACTCCTCCCCTAAGAGACTCCTCCCCCTAACAGACTCCACCCCTAACAGACTCCTCCCCCTAAGAGACTCCTCACCCTAACAGACTCCTCACCCTAACAGACTCCTCCCCCTAACAGACTCCACCCCTTACAGACTCCTCCCACTGAGGCAGAGACTCCACCCCCTGAGGCAGAGACTCCTCCCCTAAGAGACTCCTCCCCCTAAGAGACTCCTCCCCTAAGACAGAGACTCCTCCCCTGAGACAGAGACTCCTCCCCCTAAGAGACTCCTCCCCCTAAGAGACTCCTCCCACTGAGGAAGAGACTCCTCCCCCTAAGAGACTCCTCCCCCTAAGAGACTCCTCCCACTGAGGAAGAGACTCCTCCCCCTGAGGAAGAGACTTCTCCCCTAAGAGACTCCTCCCACTGAGGAAGAGACTCCTCCCCCTATGACTCCTCCCCCTGAGGCAGAGACTCCTCCCCCTAAGAGACTTCTCCCACTGAGGAAGAGACTCCTCCTCCTAACAGACTCCTCCCCCTAAGACAGAGACTCCTCCCCCTAAGAGACTCCTCCCCCTGAGAGACTCCTCCCACTGAGGCAGAGACTCCTCCCCCTAAGAGACTCCTCCCACTAAGACAGAGACTCCTCCCCCTAAGAGACTCCTCACCCTGAGAGACTCCTCCCACTGAGGAAGAGACTCCTCCCCCTAAGAGACTCCATCCCCTAACAGACTCCTCCCCCTAACAGACTCCTCCCCCTAAGCCAGAGACTCCTCCCCCTAAGACAGAGACTCCTCCCCCTAAGAGACTCCTCCCCCTGAGAGACTCCTCCCACTGAGGAAGTGACTCCTCCTCCTAACAGACTCCAACCCTTAAGACAGAGACTCCTCCCCCTGAGAGACTCCTCCCACTGAGGAAGAGACTCCTCCTCCTAACAGACTCCTCCCCCTAAGACAGAGACTCCTCCCCCTAAGAGACTCCATCCCCTAACAGACTCCTCCCACTGAGGAAGAGACTCCTCCCCCTAACAGACTCCTCCCCCTAAGCCAGAGACTCCTCCCCCTAAGACAGAGACTCCTCCCCCTAAGAGACTCCTCCCCCTGAGAGACTCCTCCCACTGAGGAAGTGACTCCTCCTCCTAACAGACTCCACCCCCTAAGACAGAGACTCCTCCCCCCTAAGAGAATCCACCCCCTAAGAGACTCCTCCCCCTAAGAGACTCCTCCCCCTGAGAGACTCCACCCCCTGAGGCAGAGACTCCTCCCCTAAGAGACTCCTCCCCTAAGACAGAGACTCCTCCCCTAAGAGACTCCTCCCCCTAAAATAGAGACTCCTCCCCTAAGAGACTCCTCCCCTAAGAGACTCCTCCCCTAAGACAGAGACTCCTCCCCCTAAGAGACTCCTCCCCTAAGACAGAGACTCCTCCCCTAAGAGACTCCTCCCCCTAAGCCAGAGACTCCTCCCACTGAGACAAAGACTCCTCCCCCTAACAGACTCCTCCCCCTAAGAGACTCCTCCCCCTGAGGCAGAGACTCCTCCCCCTAACAGACTCCTCCCCCTAACAGACTCCACCCCTTACAGACTCCTCCCACTGAGGCAGAGACTCCACCCCCTGAGGCAGAGACTCCTCCCCTAAGAGACTCCTCCCCCTAAGAGACTCCTCCCCTAAGACAGAGACTCCTCCCCTGAGACAGAGACTCCTCCCCTAAGAGACTCCTCCCCTAAGAGACTCCTCCCCCTAACAGACTCCTCCCCTAAGACAGAGACTCCTCCCCTAATAGACTCCTCCCCCTAAGAGACTCCTCCCCCTGAGGCAGAGACTCCTCCCCCTAAGAGACTCCTCCCCTAAGACAGAGACTCCTCCCCTAACAGACTCCTCCCCCTAAGAGACTCCTCCCCCTGAGGCAGAGACTCCTCCCCTAAGAGACTCCTCCCCCTAAAAGACTCCACCCCTAACAGACTCCTCCCCTAAGAGACTCCTCCCCCTAACAGACTCCTCCCCTAAGACAGAGACTCCTCCCCTAATAGACTCCTCCCCTAAGACAGAGACTCCTCCCCTAAGAGACTCCTCCCCTAAGAGACTCCTCCTCCTAACAGACTCCTCCCCTAAGAGACTCCTCCCCTAAGAGACTCCTCCTCCTAACAGACTCCTCCCCCTAAGACAGAGACTCCTCCCCCTAAGAGACTCCTCCCCCTAAAATAGAGACTCCTTCCCTAAGAGACTCCTCCCCTAAGAGACTCCTCCCCTAAGACAGAGACTCCTCCCCCTAAGAGACTCCTCCCCTAAGACAGAGACTCCTCCCCTAAGAGACTCCTCCCCCTAAGCCAGAGACTCCTCCCACTGAGACAAAGACTCCTCCCCCTAACAGACTCCTCCCCCTAAGAGACTCCTCCCCCTGAGGCAGAGACTCCTCCCCTAACAGACTCCTCCCCCTAAGAGACTCCTCCCACTGAGGAAGAGACTCCTCCCCCTAAGAGACTCCTCCCCCTGAGGCAGAGACTCCTCCCACTGAGTAAGAGACTCCTCCCCCTAAGCCAGAGACTCCTCCCCCTGAGAGACTCCTCCCACTGAGGAAGAGACTCCTCCTCCTAACAGACTCCTCCCCCTAAGACAGAGACTCCTCCCCCTAAGAGACTCCTCCCCCTAAAACAGAGACTCCTCCCCCTAAGAGACTCCTCCCCCTAAGAGACTCCTCCCCTAAGACAGAGACTCCTCCCCCTAAGAGACTCCATCCCCTAACAGACTCCTCCCCCTAACAGACTCCTCCCCCTAAGAGACTCCTCCCCCTGAGGCAGAGACTCCTCCCCTAAGAGACTCCTCCCCCTAACAGACTCCAACCCTAACAGACTCCTCCCCCTAAGAGACTCCTCCCACTGAGGAAGAGACTCCTCCCCCTAAGAGACTCCTCCCCCTGAGGCAGAGACTCCTCCCACTGAGTAAGAGACTCCTCCCCCTAAGCCAGAGACTCCTCCCCCTGAGAGACTCCTCCCCCTGAGGCAGAGACTCCACCCCTAAGAGACTCCACCCCCTAAGAGACTCCACCCCCTAACAGACTCCAACCCCTAACAGACTCCACCCCTTAAGACAGAGACTCCTCCCCCTGAGAGACTCCTCCCACTGAGGAAGAGACTCCTCCTCCTAACAGACTCCTCCCCCTAAGACAGAGACTCCTCCCCCTAAGAGACTCCTCCCCCTAAAATAGAGACTCCTCCCCCTAAGAGACTCCTCCCCTAAGACAGAGACTCCTCCCCCTAAGAGACTCCATCCCCTAACAGACTCCTCCCCCTAACAGACTCCTCCCCCTAAGCCAGAGACTCCTCCCCCTAAGACAGAGACTCCTCCCCCTAAGAGACTCCTCCCCCTGAGAGACTCCTCCCACTGAGGAAGTGACTCCTCCTCCTAACAGACTCCACCCCCTAAGACAGAGACTCCTCCCCCCTAAGAGAATCCACCCCCTAAGAGACTCCTCCCCCTAAGAGACTCCTCCCCCTGAGAGACTCCTCCCACTGAGGCAGAGACTCCTCCCCCTAAGAGACTCCTCCCACTAAGACAGAGACTCCTCCCCCTAACAGACTCCTCCCCCTAAGAGACTCCTCCCCCTAAGAGACTCCTCCCCCTAACAGACTCCTCCCCTAAGACAGAGACTCCTCCCCCTAAGAGACTCCATCCCCTAACAGACTCCTCCCCCTAAGCCAGAGACTCCTCCCCCTAAGACAGAGACTCCTCCCCCTAAGAGACTCCTCCCCCTGAGGCAGAGACTCCTCCCCCTAAGAGACTCCTCCCCTAAGACAGAGACTCCTCCCCCTAAGACAGAGACCCCTCCCCCTAAGAGACTCCTCCCACTGAGGCAGAGACTCCTCCCCCTGAGAGACTCCTCCCACTGAGGCAGAGACTCCTCCCCCTGAGAGACTCCTCCCACTGAGGCAGAGACTCCTCCCCCTGAGACAGAGACTCCTCCCCCTAAGACAGAGACTCCTCCCCCTGAGAGACTCCTCCCCCTGAGACAGAGACTCCTCAGTGGGAGTGCTAGTGCACGTGTGTAAGTGTGTGCACGTGTGTGTGCACGTGTGTAGGTGCACGTGCTAGTGCACGTTTATGCGTGTGCACGTGCGTGTGCACGTTTATGCGTGTGCACGCGTGTGTCTAAGTGTGTGCACGTGTGTAGTAGCATGTGCATGTGCACGTGTGTGCACGTGTGTGCGCATGTGTGTGCACGTGCTAGTGCACGTGTGTGTAAGTGTGTTTGTGCATGTGTGTGTGTGCAAGTGTGTGCACGTGTGTGTGCACGTGTGTAGGTGTACGTGTGTGTGCATATGTGTATTAATGTGCACGTGCTAGTGCACGTGTGTGTGCATATGTGTATGCATGTGCACGAGTGTGTGTGCACGTTTATGCGTGTGCGCGTGTGTGCACGTGCTAGTGCACGTGCGTGTGCACATGTGTGCATATGTGTATTAATGTGCACGTGCTAGTGCACGTGTGTGTGCACGTTTATGCGTGTGCACGCGTGTAGGTGCACGTGCGTGTGTACGTGTGGGCTCAAACATTGAGCTGTCGGAACAAAGGGTGAATTTAATCTGGAACAAAGACATTTCGGACGAGTGGGCTGTAGGATCAATGGGAAATTTTCGGAATATTGACGGGTCGGACCAAAGGGGCGTCGGAGAAATGACATGTTACCAAAAACGGACAGGACTTGGGCTCCAGGAAAAGCCAAAAACCTGTTTTCACCAGTACAATTAGTCAATAACTCCTGGAACTTTGGATTACAGACAACTTTGGAACTTGGACCACGGAGAAACTTTCCCACTGCGCGCTGGATGACAGCAGGAACTGTCGCCGTTACACGCGGACAATTGTTAGACAAAGGAAGAAAGGAACCACTCGTTTGAGGGTATGTACGGCAAAATGCCAGAAGATTAGGAACTTTTTCGTTGGAGAAAAATATTTGGATTATTTAGAAGCTAGTTTGGTTGGTGTTTTTTTGTGAGTTAATTAACGACCAAACAATTGGAAGCAGCAAACGCAGTTTATTTTTGGAAGGAAACCCGACATTTAAGTTTGAAAGGAAAGGAAAAACACACACAAATCATTTTTTAACCAAAAATCTGTATTTCGTCTTAACTCCGGAAAAGAAGGCTATTCCTGGGTTTCTTTCTCAAACAAGCCGACCCCGCCGATTTCAGCGTGGCGTGCGGCAGCGAGACAACGGCAGTTTTAACGCCGGTTATCAGGCGGTGTGTTCTACTTGGCTTTTCACACCGGACAGTCCGCGGCCGCGGTAGTTCCGCTCCAGCCCTGTCTGCATTCCCCATTCATTTCAACGGGACACCGCCGGCCGCTGCCGTCCAAATTCCGCTCGAGTTCTATTTTCCAAAAGCAGCGCGGGACGGAGGCGTCTCCCGCGCCGCTACCGCCCGACTACCGCTGCGTCTGTGCGCAAGGAGAACCGGGCTCCAGGCCCACCATCAGCACCTGTGTACCCACACTTAAGCACCCCTCCCCGGCCTAACGATCCAGTCCGCACCCCCTGGAGCTCCACGCCCCTGGTACCGTAAAAAAAAAGAAAAAAAGAACCGGGCTCCAGGCCCTCCATCCACACCTGTGTACCCACACTTAAGCACCCCTCCCCGGCCTAAATATCCAGTCCGCACCCCCTGGAGCTCCACGCCCCTGGTACTGTAAGAAAAAAAAGAACCGAGCTCCAGGCCCTCCATCCACACCTGTGTACCCACACTTAAGCACCCCTCCCCGGCCTAAGTATCCAGTCCGCACCCCCTGGAGCTCCACGCCCCTGGTACTGTAAGAAAAAAAAAAGAACCGAGCTCCAGGCCCTCCATCCACACCTGTGTACCCACACTTAAGCACCCCTCCCCGGCCTAAGAATCCAGTCCGCACCCCCTGGAGCTCCACGCCCCTGGTACCGTAAAAAAAAAAAGAAAAAAAAGAACCGAGCTCCAGGCCCTCCATCCACACCTGTGTACCCACACTTAAGCACCCCTCCCCGGCCTAACGATCCAGTCCGCACCCCCTGGAGCTCCACGCCCCTGGTACCGTAAAAAAAAAAAAAAAAAGAACCGGGCTCCAGGCCCTCCATCCACACCTGTGTACCCACACTTAAGCACCCCTCCCCGGCCTAACGATCCAGTCCGCACCCCCTGGAGCTCCACGCCCCTGGTACTATAAAAAAAAAAAAAAGAACCGGGCTCCAGGCCCTCCATCCGCACCTGTGTACCCACACTTAAGCACCCCTCCCCGGCCTAACGATCCAGTCCGCACCCCCTGGAGCTCCACGCCCCTGGTACTATAAAAAAAAAAAAGAACCGGGCTCCAGGCCCTCCATCCGCACCTGTGTACCCACACTTAAGCACCCCTCCCCGGCCTAACGATCCAGTCCGCACCGCCTGGAGCTCCACGCCCCTGGTACTATAAAACACTGAAATTTTTTTAAGTCACCAGGCTGCCTGGTCCAGGCACACTCACCCGAACTCAAGCAGCCCTTCCCGGGCATGGACTCTGGTCCTTCCCGACCGGAGCTCCATGTAATTTTTTTTTTTTTTTTTTTAAGAGTCCCCAGGCTCCAGGGCCTCTGGCCCCACACACTCACCCCCACTCAAGCACACTCTGCCCCGGCCTCAGGGACTCTGCCAATCCCTGAGTCTCGTGCCCCCGGTACTACACCATTCCCTCGTGAGAGGGTCGGGTCCGGCCGACAAAAGCTTGGATCGAGGGCTGACTTTCAACAGATCGCAGCGAGGTAGCTGCTCTGCTACGTACGAAACCCTGACCCAGAATCAGGGCGTCTGCAAGTGATTTGGCAGCAGGTTCTCCACAAACATGCGGTGCGCGATAGGAGAGGGGCGACTTAGAGGAACTGTTTTGAAGTTTATTGGACATTGAAATATCTGAAAGAAAGAAAAGTATTATTTTTGGGACTTTTTGGAACTTTATTTTGAACAATGGCCGATTCAAATGAGCCTCAGACCGAGACGCCTGTCGAGGACATGGAGGACGAAGTGACGCGTGTGCGCAGGGCAAGGACAAATGTCTCCCATTACGAGGAGAATCAAATGATTTCATGGCAGACAAAGAATTCCTTGAAGAAGTGAAGCTAAATATGACGAGGTTTAATGAGTTTTTTAATGTGCCATTGTTCTAAATAAAGTGTAACCCCTGTCCCAGCAGCAAAGTCTGACCCATCGTGTCTCTCAGCATGCTGACGTCACTGCTGATGTGTGACAGCCGGCTAACGAGGCGTTGCCCCGGTAACAGGAGCGCGTGCGGCTCGCCTGTGTCTCTGACAGGTGCGCTCACTTTGGCTTCTTAAAACTGCACTCTATAACTTTGACTGCGCTCGACTGTCTCCAACAAACGGGTCGCTGCTCAGAAAGTAAAAGTCGTGTCCAAATCATTCTTGAACCGTCAGCGCCCCAAGAGACGGCAGAAGCCAGCGGTGTCCTTTTCATCCGGCTACTATGTGCGGCTCGTTTCTTATGGCAGTTTTAAAATCATTTTTCACCTGAATTTGATGACTTTAAGCCTTTATAATGGAAATGGAGAGGCGACCTCTGGACTCAGAGGCAATTTGTAAGAAAAATGTGCGGCAGAGCTCAATGAGTGTGACTAAACCGAGCATAAGGAGAGAGCCCAGCCATGTGAGCGGTGAGATGCAAAGCACAGAGGAAATTCTAAAGAAAAAAAGAACCGAGGATAAAGTGTGCGAGAGGGAGTGCTGCATGGTGTATATCGCTGACACTGACGGGGCTGGATAATTGTAGCTTACTGTGGAAACTCCGGTGAGTGATATCAATGATATGTGAAGCTAATTTATTAAGCTTTTATTTTACAATTTATAATTATTATTATTTTTTTTAAATGTTTTTTTTAACTATGTATTCATATTGTGATATGGACCATGCACTTGTGTCTGATATAAATATTGAATTGAATAATGGCTAGCAAGATCGTTTGCTAGTGTATTTAAAAAAAACAAAAAACAAAAAAAAAAAACATGTTGTTGCACTATTTTTGTATATTTTAAAGCAAAAAGAGGGAGAGAAAAAAAGGTCGTTTGCTAGCAAGATCGTCTGCTAGCAAGATTGTTTGCTAGCAAGATCGTCTGCTAGCAAGATTGTTTGCTAGCAAGGTCGTCTGCTAGCAAGATCGTCTGCTAGCAAGATTGTTTGCTAGCAAGGTCGTCTGCTAGCAAGATCGTTTGCTAGCAAGATTGTTTGCTAGCAAGATCGTTTGCTAGCAAGATTGTTTGCTAGCAAGATTGTTTGCTAGCAAGGTCGTCTGCTAGCAAGATGTCAGTAGTCTTTAGTCTTGAGCTCTGTAGTCATGCTATCCCTCATTGAAATCCTATTAATTTATTTGTGTTTTAATTTTATTCAACTGTATCTATTTATAGTTACCTGTTACTAAAACCTTCTTATTATTTTGGTCCGGTCGAAGTGGGTGGTGTTCTGTGTGTTTTTTTTTTTTTAAAGAAAAGATAAATCTTATGTAACCTTCCCGATAAGTCTTTGTCACTACTCTTGTTTCTTTTTCTCAATAAAAAGATTTATAAAAAAAACAAACAAAAGAAACCTGCTCAATACCTGTTTCTGTTAGACTGAATATATCTTTATTTTTGTTCTCTTCACAGGACATGCGAGCGGCTCTGGAGGAGAAGGAGCACCTGCTGACGGAGGTGGAGAAAGAGCGGGGCCTGTGGAGACAGCGGGATGGGGCCTTCGCTGCTCTGCTGCAGGAGAAGGAGGCTCTGATCCAGGACCTCCAACAGCAGCTGGATGTGTGTCAGACAGATGTGGAGGTAATCCAGGTCCCACTGTTGGGCTAACGTCGTCTTCTTTTTTTTTTTTTGGCCACATCGGAGAAATGTTTTAGAGGATAATTCTTTCAGATTTTTGTTGTTGTTGAATTAAACAAGCAATCCGACACCTTGGATAGTTTTCACTGAGTGTTTGCTCCAGTCAGTGTTGGGCTTTAGCTGGTTGGATTAGGGGAGATGTAACATCCATCTGCAGCCTTCTGATGTGACTGAGAGCAGAGCAGCGAGTTCACCCTTAACTCCTGTAAAGCCGAGTGTTCCTGCAGCTCCAGCTGCTGCATCTTTGTTGGTCCATCACGTTATTTGCATGTTGTGAAGTGTTTTAATGCATTTATACATGAACTTGGCAGCCTTGTTACTCCACAGGCAGAAAATATGAATCCAGATCAGCTGCATGTTTCTGCATGACTCAGTGAAACTAATCTGAGGGAAAATGTTTTTCTGCTGATCCACAGACAAAGATTGAGTGTTAAAGTGTCCCATTATCTCAGTGATGAATGATTAAATGACCAAAGAAGCCAGAAGTTAATGTTTGTGCTCAAACAAACCTTCAGATCGGCATCTGAGTGCAGATTACAGTCTGAATCTGTCCAGTATGTTTCTATGTATGTATGTTTTTATGTCTGTATGTATGTGTGAACACGCTAATCTGAGCTGTAAATGGTTTTGTGTCTCTGAGTCCTGCAGTCCTCCGTGAGTCCGTCTGAGCTGAGCTTGGTCGGTAAACATTGACTTTGGTGACCGCAAACGTGTCATTTTCCCCCAGGCTCTCTCCGGCTCTGCGATTGGTCGGCAGTCGGCTGAGCCGGCAGCGTCGTTGAAAGACCGAGTGGAGCACAGCGCCACCCTGTGTCAGGAGGTCACCAAACTCACCGCAGCCCTGCAGGAGTACCAGGACACGGTGCAGGTGAGAAATCAAAGTTTTACCCGTCTGACAGAAACTTGATAAACAAAAAGCTGCGGACCTGAAGCAGGACGATTACTCCACCTGCTTCCAGGTGCGGCGCTGAAGCATTTTACTGCCGCCTCTGACCTCTGGGGGTTTCTTTTTCCCCACCAGGTTCAGCAGGAGAGTCACAGTCAGACGGTGTCCTCTCTGAAGGCTCAGCTCAGAGACGCTCAGCAGGAGCTGAGGAGGACGGAGAAGGAGAAGAAGGAGGCTGACAGAGGCCGGCGAGCGGGAGGAGAGGAGGCTGAAGGACAGCCTGCAGAAGAGAGACAAACTCATAGAGGTAAGGTGCTCAAAGCTGTGGGAGCAGAGCAGGAAGCTTCAGACACGTTTACCCGTCGTAGTTTCCTGCTATCGACTGTAGAAATGATCAAATAGTTTCTATGAAATGTGTTTTTCTTTTATTTTTTAAATGTGTTTATTGATTTTCCTTTTTCAACAAAAACAAACACAAAACTTAAGCAACACACAACGACTCAGTTACAACCAATCAGTATCCATATCAGTAAAGACAGTAAAAAAGAAGTACATAAATGGGTCGATAAAAGAAAAGAAGAGCACCAGACTTTTACAAAATAAAAGCCTGTGAGCAACAGACTTTTACAATAATAAAAGCCTGTGAGCAACAGACTTTTACAGAATAAAATAAATAATAAAACCTGCGCTAATGCGCGCTAAAATATGTATCGGCGTTAAATAATTAACGAGTTAACGCGATAATAACGAGTTAACTCGCCCGGCCCTATAAACTATATATGACAGCAAATGAATTTTTAATGCACTTAAAGGAAGGAACACAAACGGATGTCTACTGAATGACCCCCTGTTGACAGACTCAAAACCGAACACTCCGTGCACTCAAAGCCAATGAAGTTGTGTGTTTATTTTTGTGTTTATTTATGTGTTTATTTTTCTTCACTGTAGCAAATCCTGCAGGACTCTGAGGAGCGGGACCATCTGCTCCGAGAGCTGCAGCAGAACCTGCAGAACAAACGTGAGCCGGCGATGGGCGTCAAACACACACTGTGACGGAGGAGGGCCGAGCGGTGCGGACCACGTGCACACCACGTGCACACCACGTGCACACTCTGCACAGGAAGGAGGAATACTTTGCACTTTTTCCGAACCACCGTTTTGCCTCCTGAACGTATTTATCGTTGTGATCGTTGGATCTATTTATAGTTTTCTTCCCACATTCATACGGTTTGTGTTTGCAGACCTGCTTTTTGGGGACTTGAGCTGAGGGAAAGTTGAATTTTCCACAGTTACAACTGAACTACCTGCATCGCATCAGGGATTTCAGCCTCATTGTTTTCAGTATGTGCTGTCAGGCTTGTCATAGCTGGATGTTTGGTACGTGATCTGCAAATGACTGTATTCAGTTCAATTAGAATGTCATTTTTAGGCAGTGACTTGCTCTCATGCAGTGGGAACATTTCTAACTGGGATTATTGTTTAGTTGCTGTTCTGATGTTGCTTTAAGGAGCTCTTTGCAGGAGTGTTTCTTTTTGCTTTTTGTTTCCAGTGCCAGCACAAGTTTAGGGGCAAAGCTACAACCAAAGT
Organism: Odontesthes bonariensis; assembly: GCF_027942865.1. Lineage (NCBI taxonomy): Eukaryota > Metazoa > Chordata > Actinopteri > Atheriniformes > Atherinopsidae > Odontesthes > Odontesthes bonariensis. The sequence goes on from NC_134510.1 coordinate 38,771,432, forward strand.
TAAATTTTAGCTGCTTTAAGTTTCTGCTTTTTATGCGTCTCCTTTTTCCTTTTATTCTGGACTCATTCCTGGTGTTTACATGTCTGTATTTTTGGTCTGGGACTTCTTACGGGAGATATTTTCAATTCTTTTTTTTCTTTTTTTTTTTAGCTCAAGAGAAATAAACTCTGTGATGCAAAAAAGACTTTGGTCTTCAGACCCAGTTATTTCAGCAATCAGCACCCAGGCACCATGATAAAAGATGAGTGAAAACCCCGTTTCCAGAATATTTAGAAGTTTTTTTTAAATGCAACAAAAAGAGGGTATCGTGCGTGTGGGCAGAGCTGCTGCTCCAGCCTCCAACGCATGCCCCAACGTACGCACATCCCAACGTACGCACATCCCAACGTACGCACATCCCAACGTACGCACATCCCAACGTACGCACATCCCAACGTACGCACATCCCAACGTACGCACACCTCGGTCCCGCTCACAGCTGCTTGCAGCTTTCTAGTTTAACTTAATCTTTCATTTAATATAATTAATAATTTATAATAATTTAATAATAATTTATTTTATTTTATTAATAATTCAATTTAATCTTGATCGATTTTGTTGTATTTTATTGCTTTCACTGTTCTTTTATTGTTTTTATTTGTTTTTACTTCTTCTCTTTATTTATTACCTGCTTTAAAGCACTTTGGTACACCGTAAGGATTGTCTGTAAAGGGCTGTATAAATAAAGTACATTTACATTTTTGCAGAAATTAGCAAATTTAACAGCCATCACAGACTTCCAAGAACCAGGGTAAACCTGTACGGTGGGTTGATTGATCCGCTGAAAGAAGGTATTTGCTCTCTGCATATGGATGAGAGTTATGTTGTGCTCTTTTTACCCACCGTGATTATTTCCTGTACCACTTCTCTCACTACACTGCCTATAATCACACCCGTTGAAGACGGTTTAAACGGATATCTTCAATCGAGCCCTCAGCCACCACTTCTCAGCACAAAGTAATATATTTTATAAATCAAATCAAATCAAATTTATTTGTAGCACATTTCATGTACAAAACAATTCAAAGTGCTTCACATAAAATAAAAGCATTGCAGCAGGGAGTGGAAGAAGCATTAAAATTACATAAAAGAATATAAAGAGAAACAAATAAAATAATTTAAATGATTAAAAACAAGCAACAGTCCAGATAAGTTCAAAGATATCGTGCAGACTTCATGCATAGACACATGAGAACAGAAATGTTTTTAACCTGGATTTAAAAATGTCTCCATTGGGTGAAAGTTTAATCTCCAAAATTCCAAAATAAAATCTCCAAGTTTTATATCCAAAATGTTCATTTTTTGTCACATTTTCATTTAATTTAATTATTTTTTTGTTCAAACTGATTTACTTCTGTTGTAAAACTTTCACATGAGGAGGAAAGAGAAACAAAGCTGAGTGAGTGCTCCGTCTTCTCCTCATTGTCCAATCACCGATCAGCTCCGAGTCTCTGGTTACCCCACGTGTTGCCATGGAGATGATACTTTACACAGAATTACCCCCCTGGATGCTTCTCTGGTTAAAAAACGCGATCATCTCATTTAAAGCTGTCCACAGTGGTTCTGTCCGTGTGCAACATGATGCCGGTTCCCCTCGGCTCGGTCACCATCGGACCGCAGTCCTGGCGCGACGGGACGGCCCGGTCCATCCGGCGGGCGGAGAGCCTGGTCCGGCAGACTCGGGCCGGTCGCTCCGCGGCTGGCGGCCGGCCCCGGAGCGTGAGTTTCGCCCCAATGGGCGCGAACGGCACCGCAGAAACGGACGAATATAAAAACACAGCAGAGGAAGCCGGACTGAGACGGGACCCCATCTGTAAAAATAAGACGGGGAGGCCCCAAACTGCAGGAGCCAGGGTGAGAAAAACCGTTTACAGAGAGAGGCCTGGGTTATGGTCACTTTGGAAATAATGTTTTTATTTTCATGTCAACTTTGCAATGTGGAGTAGGACCGGAGTTCCCAGCCTTGGGTTTGGGGCTCTTTCAGGGGACAGGGAACCAGAAAAATCCCCTCAAAATGTTGATGTATTGTTAGGGCTGGGCAACGATTAAATGTTTAATCTAATTAATCGCATGATTTCCCTGATTAATCGCGATTAATCTCATTTGTACGCAAAATCCAAAAATGAATCCAAAAGTAGTGTATAGCTTTTAGCATTTAGCTTTATTTTAAATGTGCTGCCATATGAATGAAAGTGCCATAACATTTGTTGTGCAAACACACTTTTAACATCAGCATCTTTCTGTAGTTTTTATGTAGAAGCCTCGCTCCACTGTCTGTTTCCTTGAATGACTTGCTGCTATCAGTTGTGTGTTTTGCCTTTAAGTGATATTTTAGACTGGAACTACTACGCTGAGAAGACAATTCAACTTGGCAGAGTTTACAGATGACTTTGGTTCTGTCGACTCCGCCGTCTGGAAGAACTTTAACATGAAAATGGCCGAGTAAAAGTTCCGTACCCTTCTCCATGTTTGGTGGATCCACCGATTACTTTCTTTTCCTGTTCCACAGCAGACAGCAGCAGACTTTTACAAAATAAAAGCCTGTGAGCAACAGACTTTTACAAAATAAAAGCCTGTGAGCAACAGACTTTTACAAAATAAAAGCCTGTGAGCAACAGACTTTAACAATAATAAAATAAATTTAAAAATTAAAAAAAAAAATAAAAAATGCGTTAATGCGCGATGAAATATTTATCTGCATTAAATAATTAGCTAGTTAACGCGATAATAACGAGTTAACTCGCCCAGCCCTACATATTGTAGCTAAACACATATAACTGGCTTTGAGGAGCAAAGATATTCAGGGGATCTCCAGTTTGTTCACAAATGTGTTTGAATCTAATTTAATCTCACCCATTTATTTTGTCATTTGACTTTGACATTAAAGGGACAGTTCGCCTCTTTTGACATGAAGCTGTATGACATCCCATATCAGCAACATCATTTCTGAACATCTTCTTACCCCCTGCTGCGTCCTGTGAGCAGAGTTCCAGCCTCGTTTTGGTGTTGATGAAGGTAGTCCGGCTAGTTGGCTGGGGCTTAAAAAATAAAGCGTTTTGCTTCTCAAAACAATATGCGTTCAACAGAGTAATACATTTGCATCACAAAATGGTTCTCCGGGAAAAAGTCAGACCTCACAATCTCTTGGCGCTATTTTCTCTCCCTTCGTATCACTGCCTGCTGTGAAAATAATTGAAAACTTGGTGGTTATGATCAGAACTGAAGTGGAATAAAAGATTTATGAAAAAAAGTGGAAAAAAATATTAATATATTATGTTTTTAGGTCGTTTTAAAAGGGGACAAAAATGTCCCTTTTCAGAAATTGAATCTTTTTTAAATCAGATATAGCAAAAAATTTAAAAATCCCTAAAAATCAATGTTGTTGCTGATCATTGACATATCCCAGACCATAATTATCCCCAGTCAATAATTTCACTTTGCATTCTATATATTGAAAATATAGCAGTTTTTGTGGGTTTTTTTTGGTTTTTTTACAGAAATTGGCGTTTACATCATATAAACCAGTATTTAAAGGGTTAAATTTTTGAAAACAATTGAAAACTTTGTAGCTATGATCAGAACTGAAGTGGAATAAAAGATCTATGAAAAAAAAAGCGGGAAAAATATTAACATATGATGTTTTTAAGTTGTTTTAGAAAAAACTTAAGGGGACACAAGGGGAAATTTTCTGAAATGTCCCCTTTCATAAATCAAGTTGCGTTTTAAATCAGGTATGAGGGTTAAGGAACTTGACAATGTGTGATTTTTTTTTCTATTTAAACATGCTTTTTAAAATTCTGTAAAAAGTTCCCATCCGGCTCCCGGAGGACATCTGTGGTCCCGTTCCCGCCTGCCAGCCTGCGGGAGCACTGTGCAGCAGCCAGCGTGGCTGTGGCCGGCGGTTACATGCGGAGGGTGCGGGAGGTTGAGGGGCAGCTGCGCCGGCAGGCCGGCCGGGTCACCGAGGAGGGCACCAAGCTGGAGAGGGAGCGGGGTCGCCTGGAGAGGACGCTGCGCAGCATCACCACCAACCTGACCGTCAACAGGAGGAGCTCGGAGGGCAGGAGCAGGAGGCCATCCACCGCTGAGACGGTGAGACTAAAGCCGGGACTTCCCCCGCAGACACACGCAAGCCACAAAACTGTCCAACGTGCGTCATAACATCATCATGCAACATCAAACCCGGGTCGCATCCTTCCAGGAAGGCTGAGTATTGCATGTGTGGCCTGTTGCAGATGAGAGACGGCGCTGATGGCTTGTTGCTGTGGGAGAGAAAAGAGCTGGTGGAGTTGAAACGGGATCTGGAGGGAGCGTTGAGAAGCACACTGACCCAGCTCCAGGTGATCCATGACATCACTGCTCTGTTTTCATCTTGTTTTTCAACACGCCTACCTATAGGCCACTGTAATTTCTTACACCAAATAAATAGTGTCGGGTTCCATGGCAGAGGAAAAACGAGAAACAATATCCTATTCTGCCTTTTATAGCCTATTTACTAAACTGTCTTAGGCATTATAAATGGGTAAAATGTGGGTAGGTTAGTTTTAAAAGGCTACTCAATCAGGGGAATAACTTATCAGACCATATCAGGGACTCTTAATTTAAGATTCTGACTTTTTATTTTGCAATATTCCCTCTTGTAGAAGTATTTATTGACTGTGCTGCATTAAGATTAAAACATGTTCAGCACCTGAACTGAAATATTGTTCATTATTTAGTATCTGTTGACCTGTTGAAAACTGTAACACTGGGCATACTGTGTTTTTTAGTAATATTTCCTCTTGTTAAAGGCTAACTTGATTATGTTTGATGAGCTACAGAAGGAGGAATTGAAAAGCTAAATGGCTGAACTCAAAAGTGTTTCTATTTGCTTAGATAACCTGTAGCTCTGTTAAACCTGTTGAGGTTCATGCAAATTTCAATAAATGTTCTTATACATCCAGTACAGGCTCATTTTCTGTATACAGTAAGGCAGTGTTGGTGGTGGGGTTCTGGCTGGGGGCCTGGGCCCCTGTACAGCTGTATGCCCAGCAACGCCCCTGGTAACAACCCCAACACACTGGAAAAAATGCCCCTCCAAAAATAAGTAAAAAAACAACAAATAAAAGACGTTTTTGCTTGAAATAAGCAAAAAATCTGCCGATGGAACTAGTGAAAATCGGTTTGTCAAGATTTCTTGAAAGAAAATGTGATATTTGGGACTTTTGAGATAAAAGTGATCTTGAAATTAGCTTAAAAACCTCTTCAAATGAAAAAAAGCTCCTCCCCCTAAGAGACTCCTCCCACTGAGGAAGAGACTCCTCCCCCTAAGAGACTCCTCCCACTGAGGAAGAGACTCCTCCCCCTATGACTCCTCCCACTGAGGAAGAGACTCCTCCCCCTAAGAGACTCCTCCCCCTATGACTCCTCCCACTGAGGAAGAGACTCCTCCCCCTAAGAGACTCCTCCCACTGAGGAAGAGACTCCTCCCCCTATGACTCCTCCCACTGAGGAAGAGACTCCTCCCCCTAAGAGACTCCTCCCACTGAGGAAGAGACTCCTCCCCCTATGACTCCTCCCCCTGAGGCAGAGACTCCTCCCCCTAAGAGACTCCTCCCCCTAAGACTCCTCCCCTAAGACAGAGACTCCACCCCTAACAGACTCCTCCCCCTAAGAGACTCCTCCCCGAGGAAGAGACTCCTCCCCCTAAGAGACTCCTCCCCCTAAGACAGAGACTCCTCCCCTAAGACAGAGACTCCTCCCCTAAGACAGAGACTCCTCCCCCTAAGACAGAGACTCCTCCCACTAAGACAGAGACTCCTCCCACTAAGACAGAGACTCCTCCCCCTAACAGACTCCACCCCTAACAGACTCCTCCCACTGAGGAAGAGACTCCTCCCCCTAAGAGACTCCACCCCCTAACAGACTCCACCCCTAACAGACTCCTCCCACTGAGGAAGAGACTCCTCCCCCTAAGAGACTCCTCCCACTGAGGAAGTGACCCCTCCCCCTAAGAGACTCCTCCCCCTAAGACAGAGACTCCTCCCACTAAGACAGAGACTCCTCCCCCTAACAGACTCCACCCCCTAAGAGACTCCTCCCACTGAGGAAGAGACTCCTCCCCCTAAAACAGAGACTCCTCCCCCTAACAGACTCCTTCCCCTAAGAGACTCCTCCCCCTAAGACAGAGACTCCTCCCCCTAAGAGACTCCTCCCCCTAAAACAGAGACTCCTCCCCCTAAGAGACTCCTCCCCCTAAGAGACTCCTCCCCCTATGACTCCTCCCCCTGAGGCAGAGACTCCACCCTGAGGCAGAGACTCCTCCCCCTAAGAGACTCCTCCCACTGAGGAAAAGACTCCACCCCCTAAGAGACTCCTCCCCCTAAGAGACTCCTCCCACTGAGGAAGAGACTCCTCCCCCTAAGAGACTCCTCCCCTAAGACAGAGACTCCTCCCCTAAGACAGAGACTCCTCCCCTAAGAGACTCCTCCTCCTAACAGACTCCTCCCCCTAAGACAGAGACTCCTCCCCCTAAGAGACTCCTCCCCCTAAAATAGAGACTCCTCCCCTAAGAGACTCCTCCCCTAAGAGACTCCTCCCCTAAGACAGAGACTCCTCCCCCTAAGAGACTCCTCCCCTAAGACAGAGACTCCTCCCCCTAACAGACTCCTCCCCCTAAGCCAGAGACTCCTCCCCCTAAGACAGAGACTCCTCCCCCTGAGAGACTCCTCCCACTGAGGAAGTGACTCCTCCTCCTAACAGACTCCACCCCCTAAGACAGAGACTCCTCCCCCCTAAGAGAATCCACCCCATAAGAGACTCCTCCCCCTAACAGACTCCTCCCCCTAACAGACTCCTCCCCCTAACAGACTCCTCCCCCTGAGGCAGAGACTCCTCCCCTAAGAGACTCCTCCCCCTAACAGACTCCACCCCCTAACAGACTCCTCCCCCTAAGCCAGAGACTCCTCCCACTGAGACAAAGACTCCTCCCCCTAACAGACTCCTCCCCCTAAGAGACTCCTCCCCCTGAGGCAGAGACTCCTCCCCTAAGAGACTCCTCCCCCTAACAGACTCCACCCCTAACAGACTCCTCCCCCTAAGAGACTCCTCACCCTAACAGACTCCTCACCCTAACAGACTCCTCCCCCTAACAGACTCCACCCCTTACAGACTCCTCCCACTGAGGCAGAGACTCCACCCCCTGAGGCAGAGACTCCTCCCCTAAGAGACTCCTCCCCCTAAGAGACTCCTCCCCTAAGACAGAGACTCCTCCCCTGAGACAGAGTCTCCTCCCCCTAAGAGACTCCTCCCCCTAAGAGACTCCTCCCACTGAGGAAGAGACTCCTCCCCCTAAGAGACTCCTCCCCCTAAGAGACTCCTCCCACTGAGGAAGAGACTCCTCCCCCTGAGGAAGAGACTTCTCCCCTAAGAGACTCCTCCCACTGAGGAAGAGACTCCTCCCCCTATGACTCCTCCCCCTGAGGCAGAGACTCCTCCCCCTAAGAGACTTCTCCCACTGAGGAAGAGACTCCTCCTCCTAACAGACTCCTCCCCCTAAGACAGAGACTCCTCCCCCTAAGAGACTCCTCCCCCTGAGAGACTCCTCCCACTGAGGCAGAGACTCCTCCCCCTAAGAGACTCCTCCCACTAAGACAGAGACTCCTCCCCCTAAGAGACTCCTCACCCTGAGAGACTCCTCCCACTGAGGAAGAGACTCCTCCCCCTAAGAGACTCCATCCCCTAACAGACTCCTCCCCCTAACAGACTCCTCCCCCTAAGCCAGAGACTCCTCCCCCTAAGACAGAGACTCCTCCCCCTAAGAGACTCCTCCCCCTGAGAGACTCCTCCCACTGAGGAAGTGACTCCTCCTCCTAACAGACTCCAACCCTTAAGACAGAGACTCCTCCCCCTGAGAGACTCCTCCCACTGAGGAAGACACTCCTCCTCCTAACAGACTCCTCCCCCTAAGACAGAGACTCCTCCCCCTAAGAGACTCCATCCCCTAACAGACTCCTCCCACTGAGGAAGAGACTCCTCCCCCTAACAGACTCCTCCCCCTAAGCCAGAGACTCCTCCCCCTAAGACAGAGACTCCTCCCCCTAAGAGACTCCTCCCCCTGAGAGACTCCTCCCACTGAGGAAGTGACTCCTCCTCCTAACAGACTCCACCCCCTAAGACAGAGACTCCTCCCCCCTAAGAGAATCCACCCCCTAAGAGACTCCTCCCCCTAAGAGACTCCTCCCCCTGAGAGACTCCACCCCCTGAGGCAGAGACTCCTCCCCTAAGAGACTCCTCCCCCTAAGAGACTCCTCCCCTAAGACAGAGACTCCTCCCCTAAGAGACTCCTCCCCCTAAAATAGAGACTCCTCCCCTAAGAGACTCCTCCCCTAAGAGACTCCTCCCCTAAGACAGAGACTCCTCCCCCTAAGAGACTCCTCCCCTAAGACAGAGACTCCTCCCCTAAGAGACTCCTCCCCCTAAGCCAGAGACTCCTCCCACTGAGACAAAGACTCCTCCCCCTAACAGACTCCTCCCCCTAAGAGACTCCTCCCCCTGAGGCAGAGACTCCTCCCCCTAACAGACTCCTCCCCCTAACAGACTCCACCCCTTACAGACTCCTCCCACTGAGGCAGAGACTCCACCCCCTGAGGCAGAGACTCCTCCCCTAAGAGACTCCTCCCCCTAAGAGACTCCTCCCCTAAGACAGAGACTCCTCCCCTGAGACAGAGACTCCTCCCCTAAGAGACTCCTCCCCTAAGAGACTCCTCCTAACAGACTCCTCCCCCTAAGACAGAGACTCCTCCCCCTAAGAGACTCCTCCCCCTAAAATAGAGACTCCTCCCCTAAGACAGAGACTCCTCCCCCTAAGAGACTCCTCCCCTAAGACAGAGACTCCTCCCCTAACAGACTCCTCCCCCTAAGAGACTCCTCCCCCTGAGGCAGAGACTCCTCCCCTAAGAGACTCCTCCCCCTAAAAGACTCCACCCCTAACAGACTCCTCCCCTAAGAGACTCCTCCCCCTAACAGACTCCTCCCCTAAGACAGAGACTCCTCCCCTAATAGACTCCTCCCCTAAGACAGAGACTCCTCCCCTAAGAGACTCCTCCCCTAAGAGACTCCTCCTCCTAACAGACTCCTCCCCTAAGAGACTCCTCCCCTAAGAGACTCCTCCTCCTAACAGACTCCTCCCCCTAAGACAGAGACTCCTCCCCCTAAGAGACTCCTCCCCCTAAAATAGAGACTCCTTCCCTAAGAGACTCCTCCCCTAAGAGACTCCTCCCCTAAGACAGAGACTCCTCCCCCTAAGAGACTCCTCCCCTAAGACAGAGACTCCTCCCCTAAGAGACTCCTCCCCCTAAGCCAGAGACTCCTCCCACTGAGACAAAGACTCCTCCCCCTAACAGACTCCTCCCCCTAAGAGACTCCTCCCCCTGAGGCAGAGACTCCTCCCCTAACAGACTCCTCCCCCTAAGAGACTCCTCCCACTGAGGAAGAGACTCCTCCCCCTAAGAGACTCCTCCCCCTGAGGCAGAGACTCCTCCCACTGAGTAAGAGACTCCTCCCCCTAAGCCAGAGACTCCTCCCCCTGAGAGACTCCTCCCACTGAGGAAGAGACTCCTCCTCCTAACAGACTCCTCCCCCTAAGACAGAGACTCCTCCCCCTAAGAGACTCCTCCCCCTAAAACAGAGACTCCTCCCCCTAAGAGACTCCTCCCCCTAAGAGACTCCTCCCCTAAGACAGAGACTCCTCCCCCTAAGAGACTCCATCCCCTAACAGACTCCTCCCCCTAACAGACTCCTCCCCCTAAGAGACTCCTCCCCCTGAGGCAGAGACTCCTCCCCTAAGAGACTCCTCCCCCTAACAGACTCCAACCCTAACAGACTCCTCCCCCTAAGAGACTCCTCCCACTGAGGAAGAGACTCCTCCCCCTGAGGCAGAGACTCCTCCCACTGAGTAAGAGACTCCTCCCCCTAAGCCAGAGACTCCTCCCCCTGAGAGACTCCTCCCCCTGAGGCAGAGACTCCACCCCTAAGAGACTCCACCCCCTAAGAGACTCCACCCCCTAACAGACTCCAACCCCTAACAGACTCCACCCCTTAAGACAGAGACTCCTCCCCCTGAGAGACTCCTCCCACTGAGGAAGAGACTCCTCCTCCTAACAGACTCCTCCCCCTAAGACAGAGACTCCTCCCCCTAAGAGACTCCTCCCCCTAAAATAGAGACTCCTCCCCCTAAGAGACTCCTCCCCTAAGACAGAGACTCCTCCCCCTAAGAGACTCCATCCCCTAACAGACTCCTCCCCCTAACAGACTCCTCCCCCTAAGCCAGAGACTCCTCCCCCTAAGACAGAGACTCCTCCCCCTAAGAGACTCCTCCCCCTGAGAGACTCCTCCCACTGAGGAAGTGACTCCTCCTCCTAACAGACTCCACCCCCTAAGACAGAGACTCCTCCCCCCTAAGAGAATCCACCCCCTAAGAGACTCCTCCCCCTAAGAGACTCCTCCCCCTGAGAGACTCCTCCCACTGAGGCAGAGACTCCTCCCCCTAAGAGACTCCTCCCACTAAGACAGAGACTCCTCCCCCTAACAGACTCCTCCCCCTAAGAGACTCCTCCCCCTAAGAGACTCCTCCCCCTAACAGACTCCTCCCCTAAGACAGAGACTCCTCCCCCTAAGAGACTCCATCCCCTAACAGACTCCTCCCCCTAAGCCAGAGACTCCTCCCCCTAAGACAGAGACTCCTCCCCCTAAGAGACTCCTCCCCCTGAGGCAGAGACTCCTCCCCCTAAGAGACTCCTCCCCTAAGACAGAGACCCCTCCCCCTAAGAGACTCCTCCCACTGAGGCAGAGACTCCTCCCCCTGAGAGACTCCTCCCACTGAGGCAGAGACTCCTCCCCCTGAGAGACTCCTCCCACTGAGGCAGAGACTCCTCCCCCTGAGACAGAGACTCCTCCCCCTAAGACAGAGACTCCTCCCCCTGAGAGACTCCTCCCCCTGAGACAGAGACTCCTCAGTGGGAGTGCTAGTGCACGTGTGTAAGTGTGTGCACGTGTGTGTGCACGTGTGTAGGTGCACGTGCTAGTGCACGTTTATGCGTGTGCACGTGCGTGTGCACGTTTATGCGTGTGCACGCGTGTGTCTAAGTGTGTGCACGTGTGTAGTAGCATGTGCATGTGCACGTGTGTGCACGTGTGTGCGCATGTGTGTGCACGTGCTAGTGCACGTGTGTGTAAGTGTGTTTGTGCATGTGTGTGTGTGCAAGTGTGTGCACGTGTGTGTGCACGTGTGTAGGTGTACGTGTGTGTGCATATGTGTATTAATGTGCACGTGCTAGTGCACGTGTGTGTGCATATGTGTATGCATGTGCACGAGTGTGTGTGCACGTTTATGCGTGTGCGCGTGTGTGCACGTGCTAGTGCACGTGCGTGTGCACATGTGTGCATATGTGTATTAATGTGCACGTGCTAGTGCACGTGTGTGTGCACGTTTATGCGTGTGCACGCGTGTAGGTGCACGTGCGTGTGTACGTGTGGGCTCAAACATTGAGCTGTCGGAACAAAGGGTGAATTTAATCTGGAACAAAGACATTTCGGACGAGTGGGCTGTAGGATCAATGGGAAATTTTCGGAATATTGACGGGTCGGACCAAAGGGGCGTCGGAGAAATGACATGTTACCAAAAACGGACAGGACTTGGGCTCCAGGAAAAGCCAAAAACCTGTTTTCACCAGTACAATTAGTCAATAACTCCTGGAACTTTGGATTACAGACAACTTTGGAACTTGGACCACGGAGAAACTTTCCCACTGCGCGCTGGATGACAGCAGGAACTGTCGCCGTTACACGCGGACAATTGTTAGACAAAGGAAGAAAGGAACCACTCGTTTGAGGGTATGTACGGCAAAATGCCAGAAGATTAGGAACTTTTTCGTTGGAGAAAAATATTTGGATTATTTAGAAGCTAGTTTGGTTGGTGTTTTTTTGTGAGTTAATTAACGACCAAACAATTGGAAGCAGCAAACGCAGTTTATTTTTGGAAGGAAACCCGACATTTAAGTTTGAAAGGAAAGGAAAAACACACACAAATCATTTTTTAACCAAAAATCTGTATTTCGTCTTAACTCCGGAAAAGAAGGCTATTCCTGGGTTTCTTTCTCAAACAAGCCGACCCCGCCGATTTCAGCGTGGCGTGCGGCAGCGAGACAACGGCAGTTTTAACGCCGGTTATCAGGCGGTGTGTTCTACTTGGCTTTTCACACCGGACAGTCCGCGGCCGCGGTAGTTCCGCTCCAGCCCTGTCTGCATTCCCCATTCATTTCAACGGGACACCGCCGGCCGCTGCCGTCCAAATTCCGCTCGAGTTCTATTTTCCAAAAGCAGCGCGGGACGGAGGCGTCTCCCGCGCCGCTACCGCCCGACTACCGCTGCGTCTGTGCGCAAGGAGAACCGGGCTCCAGGCCCACCATCAGCACCTGTGTACCCACACTTAAGCACCCCTCCCCGGCCTAACGATCCAGTCCGCACCCCCTGGAGCTCCACGCCCCTGGTACCGTAAAAAAAAAGAAAAAAAGAACCGGGCTCCAGGCCCTCCATCCACACCTGTGTACCCACACTTAAGCACCCCTCCCCGGCCTAAATATCCAGTCCGCACCCCCTGGAGCTCCACGCCCCTGGTACTGTAAGAAAAAAAAGAACCGAGCTCCAGGCCCTCCATCCACACCTGTGTACCCACACTTAAGCACCCCTCCCCGGCCTAAGTATCCAGTCCGCACCCCCTGGAGCTCCACGCCCCTGGTACTGTAAGAAAAAAAAAAGAACCGAGCTCCAGGCCCTCCATCCACACCTGTGTACCCACACTTAAGCACCCCTCCCCGGCCTAAGAATCCAGTCCGCACCCCCTGGAGCTCCACGCCCCTGGTACCGTAAAAAAAAAAAGAAAAAAAAGAACCGAGCTCCAGGCCCTCCATCCACACCTGTGTACCCACACTTAAGCACCCCTCCCCGGCCTAACGATCCAGTCCGCACCCCCTGGAGCTCCACGCCCCTGGTACCGTAAAAAAAAAGAAAAAAAGAACCGAGCTCCAGGCCCTCCATCCGCACCTGTGTACCCACACTTAAGCACCCCTCCCTGGCCTAACGATCCAGTCCGCACCCCCTGGAGCTCCACGCCCCTGGTACTATAAAAAAAAAAAAAGAACCGGGCTCCAGGCCCTCCATCCACACCTGTGTACCCACACTTAAGCACCCCTCCCCGGCCTAACGATCCAGTCCGCACCCCCTGGAGCTCCACGCCCCTGGTACTATAAAAAAAAAAAAAAGAACCGGGCTCCAGGCCCTCCATCCGCACCTGTGTACCCACACTTAAGCACCCCTCCCCGGCCTAACGATCCAGTCCGCACCCCCTGGAGCTCCACGCCCCTGGTACTATAAAAAAAAAAAAGAACCGGGCTCCAGGCCCTCCATCCGCACCTGTGTACCCACACTTAAGCACCCCTCCCCGGCCTAACGATCCAGTCCGCACCGCCTGGAGCTCCACGCCCCTGGTACTATAAAACACTGAAATTTTTTTAAGTCACCAGGCTGCCTGGTCCAGGCACACTCACCCGAACTCAAGCAGCCCTTCCCGGGCATGGACTCTGGTCCTTCCCGACCGGAGCTCCATGTAATTTTTTTTTTTTTTTTTTTAAGAGTCCCCAGGCTCCAGGGCCTCTGGCCCCACACACTCACCCCCACTCAAGCACACTCTGCCCCGGCCTCAGGGACTCTGCCAATCCCTGAGTCTCGTGCCCCCGGTACTACACCATTCCCTCGTGAGAGGGTCGGGTCCGGCCGACAAAAGCTTGGATCGAGGGCTGACTTTCAACAGATCGCAGCGAGGTAGCTGCTCTGCTACGTACGAAACCCTGACCCAGAATCAGGGCGTCTGCAAGTGATTTGGCAGCAGGTTCTCCACAAACATGCGGTGCGCGATAGGAGAGGGGCGACTTAGAGGAACTGTTTTGAAGTTTATTGGACATTGAAATATCTGAAAGAAAGAAAAGTATTATTTTTGGGACTTTTTGGAACTTTATTTTGAACAATGGCCGATTCAAATGAGCCTCAGACCGAGACGCCTGTCGAGGACATGGAGGACGAAGTGACGCGTGTGCGCAGGGCAAGGACAAATGTCTCCCATTACGAGGAGAATCAAATGATTTCATGGCAGACAAAGAATTCCTTGAAGAAGTGAAGCTAAATATGACGAGGTTTAATGAGTTTTTTAATGTGCCATTGTTCTAAATAAAGTGTAACCCCTGTCCCAGCAGCAAAGTCTGACCCATCGTGTCTCTCAGCATGCTGACGTCACTGCTGATGTGTGACAGCCGGCTAACGAGGCGTTGCCCCGGTAACAGGAGCGCGTGCGGCTCGCCTGTGTCTCTGACAGGTGCGCTCACTTTGGCTTCTTAAAACTGCACTCTATAACTTTGACTGCGCTCGACTGTCTCCAACAAACGGGTCGCTGCTCAGAAAGTAAAAGTCGTGTCCAAATCATTCTTGAACCGTCAGCGCCCCAAGAGACGGCAGAAGCCAGCGGTGTCCTTTTCATCCGGCTACTATGTGCGGCTCGTTTCTTATGGCAGTTTTAAAATCATTTTTCACCTGAATTTGATGACTTTAAGCCTTTATAATGGAAATGGAGAGGCGACCTCTGGACTCAGAGGCAATTTGTAAGAAAAATGTGCGGCAGAGCTCAATGAGTGTGACTAAACCGAGCATAAGGAGAGAGCCCAGCCATGTGAGCGGTGAGATGCAAAGCACAGAGGAAATTCTAAAGAAAAAAAGAACCGAGGATAAAGTGTGCGAGAGGGAGTGCTGCATGGTGTATATCGCTGACACTGACGGGGCTGGATAATTGTAGCTTACTGTGGAAACTCCGGTGAGTGATATCAATGATATGTGAAGCTAATTTATTAAGCTTTTATTTTACAATTTATAATTATTATTATTTTTTTTAAATGTTTTTTTTAACTATGTATTCATATTGTGATATGGACCATGCACTTGTGTCTGATATAAATATTGAATTGAATAATGGCTAGCAAGATCGTTTGCTAGTGTATTTAAAAAAAACAAAAAACAAAAAAAAAAAACATGTTGTTGCACTATTTTTGTATATTTTAAAGCAAAAAGAGGGAGAGAAAAAAAGGTCGTTTGCTAGCAAGATCGTCTGCTAGCAAGATTGTTTGCTAGCAAGGTCGTCTGCTAGCAAGATCGTCTGCTAGCAAGATTGTTTGCTAGCAAGGTCGTCTGCTAGCAAGATCGTTTGCTAGCAAGATTGTTTGCTAGCAAGATCGTTTGCTAGCAAGATTGTTTGCTAGCAAGATTGTTTGCTAGCAAGGTCGTCTGCTAGCAAGATGTCAGTAGTCTTTAGTCTTGAGCTCTGTAGTCATGCTATCCCTCATTGAAATCCTATTAATTTATTTGTGTTTTAATTTTATTCAACTGTATCTATTTATAGTTACCTGTTACTAAAACCTTCTTATTATTTTGGTCCGGTCGAAGTGGGTGGTGTTCTGTGTGTTTTTTTTTTTTTAAAGAAAAGATAAATCTTATGTAACCTTCCCGATAAGTCTTTGTCACTACTCTTGTTTCTTTTTCTCAATAAAAAGATTTATAAAAAAAACAAACAAAAGAAACCTGCTCAATACCTGTTTCTGTTAGACTGAATATATCTTTATTTTTGTTCTCTTCACAGGACATGCGAGCGGCTCTGGAGGAGAAGGAGCACCTGCTGACGGAGGTGGAGAAAGAGCGGGGCCTGTGGAGACAGCGGGATGGGGCCTTCGCTGCTCTGCTGCAGGAGAAGGAGGCTCTGATCCAGGACCTCCAACAGCAGCTGGATGTGTGTCAGACAGATGTGGAGGTAATCCAGGTCCCACTGTTGGGCTAACGTCGTCTTCTTTTTTTTTTTTTTGGCCACATCGGAGAAATGTTTTAGAGGATAATTCTTTCAGATTTTTGTTGTTGTTGAATTAAACAAGCAATCCGACACCTTGGATAGTTTTCACTGAGTGTTTGCTCCAGTCAGTGTTGGGCTTTAGCTGGTTGGATTAGGGGAGATGTAACATCCATCTGCAGCCTTCTGATGTGACTGAGAGCAGAGCAGCGAGTTCACCCTTAACTCCTGTAAAGCCGAGTGTTCCTGCAGCTCCAGCTGCTGCATCTTTGTTGGTCCATCACGTTATTTGCATGTTGTGAAGTGTTTTAATGCATTTATACATGAACTTGGCAGCCTTGTTACTCCACAGGCAGAAAATATGAATCCAGATCAGCTGCATGTTTCTGCATGACTCAGTGAAACTAATCTGAGGGAAAATGTTTTTCTGCTGATCCACAGACAAAGATTGAGTGTTAAAGTGTCCCATTATCTCAGTGATGAATGATTAAATGACCAAAGAAGCCAGAAGTTAATGTTTGTGCTCAAACAAACCTTCAGATCGGCATCTGAGTGCAGATTACAGTCTGAATCTGTCCAGTATGTTTCTATGTATGTATGTTTTTATGTCTGTATGTATGTGTGAACACGCTAATCTGAGCTGTAAATGGTTTTGTGTCTCTGAGTCCTGCAGTCCTCCGTGAGTCCGTCTGAGCTGAGCTTGGTCGGTAAACATTGACTTTGGTGACCGCAAACGTGTCATTTTCCCCCAGGCTCTCTCCGGCTCTGCGATTGGTCGGCAGTCGGCTGAGCCGGCAGCGTCGTTGAAAGACCGAGTGGAGCACAGCGCCACCCTGTGTCAGGAGGTCACCAAACTCACCGCAGCCCTGCAGGAGTACCAGGACACGGTGCAGGTGAGAAATCAAAGTTTTACCCGTCTGACAGAAACTTGATAAACAAAAAGCTGCAGACCTGAAGCAGGACGATTACTCCACCTGCTTCCAGGTGCGGCGCTGAAGCATTTTACTGCCGCCTCTGACCTCTGGGGGTTTCTTTTTCCCCACCAGGTTCAGCAGGAGAGTCACAGTCAGACGGTGTCCTCTCTGAAGGCTCAGCTCAGAGACGCTCAGCAGGAGCTGAGGAGGACGGAGAAGGAGAAGAAGGAGGCTGACAGAGGCCGGCGAGCGGGAGGAGAGGAGGCTGAAGGACAGCCTGCAGAAGAGAGACAAACTCATAGAGGTAAGGTGCTCAAAGCTGTGGGAGCAGAGCAGGAAGCTTCAGACACGTTTACCCGTCGTAGTTTCCTGCTATCGACTGTAGAAATGATCAAATAGTTTCTATGAAATGTGTTTTTCTTTTATTTTTTAAATGTGTTTATTGATTTTCCTTTTTCAACAAAAACAAACACAAAACTTAAGCAACACACAACGACTCAGTTACAACCAATCAGTATCCATATCAGTAAAGACAGTAAAAAAGAAGTACATAAATGGGTCGATAAAAGAAAAGAAGAGCACCAGACTTTTACAAAATAAAAGCCTGTGAGCAACAGACTTTTACAATAATAAAAGCCTGTGAGCAACAGACTTTTACAGAATAAAATAAATAATAAAACCTGCGCTAATGCGCGCTAAAATATGTATCGGCGTTAAATAATTAACGAGTTAACGCGATAATAACGAGTTAACTCGCCCGGCCCTATAAACTATATATGACAGCAAATGAATTTTTAATGCACTTAAAGGAAGGAACACAAACGGATGTCTACTGAATGACCCCCTGTTGACAGACTCAAAACCGAACACTCCGTGCACTCAAAGCCAATGAAGTTGTGTGTTTATTTTTGTGTTTATTTATGTGTTTATTTTTCTTCACTGTAGCAAATCCTGCAGGACTCTGAGGAGCGGGACCATCTGCTCCGAGAGCTGCAGCAGAACCTGCAGAACAAACGTGAGCCGGCGATGGGCGTCAAACACACACTGTGACGGAGGAGGGCCGAGCGGTGCGGACCACGTGCACACCACGTGCACACCACGTGCACACTCTGCACAGGAAGGAGGAATACTTTGCACTTTTTCCGAACCACCGTTTTGCCTCCTGAACGTATTTATCGTTGTGATCGTTGGATCTATTTATAGTTTTCTTCCCACATTCATACGGTTTGTGTTTGCAGACCTGCTTTTTGGGGACTTGAGCTGAGGGAAAGTTGAATTTTCCACAGTTACAACTGAACTACCTGCATCGCATCAGGGATTTCAGCCTCATTGTTTTCAGTATGTGCTGTCAGGCTTGTCATAGCTGGATGTTTGGTACGTGATCTGCAAATGACTGTATTCAGTTCAATTAGAATGTCATTTTTAGGCAGTGACTTGCTCTCATGCAGTGGGAACATTTCTAACTGGGATTATTGTTTAGTTGCTGTTCTGATGTTGCTTTAAGGAGCTCTTTGCAGGAGTGTTTCTTTTTGCTTTTTGTTTCCAGTGCCAGCACAAGTTTAGGGGCAAAGCTACAACCAAAGTTAAATTTTAGCTGCTTTAAGTTTCTGCTTTTTATGCGTCTCCTTTTTCCTTTTATTCTGGACTCATTCCTGGTGTTTACATGTCTGTATTTTTGGTCTGGGACTTCTTACGGGAGATATTTTCAATTCTTTTTTTTCTTTTTTTTTTTTAGCTCAAGAGAAATAAACTCTGTGATGCAAAAAAGACTTTGGTCTTCAGACCCAGTTATTTCAGCAATCAGCACCCAGGCACCATGATAAAAGATGAGTGAAAACCCCGTTTCCAGAATATTTAGAAGTTTTTTTTAAATGCAACAAAAAGAGGGTATCGTGCGTGTGGGCAGAGCTGCTGCTCCAGCCTCCAACGCATGCCCCAACGTACGCACATCCCAACGTACGCACATCCCAACGTACGCACATCCCAACGTACGCACATCCCAACGTACGCACATCCCAACGTACGCACACCTCGGTCCCGCTCACAGCTGCTTGCAGCTTTCTAGTTTAACTTAATCTTTCATTTAATATAATTAATAATTTATAATAATTTAATAATAATTTATTTTATTTTATTAATAATTCAATTTAATCTTGATCGATTTTGTTGTATTTTATTGCTTTCACTGTTCTTTTATTGTTTTTATTTGTTTTTACTTCTTCTCTTTATTTATTACCTGCTTTAAAGCACTTTGGTACACCGTAAGGATTGTCTGTAAAGGGCTGTATAAATAAAGTACATTTACATTTTTGCAGAAATTAGCAAATTTAACAGCCATCACAGACTTCCAAGAACCAGGGTAAACCTGTACGGTGGGTTGATTGATCCGCTGAAAGAAGGTATTTGCTCTCTGCATATGGATGAGAGTTATGTTGTGCTCTTTTTACCCACCGTGATTATTTCCTGTACCACTTCTCTCACTACACTGCCTATAATCACACCCGTTGAAGACGGTTTAAACGGATATCTTCAATCGAGCCCTCAGCCACCACTTCTCAGCACAAAGTAATATATTTTATAAATCAAATCAAATCAAATTTATTTGTAGCACATTTCATGTACAAAACAATTCAAAGTGCTTCACATAAAATAAAAGCATTGCAGCAGGGAGTGGAAGAAGCATTAAAATTACATAAAAGAATATAAAGAGAAACAAATAAAATAATTTAAATGATTAAAAACAAGCAACAGTCCAGATAAATTCCAAGATATCGTGCAGACTTCATGCATAGACACATGAGAACAGAAATGTTTTTAACCTGGATTTAAAAATGTCTCCATTGGGTGAAAGTTTAATCTCCAAAATTCCAAAATAAAATCTCCAAGTTTTATATCCAAAATGTTCATTTTTTGTCACATTTTCATTTAATTTAATTATTTTTTTGTTCAAACTGATTTACTTCTGTTGTAAAACTTTCACATGAGGAGGAAAGAGAAACAAAGCTGAGTGAGTGCTCCGTCTTCTCCTCATTGTCCAATCACCGATCAGCTCCGAGTCTCTGGTTACCCCACGTGTTGCCATGGAGATGATACTTTACACAGAATTACCCCCCTGGATGCTTCTCTGGTTAAAAAACGCGATCATCTCATTTAAAGCTGTCCACAGTGGTTCTGTCCGTGTGCAACATGATGCCGGTTCCCCTCGGCTCGGTCACCATCGGACCGCAGTCCTGGCGCGACGGGACGGCCCGGTCCATCCGGCGGGCGGAGAGCCTGGTCCGGCAGACTCGGGCCGGTCGCTCCGCGGCTGGCGGCCGGCCCCGGAGCGTGAGTTTCGCCCCAATGGGCGCGAACGGCACCGCAGAAACGGACGAATATAAAAACACAGCAGAGGAAGCCGGACTGAGACGGGACCCCATCTGTAAAAATAAGACGGGGAGGCCCCAAACTGCAGGAGCCAGGGTGAGAAAAACCGTTTACAGAGAGAGGCCTGGGTTATGGTCACTTTGGAAATAATGTTTTTATTTTCATGTCAACTTTGCAATGTGGAGTAGGACCGGAGTTCCCAGCCTTGGGTTTGGGGCTCTTTCAGGGGACAGGGAACCAGAAAAATCCCCTCAAAATGTTGATGTATTGTTAGGGCTGGGCAACGATTAAATGTTTAATCTAATTAATCGCATGATTTCCCTGATTAATCGCGATTAATCTCATTTGTACGCAAAATCCAAAAATGAATCCAAAAGTAGTGTATAGCTTTTAGCATTTAGCTTTATTTTAAATGTGCTGCCATATGAATGAAAGTGCCATAACATTTGTTGTGCAAACACACTTTTAACATCAGCATCTTTCTGTAGTTTTTATGTAGAAGCCTCGCTCCACTGTCTGTTTCCTTGAATGACTTGCTGCTATCAGTTGTGTGTTTTGCCTTTAAGTGATATTTTAGACTGGAACTACTACGCTGAGAAGACAATTCAACTTGGCAGAGTTTACAGATGACTTTGGTTCTGTCGACTCCGCCGTCTGGAAGAACTTTAACATGAAAATGGCCGAGTAAAAGTTCCGTACCCTTCTCCATGTTTGGTGGATCCACCGATTACTTTCTTTTCCTGTTCCACAGCAGACAGCAGCAGACTTTTACAAAATAAAAGCCTGTGAGCAACAGACTTTTACAAAATAAAAGCCTGTGAGCAACAGACTTTTACAAAATAAAAGCCTGTGAGCAACAGACTTTAACAATAATAAAATAAATTTAAAAATTAAAAAAAAAAATAAAAAATGCGTTAATGCGCGATGAAATATTTATCTGCATTAAATAATTAGCTAGTTAACGCGATAATAACGAGTTAACTCGCCCAGCCCTACATATTGTAGCTAAACACATATAACTGGCTTTGAGGAGCAAAGATATTCAGGGGATCTCCAGTTTGTTCACAAATGTGTTTGAATCTAATTTAATCTCACCCATTTATTTTGTCATTTGACTTTGACATTAAAGGGACAGTTCGCCTCTTTTGACATGAAGCTGTATGACATCCCATATCAGCAACATCATTTCTGAACATCTTCTTACCCCCTGCTGCGTCCTGTGAGCAGAGTTCCAGCCTCGTTTTGGTGTTGATGAAGGTAGTCCGGCTAGTTGGCTGGGGCTTAAAAAATAAAGCGTTTTGCTTCTCAAAACAATATGCGTTCAACAGAGTAATACATTTGCATCACAAAATGGTTCTCCAGGAAAAAGTCAGACCTCACAATCTCTTGGCGCTATTTTCTCTCCCTTCGTATCACTGCCTGCTGTGAAAATAATTGAAAAGTTGGTGGTTATGATCAGAACTGAAGTGGAATAAAAGATTTATGAAAAAAAGTGGAAAAAAATATTAATATATTATGTTTTTAGGTCGTTTTAAAAGGGGACAAAAATGTCCCTTTTCAGAAATTGAATCTTTTTTAAATCAGATATAGCAAAAAATTTAAAAATCCCTAAAAATCAATGTTGTTGCTGATCATTGACATATCCCAGACCATAATTATCCCCAGTCAATAATTTCACTTTGCATTCTATATATTGAAAATATAGCAGTTTTTGTGGGTTTTTTTTTGTTTTTTTTTACAGAAATTGGAATTTACATCATATAAACCAGTATTTAAAGGGTTAAATTTTTGAAAACAATTGAAAACTTTGTAGCTATGATCAGAACTGAAGTGGAATAAAAGATCTATGAAAAAAAAAGCGGGAAAAATATTAACATATAATGTTTTTAAGTTGTTTTAGAAAAAACTTAAGGGGACACAAGGGGAAATTTTCTGAAATGTCCCCTTTCATAAATCAGGTTGCGTTTTAAATCAGGTATGAGGGTTAAGGAACTTGACAATGTGTGATTTTTTTTTCTATTTAAACATGCTTTTTAAAATTCTGTAAAAAGTTCCCATCCGGCTCCCGGAGGACATCTGTGGTCCCGTTCCCGCCTGCCAGCCTGCGTGAGCACTGTGCAGCAGCCAGCGTGGCTGTGGCCGGCGGTTACATGCGGAGGGTGCGGGAGGTTGAGGGGCAGCTGCGCCGGCAGGCCGGCCGGGTCACCGAGGAGGGCACCAAGCTGGAGAGGGAGCGGGGTCACCTGGAGAGGACGCTGCGCAGCATCACCACCAACCTGACCGTCAACAGGAGGAGCTCGGAGGGCAGGAGCAGGAGGCCATCCACCGCTGAGACGGTGAGACTAAAGCCGGGACTTCCCCCGCAGACACATGCAAGCCACAAAACTGTCCAACGTGCGTCATAACATCATCATGCAACATCAAACCCGGGTCGCATCCTTCCAGGAAGGCTGAGTATTGCATGTGTGGCCTGTTGCAGATGAGAGACGGCGCTGATGGCTTGTTGCTGTGGGAGAGAAAAGAGCTGGTGGATTTGAAACGGGATCTGGAGGGAGCGTTGAGAAGCACACTGACCCAGCTCCAGGTGATCCATGACTTTCAACATTTTCAACACTACCTATAGGCCACTGTAATTTCTTACACCAAATAAATAGTGTTAAATATAAAATAAATAAATAAATAGTGCTGGGCGGCAGCCGAAGGCGGGGACCTTGGCGGTCTGATCCTCGGCTACTGAAGCTGACTCTTGGGACGTGGAACGTCACCTCTCTGCTGGGGAAGGAGCCTGAGCTGGTGCGCGAGGCTGAGCGGTTCCGGCTAGATATAGTTGGACTCACCTCGACACATGGCTTGGGCTCCGGAACCAGGGGTTGGACTCTCTTCCACTCTGGAGTTGCCCGTGGTGAGAGGCGTAGAGCAGGTGTGGGCATACTTATTGCCCCCCGGCTGTGCGCCTGTACATTGGGGTTCACCCCGGTAGACGAGAGGGTAGCCTCCCTCCGCCTTAGGGTGGGGGGACGGGTCCTGACTGTTGTTTGTGCTTATGCACCGAACGGCAGTTCAGAGTACCCACCCTTTTTGGAGTCCCTGGAGGAGGCACTGGAGAGTGCTCCTCCGGGAGACTCCCTCGTCCTGCTGGGGGACTTCAGTGCTCACGTGGGCAATGACAGTGAGACCTGGAGGGGCGTGATTGGGAGGAACGGCCCCCCCGATCTGAATCAGAGTGGTGTTTTGTTGTTGGACTTCTGTGCTCGTCACGGACTGTCCATAACGAACACCATGTTCAGGCATAAGGGTGTCCATATGTGCACCTGGCACCAGGACACCCTAGGCCTCAGCTCGATGATCGACTTTGTGGTTGTATCGTCAGACTTGCGGCCGTATGTCCTGGACACTCGGGTGAAGAGAGGGGCGGAGCTGTCAACTGATCACCACCTGGTGGTGAGTTGGCTCCGCTGGTGGGGGAGGAAGCCGGTCAGACCTGGCAGGCCCAAACGTATTGTGAGGGTCTGTTGGGAACGGCTGGCGGAATCCCCTGTAAGGAGGAGTTTCAACTCCCACCTCCGGCAGAGCTTCAACCATGTCCCGAGGGAGGTGGGGGACATTGAGCCCGAATGGGACATGTTCCGTGCCTCCATTGTTGAGGCGGCCGACCGGAGCTGTGGCCGTAAGGTGGTTGGTGCCTGTCGTGGCGGCAATCCCCGAACCCGCTGGTGGACACCAGTGGTGAGGGAGGCCGTGAAGCTGAAGAAGGAGTCCTATCGGGCCTTTTTGGCCAGTGGGACTCTGGAAGCAGCTGATGGGTACCGACAGGCCAAGCGGAACGCAGCCTCGGCGGTTGCTGAGGCAAAAACTCGGGCTTGGGAAGAGTTCGGGGAGGCCATGGAGAACGACTTCCGGACGGCCTCGAGGAGATTCTGGTCCGCCATCCGGCGGCTCAGGGGGGGGAAGCGGTGCACCGTCAACACCGTGTATGGTGAGGGCGGGGCTCTGCTGACTTCTACAAGGGACGTCGTGAGTCGGTGGGGGGAATACTTTGAGGGCCTTCTCAATCCTACCGACACGCCTTCCGATGAGGAAGCAGAGTTGGGGGGCTCGGACGTGGGACCTCCCATCTCTGGGGCTGAGGTCGCCGAGGTGGTCAAAAAACTCCTCGGTGGCAAGGCCCCAGGGGTGGATGAGGTCCGTCCTGAGTTCCTCAAGGCTCTGGATGTTGTGGGGCTGTCTTGGTTGACACGCCTCTGCAGAATCGCGTGGACATCGGGGGCAGTGCCTCTGGACTGGCAGATTGGGGTGGTGGTCCCCCTCTTTAAAAAGGGGGACCGGAGGGTGTGTTCCAACTATAGGGGGATCACACTCCTCAGCCTCCCTGGTAAGGTCTATTCGGGGGTACTGGAGAGGAGGATCCGACGGATAGTCGAATCTCGGATTCAGGAGGTGCAGTGTGGTTTTCGTCCCGGCCGTGGAACAGTGGACCAGCTCTATACCCTCCGCAGGGTCCTGGAGGGTGCATGGGAGTTCGCCCAACCGGTCTACATGTGTTTTGTGGACTTGGAGAAGGCGTTCGACCGTGTCCCTCGGGGGCTCTTGTGGGGGGTGCTCCGGGAGTATGGAGTGCCGGACTCCTTGATATGGGCTGTTCGGTCCCTGTATGACCGGTGTCAGAGTTTGGTCCGCATTGCCGGCAGTAAGTCGGACATGTTTCCTGTGAGGGTTGGACTCCGTCAGGGCTGCCCTTTGTCACCGATTCTGTTCCTAATTTTTATGGACAGAATTTCTAGGCGCAGCCAGGGCGTTGAGGGGGTCCGGTTTGGCGATCTCAGAATCGGGTCTCTGCTCTTTGCGGACGATGTGGTTCTGTTGGCGTCCTCAGGCCGTGACCTTCAGCTCTCACTGGAGCGGTTCGCAGCCGAATGTGAAGCGGCTGGGATGAGAATCAGCACCTCCAAATCCGAGACCATGGTCTTCGACAGGAAAAGGGTGGAATGCCCTCTCCGGGTCGGGAATGAGATCCTTCCCCAAGTGGAGGAGTTCAAGTATCTCGGGGTCTTGTTCACGAAGAAGGAGCTGAGCCAGAAGGCGAAGCTCTCGATTTACCGGTCAATCTATGTTCCTACCCTCACCTATGGTCACGAGCTGTGGGTAGTGACCGAAAGAACGAGATCGCGAATACAAGCGGCCGAAATGAGTTTCCTCCGCAGGGTGGCTGGGCTCTCCCTCAGAGATAGGGTGAGAAGCTCGGTCATCCGGGAGGGGCTCGGAGTAGAACCGCTGCTCCTCCGCATCGAGAGGAGTCAGATGAGGTGGCTCGGGCATCTGGTGAGAATGCCTCCTGGACGCCTCCCCGGTGAGGTGTTCCGGGCCCGTCCCACTGGGAGGAGGCCCCGGGGAAGACCCAGGACACGTTGGAGAGACTATGTCTCTCGGCTGGCCTGGGAACGCCTCGGGGTCCCCCCAGAAGAGCTGGAGGAAGTGGCCGGGGACAGGGACGTCTGGGTCTCTTTGCTCAAGCTGCTGCCCCCGCGACCCGATCCCCGGACCAGCGGAAGATGATGGATGGATGGATGGAAATAAATAGTGTTGGGTTCCATGGCAGATGAAAAACGCGAAACAATATCCTATTCTGCCTTTTATAGCCTATTTACTAAACTACCTTAGGCATTATAAATGGGTAAAATGTGGGTAGGCTAGTTTAAAAGGCTACTCAATCAGGGGAATAACTTATCAGACCATATCAGGGACTCTTAATTTAAGATTCTGACTTTTTATTTTGCAATATTCCCTCTTGTAGAAGTATTTATTGACTGTGCTGCATTAAAGTGATACTCCGGAGTAGATTCAACCTGGGGTCATTTGAACGGTGATATCCAGCCAAGTAGCCCACCCGCAGTTTTTTCGATCTTGGCTGAACATCAGCTGAGTTACTGAGTTATCCCGAATAGCTTAGTACAAGGGTTAATGGATCCTGGTCCGTATCTCCAAAATTACCACACTAAAATCACATGCCATGACACCAAACTTCTACAGTAGTACAAATATGGTCTGTACTCACAAAGCGATGCATTTGGAAGTTTGAAAATAGTCCAGGAGTTTATTAGCATCAACACAAGCCTGATAGCTTCTCTGCAGCTAAAGCTGCGTCGACGTCACTTCAGGGAGCTGGGAGCTTCAAAGTAAGATGAGGGTTGATCTACTACTGTAGACAACAAAGTATATGCTATATTCTATATGTTTTTTTATGAATTTTTATGTTGTAGAGTTGTGAATTTATTTTGATAATGGAGAAATTGAGCAGCCTTGCTTTGTTGTCTACAGTAGTAGATCAACCCTCATCTTACTTTGAAGCTCCCAGAAGTGACGTCGACGCAGCTTTAGCTGCAGAGAAGCTATCAGGCTTGTGTTGATGATAATAATAAACTCCTGGACTATTTTCAAACTTCCAAATGCATCGTTTTGTGAGTACAGACCAAATTTGTACTACTGTAGAAGTTTGGTGTCATGGCATGTGATTTTAGTGTGGTAATTTTGGAGATACTGCCAGGGTCCGTTAGCGCTTGTACGAAGCTATTCGGGATAACTCAGTAACTCAGCTGATGTTCAGCCAATATCGAAAAAACTGCGGGTGGGCTACTTGGCTGGATATCACGGTTCAAATGACCCCAGGGTGAATCTACTCCGGAGTATCACTTTAAGATTAAAACATGTTCAGCACCTGAACTGAAATATTGTTCATTATTTAGTATCTGTTGACCTGTTGAAAACTGTAACACTGGGCATACTGTGTTTTTTAGTAATATTTCCTCTTGTTAAAGGCTAACTTGATTATGTTTGATGAGCTACAGAAGGAGGAATTGAAAAGCTAAATGGCTGAACTCAAAAGTGTTTCTATTTGCTTAGATAACCTGTAGCTCTGTTAAACCTGTTGAGGTTCATGCAAATTTCAATAAATGTTCTTATACATCCAGTACAGGCTCATTTTCTGTATACAGTAAGGCAGTGTTGGTGGTGGGGTTCTGGCTGGGGGCCTGGGCCCCTGTACAGCTGTATGCCCAGCAACGCCCCTGGTAACAACCCCAACACACTGGAAAAAATGCCCCTCCAAAAATAAGTAAAAAAACAGCAAATAAAAGACGTTTTTGCTTGAAATAAGCAAAAAATCTGCCGATGGAACTAGTGAAAATCGGTTTGTCAAGATTTCTTGAAAGAAAATGTGATATTTGGGACTTTTGAGATAAAAGTGATCTTGAAATTAGCTTAAAAACCTCTTCAAATGAAAAAAAGCTCCTCCCCCTAAGAGACTCCTCCCACTGAGGAAGAGACTCCTCCCCCTAACAGACTCCTCCCACTGAGGAAGAGACTCCTCCCCCTAAGAGACTCCTCCCACTGAGGAAGAGACTCCTCCCCCTATGACTCCTCCCACTGAGGAAGAGACTCCTCCCCCTAAGAGACTCCTCCCACTGAGGAAGAGACTCCTCCCCCTATGACTCCTCCCCCTGAGGCAGAGACTCCTCCCCCTAAGAGACTCCTCCCCGAGGAAGAGACTCCTCCCCCTAAGAGACTCCTCCCCCTAAGACAGAGACTCCTCCCCTAAGACAGAGACTCCTCCCCTAAGACAGAGACTCCTCCCACTAAGACAGAGACTCCTCCCCCTAAAAGACTCCACCCCTAACAGACTCCTCCCACTGAGGAAGAGGCTCCTCCCCCTAAGAGACTCCACCCCCTAACAGACTCCTCCCACTGAGGAAGAGACTCCTCCCCCTAAGAGACTCCTCCCACTGAGGAAGTGACCCCTCCCCCTAAGAAACTCCTCCCCCTAAGACAGAGACTCCTCCCACTAAGACAGAGACTC
Source organism: Odontesthes bonariensis (assembly GCF_027942865.1). Taxonomy (NCBI): domain Eukaryota; kingdom Metazoa; phylum Chordata; class Actinopteri; order Atheriniformes; family Atherinopsidae; genus Odontesthes; species Odontesthes bonariensis. The sequence continues at coordinate 38,799,516 of NC_134510.1, forward strand.
CTCCCCCTAACAGACTCCACCCCCTAAGAGACTCCTCCCACTGAGGAAGAGACTCCTCCCCCTAACAGACTCCTTCCCCTAAGAGACTCCTCCCCCTAAGAGACTCCTCCCCCTAAGAGACTCCTCCCCCTAAGAGACTCCTCCCCCTATGACTCCTCCCCCTGAGGCAGAGACTCCACCCTGAGGCAGAGACTCCACCCCTAACAGACTCCTCCCACTGAGGAAGAGGCTCCTCCCCCTAAGAGACTCCACCCCCTAACAGACTCCACCCCTAACAGACTCCTCCCACTGAGGAAGAGACTCCTCCCCCTAAGAGACTCCTCCCACTGAGGAACAGACTCCTCCCCTTAAGAGACTCCTCCCCCTGAGGTAGAGACCCCTCCCCCTAAGAGACTCCTCCCCCTAAGACAGAGACTCCTCCCCTAAGAGACTCCTCCCCCTGAGGCAGAGACTCCTCCCCTAAGAGACTCCTCCCACTGAGGAAGAGACTCCTCCCCTAAGAGACTCCTCCCCTAAGAGACTCCTCCTCCTAACAGACTCCTCCCCCTAAGACAGAGACTCCTCCCACTAAGACAGAGACTCCTCCCCTAACAGACTCCACCCCCTAAGAGACTCCTCCCACTGAGGAAGAGACTCCTCCCCCTAAGAGACTCCTCCCACTGAGGAAGAGACTCCTCCCCCTAAGAGACTCCATCCCTAACAGACTCCTCCCCCTAAGAAAGAGACTCCTCCCCCTGAGAGACTCCACCCCCTAAGAGACTCCACCCCCTAAAAGACTCCACCCCTAACAGACTCCTCCCCCTGAGAGACTCCACCCCCTAAGAGACTCCACCCCCTAAGAGACTCCACCCCCTAAAAGACTCCACCCCTAACAGACTCCTCCCCCTGAGAGACTCCTCCCACTGAGGAAGAGACTCCTCCTCCTAACAGACTCCTCCCCCTAAGACAGAGACTCCTCCCCCTAAGAGACTCCTCCCCCTAAAATAGAGACTCCTCCCCCTAAGACAGAGACTCCTCCCCCTAAGAGACTCCTCCCCCTAAAATAGAGACACCTCCCCCTAAGAGACTCCTCCCCCTAAGAGACTCCATCCCCTAACAGACTCCTCCCCCTAAGCCAGAGACTCCTCCCCCTAAGACAGAGACTCCTCCCCCTAACAGACTCCTCCCCCTAAGAGACTCCTCCCCTAAGAGACTCCTCCTCCTAACAGACTCCTCCCCCTAAGACAGAGACTCCTCCCCCTAAGAGACTCCTCCCCCTAAAATAGAGACTCCTCCCCCTAAGACAGAGACTCCTCCCCCTAAGAGACTCCTCCCCCTAAAATAGAGACACCTCCCCCTAAGAGACTCCTCCCCCTAAGAGACTCCATCCCCTAACAGACTCCTCCCCCTAAGCCAGAGACTCCTCCCCCTAACAGACTCCTCCCCCTAAGAGACTCCTCCCCCTAACAGACTCCTCCCCCTAACAGACTCCTCCCCTAAGACAGAGACTCCTCCCCCTAAGAGACTCCATCCCCTAACAGACTCCTCCCCCTAACAGACTACTCCCCCTAAGCCAGAGACTCCTCCCCCTAAGACAGAGACTCCTCCCCCTAAGAGACTCCTCCCCCTGAGGCAGAGACTCCTCCCCCTAAGAGACTCCTCCCCTAAGACAGAGACTCCTCCCCCTAAGAGACTCCTCCCACTGAGGCAGAGACTCCTCCCCCTGAGAGACTCCTCCCACTGAGGAAGAGACTCCATCCCCTAACAGACTCCTCCCCCTAACAGACTCCTCCCCCTAAGCCAGAGACTCCTCCCCCTAAGACAGAGACTCCTCCCCCTAAGAGACTCCTCCCCCTGAGGCAGAGACTCCTCCCCCTAAGAGACTCCTCCTCTAAGACAGAGACTCCTCCCCCTAAGAGACTCCTCCCACTGAGGCAGAGACTCCTCCCCCTGAGAGACTCCTCCCACTGAGGCAGAGACTCCTCCCCCTAAGACAGAGAGTCCTCCCCCTAAGAGACTCCTCCCCCTAAAACAGAGACTCCTCCCCCTAAGAGACTCCTCCCCCTAAGAGACTCCTCCCCCTAACAGACTCCTCCCCCTAAGCCAGAGACTCCTCCCCCTAAGACAGAGACTCCTCCCCCTAACAGACTCCTCCCCCTAAGAGACTCCTCCCCTAAGAGACTCCTCCCCCTAACAGACTCCACCCCTAACAGACTCCTCCCCCTAAGACAGAGACTCCTCCCCCTAAGAGACTCCTCCCCCTAAAATAGAGACTCCACCCCCTAAGAGACTCCACCCCCTAAGAGACTCCACCCCCTAAAAGACTCCACCCCTAACAGACTCCTCCCCCTGAGAGACTCCTCCCACTGAGGAAGAGACTCCTCCTCCTAACAGACTCCTCCCCCTAAGACAGAGACTCCTCCCCCTAAGAGACTCCTCCCCCTAAAATAGAGACTCCTCCCCCTAAGACAGAGACTCCTCCCCCTAAGAGACTCCTCCCCCTAAAATAGAGACACCTCCCCCTAAGAGACTCCTCCCCCTAAGAGACTCCATCCCCTAACAGACTCCTCCCCCTAAGCCAGAGACTCCTCCCCCTAAGACAGAGACTCCTCCCCCTAAGAGACTCCTCCCCCTAAAATAGAGACACCTCCCCCTAAGAGACTACTCCCCCTAAGAGACTCCATCCCCTAACAGACTCCTCCCCCTAAGCCAGAGACTCCTCCCCCTAAGACAGAGACTCCTCCCCCTAACAGACTCCTCCCCCTAAGAGACTCCTCCCCTAAGAGACTCCTCCTCCTAACAGACTCCTCCCCCTAAGACAGAGACTCCTCCCCCTAAGAGACTCCTCCCCCTAAAATAGAGACTCCTCCCCCTAAGACAGAGACTCCTCCCCCTAAGAGACTCCTCCCCCTAAAATAGAGACACCTCCCCCTAAGAGACTCCTCCCCCTAAGAGACTCCATCCCCTAACAGACTCCTCCCCCTAAGCCAGAGACTCCTCCCCCTAAGACAGAGACTCCTCCCCCTAACAGACTCCTCCCCCTAAGAGACTCCTCCCTTAAGAGACTCCTCCCCCTGAGAGACTCCTCCCACTGAGGAAGAGACTCCTCCCCCTGAGGAAGAGACTCCTCCCCTAAGAGACTCCTCCCCCTGAGGCAGAGACTCCTCCCCTAAGACAGAGACTCCTCCCCCTAAGACAGAGACCCCTCCCCCTAAGAGACTCCTCCCACTGAGGCAGAGACTCCTCCCCCTAAGACAGAGACTCCTCCCACTGAGGCAGAGACTCCTCCCCCTAAGACAGAGACTCCTCCCCCTAACAGACTCCTCCCCCTAAGCCAGAGACTCCTCCCCCTAAGACAGAGACTCCTCCCCTAAGAGACTCCTCCCCTAAGAGACTCCTCCTCCTAACAGACTCCTCCCCCTAAGACAGAGACTCCTCCCCCTAAGAGACTCCTCCCCCTAAAATAGAGACTCCTCCCCTAAGAGACTCCTCCCCTAAGAGACTCCTCCCCTAAGACAGAGACTCCTCCCCCTAAGAGACTCCTCCCACTAAGACAGAGACTCCTCCCACTAAGACAGAGACTCCTCCCCCTAACAGACTCCACCCCTAACAGACTCCTCCCACTGAGGAAGAGACTCCTCCCCCTAAGAGACTCCACCCCCTAACAGACTCCACCCCTAACAGACTCCTCCCACTGAGGAAGAGACTCCTCCCCCTAAGCCAGAGACTCCTCCCCCTAAGACAGAGACTCCTCCCCCTGAGAGACTCCTCCCACTGAGGAAGTGACTCCTCCTCCTAACAGACTCCTCCCCCTAACAGACTCCTCCCCCTAAGCCAGAGACTCCTCCCCCTAAGACAGAGACTCCTCCCACTGAGGAAGTGACTCCTCCTCCTAACAGACTCCACCCCCTAAGACAGAGACTCCTCCCCCCTAAGAGAATCCACCCCCTAAGAGACTCCTCCCCCTAAGAGACTCCTCCCCCTAACAGACTCCTCCCCCTAACAGACTCCTCCCCCTGAGGCAGAGACTCCTCCCCTAAGAGACTCCTCCCCCTAAGAGACTCCTCCCCTAAGACAGAGACTCCTCCCCTAAGACAGAGACTCCTCCCCTAAGAGACTCCTCCCCCTAAAATAGAGACTCCTCCCCCTAAGAGACTCCTCCCCTAAGACAGAGACTCCTCCCCTAAGAGACTCCTCCCCCTAAGCCAGAGACTCCTCCCACTGAGACAAAGACTCCTCCCCCTAACAGACTCCTCCCCCTAAGAGACTCCTCCCCCTGAGGCAGAGACTCCTCCCCTAAGAGACTCCTCCCCCTAACAGACTCCACCCCTTACAGACTCCTCCCACTGAGGCAGAGACTCCACCCCCTGAGGCAGAGACTCCTCCCCTAAGAGACTCCTCCCCCTAAGAGACTCCTCCCCTAAGACAGAGACTCCTCCCCTGAGACAGAGACTCCTCCCCTAAGAGACTCCTCCCCTAAGAGACTCCTCCCCTAAGACAGAGACTCCTCCCCTAACAGACTCCTCCCCCTAAGAGACTCCTCCCCCTAAGACATAGACTCCTCCCCCTAAGAGACTCCACCCCCTAACAGACTCCACCCCTAACAGACTCCTCCCACTGAGGAAGAGACTCCTCCCCCTAAGAGACTCCTCCCACTGAGGAACAGACTCCTCCCCTTAAGAGACTCCTCCCCCTGAGGTAGAGACCCCTCCCCCTAAGAGACTCCTCCCCCTAAGACAGAGACTCCTCCCCCTAAGAGACTCCTCCCCCTGAGGCAGAGACTCCTCCCCTAAGAGACTCCTCCCACTGAGGAAGAGACTCCTCCCCTAAGAGACTCCTCCCCTAAGAGACTCCTCCCCCTAAGACAGAGACTCCTCCCACTAAGACAGAGACTCCTCCCCCTAACAGACTCCACCCCCTAAGAGACTCCTCCCACTGAGGAAGAGACTCCTCCCCCTAAGAGACTCCTCCCACTGAGGAAGAGACTCCTCCCCCTAAGAGACTCCATCCCTAACAGACTCCTCCCCCTAAGAAAGAGACTCCTCCCCCTGAGAGACTCCACCCCCTAAGAGACTCCACCCCCTAAAAGACTCCACCCCTAACAGACTCCTCCCCCTGAGAGACTCCACCCCCTAAGAGACTCCACCCCCTAAGAGACTCCACCCCCTAAAAGACTCCACCCCTAACAGACTCCTCCCCCTGAGAGACTCCTCCCACTGAGGAAGAGACTCCTCCTCCTAACAGACTCCTCCCCCTAAGACAGAGACTCCTCCCCCTAAGAGACTCCTCCCCCTAAAATAGAGACTCCTCCCCCTAAGACAGAGACTCCTCCCCCTAAGAGACTCCTCCCCCTAAAATAGAGACACCTCCCCCTAAGAGACTCCTCCCCCTAAGAGACTCCTCCTCCTAACAGACTCCTCCCCCTAAGACAGAGACTCCTCCCCCTAAGAGACTCCTCCCCCTAAAATAGAGACTCCTCCCCCTAAGACAGAGACTCCTCCCCCTAAGAGACTCCTCCCCCTAAAATAGAGACACCTCCCCCTAAGAGACTCCTCCCCCTAAGAGACTCCATCCCCTAACAGACTCCTCCCCCTAAGCCAGAGACTCCTCCCCCTAACAGACTCCTCCCCCTAAGAGACTCCTCCCCCTAAGAGACTCCTCCCCCTAACAGACTCCTCCCCTAAGACAGAGACTCCTCCCCCTAACAGACTCCACCCCTAACAGACTCCTCCCCCTAAGAGACTCCTCCCACTGAGGAAGAGACTCCTCCCCCTAAGAGACTCCTCCCCCTGAGGCAGAGACTCCTCCCCTAAGAGACTCCTCCCCCTAAGAGACTCCTCCCCTAAGACAGAGACTCCTCCCCTAAGACAGAGACTCCTCCCCTAAGACAGAGACTCCTCCCCCTAAGAGACTCCTCCCCTAAGACAGAGACTCCTCCCCTAAGAGACTCCTCCCCCTAAGCCAGAGACTCCTCCCACTGAGACAAAGACTCCTCCCCCTAACAGACTCCTCCCCCTAAGAGACTCCTCCCCCTGAGGCAGAGACTCCTCCCCTAAGAGACTCCTCCCCCTAACAGACTCCACCCCTAACAGACTCCTCCCCCTAAGAGACTCCTCCCCCTAACAGACTCCTCCCCCTAACAGACTCCACCCCTTACAGACTCCTCCCACTGAGGCAGAGACTCCACCCCCTGAGGCAGAGACTCCTCCCCTAAGAGACTCCTCCCCCTAAGAGACTCCTCCCCTAAGACAGAGACTCCTCCCCTGAGACAGAGACTCCTCCCCTAAGAGACTCCTCCCCTAAGAGACTCCTCCTAACAGACTCCTCCCCCTAAGACAGAGACTCCTCCCCCTAAGAGACTCCTCCCCCTAAAATAGAGACTCCTCCCCTAAGAGACTCCTCCCCTAAGACAGAGACTCCTCCCCCTAAGAGACTCCTCCCCTAAGACAGAGACTCCTCCCCTAACAGACTCCTCCCCCTAAGAGACTCCTCCCCCTGAGGCAGAGACTCCTCCCCTAAGAGACTCCTCCCCCTAACAGACTCCACCCCTAACAGACTCCTCCCCTAAGAGACTCCTCCCCCTAACAGACTCCTCCCCTAAGACAGAGACTCCTCCCCTAAGACAGAGACTCCTCCCCTAAGAGACTCCTCCCCTAAGACAGAGACTCCTCCCCTAAGAGACTCCTCCCCTAAGAGACTCCTCCTCCTAACAGACTCCTCCCCTAAGAGACTCCTCCCCTAAGAGACTCCTCCTCCTAACAGACTCCTCCCCCTAAGACAGAGACTCCTCCCCCTAAGAGACTCCTCCCCCTAAAATAGAGACTCCTTCCCTAACAGACTCCTCCCCCTAAGAGACTCCTCCCACTGAGGAAGAGACTCCTCCCCCTAAGAGACTCCTCCCCCTGAGGCAGAGACTCCTCCCACTGAGTAAGAGACTCCTCCCCCTAAGCCAGAGACTCCTCCCCCTGAGAGACTCCTCCCACTGAGGAAGAGACTCCTCCTCCTAACAGACTCCTCCCCCTAAGACAGAGACTCCTCCCCCTAAGAGACTCCTCCCCCTAAAACAGAGACTCCTCCCCCTAAGAGACTCCTCCCCTAAGACAGAGACTCCTCCCCCTAAGAGACTCCATCCCCTAACAGACTCCTCCCCCTAACAGACTCCTCCCCCTAAGCCAGAGACTCCTCCCCCTAAGACAGAGACTCCTCCCCCTAACAGACTCCTCCCCCTAAGAGACTCCTCCCCCTGAGGCAGAGACTCCTCCCCTAAGAGACTCCTCCCCCTAACAGACTCCAACCCTAACAGACTCCTCCCCCTAAGAGACTCCTCCCACTGAGGAAGAGACTCCTCCCCCTAAGAGACTCCTCCCCCTGAGGCAGAGACTCCTCCCACTGAGTAAGAGACTCCTCCCCCTAAGCCAGAGACTCCTCCCCCTGAGAAACTCCTCCCCCTGAGGCAGAGACTCCACCCCTAAGAGACTCCACCCCCTAAGAGACTCCACCCCCTAACAGACTCCAACCCCTAACAGACTCCACCCCTTAAGACAGAGACTCCTCCCCCTGAGAGACTCCTCCCACTGAGGAAGAGACTCCTCCTCCTAACAGACTCCTCCCCCTAAGACAGAGACTCCTCCCCCTAAGAGACTCCTCCCCCTAAAATAGAGACTCCTCCCCCTAAGAGACTCCTCCCCCTAAGAGACTCCTCCCCTAAGACAGAGACTCCTCCCCCTAAGAGACTCCATCCCCTAACAGACTCCTCCCCCTAACAGACTCCTCCCCCTAAGCCAGAGACTCCTCCCCCTAAGACAGAGACTCCTCCCCCTAAGAGACTCCTCCCCCTGAGAGACTCCTCCCACTGAGGAAGTGACTCCTCCTCCTAACAGACTCCACCCCCTAAGACAGAGACTCCTCCCCCCTAAGAGAATCCACCCCCTAAGAGACTCCTCCCCCTAAGAGACTCCTCCCCCTGAGAGACTCCTCCCACTGAGGCAGAGACTCCTCCCCCTAAGAGACTCCTCCCACTAAGACAGAGACTCCTCCCCCTAACAGACTCCTCCCCCTAAGAGACTCCTCCCCCTAACAGACTCCTCCCCTAAGACAGAGACTCCTCCCCCTAAGAGACTCCATCCCCTAACAGACTCCTCCCCCTAACAGACTCCTCCCCCTAAGCCAGAGACTCCTCCCCCTAAGACAGAGACTCCTCCCCCTAAGAGACTCCTCCCCCTGAGGCAGAGACTCCTCCCCCTAAGAGACTCCTCCCCTAAGACAGAGACTCCTCCCCCTAAGACAGAGACCCCTCCCCCTAAGAGACTCCTCCCACTGAGGCAGAGACTCCTCCCCCTGAGAGACTCCTCCCACTGAGGCAGAGACTCCTCCCCCTAAGACAGACACTCCTCCCCCTGAGACAGAGACTCCTCCCCCTAAGACAGAGACTCCTCCCCCTGAGAGACTCCTCCCCCTGAGACAGAGACTCCTCAGTGGGAGTGCTAGTGCACGTGTGTAAGTGTGTGCACGTGTGTGTGCACGTGTGTAGGTGCACGTGCTAGTGCACGTTTATGCGTGTGCACGTGCGTGTGCACGTTTATGCGTGTGCACGCGTGTGTCTAAGTGTGTGCACGTGTGTAGTAGCATGTGCATGTGCACGTGTGTGCACGTGTGTGCGCATGTGTGTGCACGTGCTAGTGCACGTGTGTGTAAGTGTGTTTGTGCATGTGTGTGTGTGCAAGTGTGTGCACGTGTGTGTGCACGTGTGTAGGTGTACGTGCGTGCACGTGTGTAGGTGTGTGTGTGTGTGTGTGCACGTGTGTAGGTGCACGTGTGTGTGCATATGTGTATTAATGTGCACGTGCTAGTGCACGTGTGTGTGCATATGTGTATGCATGTGCACGAGTGTGTGTGCACGTTTATGCGTGTGCGCGTGTGTGCACGTGCTAGTGCACGTGCGTGTGCACATGTGTGCATATGTGTATTAATGTGCACGTGCTAGTGCACGTGTGTGTGCACGTTTATGCGTGTGCACGCGTGTAGGTGCACGTGCGTGTGTACGTGTGGGCTCAAACATTGAGCTGTCGGAACAAAGGGTGAATTTAATCTGGAACAAAGACATTTCGGACGAGTGGGCTGTAGGATCAATGGGAAATTTTCGGAATATTGACGGGTCGGACCAAAGGGGCGTCGGAGAAATGACATGTTACCAAAAACGGACAGGACTTGGGCTCCAGGAAAAGCCAAAAACCTGTTTTCACCAGTACAATTAGTCAATAACTCCTGGAACTTTGGATTACAGACAACTTTGGAACTTGGACCACGGAGAAACTTTCCCACTGCGCGCTGGATGACAGCGGGAACTGTCGCCGTTACACGCGGACAATTGTTAGACAAAGGAAGAAAGGAACCACTCGTTTGAGGGTATGTACGGCAAAATGCCAGAAGATTAGGAACTTTTTCGTTGGAGAAAAATATTTGGATTATTTAGAAGCTAGTTTGGTTGGTGTTTTTTTGTGAGTTAATTAACGACCAAACAATTGGAAGCAGCAAACGCAGTTTATTTTTGGAAGGAAACCCGACATTTAAGTTTGAAAGGAAAGGAAAAACACACACAAATCATTTTTTAACCAAAAATCTGTATTTCGTCTTAACTCCGGAAAAGAAGGCTATTCCTGGGTTTCTTTCTCAAACAAGCCGACCCCGCCGATTTCAGCGTGGCGTGCGGCAGCGAGACAACGGCAGTTTTAACGCCGGTTATCAGGCGGTGTGTTCTACTTGGCTTTTCACACCGGACAGTCCGCGGCCGCGGTAGTTCCGCTCCAGCCCTGTCTGCATTCCCCATTCATTTCAACGGGACACCGCCGGCCGCTGCCGTCCAAATTCCGCTCGAGTTCTATTTTCCAAAAGCAGCGCGAGACGGAGGCGTCTCCCGCGCCGCTAACGCCCGACTACCGCTGCGTCTGTGCGCAAGGAGAACCGGGCTCCAGGCCCACCATCAGCACCTGTGTACCCACACTTAAGCACCCCTCCCCGGCCTAACGATCCAGTCCGCACCCCCTGGAGCTCCACGCCCCTGGTACCGTAAAAAAAAAGAAAAAAAGAACCGGGCTCCAGGCCCTCCATCCACACCTGTGTACCCACACTTAAGCACCCCTCCCCGGCCTAAGTATCCAGTCCGCACCCCCTGGAGCTCCACGCCCCTGGTACTGTTAAAAAAAAAAAAGAACCGGGCTCCAGGCCCTCCATCCACACCTGTGTACCCACACTTAAGCACCCCTCCCCGGCCTAAGTATCCAGTCCGCACCCCCTGGAGCTCCACGCCCCTGGTACTGTAAGAAAAAAAAAAGAACCGAGCTCCAGGCCCTCCATCCACACCTGTGTACCCACACTTAAGCACCCCTCCCCGGCCTAAGAATCCAGTCCGCACCCCCTGGAGCTCCACGCCCCTGGTACCGTAAAAAAAAAAAGAAAAAAAAGAACCGAGCTCCAGGCCCTCCATCCACACCTGTGTACCCACACTTAAGCACCCCTCCCCGGCCTAACGATCCAGTCCGCACCGCCTGGAGCTCCACGCCCCTGGTACCGTAAAAAAAAAAAAAAAAAGAACCGGGCTCCAGGCCCTCCATCCACACCTGTGTACCCACACTTAAGCACCCCTCCCCGGCCTAAGTATCCAGTCCGCACCCCCTGGAGCTCCACGCCCCTGGTACTGTTAAAAAAAAAAAAGAACCGGGCTCCAGGCCCTCCATCCACACCTGTGTACCCACACTTAAGCACCCCTCCCCGGCCTAAGTATCCTGTCCGCACCCCCTGGAGCTCCACGCCCCTGGTACCGTAAAAAAAAAGAAAAAAAGAACCGAGCTCCAGGCCCTCCATCCACACCTGTGTACCCACACTTAAGCACCCCTCCCCGGCCTAAGTATCCAGTCCGCACCCCCTGGAGCTCCACGCCCCTGGTACTGTAAGAAAAAAAAAAGAACCGAGCTCCAGGCCCTCCATCCACACCTGTGTACCCACACTTAAGCACCCCTCCCCGGCCTAAGAATCCAGTCCGCACCCCCTGGAGCTCCACGCCCCTGGTACCGTAAAAAAAAAAAGAAAAAAAAGAACCGAGCTCCAGGCCCTCCATCCACACCTGTGTACCCACACTTAAGCACCCCTCCCCGGCCTAACGATCCAGTCCGCACCCCCTGGAGCTCCACGCCCCTGGTACTATAAAAAAAAAAAAGAACCGGGCTCCAGGCCCTCCATCCGCACCTGTGTACCCACACTTAAGCACCCCTCCCCGGCCTAACGATCCAGTCCGCACCCCCTGGAGCTCCACGCCCCTGGTACCGTAAAAAAAAAGAAAAAAAGAACCGGGCTCCAGGCCCTCCATCCACACCTGTGTACCCACACTTAAGCACCCCTCCCCGGCCTAAGTATCCAGTCCGCACCCCCTGGAGCTCCACGCCCCTGGTACTGTTAAAAAAAAAAAAGAACCGGGCTCCAGGCCCTCCATCCACACCTGTGTACCCACACTTAAGCACCCCTCCCCGGCCTAAGTATCCAGTCCGCACCCCCTGGAGCTCCACGCCCCTGGTACTGTAAGAAAAAAAAAAGAACCGAGCTCCAGGCCCTCCATCCACACCTGTGTACCCACACTTAAGCACCCCTCCCCGGCCTAAGAATCCAGTCCGCACCCCCTGGAGCTCCACGCCCCTGGTACCGTAAAAAAAAAAAGAAAAAAAAGAACCGAGCTCCAGGCCCTCCATCCACACCTGTGTACCCACACTTAAGCACCCCTCCCCGGCCTAACGATCCAGTCCGCACCGCCTGGAGCTCCACGCCCCTGGTACCGTAAAAAAAAAAAAAAAAAGAACCGGGCTCCAGGCCCTCCATCCACACCTGTGTACCCACACTTAAGCACCCCTCCCCGGCCTAAGTATCCAGTCCGCACCCCCTGGAGCTCCACGCCCCTGGTACTGTTAAAAAAAAAAAAGAACCGGGCTCCAGGCCCTCCATCCACACCTGTGTACCCACACTTAAGCACCCCTCCCCGGCCTAAGTATCCTGTCCGCACCCCCTGGAGCTCCACGCCCCTGGTACCGTAAAAAAAAAGAAAAAAAGAACCGAGCTCCAGGCCCTCCATCCACACCTGTGTACCCACACTTAAGCACCCCTCCCCGGCCTAAGTATCCAGTCCGCACCCCCTGGAGCTCCACGCCCCTGGTACTGTAAGAAAAAAAAAAGAACCGAGCTCCAGGCCCTCCATCCACACCTGTGTACCCACACTTAAGCACCCCTCCCCGGCCTAAGAATCCAGTCCGCACCCCCTGGAGCTCCACGCCCCTGGTACCGTAAAAAAAAAAAGAAAAAAAAGAACCGAGCTCCAGGCCCTCCATCCACACCTGTGTACCCACACTTAAGCACCCCTCCCCGGCCTAACGATCCAGTCCGCACCCCCTGGAGCTCCACGCCCCTGGTACTATAAAAAAAAAAAAGAACCGGGCTCCAGGCCCTCCATCCGCACCTGTGTACCCACACTTAAGCACCCCTCCCCGGCCTAACGATCCAGTCCGCACCGCCTGGAGCTCCACGCCCCTGGTACTATAAAACACTGAAATTTTTTTAAGTCACCAGGCTGCCTGGTCCAGGCACACTCACCCGAACTCAAGCAGCCCTTCCCGGGCATGGACTCTGGTCCTTCCCGACCGGAGCTCCATGTAATTTTTTTTTTTTTTTTTTTAAGAGTCCCCAGGCTCCAGGGCCTCTGGCCCCACACACTCACCCCCACTCAAGCACACTCTGCCCCGGCCTCAGGGACTCTGCCAATCCCTGAGTCTCGTGCCCCCGGTACTACACCATTCCCTCGTGAGAGGGTCGGGTCCGGCCGACAAAAGCTTGGATCGAGGGCTGACTTTCAACAGATCGCAGCGAGGTAGCTGCTCTGCTACGTACGAAACCCTGACCCAGAATCAGGGCGTCTGCAAGTGATTTGGCAGCAGGTTCTCCACAAACATGCGGTGCGCGATAGGAGAGGGGCGACTTAGAGGAACTGTTTTGAAGTTTATTGGACATTGAAATATCTGAAAGAAAGAAAAGTATTATTTTTGGGACTTTTTGGAACTTTATTTTGAACAATGGCCGATTCAAATGAGCCTCAGACCGAGACGCCTGTCGAGGACATGGAGGACGAAGTGACGCGTGTGCGCAGGGCAAGGACAAATGTCTCCCATTACGAGGAGAATCAAATGATTTCATGGCAGACAAAGAATTCCTTGAAGAAGTGAAGCTAAATATGACGAGGTTGAATGAGTTTTTTGAATCTGCCATTGTTCTAAATAAAGTGTAACCCCTGTCCCAGCAGCAAAGTCTGACCCATCGTGTCTCTCAGCATGCTGACGTCACTGCTGATGTGTGACAGCCGGCTAACGAGGCGTTGCCCCGGTAACAGGAGCGCGTGCGGCTCGCCTGTGTCTCTGACAGGTGCGCTCACTTTGGCTTCTTAAAACTGCACTCTATAACTTTGACTGCGCTCGACTGTCTCCAACAAACGGGTCGCTGCTCAGAAAGTAAAAGTCGTGTCCAAATCATTCTTGAACCGTCAGCGCCCCAAGAGACGGCAGAAGCCAGCGGTGTCCTTTTCATCCGGCTACTATGTGCGGCTCGTTTCTTATGGCAGTTTTAAAATCATTTTTCACCTGAATTTGATGACTTTAAGCCTTTATAATGGAAATGGAGAGGCGACCTCTGGACTCAGAGGCAATTTGTAAGAAAAATGTGCGGCAGAGCTCAATGAGTGTGACTAAACCGAGCATAAGGAGAGAGCCCAGCCATGTGAGCGGTGAGATGCAAAGCACAGAGGAAATTCTAAAGAAAAAAAGAATCGAGGATAAAGTGTGCGAGAGGGAGTGCTGCATGGTGTATATCGCTGACACTGACGGGGCTGGATAATTGTAGCTTACTGTGGAAACTCCGGTGAGTGATATCAATGATATGTGAAGCTAATTTATTAAGCTTTTATTTTACAATTTATAATTATTTTTATTTTTTTTAAATGTTTTTTTAACTATGTATTCATATTGTGATATGGACCATGCACTTGTGTCTGATATAAATATTGAATTCAATAATGGCTAGCAAGATCGTTTGCTGGTGTATTTAAAAACAAAAAAAAAAAACAAACAAAAAAAAACATGTTGTTGCACTATTTTTGTATATTTTAAAGCAAAAAGAGGGAGAGAAAAAAAGGTCGTTTGCTAGCAAGATCGTCTGCTAGCAAGATTGTTTGCTAGCAAGATTGTTTGCTAGCAAGATCGTCTGCTAGCAAGATTGTTTGCTAGCAAGATCGTCTGCTAGCAAGATTGTTTGCTAGCAAGGTCGTCTGCTAGCAAGATCGTCTGCTAGCAAGATTGTTTGCTAGCAAGGTCGTCTGCTAGCAAGATCGTCTGCTAGCAAGATTGTTTGCTAGCAAGGTCGTCTGCTAGCAAGATTGTTTGCTAGCAAGATTGTTTGCTAGCAAGATTGTTTGCTAGCAAGATTGTTTGCTAGCAAGATCGTCTGCTAGCAAGATGTCAGTAGTCTTTAGTCTTGAGCTCTGTAGTCATGCTATCCCTCATTGAAATCCTATTAATTTATTTGTGTTTTAATTTTATTCAAGTGTATCTATTTATAGTTACCTGTTACTAAAACCTTCTTATTATTTTGGTCCGGTCGAAGTGGGTGGTGTTCTGTGTGTTTTTTTTTTTTAAAAGAAAAGAAAAGATAAATCTTATGTAACCTTCCCGATAAGTCTTTGTCACTACTCTTGTTTCTTTTTCTCAATAAAAAGATTTATAAAAAAAACAAACAAAAAAGAAACCTGCTCAATACCTGTTTCTGTTAGACTGAATATATCTTTATTTTTGTTCTCTTCACAGGACATGCGAGCGGCTCTGGAGGAGAAGGAGCACCTGCTGACGGAGGTGGAGAAAGAGCGGGGCCTGTGGAGACAGCGGGATGGGGCCTTCGCTGCTCTGCTGCAGGAGAAGGAGGCTCTGATCCAGGACCTCCAACAGCAGCTGGATGTGTGTCAGACAGATGTGGAGGTAATCCAGGTCCCACTGTCGGGCTAACGTCGTCTTCTTTTTTTTTTTTTTTGGCCACATCGGAGAAATGTTTTAGAGGATAATTCTTTCAGATTTTTGTTGTTGTTGAATTAAACAAGCAATCCGACACCTTGGATAGTTTTCACTGAGTGTTTGCTCCAGTCAGTGTTGGGCTTTAGCTGGTTGGATTAGGGGAGATGTAACATCCATCTGCAGCCTTCTGATGTGACTGAGAGCAGAGCAGCGAGTTCACCCTTAACTCCTGTAAAGCCGAGTGTTCCTGCAGCTCCAGCTGCTGCATCTTTGTTGGTCCATCACGTTATTTGCATGTTGTGAAGTGTTTTAATGCATTTATACATGAACTTGGCAGCCATGTTACCCCACAGGCAGAAGATATGAATCCAGATCAGCTGCATGTTTCTGCATGACTCAGTGAAAGTAATCTGAGGGAAAATGTTTTTCTGCTGATCCCCAGACAAAGATTGAGTGTTAAAGTGTCCCATTATCTCAGTGATGAATGATTAAATGACCAAAGAAGCCAGAAGTTAATGTTTGTGCTCAAACAAACCTTCAGATCAGCATCTGAGTGCAGATTACAGTCTGAATCTGTCCAGTATGTTTCTATGTATGAATGTTTTTATTTATGTTTCAATGTATGAATGTTTTTATTTATGTTTCTATGTATGTATGTTTTTATGTCTGTATGTATGTCTGTATGTATGTGTGAACACGCTAATCTGAGCTGTAAACGGTTTTGTGTCTCTGAGTCCTGCAGTCCTCCGTGAGTCCGTCTGAGCTGAGCTTGGTCGGTAAACATTGACTTTGGTGACCGCAAACGTGTCATTTTCCCCCAGGCTCTCTCCGGCTCTGCGATTGGTCGGCAGTCGGCTGAGCCGGCAGCGTCGTTGAAAGACCGAGTGGAGCACAGCGCCACCCTGTGTCAGGAGGTCACCAAACTCACCGCAGCCCTGCAGGAGTACCAGGACACGGTGCAGGTGAGAAATCAAAGTTTTACCCGTCTGACGGAAACCTGATAAACAAAAAGCTGCAGACCTGAACAGGACGATTACTCCACCTGCTTCCAGGTGCGGCGCTGAAGCATTTTACTGCCGCCTCTGACCTCTGGGGGTTTCTTTTTCCCCACCAGGTTCAGCAGGAGAGTCACAGTCAGACGGTGTCCTCTCTGAAGGCTCAGCTCAGAGACGCTCAGCAGGAGCTGAGGAGGACGGAGAAGGAGAAGAAGGAGGCTGACAGAGGCCGGCGAAACGGCCGAGAGGACGGCGAGCGGGAGGAGAGGAAGCTGAAGGACAGCCTGCAGAAGAGAGACAAACTCATAGAGGTAAGGTGCTCAAAGCTGTGGGAGCAGAGCAGGAAGCTTCAGACACGTTTACCCGTCGTAGTTTCCTGCTATCGACTGTAGAAATGATCAAATAGTTTCTATGAAATGTGTTTTTCTTTTATTTTTTAAATGTGTTTATTGATTTTCCTTTTTCAACAAAAACAAACACAAAACTTAAGCAACACACAACGACTCAGTTACAACCAATCAGTATCCATATCAGTAAAGACAGTAAAAAAGAAGTACATAAATGGGTCAATAAAAGAAAAGAAGAGCACCAGACTTTTACAAAATAAAAGCCTGTGAGCAACAGACTTTTACAAAATAAAAGCCTGTGAGCAACAGACTTTTACAATAATAAAAGCCTGTGAGCAACAGACTTTTACAGAATAAAATAAATAATAAAACCTGCGCTAATGCGCGCTAAAATATGTATCGGC
Source organism: Odontesthes bonariensis (assembly GCF_027942865.1). NCBI lineage: Eukaryota > Metazoa > Chordata > Actinopteri > Atheriniformes > Atherinopsidae > Odontesthes > Odontesthes bonariensis. The sequence goes on from NC_134510.1 coordinate 38,816,327, forward strand.
GTTAAATAATTAACGAGTTAACGCGATAATAACGAATTAACTCGCCCGGCCCTATAAACTATATATGACAGCAAATGAATTTTTAATGCACTTAAAGGAAGGAACACAAACGGATGTCTACTGAATGACCCCCTGTTGACAGACTCAAAACCGAACACTCCGTGCACTCAAAGCCAATGAAGTTGTGTGTTTATTTTTGTCTTTATTTATGTGTTTATTGTTCTTCACTGTAGCAAATCCTGCAGGACTCTGAGGAGCGGGACCATCTGCTCCGAGAGCTGCAGCAGAACCTGCAGAACAAACGTGAGCCGGCGATGGGCGTCAAACACACACTGTGACGGAGGAGGGCCGAGCGGTGCGGACCACGTGCACACCACGTGCACACCACGTGCACACTCTGCACAGGAAGGAGGAATACTTTGCACTTTTTCCGAACCACCGTTTTGCCTCCTGAACGTATTTATCGTTGTGATCGTTGGATCTATTTATATTTTTCTTCCCACATTCATACGGTTTGTGTTTGCAGACCTGCTTTTTGGGGACTTGAGCTGAGGGAAAGTTGAATTTTCCACAGTTACAACTGAACTTCCTGCATCGCATCAGGGATTTCAGCCTCATTGTTTTCAGTATGTGCTGTCAGGCTTGTCATAGCTGGATGTTTGGTACGTGATCTGCAAATGACTGTATTCAGTTCAATTAGAATGTCATTTTTAGGCAGGGACTTGCTTTCATGCAGTGGGAACATTTCTAACTGGGATTATTGTTTAGTTGCTGTTCTGATGTTGCTTTAAGGAGCTCTTTGCAGGAGTGTTTCTTTTTGCTTTTTGTTTCCAGTGCCAGCACAAGTTTAGGGGCAAAGCTACAACCAAAGTTCAATTTTAGCTGCTTTAAGTTTCTGCTTTTTATGCGTCTCCTTTTTCCTTTTATTCTGGACTCATTCCTGGTGTTTACATGTCTGTATTTTTGGTCTGGGACTTCTTACGGGAGATATTTTCAATTCTTTTTTTTTTTTTTTTTTTAGCTCAAGAGAAATAAACTCTGTGATGCAAAAAAGACTTTGGTCTTCAGACCCAGTTATTTCAGCAATCAGCACCCAGACACCATGATAAAAGATGAGTGAAAACCCCGTTTCCAGAATAGTTAGAAGTTTTTTAAAAATGCAACAAAGTCAAACTGTTTGTTTGTTTGTTTGTTTGTTTGGGCCTAAGTCTAAAAAAACATAATTTTCAGATTGTTCACTGAGTAACTTTATTGAGTCTGAAGCAGCAACACTCAGTAAAAGCTGTTCCAGAGTCCATCAGCTTCCTTTAATGACTCTTTTTAACGCTCTGGGAACTGAGGACACTGATTTGTTGCAGTTTTTCAGAGGAATCCGGGTCCATTCCTGCTGAATCCAACGTTTCAGCTGCTCAGCAGCCTTGCAAAGCTGAACTGAAAAGGAAGGTAATCAGTCAGAAGAGGTTGGCTCCTTGGTATAATTCACAGCTGCGTGCTTTAAAGCAGACTGCAAGAAAGCTGGAGAGACAGTGGCGTTCCTCTAATTTAGAAGAGTCTCAGTTAGTCTGGAAAGATAGTTTAACAATGTATAAGAAAGCCCTTCGTAAAGCTAGAACTGCTTATTATTCATCATTGATAGAAGAGAATAAGAATAATCCCAGGTTTCTTTTCAGCACTGTAGCCAGTCTGACTAAGAGTCCGAGCTCTGCTGAGCCAGTTATTCCTTTAACTCTCAGCAGTGATGATTTCATGAGCTTCTTTATTAATAAAATTGTTTCTATCAGAGAGAAGATTGATGGAGTCCTTCCCACTATTATCAGTGATGTATCATCAAGTACAGCAGCTTTAGAAGTATCTTTAGAACCTGATTTGTATTTAGACGGCTTCTGTCCAGTTGATCTCTCTGAACTAACAACAGCAATAGTCTCTTCTAAACCATCAACTTGTGTTTTAGACCCAATCCCAACCAGACTGTTCAAGGAGGTTTTCCCATTAATTGACACTTCCATATTGGATTTGATCAATCTGTCTTTGTTGACAGGATATGTACCTCAGACTTTTAAGGTTGCTGTAATTAAACCTTTACTTAAAAAACCTACTCTTGATTCAGAAGTGTTGGCTCATTATAGACCTATATCCAATCTCCCTTTTATGTCTAAAGTTCTTGAAAAAATAGTTGCAGCTCAGCTTTGTGATCACTTACACAGAAATAATCTGTTTGAAGAGTTTCAGTCAGGATTCAGAGTGCATCATAGCACAGAAACAGCACTGCTGAAAGTTACCAATGATCTCCTCTTAGTCTCTGATAGCGGACTTGTGTCTGTGCTTGTCCTGTTGGATCTCAGTGCTGCATTTGATACGGTCGATCACAGTATCTTATTACACAGACTTGAACATGTTATTGGGATTAAAGGAACTGCATTAGGCTGGTTTAAATCATATTTATCTGATAGATTTCAGTTTGTTCTTGTAAACGAAGAATCTTCCTCACACACCAGAGTAAGTCATGGAGTTCCTCAGGGTTCTGTGCTTGGACCGATTCTTTTTACTTTATACATGCTTCCATTAGGTAACATTATTAGACAGCATGGCATAAATTTCCATTGCTATGCTGATGATACTCAGCTGTACTTATCTATAAAACCAGATGAACCCAATAGGTTGGTCAGACTACAAGCATGTCTTAAAGACATAAAGACCTGGATGACTCAGAACTGTCTGCTGCTAAATTCAGATAAACTGAAGTCGTTATCTTTGGACCTGAGCGTTTCAGGGAGAAATTGTCTAGCTATATAGTTACTCTAGATGGTATTTCCTTGGCTTCTAGTTCTACAGTGAGGAACCTTGGAGTTATTTTTGACCAGAACTTATCATTTGACTCGCATATAAAACAGGTTTCTAGGACTGCCTTCTTTCACCTTCGTAATATTGTTAAAATCAGGAACATCTTGTCTCAGAGTGATGCAGAAAAACTAATTCATGCATTTGTTACTTCAAGATTGGACTACTGTAATTCTTTATTATTGGGCTGTCCCACATATTCTCTGAAAAGCCTTCAGTTGATCCAAAATGCTGCAGCCAGAGTTCTGATGAGAACTAACAGGAGAGATCATATTTCTCCAGTTTTAGCTTCTCTTCATTGGCTCCCTGTTAAATTCAGAATAGAATTTAAGATTCTTCTCCTTACATATAAAACTCTTAATGACCGAGCTCCATCATATCTTAAAGATCTCATTGTAAGATATTTTCCTAACAGAGCACTTCGTTCCCAAACTGCAGGTTTACTTGAGGTTCCCAGAGTTTCTAAAAGTAGAATGGGAGGCAGAGCCTTCAGTCATCAGGCCCCTCTATTGTGGAATAAGCTGCCAGTAAATGTCCGGGAAGCAGACACCCTTTCCACTTTTAAGACCAGGCTTAAAACTTTCCTTTTTGATAAAGCTTATAGTTAGGTCTGTTGAATCTGATAGTGTGTCTGCTAGTGTGTCTTGTTCTGCCTCCACCTCTGGCACCCTCTATACTTTCATTACCCCCTACCCGAACCAGGGTTTGAATCCCATTCCCGCTTCTCTTACCTCTTTTATTTCTCCCCCTACCCGAACCAGGGTTTGCATCCCCACCCCGCTGTGACTGGTGTGCAGTTGGTGAGAGGCTGGGGTAGCTTGTGGCTGTAAAAAGATGGTTGTTGTGGTGTGAGGAGCAGATCTATATAGGGAGTATAGGGAATTACTCACTGAGTCTGGTCCTTTACTTTATTTTATTATTTATTTTTTCGTTAGCACAAGTTTCTTGTGTTTACCTTGAATAGGGATGGCTCATGTGATCCTGAAACATCCCATAGTTAAGCTGCTATAGGCCTAGACTGCTGGGGGGCCTCATCTGACACACCTTTCCTCACTTTACTCTCTTTATGTATATGTGATATTATTGTGGTCATTAACTCGTGTTTCCCTGTTCCAACAGATATCCTTTGAATGGTGTTACAGTGCCGCCGTCGCGGTGGCCCCCTGCCCCCCTCCCCATCCCCCCCCCCTTCCCCCCCCCCTTTTTCTGTCTTCTCAAACCCCAGCTGGTCGAGGCGGATGGCCACCCTTCCTGAGTCTGGTTCTGCCAGAGGTTTCTTCCTGTTCAAAGGGAGTCGTTTCTCTCCACAGTCGCCTCAGGCACGCGGCTCAGGCCGGGAGATTGGACCGAAAAACAAAAAGTTTTCAGTGCAATCTGTTGGTTTTCTTAGCTAGGAAATTGTTTTTGAATTGGCTCTATATGAACGAATTGGATTATTTTATGAATTATGATCATTATTAATTAATTGAATTCCAATTGGCTTGAATTGGACTTACTATCTAAGTGCCTTGAGATGACATTTGTTGTATTTGGCGCTATATAAATAAAAATGAATTGAATTGAATTGAACTCAGTTCATATCCAGATGTCCTGACATCTTCTATTAGAGTTCACTGATCTAATTCAGAATGAATTCTCCAGCCGACCTGGCCCAGATTCAGCAAAACGGGGCCCAAACCATGTGGCTACCACCACCATGCTTCACATGTGGGGCACATCGGGCTCTTTGGCGCGAATGTAACTTTCTCCAAACAGAAAATCTAATCATCCATCTTGTTTTTTTTTTTTTTAAAGCAACCTTCTAGTTTAACCATATTCTTTAAAAAAAAAAAAAAAAACTGCACACACTCACACTTGGCTGTCGTACCAGCAATTGGTAACTTCTGACTTTAATTTAACTTAATCTTTCATTTAATATAATTAATAATTTATAATAATATATAATTTTATTTTATTAATAATTCAATTTAATCTTAATCGATTTTGTTGTATTTTATTGCTTTCACTGTTCTTTTATTGTTTTTACTTCTTCTTCTCTTTATTTATTACCTGCTGTAAAGCACTTTGGTACACCGTAAGGATTGTCTGTAAAGGGCTGCAGAAATAAAGGACATTTAAATTTTTGCAGAAATGAGCAAATTTTACAGCCATCACAGACTTCCAAGAACCAGGGTAAAGCTGTACGGTTAATTGATCCGCTGAAAAAGGTATTTGCTCTCTGCATATGGATGAGAGTTATGTTGTGCTCTTTTTACCCACCGTGATTATTTCCTGTACACTTCTCTCACTACAATCACACCCGTTGAAGACGGTTTAAACGGATATTTTCAGTTGAGCCCTCAGCCACCACTTCTCAGCACAAAGTAATATATTTTATAAATCAAATCAAATTTATTTATATAGCACATTTCATGTCCAAAACAGTTCAAAGTGCTTCACATGAAATAAAAGCATTGCAGCAGGAAGTGGAAGAAGCATTAAAAATACATAAAAGAATATAAAGAGAAACAAATAAAGTAATTTAAATTAATTTAAAAACAAGCAACAGTCATGCATAGACACATGAGAACAGAAATGTCTTTAACCTGGATTTAAAAATGTCTCCATTTGGTGAAAGTTTAATCTCCAAAATTCCAAAATAAAATCTCCAAGTTTTATATCCAAAATGTTCATTTTTTGTCACATTTTCATTTAATTAAATAAATTTTTTTTTTGTTCAAACTGTTTCAAACTGATTTACTTCTGTTGTAAAACTTTCACATGAGGAGGAAAGAGAAACAAAGCTGAGTGAGTGCTCCGTCTTCTCCTCATTGTCCAATCACCGATCAGCTCTGAGTCTCTGGTTACCCCACGTGTTGCCATGGAGATGATACTTTACACAGAATTACCCCCCTGGATGCTTCTCTGGTTAAAAAACGCGATCATCTCATTTAAAGCTGTCCACAGTGGTTCTGTCCGTGTGCAACATGATGCCGGTTCCCCTCGGCTCGGTCACCATCGGACCGCAGTCCTGGCGCGACGGGACGGCCCGGTCCATCCGGCGGGCGGAGAGCCTGGTCCGGCAGACTCGGGCCGGTCGCTCCGCGGCTGGCGGCCGGCCCCGGAGCGTGAGTTTCGCCCCAATGGGCGCGAACGGCACCGCAGAAACGGACGAATATAAAAACACAGCAGAGGAAGCCGGACTGAGACGGGACCCCATCTGTAAAAATAAGACGGGGAGGCCCCAAACTGCAGGAGCCAGGGTGAGAAAAACCGTTTACAGAGAGAGGCCTGGGTTATGGTCACTTTGGAAATAATGTTTTTATTTTCATGTCAACTTTGCAATGTGGAGTAGGACCGGAGTTCCCAGCCTTGGGTTTGGGGCTCTTTCAGGGGACAGGGAACCAGAAAAATCCCCTCAAAATGTTGATGGTCTGGGCAACGATTAAATATTTAATCTAATTAATTGCATGATTTCCCTGATTAATCGCGATTAATCTCATTTGTACGCAAAATCCAAAAATGAATCCAAAAGTAGTGTATAGCTTTTAGCATTTAGCTTTATTTTAAATGTGCTGCCATATGAATGAAAGTGCCATAACATTTGTTGTGCAAACACACTTTTAACATCAGCATCTTTCTGTAGTTTTTATGTAGAAGCCTCGCTCCACTGTCTGTTTCCTTGAATGACTTGCTGCTATCAGTTGTGTGTTTTGCCTTTAAGTGATATTTTAGACTGGAACTACTACGCTGAGAAGACAATTCAACTTGGCAGTGTTTACAGATGACTTTGGTTCTGTCGACTCCGCCGTCTGGAAGAACTTTAAAATGAAAATGGCCGAGTAAAAGTTCCGTAACCTTCTCCATGTTTGGTGGATCCGCCGATTACTTTCTTTTCCTGTTCCACAGCAGACAGCAGCAGACTTTTACAAAATAAAAGCCTGTGAGCAGCAGACTTTTACAAAATAAAAGCCTGTGAGCAGCAGACTTTTACAAAATAAAAGCCTGTGAGCAACAGATTTTAACAATAATAAAATAAATTTAAAAATTAAAAAAAAAAAAAAAAAATGCGTTAATGCGCGATGAAATATTTATCTGCATTAAATAATTAGCTAGTTAACGCGATAATAACGAGTTAACTCGCCCAGCCCTACATATTGTAGCTAAACACATAAAACTGGCTTTGAGGAGCAAAGATATTCAGGGGATCTCCAGTTTGTTCACAAATGTGTTTGAATCTAATTTAATCTCACCCATTTATTTTGTCATTTGACTTTGACATTAAAGGGACAGTTCGCCTCTTTTGACATGAAGCTGTGTAACATCCCATATCAGCAGCATCATTTCTGAACATCTTCTTACCCCCTGCTGCGTCCTGTGAGCAGAGTTCCAGCCTCGTTTTGGTGCTGATGAAGGTAGTCCGGCTAGTTGGCTGGGGTTTAAAAAATAAAGCGTTTTGCTTCTCAAAACAAGATGCGTTCAAAAGAGTAATACATTTGCATCACAGAATGGTTCTCCAGGAAAAAGTCAGACCTCACAATTGGCCCTATTTTCTCTCCCTTCGTATCACTGCGTGCTGTGAAAATAATTGAAAACTTGGTGGTTATGATCAGAACTGAAGTGGAATAAAAGATTTATGAACAAAAGTGGAAAAAAATATTAATATATGATTTTTTTAGGTCGTTTTAAAAGGGGACAAAAATGTCCCTTTTCAGAAATTGAATCTTTTTTAAATCAGATATAGCAAAAAATTTAAAAATCCCTAAAAATCAATTTTGTTGCTGATCATTGACATATCCCAGACCATAATTATCCCCAGTCAATAATTTCACTTTGCATTCTATATATTGAAAATATAGCAGTTTTTGTGGGTTTTTTTTGTTTTTTTTATACAGAAATTGGCATTTACATCATATAAACCAGTATTTAAAGGGTTACATTTTTGAAAACAATTGAAAACTTTGTAGTTATGATCAGAACTGAAGTGGAATAAAAGATCTATGAAAAAAAAAGCAGGAAAAATATTAACATATAATGTTTTTAAGTTGTTTTAGAAAAAACTTAAGGGGACACAAGGGGAAATTTTCTGAAATGTCCCCTTTCATAAATCAAGTTGCGTTTTAAATCAGGTATGAGGGTTAAGGAACTTGACAATGTGTGATTATTTTTTCTATTCAAACGTGCTTTTTAAAATTCTGTAAAAAGTTCCCATCCGGCTCCCGGAGGACATCTGTGGTCCCGTTCCCGCCTGCCAGCCTGCGGGAGCACTGTGCAGCAGCCAGCGTGGCTGTGGCCGGCGGTTACATGCGGAGGGTGCGGGAGGTTGAGGGGCAGCTGCGCCGGCAGGCCGGCCGGGTCACCGAGGAGGGCACCAAGCTGGAGAGGGAGCGGGGTCGCCTGGAGAGGACGCTGCGCAGCATCACCACCAACCTGACCGTCAACAGGAGGAGCTCGGAGGGCAGGAGCAGGAGGCCATCCACCGCTGAGACGGTGAGACTAAAGCCGGGACTTCCCCCGCAGACACACGCAAGCCACAAAACTGTCCAACGTGCGTCATAACATCATCATGCAACATCAAACCCGGGCCGCATCCTTCCAGGAAGGCTGAGTATTGCATGTGTGGCCTGTTGCAGATGAGAGACGGCGCTGATGGCTTGTTGCTGTGGGAGAGAAAAGAGCTGGTGGAGTTGAAACGGGATCTGGAGGGAGCGTTGAGAAGCACACTGACCCAGCTCCAGGTGATCCATGACATCACTGCTCTGTTTTCATCTTGTTTTTCAACACGCCTACCTATAGGCCACTGTAATTTCTTACACCAAATAAATAGTGTCGGGTTCCATGGCAGAGGAAAAACGAGAAACAATATCCTATTCTGCCTTTTATAGCCTATTTACTAAACTGTCTTAGGCATTATAAATGGGTAAAATGTGGGTAGGTTAGTTTTAAAAGGCTACTCAATCAGGGGAATAACTTATCAGACCATATCAGGGACTCTTAATTTAAGATTCTGACTTTTTATTTTGCAATATTCCCTCTTGTAGAAGTATTTATTGACTGTGCTGCATTAAGATTAAAACATGTTCAGCACCTGAACTGAAATATTGTTCATTATTTAGTATCTGTTGACCTGTTGAAAACTGTAACACTGGGCATACTGTGTTTTTTAGTAATATTTCCTCTTGTTAAAGGCTAACTTGATTATGTTTGATGAGCTACAGAAGGAGGAATTGAAAAGCTAAATGGCTGAACTCAAAAGTGTTTCTATTTGCTTAGATAACCTGTAGCTCTGTTAAACCTGTTGAGGTTCATGCAAATTTCAATAAATGTTCTTATACATCCAGTACAGGCTCATTTTCTGTATACAGTAAGGCAGTGTTGGTGGTGGGGTTCTGGCTGGGGGCCTGGGCCCCTGTACAGCTGTATGCCCAGCAACGCCCCTGGTAACAACCCCAACACACTGGAAAAAATGCCCCTCCAAAAATAAGTAAAAAAACAACAAATAAAAGACGTTTTTGCTTGAAATAAGCAAAAAATCTGCCGATGGAACTAGTGAAAATCGGTTTGTCAAGATTTCTTGAAAGAAAATGTGATATTTGGGACTTTTGAGATAAAAGTGATCTTGAAATTAGCTTAAAAACCTCTTCAAATGAAAAAAAGCTCCTCCCCCTAAGAGACTCCTCCCACTGAGGAAGAGACTCCTCCCCCTGAGAGACTCCTCCCACTGAGGAAGAGACTCCTCCCCCTATGACTCCTCCCACTGAGGAAGAGACTCCTCCCCCTAAGAGACTCCTCCCACTGAGGAAGAGACTCCTCCCCCTATGACTCCTCCCACTGAGGAAGAGACTCCTCCCCCTAAGAGACTCCTCCCACTGAGGAAGAGACTCCTCCCCCTATGACTCCTCCCACTGAGGAAGAGACTCCTCCCCCTATGACTCCTCCCACTGAGGAAGAGACTCCTCCCCCTAAGAGACTCCTCCCACTGAGGAAGAGACTCCTCCCCCTATGACTCCTCCCACTGAGGCAGAGACTCCTCCCCCTAAGAGACTCCTCCCCCTAAGACTCCTCCCCTAAGACAGAGACTCCACCCCTAACAGACTCCTCCCCCTAAGAGACTCCTCCCACTGAGGAAGAGACTCCTCCCCCTATGACTCCTCCCCCTGAGGCAGAGACTCCTCCCCCTAAGAGACTCCTCCCCCTAAGACTCCTCCCCTAAGACAGAGACTCCACCCCTAACAGACTCCTCCCCCTAAGAGACTCCTCCCCGAGGAAGAGACTCCTCCCCCTAAGAGACTCCTCCCCCTAAGACAGAGACTCCTCCCCTAAGACAGAGACTCCTCCCCTAAGACAGAGACTCCTCCCCCTAAGACAGAGACTCCTCCCACTAAGACAGAGACTCCTCCCCCTAACAGACTCCACCCCTAACAGACTCCTCCCACTGAGGAAGAGACTCCTCCCCCTAAGAGACTCCACCCCCTAACAGACTCCACCCCTAACAGACTCCTCCCACTGAGGAAGAGACTCCTCCCCCTAAGAGACTCCTCCCACTGAGGAAGTGACCCCTCCCCCTAAGAGACTCCTCCCACTAAGACAGAGACTCCTCCCCCTAACAGACTCCACCCCCTAAGAGACTCCTCCCACTGAGGAAGAGACTCCTCCCCCTAAAACAGAGACTCCTCCCCCTAACAGACTCCTTCCCCTAAGAGACTCCTCCCCCTAAGACAGAGACTCCTCCCCCTAAGAGACTCCTCCCCCTAAAACAGAGACTCCTCCCCCTAAGAGACTCCTCCCCCTAAGAGACTCCTCCCCCTATGACTCCTCCCCCTGAGGCAGAGACTCCACCCTGAGGCAGAGACTCCTCCCCCTAAGAGACTCCTCCCACTGAGGAAAAGACTCCACCCCCTAAGAGACTCCTCCCCCTAAGAGACTCCTCCCACTGAGGAAGAGACTCCTCCCCCTAAGAGACTCCTCCCCTAAGACAGAGACTCCTCCCCTAAGACAGAGACTCCTCCCCTAAGAGACTCCTCCCACTGAGGAAAAGACTCCACCCCCTAAGAGACTCCTCCCCCTAAGAGACTCCTCCCACTGAGGAAGAGACTCCTCCCCCTAACAGACTCCTCCCCCTAAGACAGAGACTCCTCCCCCTAAGAGACTCCTCCCCCTAAAATAGAGACTCCTCCCCTAAGAGACTCCTCCCCTAAGAGACTCCTCCCCTAAGACAGAGACTCCTCCCCCTAAGAGACTCCTCCCCTAAGACAGAGACTCCTCCCCCTAACAGACTCCTCCCCCTAAGCCAGAGACTCCTCCCCCTAAGACAGAGACTCCTCCCCCTGAGAGACTCCTCCCACTGAGGAAGTGACTCCTCCTCCTAACAGACTCCACCCCCTAAGACAGAGACTCCTCCCCCCTAAGAGAATCCACCCCATAAGAGACTCCTCCCCCTAACAGACTCCTCCCCCTAACAGACTCCTCCCCCTAACAGACTCCTCCCCCTGAGGCAGAGACTCCTCCCCTAAGAGACTCCTCCCCCTAACAGACTCCACCCCCTAACAGACTCCTCCCCCTAAGCCAGAGACTCCTCCCACTGAGACAAAGACTCCTCCCCCTAACAGACTCCTCCCCCTAAGAGACTCCTCCCCCTGAGGCAGAGACTCCTCCCCTAAGAGACTCCTCCCCCTAACAGACTCCACCCCTAACAGACTCCTCCCCCTAAGAGACTCCTCACCCTAACAGACTCCTCCCCCTAACAGACTCCTCCCCCTAACAGACTCCACCCCTTACAGACTCCTCCCACTGAGGCAGAGACTCCACCCCCTGAGGCAGAGACTCCTCCCCTAAGAGACTCCTCCCCTAAGACAGAGACTCCTCCCCTGAGACAGAGACTCCTCCCCCTAAGAGACTCCTCCCCCTAAGAGACTCCTCCCACTGAGGAAGAGACTCCTCCCCCTAAGAGACTCCTCCCCCTAAGAGACTCCTCCCACTGAGGAAGAGACTCCTCCCCCTGAGGAAGAGACTTCTCCCCTAAGAGACTCCTCCCACTGAGGAAGAGACTCCTCCCCCTATGACTCCTCCCCCTGAGGCAGAGACTCCTCCCCCTAAGAGACTTCTCCCACTGAGGAAGAGACTCCTCCTCCTAACAGACTCCTCCCCCTAAGACAGAGACTCCTCCCCCTGAGAGACTCCTCCCACTGAGGAAGAGACTCCTCCCCCTAAGAGACTCCTCACCCTGAGAGACTCCTCCCACTGAGGAAGAGACTCCTCCCCCTGAGGCAGAGACTCCTCCCACTGAGGAAGAGACTCCTCCCCCTAAGAGACTCCTCACCCTGAGAGACTCCTCCCACTGAGGAAGAGACTCCTCCCCCTGAGGAAGAGACTTCTCCCCTAAGAGACTCCTCCCACTGAGGAAGAGACTCCTCCCCCTATGACTCCTCCCCCTGAGGCAGACTCCTCCCCCTAAGAGACTTCTCCCACTGAGGAAGAGACTCCTCCTCCTAACAGACTCCTCCCCCTAAGACAGAGACTCCTCCCCCTAAGAGACTCCTCCCCCTAAAATAGAGACTCCTCCCCTAAGAGACTCCTCCCCTAAGAGACTCCTCCCCTAAGACAGAGACTCCTCCCCCTAAGAGACTCCTCCCATTAAGACAGAGACTCCTCCCACTAAGACAGAGACTCCTCCCCCTAACAGACTCCACCCCTAACAGACTCCTCCCACTGAGGAAGAGACTCCTCCCCCTAAGAGACTCCACCCCCTAACAGACTCCACCCCTAACAGACTCCTCCCCCTAAGAGACTCCTCCCACTGAGGAAGTTACCCCTCCCCCTAAGAGACTCCTCCCACTGAGGCAGAGACTCCTCCCCCTAAGACAGAGACTCCTCCCCCTGAGACAGAGACTCCTCCCCCTAAGACAGAGACTCCTCCCCCTGAGAGACTCCTCCCACTGAGGAAGTGACTCCTCCTCCTAACAGACTCCTCCCCCTAACAGACTCCTCCCCCTAAGCCAGAGACTCCTCCCCCTAAGACAGAGACTCCTCCCACTGAGGAAGTGACTCCTCCTCCTAACAGACTCCACCCCCTAAGACAGAGACTCCTCCCCCCTAAGAGAATCCTCCCACTGAGGAAGAGACTCCTCCCCCTGAGGCAGAGACTCCTCCCACTGAGGAAGAGACTCCTCCCCCTAAGAGACTCCTCACCCTGAGAGACTCCTCCCACTGAGGAAGAGACTCCTCCCCCTGAGGAAGAGACTTCTCCCCTAAGAGACTCCTCCCACTGAGGAAGAGACTCCTCCCCCTATGACTCCTCCCCCTGAGGCAGACTCCTCCCCCTAAGAGACTTCTCCCACTGAGGAAGAGACTCCTCCTCCTAACAGACTCCTCCCCCTAAGACAGAGACTCCTCCCCCTAAGAGACTCCTCCCCCTAAAATAGAGACTCCTCCCCCTAAGAGACTCCTCCCCCTAAGAGACTCCTCCCCTAAGACAGAGACTCCTCCCCTAAGACAGAGACTCCTCCCCTAAGAGACTCCTCCCCTAAGAGACTCCTCCTCCTAACAGACTCCTCCCCCTAAGACAGAGACTCCTCCCCCTAAGAGACTCCTCCCCCTAAAATAGAGACTCCTCCCCTAAGAGACTCCTCCCCTAAGAGACTCCTCCCCCTAAGAGACTCCTCCCCCTAAGAGACTCCTCCCACTAAGACAGAGACTCCTCCCACTAAGACAGAGACTCCTCCCCCTAACAGACTCCACCCCTAACAGACTCCTCCCACTGAGGAAGAGACTCCACCCCTAACAGACTCCTCCCACTGAGGAAGAGACTCCTCCCCCTAAGAGACTCCACCCCCTAACAGACTCCACCCCTAACAGACTCCTCCCACTGAGGAAGAGACTCCTCCCCCTAAGAGACTCCTCCCACTGAGGAAGTGACCCCTCCCCCTAAGAGACTCCTCCCACTGAGGCAGAGACTCCTCCCCCTAAGACAGAGACTCCTCCCCCTGAGAGACTCCTCCCACTGAGGAAGTGACTCCTCCTCCTAACAGACTCCTCCCCCTAACAGACTCCTCCCCCTAAGCCAGAGACTCCTCCCCCTAAGACAGAGACTCCTCCCACTGAGGAAGTGACTCCTCCTCCTAACAGACTCCACCCCCTAAGACAGAGACTCCTCCCCCCTAAGAGAATCCACCCCCTAAGAGACTCCTCCCCCTAAGAGACTCCTCCCCCTAACAGACTCCTCCCCCTAACAGACTCCTCCCCCTGAGGCAGAGACTCCTCCCCTAAGACAGAGACTCCTCCCCTAAGAGACTCCTCCCCCTAAAATAGAGACTCCTCCCCTAAGAGACTCCTCCCCTAAGAGACTCCTCCCCTAAGACAGAGACTCCTCCCCCTAAGAGACTCCTCCCCTAAGACAGAGACTCCTCCCCTAAGAGACTCCTCCCCCTAAGCCAGAGACTCCTCCCACTGAGACAAAGACTCCTCCCCCTAACAGACTCCTCCCCCTAAGAGACTCCTCCCCCTGAGGCAGAGACTCCTCCCCTAAGAGACTCCTCCCCCTAACAGACTCCACCCCTAACAGACTCCTCCCCCTAAGAGACTCCTCCCCCTAACAGACTCCTCCCCCTAACAGACTCCACCCCTTACAGACTCCTCCCACTGAGGCAGAGACTCCACCCCCTGAGGCAGAGACTCCTCCCCTAAGAGACTCCTCCCCCTAAGAGACTCCTCCCCTAAGACAGAGACTCCTCCCCTGAGACAGAGACTCCTCCCCTAAGAGACTCCTCCCCTAAGAGACTCCTCCTCCTAACAGACTCCTCCCCCTAAGACATAGACTCCTCCCCCTAAGAGACTCCTCCCCCTAAAATAGAGACTCCTCCCCTGAGAGACTCCTCCCCTAAGAGACTCCTCCCCCTAACAGACTCCACCGCTTACAGACTCCTCCCACTGAGGCAGAGACTCCACCCCCTGAGGCAGAGACTCCTCCCCTAAGAGACTCCTCCCCCTAAGAGACTCCTCCCCTAAGACAGAGACTCCTCCCCTAAGACAGAGACTCCTCCCCTAAGAGACTCCTCCCCTAAGACAGAGACTCCTCCCCTAAGACACTCCTCCCCTAAGAGACTCCTCCCCTAACAGACTCCTCCTCCTAACAGACTCCTCCCCCTAAGACAGAGACTCCTCCCCCTAAGAGACTCCTCCCCCTAAAATAGAGACTCCTCCCACTGAGTAAGAGACTCCTCCCCCTAAGCCAGAGACTCCTCCCCCTGAGAGACTCCTCCCACTGAGGAAGAGACTCCTCCTCCTAACAGACTCCTCCCCCTAAGACAGAGACTCCTCCCCCTAAGAGACTCCTCCCACTGAGGAAGAGACTCCTCCCCCTAAGAGACTCCTCCCCCTGAGGCAGAGACTCCTCCCACTGAGTAAGAGACTCCTCCCCATAAGCCAGAGACTCCTCCCCCTGAGAGACTCCTCCCCCTGAGGCAGAGACTCCACCCCTAAGAGACTCCACCCCCTAAGAGACTCCACCCCCTAACAGACTCCACCCCTAACAGACTCCAACCCCTAACAGACTCCACCCCTTAAAACAGAGACTCCTCCCCCTAAGAGACTCCTCCCCTAAGACAGAGACTCCTCCCCCTAAGAGACTCCTCCCCTAAGACAGAGACTCCTCCCCCTAAGAGACTCCATCCCCTAACAGACTCCTCCCCCTAAGCCAGAGACTCCTCCCCCTAAGACAGAGACTCCTCCCCCTAAGAGACTCCTCCCCCTGAGAGACTCCTCCCACTGAGGAAGTGACTCCTCCTCCTAACAGACTCCACCCCCTAAGACAGAGACTCCTCCCCCCTAAGAGAATCCACCCCCTAAGAGACTCCTCCCCCTAAGAGACTCCTCCCACTAAGACAGAGACTCCTCCCCCTAACAGACTCCTCCCCCTAAGAGACTCCTCCCCCTAAGAGACTCCTCCCCCTAACACACTCCTCCCCTAAGACAGAGACTCCTCCCCCTAAGAGACTCCATCCCCTAACAGACTCCTCCCCCTAACAGACTCCTCCCCCTAAGACAGAGACTCCTCCCCCTAAGAGACTCCTCCCCCTGAGGCAGAGAATCCACCCCCTAAGAGACTCCTCCCCCTAAGAGACTCCTCCCACTAAGACAGAGACTCCTCCCCCTAACAGACTCCTCCCCCTAACAGACTCCTCCCCCTAAGAGACTCCTCCCCCTAACAGACTCCTCCCCTAAGACAGAGACTCCTCCCCCTAAGAGACTCCATCCCCTAACAGACTCCTCCCCCTAACAGACTCCTCCCCCTAAGACAGAGACTCCTCCCCCTAAGAGACTCCTCCCCCTGAGGCAGAGACTCCTCCCCCTAAGAGACTCCTCCCCTAAGACAGAGACTCCTCCCCCTAAGATAGAGACTCCTCCCCCTAAGAGACTCCTCCCCTAAGACAGAGACTCCTCCCCCTAAGACAGACTCCTCCCCCTAAGATAGAGACTCCTCCCCCTAAGAGACTCCTCCCCTAAGACAGAGACTCCTCCCCCTAAGATAGAGACTCCTCCCCCTAAGAGACTCCTCCCCTAAGACAGAGACTCCTCCCCCTAAGATAGAGACTCCTCCCCCTAAGAGACTCCTCCCCTAAGACAGAGACTCCTCCCCCTAAGACAGAGACTCCTCCCCCTAAGAGACTCCTCCCACTGAGGCAGAGACTCCTCCCCCTGAGAGACTCCTCCCACTGAGGCAGAGACTCCTCCCCCTAAGACAGAGAGTCCTCCCCCTAAGAGACTCCTCCCCCTAAAACAGAGACTCCTCCCCCTAAGAGACTCCTCCCCCTAAGAGACTCCTCCCCTAAGACAGAGACTCCTCCCCCTAAGAGACTCCATCCCCTAACAGACTCCTCCCCCTAACAGACTCCTCCCCCTAAGCCAGAGACTCCTCCCCCTAAGACAGAGACTCCTCCCCCTAACAGACTCCTCCCCCTGAGGCAGAGACTCCTCCCCTAAGAGACTCCTCCCCCTAACAGACTCCACCCCTAACAGACTCCTCCCCCTAAGAGACTCCTCCCACTGAGGAAGAGACTCCTCCCCTAAGAGACTCCACCCCCTAAGAGACTCCACCCCCTAACAGACTCCACCCCTAACAGACTCCAACCCCTAACAGACTCCTCCCCCTGAGAGACTCCTCCCACTGAGGAAGAGACTCCTCCTCCTAACAGACTCCTCCACCTAAGACAGAGACTCCTCCCCCTAAGAGACTCCTCCCCCTAAGAGACTCCTCCCCTAAGACAGAGACTCCTCCCCCTAAGAGACTCCATCCCCTAACAGACTCCTCCCCCTAACAGACTCCTCCCCCTAAGCCAGAGACTCCTCCCCCTAAGACAGAGACTCCTCCCCCTAAGAGACTCCTCCCCCTGAGAGACTCCTCCCACTGAGGAAGTGACTCCTCCTCCTAACAGACTCCACCCCTTAAGACAGAGACTCCTCCCCCTGAGAGACTCCTCCCACTGAGGAAGAGACTCCTCCTCCTAACAGACTCCTCCCCCTAAGACAGAGACTCCTCCCCCTAAGAGACTCCATCCCCTAACAGACTCCTCCCCCTAACAGACTCCTCCCCCTAAGCCAGAGACTCCTCCCCCTAAGACAGAGACTCCTCCCCCTAAGAGACTCCTCCCCCTGAGAGACTCCTCCCACTGAGGAAGTGACTCCACCCCCTAAGACAGAGACTCCTCCCCCCTAAGAGAATCCACCCCCTAAGAGACTCCTCCCCCTAAGAGACTCCTCCCCCTGAGAGACTCCACCCCCTGAGGCAGAGACTCCTCCCCCTAAGACAGAGACCCCTCCCCCTAAGAGACTCCTCCCACTGAGGCAGAGACTCCTCCCCCTGAGAGACTCCTCCCACTGAGGCAGAGACTCCTCCCCCTAAGACAGAGAGTCCTCCCCCTAAGAGACTCCTCCCCCTAAAACAGAGACTCCTCCCCCTAAGAGACTCCTCCCCCTAAGAGACTCCTCCCCTAAGACAGAGACTCCTCCCCCTAAGAGACTCCATCCCCTAACAGACTCCTCCCCCTAACAGACTCCTCCCCCTAAGCCAGAGACTCCTCCCCCTAAGACAGAGACTCCTCCCCCTAACAGACTCCTCCCCCTAAGAGACTCCTCCCCCTGAGGCAGAGACTCCTCCCCTAAGAGACTCCTCCCCCTAACAGACTCCACCCCTAACAGACTCCTCCCCCTAAGAGACTCCTCCCACTGAGGAAGAGACTCCTCCCCTAAGAGACTCCACCCCCTAAGAGACTCCACCCCCTAACAGACTCCACCCCTAACAGACTCCAACCCCTAACAGACTCCACCCCTTAAGACAGAGACTCCTCCCCCTGAGAGACTCCTCCCACTGAGGAAGAGACTCCTCCTCCTAACAGACTCCTCCACCTAAGACAGAGACTCCTCCCCCTAAGAGACTCCTCCCCCTAAGAGACTCCTCCCCCTAAGAGACTCCTCCCCTAAGACAGAGACTCCTCCCCCTAAGAGACTCCATCCCCTAACAGACTCCTCCCCCTAACAGACTCCTCCCCCTAAGCCAGAGACTCCTCCCCCTAAGAGACTCCTCCCCCTGAGAGACTCCTCCCACTGAGGAAGTGACTCCTCCTCCTAACAGACTCCTCCCCCTAAGACAGAGACTCCTCCCCCTAACAGACTCCTCCCCCTAAGAGACTCCTCCCCCTGAGGCAGAGACTCCTCCCCTAAGAGACTCCTCCCCCTAACAGACTCCACCCCTAACAGACTCCTCCCCCTAAGAGACTCCTCCCACTGAGGAAGAGACTCCTCCCCTAAGAGACTCCACCCCCTAAGAGACTCCACCCCCTAACAGACTCCACCCCTAACAGACTCCAACCCCTAACAGACTCCACCCCTTAAGACAGAGACTCCTCCCCCTGAGAGACTCCTCCCACTGAGGAAGAGACTCCTCCTCCTAACAGACTCCTCCACCTAAGACAGAGACTCCTCCCCCTAAGAGACTCCTCCCCCTAAGAGACTCCTCCCCCTAAGAGACTCCTCCCCTAAGACAGAGACTCCTCCCCCTAAGAGACTCCATCCCCTAACAGACTCCTCCCCCTAACAGACTCCTCCCCCTAAGCCAGAGACTCCTCCCCCTAAGACAGAGACTCCTCCCCCTAAGAGACTCCTCCCCCTGAGAGACTCCTCCCACTGAGGAAGTGACTCCTCCTCCTAACAGACTCCACCCCTTAAGACAGAGACTCCTCCCCCTGAGAGACTCCTCCCACTGAGGAAGAGACTCCTCCTCCTAACAGACTCCTCCCCCTAAGACAGAGACTCCTCCCCCTAAGAGACTCCATCCCCTAACAGACTCCTCCCCCTAACAGACTCCTCCCCCTAAGACAGAGACTCCTCCCCCTAAGAGACTCCTCCCCCTGAGGCAGAGACTCCTCCCCTAAGAGACTCCTCCCCCTAACAGACTCCAGCCCTAACAGACTCCTCCCCCTAAGAGACTCCTCCCCCTAACAGACTCCTCCCCCTAACAGACTCCTCCCCCTAACAGACTCCACCCCTTACAGACTCCTCCCACTGAGGCAGAGACTCCACCCCCTGAGGCAGAGACTCCTCCCCTAAGAGACTCCTCCCCCTAAGAGACTCCTCCCCTAAGACAGAGACTCCTCCCCTGAGACAGAGACTCCTCCCCTAAGAGACTCCTCCCCTAAGAGACTCCTCCTAACAGACTCCTCCCCCTAAGACAGAGACTCCTCCCCCTAAGAGACTCCTCCCCCTAAAATAGAGACTCCTCCCCTAAGAGACTCCTCCCCTAAGACAGAGACTCCTCCCCCTAAGAGACTCCTCCCCTAAGACAGAGACTCCTCCCCTAACAGACTCCTCCCCCTAAGAGACTCCTCCCCCTGAGGCAGAGACTCCTCCCCTAAGAGACTCCTCCCCCTAAAAGACTCCACCCCTAACAGACTCCTCCCCTAAGAGACTCCTCCCCCTAACAGACTCCTCCCCTAAGACAGAGACTCCTCCCCTAATAGACTCCTCCCCTAAGACAGAGACTCCTCCCCTAAGAGACTCCTCCCCTAAGAGACTCCTCCTCCTAACAGACTCCTCCCCTAAGAGACTCCTCCCCTAAGAGACTCCTCCTCCTAACAGACTCCTCCCCCTAAGACAGAGACTCCTCCCCCTAAGAGACTCCTCCCCCTAAAATAGAGACTCCTTCCCTAAGAGACTCCTCCCCTAAGAGACTCCTCCCCTAAGACAGAGACTCCTCCCCCTAAGAGACTCCTCCCCTAAGACAGAGACTCCTCCCCTAAGAGACTCCTCCCCCTAAGCCAGAGACTCCTCCCACTGAGACAAAGACTCCTCCCCCTAACAGACTCCTCCCCCTAAGAGACTCCTCCCCCTGAGGCAGAGACTCCTCCCCTAACAGACTCCTCCCCCTAAGAGACTCCTCCCACTGAGGAAGAGACTCCTCCCCCTAAGAGACTCCTCCCCCTGAGGCAGAGACTCCTCCCACTGAGTAAGAGACTCCTCCCCCTAAGCCAGAGACTCCTCCCCCTGAGAGACTCCTCCCACTGAGGAAGAGACTCCTCCTCCTAACAGACTCCTCCCCCTAAGACAGAGACTCCTCCCCCTAAGAGACTCCTCCCCCTAAAACAGAGACTCCTCCCCCTAAGAGACTCCTCCCCCTAAGAGACTCCTCCCCTAAGACAGAGACTCCTCCCCCTAAGAGACTCCATCCCCTAACAGACTCCTCCCCCTAACAGACTCCTCCCCCTAAGCCAGAGACTCCTCCCCCTAAGACAGAGACTCCTCCCCCTAACAGACTCCTCCCCCTAAGAGACTCCTCCCCCTGAGGCAGAGACTCCTCCCCTAAGAGACTCCTCCCCCTAACAGACTCCAACCCTAACAGACTCCTCCCCCTAAGAGACTCCTCCCCCTGAGGCAGAGACTCCTCCCACTGAGTAAGAGACTCCTCCCCCTAAGCCAGAGACTCCTCCCCCTGAGAGACTCCTCCCCCTGAGGCAGAGACTCCACCCCTAAGAGACTCCACCCCCTAAGAGACTCCACCCCCTAACAGACTCCACCCCTAACAGACTCCTCCTCCTAACAGACTCCTCCCCCTAAGACAGAGACTCCTCCCCTAAGAGACTCCTCCCCCTAACAGACTCCACCCCTAACAGACTCGTCCCACTGAGGCAGAGACTCCACCCCCTGAGGCAGAGACTCCTCCCCTAAGAGACTCCTCCCCCTAACAGACTCCACCCCTAACGGACTCCTCCCCCTAAGAGACTCCTCCCCCTAACAGACTCCTCCCCCTAACAGACTCCTCCCCCTAACAGACTCCACCCCTTACAGACTCCTCCCACTGAGGCAGAGACTCCACCCCCTGAGGCAGAGACTCCTCCCCTAAGAGACTCCTCCCCCTAAGAGACTCCTCCCCCTAAGAGACTCCTCCCCTAAGACAGAGACTCCTCCCCTAAGAGACTCCTCCCCCTGAGGCAGAGACTCCTCCCCTAAGAGACTCCTCCCCTAAGACAGAGACTCCTCCCCCTAACAGACTCCTCCCCTAAGACAGAGACTCCTCCCCCTAAGACAGAGACTCCTCCCCCTAAGAGACTCCTCCCCCTGAGGCAGAGACTCCTCCCCTAAGAGACTACTCCCCCTTAGAGACTCCACCCCTAACAGACTTCTCCCCTAAGAGACTCCTCCCCCTGAGGCAGAGACTCCTCCCCTAAGAGACTACTCCCCCTTAGAGACTCCACCCCCAACAGACTCCTCCCCCTAAGCCAGAGACTCCTCCCCCTAAGACAGAGACTCCTCCCCTAAGAGACTCCTCCCCCTAACAGACTCCACCCCTAACAGACTCGTCCCACTGAGGCAGAGACTCCACCCCAGGAGGCAGAGACTCCTCCCCTAAGAGACTCCTCCCCCTAACAGACTCCACCCCTAACGGACTCCTCCCCCTAAGAGACTCCTCCCCCTAACAGACTCCTCCCCCTAACAGACTCCACCCCTTACAGACTCCACCCCTTACAGACTCCTCCCACTGAGCCAGAGACTCCACCCCCTGAGGCAGAGACTCCTCCCCTAAGAGACTCCTCCCCCTAAGAGACTCCTCCCCCTAAGACAGAGACTCCTCCCCGTAAGAGACTCCTCCCCCTAAAATAGAGACTCCTCCCCTAAGAGACTCCTCCCCTAAGAGACTCCTCCCCTAAGACAGAGACTCCTCCCCCTAAGAGACTCCTCCCCTAAGACAGAGACTCCTCCCCTAACAGACTCCTCCCCCTAAGACAGAGACCCCTCCCCCTAAGAGACTCCTCCCCCTGAGGCAGAGACTCCTCCCCTAAGACAGAGACTCCTCCCCCTAAGAGACTCCTCCCCCTGAGGCAGAGACTCCTCCCCCTAAGAGACTCCTCCCCTAATACAGAGACTCCTCCCCCTAAGACAGAGACCCCTCCCCCTAAGAGACTCCTCCCACTGAGGCAGAGACTCCTCCCCCTAAGAGACTCCTCCCCCTGAGGCAGAGACTCCTCCCCCTAAGAGACTCCTCCCCTAAGACAGAGACTCCTCCCCCTAAGAGACTCCTCCCACTGAGGCAGAGACTCCTCCCCCTGAGAGACTCCTCCCACTGAGGCAGAGACTCCTCCCCCTAAGACAGACACTCCTCCCACTGAGACAGAGACTCCTCCCCCTAAGACAGAGACTCCTCCCCCTGAGAGACTCCTCCCCCTGAGACAGAGACTCCTCAGTGGGAGTGCTAGTGCACGTGTGTAAGTGTGTGCACGTGTGTGTGCACGTGTGTAGGTGCACGTGCTAGTGCACGTTTATGCGTGTGCACGTGCGTGTGCACGTTTATGCGTGTGCACGCGTGTGTCTAAGTGTGTGCACGTGTGTAGTAGCATGTGCATGTGCACGTGTGTGCACGTGTGTGCGCATGTGTGTGCACGTGCTAGTGCACGTGTGTGTAAGTGTGTTTGTGCATGTGTGTGTGTGCAAGTGTGTGCACGTGTGTGTGCACGTGTGTAGGTGTACGTGCGTGCACGTGTGTAGGTGTGTGTGTGTGTGTGTGCACGTGTGTAGGTGCACGTGTGTGTGCATATGTGTATTAATGTGCACGTGCTAGTGCACGTGTGTGTGCATATGTGTATGCATGTGCACGAGTGTGTGTGCACGTTAATGCGTGTGCGCGTGTGTGCACGTGCTAGTGCACGTGCGTGTGCACATGTGTGCATATGTGTATTAATGTGCACGTGCTAGTGCACGTGTGTGTGCACGTTTATGCGTGTGCACGCGTGTAGGTGCACGTGCGTGTGTACGTGTGGGCTCAAACATTGAGCTGTCGGAACAAAGGGTGAATTTAATCTGGAACAAAGACATTTCGGACGAGTGGGCTGTAGGATCAATGGGAAATTTTCGGAATATTGACGGGTCGGACCAAAGGGGCGTCGGAGAAATGACATGTTACCAAAAACGGACAGGACTTGGGCTCCAGGAAAAGCCAAAAACCTGTTTTCACCAGTACAATTAGTCAATAACTCCTGGAACTTTGGATTACAGACAACTTTGGAACTTGGACCACGGAGAAACTTTCCCACTGCGCGCTGGATGACAGCGGGAACTGTCGCCATTACACGCGGACAATTGTTAGACAAAGGAAGAAAGGAACCACTCGTTTGAGGGTATGTACGGCAAAATGCCAGAAGATTAGGAACTTTTTCGTTGGAGAAAAATATTTGGATTATTTAGAAGCTAGTTTGGTTGGTGTTTTTTTGTGAGTTAATTAACGACCAAACAATTGGAAGCAGCAAACGCAGTTTATTTTTGGAAGGAAACCCGACATTTAAGTTTGAAAGGAAAGGAAAAACACACACAAATCATTTTTTAACCAAAAATCTGTATTTCGTCTTAACTCCGGAAAAGAAGGCTATTCCTGGGTTTCTTTCTCAAACAAGCCGACCCCGCCGATTTCAGCGTGGCGTGCGGCAGCGAGACAACGGCAGTTTTAACGCCGGTTATCAGGCGGTGTGTTCTACTTGGCTTTTCACACCGGACAGTCCGCGGCCGCGGTAGTTCCGCTCCAGCCCTGTCTGCATTCCCCATTCATTTCAACGGGACACCGCCGGCCGCTGCCGTCCAAATTCCGCTCGAGTTCTATTTTCCAAAAGCAGCGCGAGACGGAGGCGTCTCCCGCGCCGCTACCGCCCGACTACCGCTGCGTCTGTGCGCAAGGAGAACCGGGCTCCAGGCCCACCATCAGCACCTGTGTACCCACACTTAAGCACCCCTCCCCGGCCTAACGATCCAGTCCGCACCCCCTGGAGCTCCACGCCCCTGGTACCGTAAAAAAAAAGAAAAAAAGAACCGGGCTCCAGGCCCTCCATCCACACCTGTGTACCCACACTTAAGCACCCCTCCCCGGCCTAAATATCCAGTCCGCACCCCCTGGAGCTCCACGCCCCTGGTACTGTAAGAAAAAAAAGAACCGAGCTCCAGGCCCTCCATCCACACCTGTGTACCCACACTTAAGCACCCCTCCCCGGCCTAAGTATCCAGTCCGCACCCCCTGGAGCTCCACGCCCCTGGTACTGTAAGAAAAAAAAAAGAACCGAGCTCCAGGCCCTCCATCCACACCTGTGTACCCACACTTAAGCACCCCTCCCCGGCCTAACGATCCAGTCCGCACCCCCTGGAGCTCCACGCCCCTGGTACCGTAAAAAAAAAGAAAAAAAGAACCGGGCTCCAGGCCCTCCATCCACACCTGTGTACCCACACTTAAGCACCCCTCCCCGGCCTAAATATCCAGTCCGCACCCCCTGGAGCTCCACGCCCCTGGTACTGTAAGAAAAAAAAGAACCGAGCTCCAGGCCCTCCATCCACACCTGTGTACCCACACTTAAGCACCCCTCCCCGGCCTAAGTATCCAGTCCGCACCCCCTGGAGCTCCACGCCCCTGGTACTGTAAGAAAAAAAAAAGAACCGAGCTCCAGGCCCTCCATCCACACCTGTGTACCCACACTTAAGCACCCCTCCCCGGCCTAAGAATCCAGTCCGCACCCCCTGGAGCTCCACGCCCCTGGTACCGTAAAAAAAAAAAGAAAAAAAAGAACCGAGCTCCAGGCCCTCCATCCACACCTGTGTACCCACACTTAAGCACCCCTCCCCGGCCTAACGATCCAGTCCGCACCCCCTGGAGCTCCACGCCCCTGGTACCGTAAAAAAAAAGAAAAAAAGAACCGAGCTCCAGGCCCTCCATCCGCACCTGTGTACCCACACTTAAGCACCCCTCCCCGGCCTAACGATCCAGTCCGCACCCCCTGGAGCTCCACGCCCCTGGTACTATAAAAAAAAAAAAAGAACCGGGCTCCAGGCCCTCCATCCGCACCTGTGTACCCACACTTAAGCACCCCTCCCCGGCCTAACGATCCAGTCCGCACCCCCTGGAGCTCCACGCCCCTGGTACTATAAAAAAAAAAAAGAACCGGGCTCCAGGCCCTCCATCCGCACCTGTGTACCCACACTTAAGCACCCCTCCCCGGCCTAACGATCCAGTCCGCACCGCCTGGAGCTCCACGCCCCTGGTACTATAAAACACTGAAATTTTTTAAAGGCACCAGGCTGCCTGGTCCAGGCACACTCACCCGAACTCAAGCAGCCCTTCCCGGGCATGGACTCTGGTCCTTCCCGACCGGAGCTCCATGTAATTTTTTTTTTTTTTTTTAAGAGTCCCCAGGCTCCAGGGCCTCTGGCCCCACACACTCACCCCCACTCAAGCACACTCTGCCCCGGCCTCAGGGACTCTGCCAATCCCTGAGTCTCGTGCCCCCGGTACTACACCATTCCCTCGTGAGAGGGTCGGGTCCGGCCGACAAAAGCTTGGATCGAGGGCTGACTTTCAACAGATCGCAGCGAGGTAGCTGCTCTGCTACGTACGAAACCCTGACCCAGAATCAGGGCGTCTGCAAGTGATTTGGCAGCAGGTTCTCCACAAACATGCGGTGCGCGATAGGAGAGGGGCGACTTAGAGGAACTGTTTTGAAGTTTATTGGACATTGAAATATCTGAAAGAAAGAAAAGTATTATTTTTGGGACTTTTTGGAACTTTATTTTGAACAATGGCCGATTCAAATGAGCCTCAGACCGAGACGCCTGTCGAGGACATGGAGGACGAAGTGACGCGTGTGCGCAGGGCAAGGACAAATGTCTCCCATTACGAGGAGAATCAAATGATTTCATGGCAGACAAAGAATTCCTTGAAGAAGTGAAGCTAAATATGACGAGGTTGAATGAGTTTTTTGAATCTGCCATTGTTCTAAATAAAGTGTAACCCCTGTCCCAGCAGCAAAGTCTGACCCATCGTGTCTCTCAGCATGCTGACGTCACTGCTGATGTGTGACAGCCGGCTAACGAGGCGTTGCCCCGGTAACAGGAGCGCGTGCGGCTCGCCTGTGTCTCTGACAGGTGCGCTCACTTTGGCTTCTTAAAACTGCACTCTATAACTTTGACTGCGCTCGACTGTCTCCAACAAACGGGTCGCTGCTCAGAGAGTAAAAGTCGTGTCCAAATCATTCTTGAACCGTCAGCGCCCCAAGAGACGGCAGAAGCCAGCGGTGTCCTTTTCATCCGGCTACTATGTGCGGCTCGTTTCTTATGGCAGTTTTAAAATCATTTTTCACCTGAATTTGATGACTTTAAGCCTTTATAATGGAAATGGAGAGGCGACCTCTGGACTCAGAGGCAATTTGTAAGAAAAATGTGCGGCAGAGCTCAATGAGTGTGACTAAACCGAGCATAAGGAGAGAGCCCAGCCATGTGAGCGGTGAGATGCAAAGCACAGAGGAAATTCTAAAGAAAAAAAGAATCGAGGATAAAGTGTGCGAGAGGGAGTGCTGCATGGTGTATATCGCTGACACTGACGGGGCTGGATAATTGTAGCTTACTGTGGAAACTCCGGTGAGTGATATCAATGATATGTGAAGCTAATTTATTAAGCTTTTATTTTACAATTTATAATTATTTTTATTTTTTTTAAATGTTTTTTTAACTATGTATTCATATTGTGATATGGACCATGCACTTGTGTCTGATATAAATATTGAATTCAATAATGGCTAGCAAGATCGTTTGCTGGTGTATTTAAAAAAAAAAACAAAAAAAAAAAAACATGTTGTTGCACTATTTTTGTATATTTTAAAGCAAAAAGAGGGAGAGAAAAAAAGGTCGTTTGCTAGCAAGATCGTCTGCTAGCAAGATTGTTTGCTAGCAAGATCGTCTGCTAGCAAGATTGTTTGCTAGCAAGGTCGTCTGCTAGCAAGATCGTCTGCTAGCAAGATTGTTTGCTAGCAAGGTCGTCTGCTAGCAAGATCGTCTGCTAGCAAGATTGTTTGCTAGCAAGGTCGTCTGCTAGCAAGATTGTTTGCTAGCAAGATTGTTTGCTAGCAAGATTGTTTGCTAGCAAGATCGTCTGCTAGCAAGATGTCAGTAGTCTTTAGTCTTGAGCTCTGTAGTCATGCTATCCCTCATTGAAATCCTATTAATTTATTTGTGTTTTAATTTTATTCAAGTGTATCTATTTATAGTTACCTGTTACTAAAACCTTCTTATTATTTTGGTCCGGTCGAAGTGGGTGGTGTTCTGTGTGTTTTTTTTTTTTAAAAGAAAAGAAAAGATAAATCTTATGTAACCTTCCCGATAAGTCTTTGTCACTACTCTTGTTTCTTTTTCTCAATAAAAAGATTTATAAAAAAAACAAACAAAAAAGAAACCTGCTCAATACCTGTGCCTGTTAGACTGAATATATCTTTATTTTTGTTCTCTTCACAGGACATGCGAGCGGCTCTGGAGGAGAAGGAGCACCTGCTGACGGAGGTGGAGAAAGAGCGGGGCCTGTGGAGACAGCGGGATGGGGCCTTCGCTGCTCTGCTGCAGGAGAAGGAGGCTCTGATCCAGGACCTCCAACAGCAGCTGGATGTGTGTCAGACAGATGTGGAGGTAATCCAGGTCCCACTGTCGGGCTAACGTCGTCTTCTTTTTTTTTTTTTTTGGCCACATCGGAGAAATGTTTTAGAGGATAATTCTTTCAGATTTTTGTTGTTGTTGAATTAAACAAGCAATCCGACACCTTGGATAGTTTTCACTGAGTGTTTGCTCCAGTCAGTGTTGGGCTTTAGCTGGTTGGATTAGGGGAGATGTAACATCCATCTGCAGCCTTCTGATGTGACTGAGAGCAGAGCAGCGAGTTCACCCTTATCTCCTGTAAAGCCGAGTGTTCCTGCAGCTCCAGCTGCTGCATCTTTGTTGGTCCATCACGTTATTTGCATGTTGTGAAGTGTTTTAATGCATTTATACATGAACTTGGCAGCCTTGTTACTCCACAGGCAGAAAATATGAATCCAGATCAGCTGCATGTTTCTGCATGACTCAGTGAAACTAATCTGAGGGAAAATGTTTTTCTGCTGATCCACAGACAAAGATTGAGTGTTAAAGTGTCCCATTATCTCAGTGATGAATGATTAAATGACCAAAGAAGCCAGAAGTTAATGTTTGTGCTCAAACAAACCTTCAGATCGGCATCTGAGTGCAGATTACAGTCTGAATCTGTCCAGTATGTTTCTATGTATGAATGTTTTTATGTATGTATGTTTTTTATTTATGTTTTTATGTATAAATGTTTCTATGTATGTTTTTATGTCTGTATGTATGTGTGAACACGCTAATCTGAGCTGTAAATGGTTTTGTGTCTCTGAGTCCTGCAGTCCTCCGTGAGTCCGTCTGAGCTGAGCTCGGTCGGTAAACATTGACTTTGGTGACCGCAAACGTGTCATTTTCCCCCAGGCTCTCTCTGGCTCTGCGATTGGTCGGCAGTCGGCTGAGCCGGCAGCGTCGTTGAAAGACCGAGTGGAGCACAGCGCCACCCTGTGTCAGGAGGTCACCAAACTCACCGCAGCCCTGCAGGAGTACCAGGACACGGTGCAGGTGAGAAATCACAGTTTTACCCGTCTGACGGAAACCTGATAAACAAAAAGCTGCAGACCTGAAGCAGGACGATTACTCCACCTGCTTCCAGGTGCGGCGCTGAAGCATTTTACTGCCGCCTCTGACCTCTGGGGGTTTCTTTTTCCCCACCAGGTTCAGCAGGAGAGTCACAGTCAGACGCTGTCCTCTCTGAAGGCTCAGCTCAGAGACGCTCAGCAGGAGCTGAGGAGGACGGAGAAGGAGAAGAAGGAGGCTGACAGAGGCCGGCGAAACGGCCGAGAGGACGGCGAGCGGGAGGAGAGGAGGCTGAAGGACAGCCTGCAGAAGAGAGACAAACTCATAGAGGTAAGGTGCTCAAAGCTGTGGCAGCAGAGCAGGAAGCTTCAGACACGTTTACCCGTCGTAGTTTCCTGCTATCGACTGTAGAAATGATCAAATAGTTTCTATGAAATGTGTTTTTCTTTTATTTTTTAAATGTGTTTATTGATTTTCCTTTTTCAACAAAAACAAACACAAAACTTAAGCAACACACAACGACTCAGTTACAACCAATCAGTATCCATATCAGTAAAGACAGTAAAAAAGAAGTACATAAATGGGTCGATAAAAGAAAAGAAGAGCACCAGACTTTTACAAAATAAAAGCCTGTGAGCAACAGACTTTTACAGAATAAAATAAATAATAAAACCTGCGCTAATGCGCGCTAAAATATGTATCGGCGTTAAATAATTAACGAGTTAACGCGATAATAACGAATTAACTCGCCCGGCCCTATAAACTATATATGACAGCAAATGAATTTTTAATGCACTTAAAGGAAGGAACACAAACGGATGTCTACTGAATGACCCCCTGTTGACAGACTCAACACCGAACACTCCGTGCACTCAAAGCCAATGAAGTTGTGTGTTTATTTTTGTCTTTATTTATGTGTTTATTGTTCTTCACTGTAGCGAATCCTGCAGGACTCTGAGGAGCGGGACCATCTGCTCCGAGAGCTGCAGCAGAACCTGCAGAACAAACGTGAGCCGGCGATGGGCGTCAAACACACACTGTGACGGAGGAGGGCCGAGCGGTGCGGACCACGTGCACACCACGTGCACACCACGTGCACACTCTGCACAGGAAGGAGGAATACTTTGCACTTTTTCCGAACCACCGTTTTGCCTCCTGAACGTATTTATCGTTGTGATCGTTGGATCTATTTATAGTTTTCTTCCCACATTCATACGGTTTGTGTTTGCAGACCTGCTTTTTGGGGACTTGAGCTGAGGGAAAGTTGAATTTTCCACAGTTACAACTGAACTTCCTGCATCGCATCAGGGATTTCAGCCTCATTGTTTTCAGTATGTGGTGTCAGGCTTGTCATAGCTGGATGTTTGGTACGTGATCTGCAAATGACTGTATTCAGTTCAATTAGAATGTCATTTTTAGGCAGGGACTTGCTTTCATGCAGTGGGAACATTTCTAACTGGGATTATTGTTTAGTTGCTGTTCTGATGTTGCTTTAAGGAGCTCTTTGCAGGTGTGTTTCTTTTTGCTTTTTGTTTCCAGTGCCAGCACAAGTTTAGGGGCAAAGCTACAACCAAAGTAAAATTTTAGCTGCTTTAAGTTTCTGCTTTTTATGCGTCTCCTTTTTCCTTTTATTCTGGACTCATTCCTGGTGTTTACATGTCTGTATTTTTGGTCTGGGACTTCTTACGGGAGATATTTTCAATTCTTTTTTTTTTTTTTTTTAGCTCAAGAGAAATAAACTCTGTGATGCAAAAAAGACTTTGGTCTTCAGACCCAGTTATTTCAGCAATCAGCACCCAGGCACCATGATAAAAGATGAGTGAAAACCCCGTTTCCAGAATAGTTAGAAGTTTTTTAAAAATGCAACAAAGTCAAACTGTTTGTTTGTTTGTTTGTTTGTTTGGGCCTAAGTCTAAAAAAACATAATTTTCAGATTGTTCACTGAGTAACTTTATTGAGTCTGAAGCAGCAACACTCAGTAAAAGCTGTTCCAGAGTCCATCAGCTTCCTTTAATGACTCTTTTTAACGCTCTGGGAACTGAGGACACTGATTTGTTGCAGTTTTTCAGAGGAATCCGGGTCCATTCCTGCTGAATCCAACGTTTCAGCTGCTCAGCAGCCTTGCAAAGCTGAACTGAAAAGGAAGGTAATCAGTCAGAAGAGGGTGGCTCCTTGGTATAATTCACAGCTGCGTGCTTTAAAGCAGACTGCAAGAAAGCTGGAGAGACAGTGGCGTTCCTCTAATTTAGAAGAGTCTCAGTTAGTCTGGAAAGATAGTTTAACAATGTATAAGAAAGCCCTTCGTAAAGCTAGAACTGCTTATTATTCATCATTGATAGAAGAGAATAAGAATAATCCCAGGTTTCTCTTCAGCGCTGTAGCCAGTCTGACTAAGAGTCCGAGCTCTGCTGAGCCAGTTATTCCTTTAACTCTCAGCAGTGATGATTTCATGAGCTTCTTTATTAATAAAATTGTTTCTATCAGAGAGAAGATTGATGGAGTCCTTCCCACTATTATCAGTGATGTATCATCAAGTACAGCAGCTTTAGAAGTATCTTTAGAACCTGATTTGTATTTAGACGGCTTCTGCCCAGTTGATCTCTCTGATCTAACAACAGCAATAGTCTCTTCTAAACCATCAACTTGTGTTTTAGACCCAATCCCAACCAGACTGTTCAAGGAGGTTTTCCCATTAATTGACACTTCCATATTGGATTTGATCAATCTGTCTTTGTTGACAGGATATGTACCTCAGACTTTTAAGGTTGCTGTAATTAAACCTTTACTTAAAAAACCTACTCTTGATTCAGAAGTGTTGGCTCATTATAGACCTATATCCAATCTCCCTTTTATGTCTAAAGTTCTTCAAAAAATAGTTGCAGCTCAGCTTTGTGATCACTTACACAGAAATAATCTGTTTGAAGAGTTTCAGTCAGGATTCAGAGTGCATCATAGCACAGAAACAGCACTGCTGAAAGTTACCAATGATCTCCTCTTAGCCTCTGATAGCGGACTTGTGTCTGTGCTTGTCCTGTTGGATCTCAGTGCTGCATTTGATACGGTCGATCACAGTATCTTAATACACAGACTTGAACATGTTATTGGGATTAAAGGAACTGCATTAGGCTGGTTTAAATCATATTTATCTGATAGATTTCAGTTTGTTCTTGTAAACGAAGAATCTTCCTCACACACCAGAGTAAGTCATGGAGTTCCTCAGGGTTCTGTGCTTGGACCGATTCTTTTTACTTTATACATGCTTCCATTAGGTAACATTATTAGACAGCATGGCATAAATTTCCATTGCTATGCTGATGATACTCAGCTGTACTTATCTATAAAACCAGATGAACCCAATAGGTTGGTCAGACTACAAGCATGTCTTAAAGACATAAAGACCTGGATGACTCAGAACTGTCTGCTGCTAAATTCAGATAAACTGAAGTCGTTATCTTTGGACCTGAGCGTTTCAGGGAGAAATTGTCTAGCTATATAGTTACTCTAGATGGTATTTCCTTGGCTTCTAGTTCTACAGTGAGGAACCTTGGAGTTATTTTTGACCAGAACTTATCATTTGACTCGCATATAAAACAGGTTTCTAGGACTGCCTTCTTTCACCTTCGTAATATTGTTAAAATCAGGAACATCTTGTCTCAGAGTGATGCAGAAAAACTAATTCATGCATTTGTTACTTCAAGATTGGACTACTGTAATTCTTTATTATTGGGCTGTCCCACATATTCTCTGAAAAGCCTTCAGTTGATCCAAAATGCTGCAGCCAGAGTTCTGATGAGAACTAACAGGAGAGATCATATTTCTCCAGTTTTAGCTTCTCTTCATTGGCTCCCTGTTAAATTCAGAATAGAATTTAAGATTCTTCTCCTTACATATAAAACTCTTAATGACCGAGCTCCATCATATCTTAAAGATCTCATTGTAAGATATTTTCCTAACAGAGCACTTCGTTCCCAAACTGCAGGTTTACTTGAGGTTCCCAGAGTTTCTAAAAGTAGAATGGGAGGCAGAGCCTTCAGTCATCAGGCCCCTCAATTGTGGAATAAGCTGCCAGTAAATGTCCGGGAAGCAGACACCCTTTCCACTTTTAAGACCAGGCTTAAAACTTTCCTTTTTGATAAAGCTTATAGTTAGGTCTGTTGAATCTGATAGTGTGTCTGCTAGTGTGTCTTGTTCTGCCTCCACCTCTGGCACCCTCTATACTTTCATTACCCCCTACCCGAACCAGGGTTTGAATCCCATTCTAGCTTCTCTTACCTCTTTTATTTCTCCCCCTACCCGAACCAGGGTTTGCATCCCCACCCCGCTGTGACTGGTGTGCAGTTGGTGAGAGGCTGAGGTAGCTTGTGGCTGTAAAAAGATGGTTGTTGTGGTGTGAGGAGCAGATCTATATAGGGAGTATAGGGAATTACTCACTGAGTCTGGTCCTTTACTTTATTTTATTATTTATTTTTTCGTTAGCACAAGTTTCTTGTGTTTACCTTGAATAGGGATGGCTCATGTGATCCTGAAACATCCCATAGTTAAGCTGCTATAGGCCTAGACTGCTGGGGGGCCTCATCTGACACACCTTTCCTCACTTTACTCTCTTTATGTATATGTGATATTATTGTGGTCATTAACTCGTGTTTCCCTGTTCCAACAGATATCCTTTGAATGGTGTTACAGTGCCGCCGTCGCGGTGGCCCCCTGCCCCCCTCCCCATCCCCCCCCCCTTCCCCCCCCCCTTTTTCTGTCTTCTCAAACCCCAGCTGGTCGAGGCGGATGGCCACCCTTCCTGAGTCTGGTTCTGCCAGAGGTTTCTTCCTGTTCAAAGGGAGTCGTTTCTCTCCACAGTCGCCTCAGGCACGCGGCTCAGGCCGGGAGATTGGACCGAAAAACAAAAAGTTTTCAGTGCAATCTGTTGGTTTTCTTAGCTAGGAAATTGTTTTTGAATTGGCTCTATATGAACGAATTGGATTATTTTATGAATTATGATCATTATTAATTAATTGAATTCCAATTGGCTTGAATTGGACTTACTATCTAAGTGCCTTGAGATGACATTTGTTGTATTTGGCGCTATATAAATAAAAATGAATTGAATTGAATTGAACTCAGTTCATATCCAGATGTCCTGACATCTTCTATTAGAGTTCACTGATCTAATTCAGAATGAATTCTCCAGCCGACCTGGCCCAGATTCAGCAAAACGGGGCCCAAACCATGTGGCTACCACCACCATGCTTCACATGTGGGGCACATCGGGCTCTTTGGCGCGAATGTAACTTTCTCCAAACAGAAAATCTAATCATCCATCTTGTTTTTTTTTTTTTTAAAGCAACCTTCTAGTTTAACCATATTCTTTAAAAAAAAAAAAAAAAACTGCACACACTCACACTTGGCTGTCGTACCAGCAATTGGTAACTTCTGACTTTAATTTAACTTAATCTTTCATTTAATATAATTAATAATTTATAATAATATATAATTTTATTTTATTAATAATTCAATTTAATCTTAATCGATTTTGTTGTATTTTATTGCTTTCACTGTTCTTTTATTGTTTTTACTTCTTCTTCTCTTTATTTATTACCTGCTTTAAAGCACTTTGGTACACCGTAAGGATTGTCTGTAAAGGGCTGCAGAAATAAAGGACATTTAAATTTTTGCAGAAATGAGCAAATTTTACAGCCATCACAGACTTCCAAGAACCAGGGTAAAGCTGTACGGTTAATTGATCCGCTGAAAAAGGTATTTGCTCTCTGCATATGGATGAGAGTTATGTTGTGCTCTTTTTACCCACCGTGATTATTTCCTGTACACTTCTCTCACTACAATCACACCCGTTGAAGACGGTTTAAACGGATATTTTCAGTTGAGCCCTCAGCCACCACTTCTCAGCACAAAGTAATATATTTTATAAATCAAATCAAATTTATTTATATAGCACATTTCATGTCCAAAACAGTTCAAAGTGCTTCACATGAAATAAAAGCATTGCAGCAGGAAGTGGAAGAAGCATTAAAAATACATAAAAGAATATAAAGAGAAACAAATAAAGTAATTTAAATTAATTTAAAAACAAGCAACAGTCATGCATAGACACATGAGAACAGAAATGTCTTTAACCTGGATTTAAAAATGTCTCCATTTGGTGAAAGTTTAATCTCCAAAATTCCAAAATAAAATCTCCAAGTTTTATATCCAAAATGTTCATTTTTTGTCACATTTTCATTTAATTAAATAAATTTTTTTTTTGTTCAAACTGTTTCAAACTGATTTACTTCTGTTGTAAAACTTTCACATGAGGAGGAAAGAGAAACAAAGCTGAGTGAGTGCTCCGTCTTCTCCTCATTGTCCAATCACCGATCAGCTCTGAGTCTCTGGTTACCCCACGTGTTGCCATGGAGATGATACTTTACACAGAATTACCCCCCTGGATGCTTCTCTGGTTAAAAAACGCGATCATCTCATTTAAAGCTGTCCACAGTGGTTCTGTCCGTGTGCAACATGATGCCGGTTCCCCTCGGCTCGGTCACCATCGGACCGCAGTCCTGGCGCGACGGGACGGCCCGGTCCATCCGGCGGGCGGAGAGCCTGGTCCGGCAGACTCGGGCCGGTCGCTCCGCGGCTGGCGGCCGGCCCCGGAGCGTGAGTTTCGCCCCAATGGGCGCGAACGGCACCGCAGAAACGGACGAATATAAAAACACAGCAGAGGAAGCCGGACTGAGACGGGACCCCATCTGTAAAAATAAGACGGGGAGGCCCCAAACTGCAGGAGCCAGGGTGAGAAAAACCGTTTACAGAGAGAGGCCTGGGTTATGGTCACTTTGGAAATAATGTTTTTATTTTCATGTCAACTTTGCAATGTGGAGTAGGACCGGAGTTCCCAGCCTTGGGTTTGGGGCTCTTTCAGGGGACAGGGAACCAGAAAAATCCCCTCAAAATGTTGATGGTCTGGGCAACGATTAAATATTTAATCTAATTAATCACATGATTTCCCTGATTAATCGCGATTAATCTCATTTGTACGCAAAATCCAAAAATGAATCCAAAAGTAGTGTATAGCTTTTAGCATTTAGCTTTATTTTAAATGTGCTGCCATATGAATGAAAGTGCCATAACATTTGTTGTGCAAACACACTTTTAACATCAGCATCTTTCTGTAGTTTTTATGTAGAAGCCTCGCTCCACTGTCTGTTTCCTTGAATGACTTGCTGCTATCAGTTGTGTGTTTTGCCTTTAAGTGATATTTTAGACTGGAACTACTACGCTGAGAAGACAATTCAACTTGGCAGTGTTTACAGATGACTTTGGTTCTGTCGACTCCGCCGTCTGGAAGAACTTTAAAATGAAAATGGCCGAGTAAAAGTTCCGTAACCTTCTCCATGTTTGGTGGATCCGCCGATTACTTTCTTTTCCTGTTCCACAGCAGACAGCAGCAGACTTTTACAAAATAAAAGCCTGTGAGCAACAGACTTTTACAAAATAAAAGCCTGTGAGCAGCAGACTTTTACAAAATAAAAGCCTGTGAGCAGCAGACTTTTACAAAATAAAAGCCTGTGAGCAACAGACTTTAACAATAATAAAATAAATTTAAAAATTAAAAAAAAAAATAAAAAATGCGTTAATGCGCGATGAAATATTTATCTGCATTAAATAATTAGCTAGTTAACGCGATAATAACGAGTTAACTCGCCCAGCCCTACATATTGTAGCTAAACACATATAACTGGCTTTGAGGAGCAAAGATATTCAGGGGATCTCCAGTTTGTTCACAAATGTGTTTGAATCTAATTTAATCTCACCCATTTATTTTGTCATTTGACTTTGACATTAAAGGGACAGTTCGCCTCTTTTGACATGAAGCTGTGTAACATCCCATATCAGCAACATCATTTCTGAACATCTTCTTACCCCCTGCTGCGTCCTGTGAGCAGAGTTCCAGCCTCGTTTTGGTGTTGATGAAGGTAGTCCGGCTAGTTGGCTGGGGCTTAAAAAATAAAGCGTTTTGCTTCTCAAAACAATATGCGTTCAACAGAGTAATACATTTGCATCACAAAATGGTTCTCCAGGAAAAAGTCAGACCTCACAATCTCTTGGCGCTATTTTCTCTCCCTTCGTATCACTGCCTGCTGTGAAAATAATTGAAAAGTTGGTGGTTATGATCAGAACTGAAGTGGAATAAAAGATTTATGAAAAAAAGTGGAAAAAAATATTAATATATTATGTTTTTAGGTCGTTTTAAAAGGGGACAAAAATGTCCCTTTTCAGAAATTGAATCTTTTTTAAATCAGATATAGCAAAAAATTTAAAAATCCCTAAAAATCAATGTTGTTGCTGATCATTGACATATCCCAGACCATAATTATCCCCAGTCAATAATTTCACTTTGCATTCTATATATTGAAAATATAGCAGTTTTTGTGGGGTTTTTTTGTTTTTTTTATACAGAAATTGGAATTTACATCATCTAAACCAGTATTTAAAGGGTTAAATTTTTGAAAACAATTGAAAACTTTGTAGCTATGATCAGAACTGAAGTGGAATAAAAGATCTATGAAAAAAAAAGCGGGAAAAATATTAACATATGATGTTTTTAAGTTGTTTTAGAAAAAACTTAAGGGGACACAAGGGGAAATTTTCTGAAATGTCCCCTTTCATAAATCAAGTTGCGTTTTAAATCAGGTATGAGGGTTAAGGAACTTGACAATGTGTGATTATTTTTTCTATTTAAACATGCTTTTTAAAATTCTGTAAAAAGTTCCCATCCGGCTCCCGGAGGACATCTGTGGTCCCGTTCCCGCCTGCCAGCCTGCGGGAGCACTGTGCAGCAGCCAGCGTGGCTGTGGCCGGCGGTTACATGCGGAGGGTGCGGGAGGTTGAGGGGCAGCTGCGCCGGCAGGCCGGCCGGGTCACCGAGGAGGGCACCAAGCTGGAGAGGGAGCGGGGTCACCTGGAGAGGACGCTGCGCAGCATCACCACCAACCTGACCGTCAACAGGAGGAGCTCGGAGGGCAGGAGCAGGAGGCCATCCACCGCTGAGACGGTGAGACTAAAGCCGGGACTTCCCCCGCAGACACACGCATGCCACAAAACTGTCCAACGTGCGTCATAACATCATCATGCAACATCAAACCCGGGTCGCATCCTTCCAGGAAGGCTGAGTATTGCATGTGTGGCCTGTTGCAGATGAGAGACGGCGCTGATGGCTTGTTGCTGTGGGAGAGAAAAGAGCTGGTGGAGTTGAAACGGGATCTGGAGGGAGCGTTGAGAAGCACACTGACCCAGCTCCAGGTGATCCATGACATCACTGCTCTGTTTTCATCTTGTTTTTCAACACGCCTACCTATAGGCCACTGTAATTTCTTACACCAAATAAATAGTGTCGGGTTCCATGGCAGAGGAAAAACGAGAAACAATATCCTATTCTGCCTTTTATAGCCTATTTACTAAACTGTCTTAGGCATTATAAATGGGTAAAATGTGGGTAGGTTAGTTTTAAAAGGCTACTCAATCAGGGGAATAACTTATCAGACCATATCAGGGACTCTTAATTTAAGATTCTGACTTTTTATTTTGCAATATTCCCTCTTGTAGAAGTATTTATTGACTGTGCTGCATTAAGATTAAAACATGTTCAGCACCTGAACTGAAATATTGTTCATTATTTAGTATCTGTTGACCTGTTGAAAACTGTAACACTGGGCATACTGTGTTTTTTAGTAATATTTCCTCTTGTTAAAGGCTAACTTGATTATGTTTGATGAGCTACAGAAGGAGGAATTGAAAAGCTAAATGGCTGAACTCAAAAGTGTTTCTATTTGCTTAGATAACCTGTAGCTCTGTTAAACCTGTTGAGGTTCATGCAAATTTCAATAAATGTTCTTATACATCCAGTACAGGCTCATTTTCTGTATACAGTAAGGCAGTGTTGGTGGTGGGGTTCTGGCTGGGGGCCTGGGCCCCTGTACAGCTGTATGCCCAGCAACGCCCCTGGTAACAACCCCAACACACTGGAAAAAATGCCCCTCCAAAAATAAGTAAAAAAACAGCAAATAAAAGACGTTTTTGCTTGAAATAAGCAAAAAATCTGCCGATGGAACTAGTGAAAATCGGTTTGTCAAGATTTCTTGAAAGAAAATGTGATATTTGGGACTTTTGAGATAAAAGTGATCTTGAAATTAGCTTAAAAACCTCTTCAAATGAAAAAAAGCTCGTCCCCCTAAGAGACTCCTCCCACTGAGGAAGAGACTCCTCCCCCTAAGAGACTCCTCCCACTGAGGAAGAGACTCCTCCCCCTAACAGACTCCTCCCACTGAGGAAGAGACTCCTCCCCCTAAGAGACTCCTCCCACTGAGGAAGAGACTCCTCCCCCTATGACTCCTCCCACTGAGGAAGAGACTCCTCCCCCTAAGAGACTCCTCCCACTGAGGAAGAGACTCCTCCCCCTATGACTCCTCCCCCTGAGGCAGAGACTCCTCCCCCTAAGAGACTCCTCCCCGAGGAAGAGACTCCTCCCCCTAAGAGACTCCTCCCCCTAAGACAGAGACTCCTCCCCTAAGACAGAGACTCCTCCCCTAAGACAGAGACTCCTCCCCCTAAGACAGAGACTCCTCCCACTAAGACAGAGACTCCTCCCCCTAAAAGACTCCACCCCTAACAGACTCCTCCCACTGAGGAAGAGGCTCCTCCCCCTAAGAGACTCCACCCC
This sequence comes from Odontesthes bonariensis, assembly GCF_027942865.1. NCBI lineage: Eukaryota > Metazoa > Chordata > Actinopteri > Atheriniformes > Atherinopsidae > Odontesthes > Odontesthes bonariensis. Next base: position 38,855,820 of record NC_134510.1, read on the forward strand.
CTAACAGACTCCACCCCTAACAGACTCCTCCCACTGAGGAAGAGACTCCTCCCCCTAAGAGACTCCTCCCACTGAGGAAGTGACCCCTCCCCCTAAGAAACTCCTCCCCCTAAGACAGAGACTCCTCCCACTAAGACAGAGACTCCTCCCCCTAACAGACTCCACCCCCTAAGAGACTCCTCCCACTGAGGAAGAGACTCCTCCCCCTAAAACAGAGACTCCTCCCCCTAACAGACTCCTTCCCCTAAGAGACTCCTCCCCCTAAGAGACTCCTCCCCCTAAGAGACTCCTCCCCCTAAGAGACTCCTCCCCCTATGACTCCTCCCCCTGAGGCAGAGACTCCACCCTGAGGCAGAGACTCCACCCCTAACAGACTCCTCCCACTGAGGAAGAGGCTCCTCCCCCTAAGAGACTCCACCCCCTAACAGACTCCACCCCTAACAGACTCCTCCCACTGAGGAAGAGACTCCTCCCCCTAAGAGACTCCTCCCACTGAGGAACAGACTCCTCCCCTTAAGAGACTCCTCCCCCTGAGGTAGAGACCCCTCCCCCTAAGAGACTCCTCCCCCTAAGACAGAGACTCCTCCCCCTAAGAGACTCCTCCCCCTGAGGCAGAGACTCCTCCCCTAAGAGACTCCTCCCACTGAGGAAGAGACTCCTCCCCTAAGAGACTCCTCCCCTAAGAGACTCCTCCTCCTAACAGACTCCTCCCCCTAAGACAGAGACTCCTCCCACTAAGACAGAGACTCCTCCCCCTAACAGACTCCACCCCCTAAGAGACTCCTCCCACTGAGGAAGAGACTCCTCCCCCTAAGAGACTCCAACCCCTAAGAGAATCCACCCCCTAACAGACTCCAACCCCTAAAATAGAGACTCCTCCCCTAAGAGACTCCTCCCCCAAGAGACTCCTCCTCCTAACAGACTCCACCCCCTAAGAGACTCCACCCCCTAACAGACTCCACCCCTAACAGACTCCTCCCCCTAACAGAGTCCACCCCTAACAGACTCCTCCCCCTGAGAGACTCCTCCCACTGAGGAAGAGACTCCTCCTCCTAACAGACTCCTCCCCCTAAGACAGAAAGACAGAGACTCCACCCTGAGGCAGAGACTCCTCCCCCTAAGAGACTCCTCCCACTGAGGAAGAGACTCCTCCCCCTAAGAAGGAGACTCCTCCCCCTAAGAGACTCCTCCCCCTAAGAGACTCCTCCCCCTAAGAGACTCCATCCCTAACAGACTCCTCCCCCTAAGACAGAGACTCCTCCCCCTGAGAGACTCCTCCCCCTAAGAGACTCCTCCCCTAAGACAGAGACTCCTCCCCTAAGAGAGAGACTACTCCCACTGAGACAAAGACTCCTCCCCCTAACAGACTCCTCCCCCTAAGAGACTCCTCCCCCTAAAATAGAGACTCCTCCCCCTAAGAGACTCCTCCCCCTAAGAGACTCCTCCCCCTAACAGACTCCTCCCCCTAACAGACTCCTCCCCTAAGAGACTCCTCCCCCTAAGAAGGAGACTCCTCCCCCTAAGAGACTCCTCCCCCTAAGAGACTCCATCCCTAACAGACTCCTCCCCCTAAGACAGAGACTCCTCCCCCTGAGAGACTCCTCCCCTAAGACAGAGACTCCTCCCCCTAAGAGACTCCTCCCCCTAAGAGACTCCTCCCCTAACAGACTCCTCCCCCTAAGAGACTCCTCCCCCTAAGAGACTCCTCCCCTAAGAGACTCCTCCCCCTGAGAGACTCCTCCCACTGAGGAAGAGACTCCTCCCCTAAGAGACTCCTCCCACTGAGGAAGAGACTCCTCCCCCTATGACTCCTCCCCCTGAGGCAGAGACTCCTCCCCCTAAGACAGAGACTCCTCCCCCTAAGAGACTCCTCCCCCTGAGGCAGAGACTCCTCCCCCTAAGAGACTCCTCCCCTAAGACAGAGACTCCTCCCCCTGAGAGACTCCTCCCCTAAGACAGAGACTCCTCCCCTAAGACAGAGACTCCTCCCCCTAAGAGACTCCTCCCCTAAGAGACTCCTCCCACTGAGGAAGAGACTCCTCCCCCTATGACTCCTCCCCCTGAGGCAGAGACTCCTCCCCCTAAGACAGAGACTCCTCCCCCTAAGAGACTCCTCCCCCTGAGGCAGAGACTCCTCCCCCTAAGAGACTCCTCCCCTAAGACAGAGACTCCTCCCCCTAAGACAGAGACCCCTCCCCCTAAGAGACTCCTCCCACTGAGGCAGAGACTCCTCCCCCTGAGAGACTCCTCCCACTGAGGCAGAGACTCCTCCCCCTAAGACAGAGACTCCTCCCCCTAACAGACTCCTCCCCCTAAGCCAGAGACTCCTCCCCCTAAGACAGAGACTCCTCCCCCTAAAATAGAGACTCCTCCCCCTAAGAAACTCCTCCCCTAAGACAGAGACTCCTCCCCTAAGACAGAGACTCCTCCCCTAAGAGACTCCTCCTCCTAACAGACTCCTCCCCCTAAGACAGAGACTCCTCCCCCTAAGACAGAGACTCCTCCCCCTAAGAGACTTCTCCCCCTGAGGCAGAGACTCCTCCCCCTAAGAGACTCCTCCCCTAAGACAGAGACTCCTCCCCCTGAGAGACTCCTCCCCTAAGACAGAGACTCCTCCCCTAAGACAGAGACTCCTCCCCCTAACAGACTCACCCCCTAAGAGACTCCTCCCACTGAGGAAGAGACTCCTCCCCCTAAAACAGAGACTCCTCCCCCTAACAGACTCCTTCCCCTAAGAGACTCCTCCCCCTAAGAGACTCCTCCCCCTAAGAGACTCCTCCCCCTAAGAGACTCCTCCCCCTATGACTCCTCCCCCTGAGGCAGAGACTCCACCCTGAGGCAGAGACTCCACCCCTAACAGACTCCTCCCACTGAGGAAGAGGCTCCTCCCCCTAAGAGACTCCACCCCCTAACAGACTCCACCCCTAACAGACTCCTCCCACTGAGGAACAGACTCCTCCCCCTAAGAGACTCCTCCCCCTGAGACAGAGACTCCTCCCCCTAACAGACTCCTCCCCCTAAGAGACTCCTCCCCTAAGAGACTCCTCCCCTAAGAGACTCCTCCCCCTGAGAGACTCCTCCCACTGAGGAAGAGACTCCTCCCCTAAGAGACTCCTCCCACTGAGGAAGAGACTCCTCCCCCTATGACTCCTCCCCCTGAGGCAGAGACTCCTCCCCCTAAGACAGAGACTCCTCCCCCTAAGAGACTCCTCCCCCTGAGGCAGAGACTCCTCCCCCTAAGAGACTCCTCCCCTAAGACAGAGACTCCTCCCCCTGAGAGACTCCTCCCCTAAGACAGAGACTGCTCCCCTAAGACAGAGACTCCTCCCCCTAAGAGACTCCTCCCCTAAGAGACTCCTCCCACTGAGGAAGAGACTCCTCCCCCTATGACTCCTCCCCCTGAGGCAGAGACTCCTCCCCCTAAGACAGAGACTCCTCCCCCTAAGAGACTCCTCCCCCTGAGGCAGAGACTCCTCCCCCTAAGACAGAGACCCCTCCCCCTAAGAGACTCCTCCCACTGAGGCAGAGACTCCTCCCCCTGAGAGACTCCTCCCACTGAGGCAGAGACTACTCCCCCTAAGACAAAGACTCCTCCCCCTAACAGACTCCTCCCCCTAAGCCAGAGACTCCTCCCCCTAAGACAGAGACTCCTCCCCCTAAAATAGAGACTCCTCCCCCTAAGAAACTCCTCCCCTAAGACAGAGACTCCTCCCCTAAGACAGAGACTCCTCCCCTAAGAGACTCCTCCTCCTAACAGACTCCTCCCCCTAAGACAGAGACTCCACCCTGAGGCAGAGACTCCTCCCCCTAAAAGACTCCTCCCACTGAGGAAGAGACTCCTCCCCCTAAGAAGGAGACTCCTCCCCCTAAGAGACTCCTCCCCCTAAGAGACTCCTCCCCCTAAGAGACTCCATCCCTAACAGACTCCTCCCCCTAAGACAGAGACTCCTCCCCCTGAGAGACTCCTCCCCTAAGACAGAGACTCCTCCCCTAAGACAGAGACTCCTCCCCCTAAGAGACTCCTCCCCCTAAGAGACTCCTCCCCTAAGAGAGAGACTACTCCCACTGAGACAAAGACTCCTCCCCCTAACAGACTCCTCCCCCTAAGAGACTCCTCCCCCTAAAATAGAGACTCCTCCCCCTAAGAGACTCCTCCCCCTAAGAGACTCCTCCCCCTAACAGACTCCTCCCCCTAACAGACTCCTCCCCTAAGAGACTCCTCCCCCTAAGAAGGAGACTCCTCCCCCTAAGAGACTCCTCCCCCTAAGAGACTCCATCCCTAACAGACTCCTCCCCCTAAGACAGAGACTCCTCCCCCTGAGAGACTCCACCCCCTAAGAGACTCCACCCCCTAAAAGACTCCACCCCTAACAGACTCCTCCCCCTGAGAGACTCCTCCCACTGAGGAAGAGACTCCTCCTCCTAACAGACTCCTCCCCCTAAGACAGAGACTCCTCCCCCTAAGAGACTCCTCCCCCTAAAATAGAGACACCTCCCCCTAAGAGACTCCATCCCCTAACAGACTCCTCCCCCTAAGCCAGAGACTCCTCCCCCTAACAGACTCCTCCCCCTAAGAGACTCCTCCCCTAAGAGACTCCTCCCCTAAGAGACTCCTCCCCCTGAGAGACTCCTCCCACTGAGGAAGAGACTCCTCCCCTAAGAGACTCCTCCCACTGAGGAAGAGACTCCTCCCCCTATGACTCCTCCCCCTGAGGCAGAGACTCCTCCCCCTAAGACAGAGACTCCTCCCCCTAAGAGACTCCTCCCCCTGAGGCAGAGACTCCTCCCCCTAAGAGACTCCTCCCCTAAGACAGAGACTCCTCCCCCTAAGACAGAGACCCCTCCCCCTAAGAGACTCCTCCCACTGAGGCAGAGACTCCTCCCCCTGAGAGACTCCTCCCACTGAGGCAGAGACTCCTCCCCCTAAGACAGAGACTCCTCCCCCTGAGACAGAGACTCCTCCCCCTAAGAGACTCCTCCCCCTAAGAGACTCTTCCCCCTGAGGCAGAGACTCCTCCCCCTAAGAGACTCCTCCCACTGAGGCAGAGACTCCTCCCCCTGAGAGACTCCTCCCACTGAGGCAGAGACTCCTCCCCCTATGACAGACACTCCTCCCCCTGAGACAGAGACTCCTCCCCCTAAGACAGAGACTCCTCCCCCTGAGAGACTCCTCCCCCTGAGACAGAGACTCCTCAGTGGGAGTGCTAGTGCACGTGTGTAAGTGTGTGCACGTGTGTGTGCACGTGTGTAGGTGCACGTGCTAGTGCACGTTTATGCGTGTGCACGTGCGTGTGCACGTTTATGCGTGTGCACGCGTGTGTCTAAGTGTGTGCACGTGTGTAGTAGCATGTGCACGTGTGTGCACGTGTGTGCGCATGTGTGTGAACGTGCTAGTGCACGTGTGTGTAAGTGTGTTTGTGCATGTGTGTGTGTGCAAGTGTGTGCACGTGTGTAGGTGTACGTGCGTGCACGTGTGTAGGTGTGTGTGTGTGTGTGTGCACGTGTGTAGGTGCACGTGTGTGTGCATATGTGTATTAATGTGCACGTGCTAGTGCACGTGTGTGTGCATATGTGTATGCATGTGCACGAGTGTGTGTGCACGTTAATGCGTGTGCGCGTGTGTGCACGTGCTAGTGCACGTGCGTGTGCACATGTGTGCATATGTGTATTAATGTGCACGTGCTAGTGCACGTGTGTGTGCACGTTTATGCGTGTGCACGCGTGTAGGTGCACGTGCGTGTGTACGTGTGGGCTCAAACATTGAGCTGTCGGAACAAAGGGTGAATTTAATCTGGAACAAAGACATTTCGGACGAGTGGGCTGTAGGATCAATGGGAAATTTTCGGAATATTGACGGGTCGGACCAAAGGGGCGTCGGAGAAATGACATGTTACCAAAAACGGACAGGACTTGGGCTCCAGGAAAAGCCAAAAACCTGTTTTCACCAGTACAATTAGTCAATAACTCCTGGAACTTTGGATTACAGACAACTTTGGAACTTGGACCACGGAGAAACTTTCCCACTGCGCGCTGGATGACAGCAGGAACTGTCGCCATTACACGCGGACAATTGTTAGACAAAGGAAGAAAGGAACCACTCGTTTGAGGGTATGTACGGCAAAATGCCAGAAGATTAGGAACTTTTTCGTTGGAGAAAAATATTTGGATTATTTAGAAGCTAGTTTGGTTGGTGTTTTTTTGTGAGTTAATTAACGACCAAACAATTGGAAGCAGCAAACGCAGTTTATTTTTGGAAGGAAACCCGACATTTAAGTTTGAAAGGAAAGGAAAAACACACACAAATCATTTTTTAACCAAAAATCTGTATTTCGTCTTAACTCCGGAAAAGAAGGCTATTCCTGGGTTTCTTTCTCAAACAAGCCGACCCCGCCGATTTCAGCGTGGCGTGCGGCAGCGAGACAACGGCAGTTTTAACGCCGGTTATCAGGCGGTGTGTTCTACTTGGCTTTTCACACCGGACAGTCCGCGGCCGCGGTAGTTCCGCTCCAGCCCTGTCTGCATTCCCCATTCATTTCAACGGGACACCGCCGGCCGCTGCCGTCCAAATTCCGCTCGAGTTCTATTTTCCAAAAGCAGCGCGAGACGGAGGCGTCTCCCGCGCCGCTACCGCCCGACTACCGCTGCGTCTGTGCGCAAGGAGAACCGGGCTCCAGGCCCACCATCAGCACCTGTGTACCCACACTTAAGCACCCCTCCCCGGCCTAACGATCCAGTCCGCACCCCCTGGAGCTCCACGCCCCTGGTACCGTAAAAAAAAAGAAAAAAAGAACCGGGCTCCAGGCCCTCCATCCACACCTGTGTACCCACACTTAAGCACCCCTCCCCGGCCTAAATATCCAGTCCGCACCCCCTGGAGCTCCACGCCCCTGGTACTGTAAGAAAAAAAAGAACCGAGCTCCAGGCCCTCCATCCACACCTGTGTACCCACACTTAAGCACCCCTCCCCGGCCTAAGTATCCAGTCCGCACCCCCTGGAGCTCCACGCCCCTGGTACTGTAAGAAAAAAAAAAGAACCGAGCTCCAGGCCCTCCATCCACACCTGTGTACCCACACTTAAGCACCCCTCCCCGGCCTAAGAATCCAGTCCGCACCCCCTGGAGCTCCACGCCCCTGGTACCGTAAAAAAAAAAAGAAAAAAAAGAACCGAGCTCCAGGCCCTCCATCCACACCTGTGTACCCACACTTAAGCACCCCTCCCCGGCCTAACGATCCAGTCCGCACCCCCTGGAGCTCCACGCCCCTGGTACCGTAAAAAAAAAGAAAAAAAGAACCGAGCTCCAGGCCCTCCATCCGCACCTGTGTACCCACACTTAAGCACCCCTCCCCGGCCTAACGATCCAGTCCGCACCCCCTGGAGCTCCACGCCCCTGGTACTATAAAAAAAAAAAAAGAACCGGGCTCCAGGCCCTCCATCCGCACCTGTGTACCCACACTTAAGCACCCCTCCCCGGCCTAACGATCCAGTCCGCACCCCCTGGAGCTCCACGCCCCTGGTACTATAAAAAAAAAAAAGAACCGGGCTCCAGGCCCTCCATCCGCACCTGTGTACCCACACTTAAGCACCCCTCCCCGGCCTAACGATCCAGTCCGCACCGCCTGGAGCTCCACGCCCCTGGTACTATAAAACACTGAAATTTTTTAAAGGCACCAGGCTGCCTGGTCCAGGCACACTCACCCGAACTCAAGCAGCCCTTCCCGGGCATGGACTCTGGTCCTTCCCGACCGGAGCTCCATGTAATTTTTTTTTTTTTTTTTAAGAGTCCCCAGGCTCCAGGGCCTCTGGCCCCACACACTCACCCCCACTCAAGCACACTCTGCCCCGGCCTCAGGGACTCTGCCAATCCCTGAGTCTCGTGCCCCCGGTACTACACCATTCCCTCGTGAGAGGGTCGGGTCCGGCCGACAAAAGCTTGGATCGAGGGCTGACTTTCAACAGATCGCAGCGAGGTAGCTGCTCTGCTACGTACGAAACCCTGACCCAGAATCAGGGCGTCTGCAAGTGATTTGGCAGCAGGTTCTCCACAAACATGCGGTGCGCGATAGGAGAGGGGCGACTTAGAGGAACTGTTTTGAAGTTTATTGGACATTGAAATATCTGAAAGAAAGAAAAGTATTATTTTTGGGACTTTTTGGAACTTTATTTTGAACAATGGCCGATTCAAATGAGCCTCAGACCGAGACGCCTGTCGAGGACATGGAGGACGAAGTGACGCGTGTGCGCAGGGCAAGGACAAATGTCTCCCATTACGAGGAGAATCAAATGATTTCATGGCAGACAAAGAATTCCTTGAAGAAGTGAAGCTAAATATGACGAGGTTGAATGAGTTTTTTGAATCTGCCATTGTTCTAAATAAAGTGTAACCCCTGTCCCAGCAGCAAAGTCTGACCCATCGTGTCTCTCAGCATGCTGACGTCACTGCTGATGTGTGACAGCCGGCTAACGAGGCGTTGCCCCGGTAACAGGAGCGCGTGCGGCTCGCCTGTGTCTCTGACAGGTGCGCTCACTTTGGCTTCTTAAAACTGCACTCTATAACTTTGACTGCGCTCGACTGTCTCCAACAAACGGGTCGCTGCTCAGAAAGTAAAAGTCGTGTCCAAATCATTCTTGAACCGTCAGCGCCCCAAGAGACGGCAGAAGCCAGCGGTGTCCTTTTCATCCGGCTACTATGTGCGGCTCGTTTCTTATGGCAGTTTTAAAATCATTTTTCACCTGAATTTGATGACTTTAAGCCTTTATAATGGAAATGGAGAGGCGACCTCTGGACTCAGAGGCAATTTGTAAGAAAAATGTGCGGCAGAGCTCAATGAGTGTGACTAAACCGAGCATAAGGAGAGAGCCCAGCCATGTGAGCGGTGAGATGCAAAGCACAGAGGAAATTCTAAAGAAAAAAAGAATCGAGGATAAAGTGTGCGAGAGGGAGTGCTGCATGGTGTATATCGCTGACACTGACGGGGCTGGATAATTGTAGCTTACTGTGGAAACTCCGGTGAGTGATATCAATGATATGTGAAGCTAATTTATTAAGCTTTTATTTTACAATTTATAATTATTTTTATTTTTTTTAAATGTTTTTTTAACTATGTATTCATATTGTGATATGGACCATGCACTTGTGTCTGATATAAATATTGAATTCAATAATGGCTAGCAAGATCGTTTGCTGGTGTATTTAAAAAAAAAAACAAAAAAAAAAAAACATGTTGTTGCACTATTTTTGTATATTTTAAAGCAAAAAGAGGGAGAGAAAAAAAGGTCGTTTGCTAGCAAGATCGTCTGCTAGCAAGATTGTTTGCTAGCAAGATCGTCTGCTAGCAAGATTGTTTGCTAGCAAGGTCGTCTGCTAGCAAGATCGTCTGCTAGCAAGATTGTTTGCTAGCAAGGTCGTCTGCTAGCAAGATCGTCTGCTAGCAAGATTGTTTGCTAGCAAGGTCGTCTGCTAGCAAGATTGTTTGCTAGCAAGATTGTTTGCTAGCAAGATCGTCTGCTAGCAAGATGTCAGTAGTCTTTAGTCTTGAGCTCTGTAGTCATGCTATCCCTCATTGAAATCCTATTAATTTATTTGTGTTTTAATTTTATTCAAGTGTATCTATTTATAGTTACCTGTTACTAAAACCTTCTTATTATTTTGGTCCGGTCGAAGTGGGTGGTGTTCTGTGTGTTTTTTTTTTTTAAAAGAAAAGAAAAGATAAATCTTATGTAACCTTCCCGATAAGTCTTTGTCACTACTCTTGTTTCTTTTTCTCAATAAAAAGATTTATAAAAAAAACAAACAAAAAAGAAACCTGCTCAATACCTGTTTCTGTTAGACTGAATATATCTTTATTTTTGTTCTCTTCACAGGACATGCGAGCGGCTCTGGAGGAGAAGGAGCACCTGCTGACGGAGGTGGAGAAAGAGCGGGGCCTGTGGAGACAGCGGGATGGGGCCTTCGCTGCTCTGCTGCAGGAGAAGGAGGCTCTGATCCAGGACCTCCAACAGCAGCTGGATGTGTGTCAGACAGATGTGGAGGTAATCCAGGTCCCACTGTCGGGCTAACGTCGTCTTCTTTTTTTTTTTTTTTGGCCACATCGGAGAAATGTTTTAGAGGATAATTCTTTCAGATTTTTGTTGTTGTTGAATTAAACAAGCAATCCGACACCTTGGATAGTTTTCACTGAGTGTTTGCTCCAGTCAGTGTTGGGCTTTAGCTGGTTGGATTAGGGGAGATGTAACATCCATCTGCAGCCTTCTGATGTGACTGAGAGCAGAGCAGCGAGTTCACCCTTATCTCCTGTAAAGCCGAGTGTTCCTGCAGCTCCAGCTGCTGCATCTTTGTTGGTCCATCACGTTATTTGCATGTTGTGAAGTGTTTTAATGCATTTATACATGAACTTGGCAGCCTTGTTACTCCACAGGCAGAAAATATGAATCCAGATCAGCTGCATGTTTCTGCATGACTCAGTGAAACTAATCTGAGGGAAAATGTTTTTCTGCTGATCCACAGACAAAGATTGAGTGTTAAAGTGTCCCATTATCTCAGTGATGAATGATTAAATGACCAAAGAAGCCAGAAGTTAATGTTTGTGCTCAAACAAACCTTCAGATCGGCATCTGAGTGCAGATTACAGTCTGAATCTGTCCAGTATGTTTCTATGTATGAATGTTTTATGTCTGTATGTATGTGTGAACACGCTAATCTGAGCTGTAAATGGTTTTGTGTCTCTGAGTCCTGCAGTCCTCCGTGAGTCCGTCTGAGCTGAGCTTGGTCGGTAAACATTGACTTTGGTGACCGCAAACGTGTCATTTTCCCCCAGGCTCTCTCCGGCTCTGCGATTGGTCGGCAGTCGGCTGAGCCGGCAGCGTCGTTGAAAGACCGAGTGGAGCACAGCGCCACCCTGTGTCAGGAGGTCACCAAACTCACCGCAGCCCTGCAGGAGTACCAGGACACGGTGCAGGTGAGAAATCACAGTTTTACCCGTCTGACGGAAACCTGATAAACAAAAAGCTGCAGACCTGAAGCAGGACGATTACTCCACCTGCTTCCAGGTGCGGCGCTGAAGCATTTTACTGCCGCCTCTGACCTCTGGGGGTTTCTTTTTCCCCACCAGGTTCAGCAGGAGAGTCACAGTCAGACGGTGTCCTCTCTGAAGGCTCAGCTCAGAGACGCTCAGCAGGAGCTGAGGAGGACGGAGAAGGAGAAGAAGGAGGCTGACAGAGGCCGGCGAAACGGCCGAGAGGACGGCGAGCGGGAGGAGAGGAGGCTGAAGGACAGCCTGCAGAAGAGAGACAAACTCATAGAGGTAAGGTGCTCAAAGCTGTGGCAGCAGAGCAGGAAGCTTCAGACACGTTTACCCGTCGTAGTTTCCTGCTATCGACTGTAGAAATGATCAAATAGTTTCTATGAAATGTGTTTTTCTTTTATTTTTTAAATGTGTTTATTGATTTTCCTTTTTCAACAAAAACAAACACAAAACTTAAGCAACACACAACGACTCAGTTACAACCAATCAGTATCCATATCAGTAAAGACAGTAAAAAAGAAGTACATAAATGGGTCAATAAAAGAAAAGAAGAGCACCAGACTTTTACAAAATAAAAGCCTGTGAGCAACAGACTTTTACAGAATAAAATAAATAATAAAACCTGCGCTAATGCGCGCTAAAATATGTATCGGCGTTAAATAATTAACGAGTTAACGCGATAATAACGAATTAACTCGCCCGGCCCTATAAACTATATATGACAGCAAATGAATTTTTAATGCACTTAAAGGAAGGAACACAAACGGATGTCTACTGAATGACCCCCTGTTGACAGACTCAACACCGAACACTCCGTGCACTCAAAGCCAATGAAGTTGTGTGTTTATTTTTGTCTTTATTTATGTGTTTATTGTTCTTCACTGTAGCGAATCCTGCAGGACTCTGAGGAGCGGGACCATCTGCTCCGAGAGCTGCAGCAGAACCTGCAGAACAAACGTGAGCCGGCGATGGGCGTCAAACACACACTGTGACGGAGGAGGGCCGAGCGGTGCGGACCACGTGCACACCACGTGCACACCACGTGCACACTCTGCACAGGAAGGAGGAATACTTTGCACTTTTTCCGAACCACCGTTTTGCCTCCTGAACGTATTTATCGTTGTGATCGTTGGATCTATTTATAGTTTTCTTCCCACATTCATACGGTTTGTGTTTGCAGACCTGCTTTTTGGGGACTTGAGCTGAGGGAAAGTTGAATTTTCCACAGTTACAACTGAACTTCCTGCATCGCATCAGGGATTTCAGCCTCATTGTTTTCAGTATGTGGTGTCAGGCTTGTCATAGCTGGATGTTTGGTACGTGATCTGCAAATGACTGTATTCAGTTCAATTAGAATGTCATTTTTAGGCAGGGACTTGCTTTCATGCAGTGGGAACATTTCTAACTGGGATTATTGTTTAGTTGCTGTTCTGATGTTGCTTTAAGGAGCTCTTTGCAGGTGTGTTTCTTTTTGCTTTTTGTTTCCAGTGCCAGCACAAGTTTAGGGGCAAAGCTACAACCAAAGTAAAATTTTAGCTGCTTTAAGTTTCTGCTTTTTATGCGTCTCCTTTTTCCTTTTATTCTGGACTCATTCCTGGTGTTTACATGTCTGTATTTTTGGTCTGGGACTTCTTACGGGAGATATTTTCAATTCTTTTTTTTTTTTTTTTTAGCTCAAGAGAAATAAACTCTGTGATGCAAAAAAGACTTTGGTCTTCAGACCCAGTTATTTCAGCAATCAGCACCCAGGCACCATGATAAAAGATGAGTGAAAACCCCGTTTCCAGAATAGTTAGAAGTTTTTTAAAAATGCAACAAAGTCAAACTGTTTGTTTGTTTGTTTGTTTGTTTGGGCCTAAGTCTAAAAAAACATAATTTTCAGATTGTTCACTGAGTAACTTTATTGAGTCTGAAGCAGCAACACTCAGTAAAAGCTGTTCCAGAGTCCATCAGCTTCCTTTAATGACTCTTTTTAACGCTCTGGGAACTGAGGACACTGATTTGTTGCAGTTTTTCAGAGGAATCCGGGTCCATTCCTGCTGAATCCAACGTTTCAGCTGCTCAGCAGCCTTGCAAAGCTGAACTGAAAAGGAAGGTAATCAGTCAGAAGAGGGTGGCTCCTTGGTATAATTCACAGCTGCGTGCTTTAAAGCAGACTGCAAGAAAGCTGGAGAGACAGTGGCGTTCCTCTAATTTAGAAGAGTCTCAGTTAGTCTGGAAAGATAGTTTAACAATGTATAAGAAAGCCCTTCGTAAAGCTAGAACTGCTTATTATTCATCATTGATAGAAGAGAATAAGAATAATCCCAGGTTTCTTTTCAGCGCTGTAGCCAGTCTGACTAAGAGTCCGAGCTCTGCTGAGCCAGTTATTCCTTTAACTCTCAGCAGTGATGATTTCATGAGCTTCTTTATTAATAAAATTGTTTCTATCAGAGAGAAGATTGATGGAGTCCTTCCCACTATTATCAGTGATGTATCATCAAGTACAGCAGCTTTAGAAGTATCTTTAGAACCTGATTTGTATTTAGACGGCTTCTGCCCAGTTGATCTCTCTGATCTAACAACAGCAATAGTCTCTTCTAAACCATCAACTTGTGTTTTAGACCCAATCCCAACCAGACTGTTCAAGGAGGTTTTCCCATTAATTGACACTTCCATATTGGATTTGATCAATCTGTCTTTGTTGACAGGATATGTACCTCAGACTTTTAAGGTTGCTGTAATTAAACCTTTACTTAAAAAACCTACTCTTGATTCAGAAGTGTTGGCTCATTATAGACCTATATCCAATCTCCCTTTTATGTCTAAAGTTCTTCAAAAAATAGTTGCAGCTCAGCTTTGTGATCACTTACACAGAAATAATCTGTTTGAAGAGTTTCAGTCAGGATTCAGAGTGCATCATAGCACAGAAACAGCACTGCTGAAAGTTACCAATGATCTCCTCTTAGCCTCTGATAGCGGACTTGTGTCTGTGCTTGTCCTGTTGGATCTCAGTGCTGCATTTGATACGGTCGATCACAGTATCTTAATACACAGACTTGAACATGTTATTGGGATTAAAGGAACTGCATTAGGCTGGTTTAAATCATATTTATCTGATAGATTTCAGTTTGTTCTTGTAAACGAAGAATCTTCCTCACACACCAGAGTAAGTCATGGAGTTCCTCAGGGTTCTGTGCTTGGACCGATTCTTTTTACTTTATACATGCTTCCATTAGGTAACATTATTAGACAGCATGGCATAAATTTCCATTGCTATGCTGATGATACTCAGCTGTACTTATCTATAAAACCAGATGAACCCAATAGGTTGGTCAGACTACAAGCATGTCTTAAAGACATAAAGACCTGGATGACTCAGAACTGTCTGCTGCTAAATTCAGATAAACTGAAGTCGTTATCTTTGGACCTGAGCGTTTCAGGGAGAAATTGTCTAGCTATATAGTTACTCTAGATGGTATTTCCTTGGCTTCTAGTTCTACAGTGAGGAACCTTGGAGTTATTTTTGACCAGAACTTATCATTTGACTCGCATATAAAACAGGTTTCTAGGACTGCCTTCTTTCACCTTCGTAATATTGTTAAAATCAGGAACATCTTGTCTCAGAGTGATGCAGAAAAACTAATTCATGCATTTGTTACTTCAAGATTGGACTACTGTAATTCTTTATTATTGGGCTGTCCCACATATTCTCTGAAAAGCCTTCAGTTGATCCAAAATGCTGCAGCCAGAGTTCTGATGAGAACTAACAGGAGAGATCATATTTCTCCAGTTTTAGCTTCTCTTCATTGGCTCCCTGTTAAATTCAGAATAGAATTTAAGATTCTTCTCCTTACATATAAAACTCTTAATGACCGAGCTCCATCATATCTTAAAGATCTCATTGTAAGATATTTTCCTAACAGAGCACTTCGTTCCCAAACTGCAGGTTTACTTGAGGTTCCCAGAGTTTCTAAAAGTAGAATGGGAGGCAGAGCCTTCAGTCATCAGGCCCCTCTATTGTGGAATAAGCTGCCAGTAAATGTCCGGGAAGCAGACACCCTTTCCACTTTTAAGACCAGGCTTAAAACTTTCCTTTTTGATAAAGCTTATAGTTAGGTCTGTTGAATCTGATAGTGTGTCTGCTAGTGTGTCTTGTTCTGCCTCCACCTCTGGCACCCTCTATACTTTCATTACCCCCTACCCGAACCAGGGTTTGAATCCCATTCCCGCTTCTCTTACCTCTTTTATTTCTCCCCCTACCCGAACCAGGGTTTGCATCCCCACCCCGCTGTGACTGGTGTGCAGTTGGTGAGAGGCTGGGGTAGCTTGTGGCTGTAAAAAGATGGTTGTTGTGGTGTGAGGAGCAGATCTATATAGGGAGTATAGGGAATTACTCACTGAGTCTGGTCCTTTACTTTATTTTATTATTTATTTTTTCGTTAGCACAAGTTTCTTGTGTTTACCTTGAATAGGGATGGCTCATGTGATCCTGAAACATCCCATAGTTAAGCTGCTATAGGCCTAGACTGCTGGGGGGCCTCATCTGACACACCTTTCCTCACTTTACTCTCTTTATGTATATGTGATATTATTGTGGTCATTAACTCGTGTTTCCCTGTTCCAACAGATATCCTTTGAATGGTGTTACAGTGCCGCCGTCGCGGTGGCCCCCTGCCCCCCTCCCCATCCCCCCCCCCCTTCCCCCCCCCCCCTTTTTCTGTCTTCTCAAACCCCAGCTGGTCGAGGCGGATGGCCACCCTTCCTGAGTCTGGTTCTGCCAGAGGTTTCTTCCTGTTCAAAGGGAGTCGTTTCTCTCCACAGTCGCCTCAGGCACGCGGCTCAGGCCGGGAGATTGGACCGAAAAACAAAAAGTTTTCAGTGCAATCTGTTGGTTTTCTTAGCTAGGAAATTGTTTTTGAATTGGCTCTATATGAACGAATTGGATTATTTTATGAATTATGATCATTATTAATTAATTGAATTCCAATTGGCTTGAATTGGACTTACTATCTAAGTGCCTTGAGATGACATTTGTTGTATTTGGCGCTATATAAATAAAAATGAATTGAATTGAATTGAACTCAGTTCATATCCAGATGTCCTGACATCTTCTATTAGAGTTCACTGATCTAATTCAGAATGAATTCTCCAGCCGACCTGGCCCAGATTCAGCAAAACGGGGCCCAAACCATGTGGCTACCACCACCATGCTTCACATGTGGGGCACATCGGGCTCTTTGGCACGAATGTAACTTTCTCCAAACAGAAAATCTAATCATCCATCTTGTTTTTTTTTTTTTTAAAGCAACCTTCTAGTTTAACCATATTCTTTAAAAAAAAAAAAAAAAACTGCACACACTCACACTTGGCTGTCGTACCAGCAATTGGTAACTTCTGACTTTAATTTAACTTAATCTTTCATTTAATATAATTAATAATTTATAATAATATATAATTTTATTTTATTAATAATTCAATTTAATCTTAATCGATTTTGTTGTATTTTATTGCTTTCACTGTTCTTTTATTGTTTTTACTTCTTCTTCTCTTTATTTATTACCTGCTTTAAAGCACTTTGGTACACCGTAAGGATTGTCTGTAAAGGGCTGCAGAAATAAAGGACATTTAAATTTTTGCAGAAATGAGCAAATTTTACAGCCATCACAGACTTCCAAGAACCAGGGTAAAGCTGTACGGTTAATTGATCCGCTGAAAAAGGTATTTGCTCTCTGCATATGGATGAGAGTTATGTTGTGCTCTTTTTACCCACCGTGATTATTTCCTGTACACTTCTCTCACTACAATCACACCCGTTGAAGACGGTTTAAACGGATATTTTCAGTTGAGCCCTCAGCCACCACTTCTCAGCACAAAGTAATATATTTTATAAATCAAATCAAATTTATTTATATAGCACATTTCATGTCCAAAACAGTTCAAAGTGCTTCACATGAAATAAAAGCATTGCAGCAGGAAGTGGAAGAAGCATTAAAAATACATAAAAGAATATAAAGAGAAACAAATAAAGTAATTTAAATTAATTTAAAAACAAGCAACAGTCATGCATAGACACATGAGAACAGAAATGTCTTTAACCTGGATTTAAAAATGTCTCCATTTGGTGAAAGTTTAATCTCCAAAATTCCAAAATAAAATCTCCAAGTTTTATATCCAAAATGTTCATTTTTTGTCACATTTTCATTTAATTAAAATTTTTTTTTGTTCAAACTGTTTCAAACTGATTTACTTCTGTTGTAAAACTTTCACATGAGGAGGAAAGAGAAACAAAGCTGAGTGAGTGCTCCGTCTTCTCCTCATTGTCCAATCACCGATCAGCTCTGAGTCTCTGGTTACCCCACGTGTTGCCATGGAGATGATACTTTACACAGAATTACCCCCCTGGATGCTTCTCTGGTTAAAAAACGCGATCATCTCATTTAAAGCTGTCCACAGTGGTTCTGTCCGTGTGCAACATGATGCCGGTTCCCCTCGGCTCGGTCACCATCGGACCGCAGTCCTGGCGCGACGGGACGGCCCGGTCCATCCGGCGGGCGGAGAGCCTGGTCCGGCAGACTCGGGCCGGTCGCTCCGCGGCTGGCGGCCGGCCCCGGAGCGTGAGTTTCGCCCCAATGGGCGCGAACGGCACCGCAGAAACGGACGAATATAAAAACACAGCAGAGGAAGCCGGACTGAGACGGGACTCCATCTGTAAAAATAAGACGGGGAGGCCCCAAACTGCAGGAGCCAGGGTGAGAAAAACCGTTTACAGAGAGAGGCCTGGGTTATGGTCACTTTGGAAATAATGTTTTTATTTTCATGTCAACTTTGCAATGTGGAGTAGGACCGGAGTTCCCAGCCTTGGGTTTGGGGCTCTTTCAGGGGACAGGGAACCAGAAAAATCCCCTCAAAATGTTGATGGTCTGGGCAACGATTAAATATTTAATCTAATTAATCACATGATTTCCCTGATTGCGATTAATCTCATTTGTACGCAAAATCCAAAAATGAATCCAAAAGTAGTGTATAGCTTTTAGCATTTAGCTTTATTTTAAATGTGCTGCCATATGAATGAAAGTGCCATAACATTTGTTGTGCAAACACACTTTTAACATCAGCATCTTTCTGTAGTTTTTATGTAGAAGCCTCGCTCCACTGTCTGTTTCCTTGAATGACTTGCTGCTATCAGTTGTGTGTTTTGCCTTTAAGTGATATTTTAGACTGGAACTACTACGCTGAGAAGACAATTCAACTTGGCAGAGTTTACAGATGACTTTGGTTCTGTCGACTCCGCCGTCTGGAAGAACTTTAACATGAAAATGGCCGAGTAAAAGTTCCGTACCCTTCTCCATGTTTGGTGGATCCACCGATTACTTTCTTTTCCTGTTCCACAGCAGACAGCAGCAGACTTTTACAAAATAAAAGCCTGTGAGCAACAGACTTTTACAAAATAAAAGCCTGTGAGCAACAGACTTTAACAATAATAAAATAAATTTAAAAATTAAAAAAAAAAATAAAAAATGCGTTAATGCGCGATGAAATATTTATCTGCATTAAATAATTAGCTAGTTAACGCGATAATAACGAGTTAACTCGCCCAGCCCTACATATTGTAGCTAAACACATATAACTGGCTTTGAGGAGCAAAGATATTCAGGGGATCTCCAGTTTGTTCACAAATGTGTTTGAATCTAATTTAATCTCACCCATTTATTTTGTCATTTGACTTTGACATTAAAGGGACAGTTCGCCTCTTTTGACATGAAGCTGTATGACATCCCATATCAGCAACATCATTTCTGAACATCTTCTTACCCCCTGCTGCGTCCTGTGAGCAGAGTTCCAGCCTCGTTTTGGTGTTGATGAAGGTAGTCCGGCTAGTTGGCTGGGGCTTAAAAAATAAAGCGTTTTGCTTCTCAAAACAATATGCGTTCAACAGAGTAATACATTTGCATCACAAAATGGTTCTCCAGGAAAAAGTCAGACCTCACAATCTCTTGGCGCTATTTTCTCTCCCTTCGTATCACTGCCTGCTGTGAAAATAATTGAAAAGTTGGTGGTTATGATCAGAACTGAAGTGGAATAAAAGATTTATGAAAAAAAGTGGAAAAAAAATATTAATATATTATGTTTTTAGGTCGTTTTAAAAGGGGACAAAAATGTCCCTTTTCAGAAATTGAATCTTTTTTAAATCAGATATAGCAAAAAATTTAAAAATCCCTAAAAATCAATGTTGTTGCTGATCATTGACATATCCCAGACCATAATTATCCCCAGTCAATAATTTCACTTTGCATTCTATATATTGAAAATATAGCAGTTTTTGTGGGGTTTTTTTTGTTTTTTTTTACAGAAATTGGAATTTACATCATATAAACCAGTATTTAAAGGGTTAAATTTTTGAAAACAATTGAAAACTTTGTAGCTATGATCAGAACTGAAGTGGAATAAAAGATCTATGAAAAAAAAAGCGGGAAAAATATTAACATATAATGTTTTTAAGTTGTTTTAGAAAAAACTTAAGGGGACACAAGGGGAAATTTTCTGAAATGTCCCCTTTCATAAATCAGGTTGCGTTTTAAATCAGGTATGAGGGTTAAGGAACTTGACAATGTGTGATTTTTTTTTCTATTTAAACATGCTTTTTAAAATTCTGTAAAAAGTTCCCATCCGGCTCCCGGAGGACATCTGTGGTCCCGTTCCCGCCTGCCAGCCTGCGTGAGCACTGTGCAGCAGCCAGCGTGGCTGTGGCCGGCGGTTACATGCGGAGGGTGCGGGAGGTTGAGGGGCAGCTGCGCCGGCAGGCCGGCCGGGTCACCGAGGAGGGCACCAAGCTGGAGAGGGAGCGGGGTCACCTGGAGAGGACGCTGCGCAGCATCACCACCAACCTGACCGTCAACAGGAGGAGCTCGGAGGGCAGGAGCAGGAGGCCATCCACCGCTGAGACGGTGAGACTAAAGCCGGGACTTCCCCCGCAGACACATGCAAGCCACAAAACTGTCCAACGTGCGTCATAACATCATCATGCAACATCAAACCCGGGTCGCATCCTTCCAGGAAGGCTGAGTATTGCATGTGTGGCCTGTTGCAGATGAGAGACGGCGCTGATGGCTTGTTGCTGTGGGAGAGAAAAGAGCTGGTGGATTTGAAACGGGATCTGGAGGGAGCGTTGAGAAGCACACTGACCCAGCTCCAGGTGATCCATGACTTTCAACATTTTCAACACTACCTATAGGCCACTGTAATTTCTTACACCAAATAAATAGTGTTAAATATAAAATAAATAAATAAATAGTGCTGGGCGGCAGCCGAAGGCGGGGACCTTGGCGGTCTGATCCTCGGCTACTGAAGCTGGCTCTTGGGACGTGGAACGTCACCTCTCTGCTGGGGAAGGAGCCTGAGCTGGTGCGCGAGGCTGAGCGGTTCCGGCTAGATATAGTTGGACTCACCTCGACACATGGCTTGGGCTCCGGAACCAGGGGTTGGACTCTCTTCCACTCTGGAGTTGCCCGTGGTGAGAGGCGTAGAGCAGGTGTGGGCATACTTATTGCCCCCCGGCTGTGCGCCTGTACATTGGGGTTCACCCCGGTAGACGAGAGGGTAGCCTCCCTCCGCCTTAGGGTGGGGGGACGGGTCCTGACTGTTGTTTGTGCTTATGCACCGAACGGCAGTTCAGAGTACCCACCCTTTTTGGAGTCCCTGGAGGAGGCACTGGAGAGTGCTCCTCCGGGAGACTCCCTCGTCCTGCTGGGGGACTTCAGTGCTCACGTGGGCAATGACAGTGAGACCTGGAGGGGCGTGATTGGGAGGAACGGCCCCCCCGATCTGAATCAGAGTGGTGTTTTGTTGTTGGACTTCTGTGCTCGTCACGGACTGTCCATAACGAACACCATGTTCAGGCATAAGGGTGTCCATATGTGCACCTGGCACCAGGACACCCTAGGCCTCAGCTCGATGATCGACTTTGTGGTTGTATCGTCAGACTTGCGGCCGTATGTCCTGGACACTCGGGTGAAGAGAGGGGCGGAGCTGTCAACTGATCACCACCTGGTGGTGAGTTGGCTCCGCTGGTGGGGGAGGAAGCCGGTCAGACCTGGCAGGCCCAAACGTATTGTGAGGGTCTGTTGGGAACGGCTGGCGGAATCCCCTGTAAGGAGGAGTTTCAACTCCCACCTCCGGCAGAGCTTCAACCATGTCCCGAGGGAGGTGGGGGACATTGAGCCCGAATGGGACATGTTCCGTGCCTCCATTGTTGAGGCGGCCGACCGGAGCTGTGGCCGTAAGGTGGTTGGTGCCTGTCGTGGCGGCAATCCCCGAACCCGCTGGTGGACACCAGTGGTGAGGGAGGCCGTCAAGCTGAAGAAGGAGTCCTATCGGGCCTTTTTGGCCAGTGGGACTCTGGAAGCAGCTGATGGGTACCGACAGGCCAAGCGGAACGCAGCCTCGGCGGTTGCTGAGGCAAAAACTCGGGCTTGGGAAGAGTTCGGGGAGGCCATGGAGAACGACTTCCGGACGGCCTCGAGGAGATTCTGGTCCGCCATCCGGCGGCTCAGGGGGGGGAAGCGGTGCACCGTCAACACCGTGTATGGTGAGGGCGGGGCTCTGCTGACTTCTACAAGGGACGTCGTGAGTCGGTGGGGGGAATACTTTGAGGGCCTTCTCAATCCTACCGACACGCCTTCCGATGAGGAAGCAGAGTTGGGGGGCTCGGACGTGGGACCTCCCATCTCTGGG
Source organism: Odontesthes bonariensis (assembly GCF_027942865.1). Taxonomy (NCBI): domain Eukaryota; kingdom Metazoa; phylum Chordata; class Actinopteri; order Atheriniformes; family Atherinopsidae; genus Odontesthes; species Odontesthes bonariensis. The sequence goes on from NC_134510.1 coordinate 38,877,555, forward strand.
GCTGAGGTCGCCGAGGTGGTCAAAAAACTCCTCGGTGGCAAGGCCCCGGGGGTGGATGAGGTCCGTCCTGAGTTCCTCAAGGCTCTGGATGTTGTGGGGCTGTCTTGGTTGACACGCCTCTGCAGAATCGCGTGGACATCGGGGGCAGTGCCTCTGGACTGGCAGATTGGGGTGGTGGTCCCCCTCTTTAAAAAGGGGGACCGGAGGGTGTGTTCCAACTATAGGGGGATCACACTCCTCAGCCTCCCTGGTAAGGTCTATTCGGGGGTACTGGAGAGGAGGATCCGACGGATAGTCGAATCTCGGATTCAGGAGGTGCAGTGTGGTTTTCGTCCCGGCCGTGGAACAGTGGACCAGCTCTATACCCTCCGCAGGGTCCTGGAGGGTGCATGGGAGTTCGCCCAACCGGTCTACATGTGTTTTGTGGACTTGGAGAAGGCGTTCGACCGTGTCCCTCGGGGGCTCTTGTGGGGGGTGCTCCGGGAGTATGGAGTGCCGGACTCCTTGATATGGGCTGTTCGGTCCCTGTATGACCGGTGTCAGAGTTTGGTCCGCATTGCCGGCAGTAAGTCGGACATGTTTCCTGTGAGGGTTGGACTCCGTCAGGGCTGCCCTTTGTCACCGATTCTGTTCCTAATTTTTATGGACAGAATTTCTAGGCGCAGCCAGGGCGTTGAGGGGGTCCGGTTTGGCGATCTCAGAATCGGGTCTCTGCTCTTTGCGGACGATGTGGTTCTGTTGGCGTCCTCAGGCCGTGACCTTCAGCTCTCACTGGAGCGGTTCGCAGCCGAATGTGAAGCGGCTGGGATGAGAATCAGCACCTCCAAATCCGAGACCATGGTCTTCGACAGGAAAAGGGTGGAATGCCCTCTCCGGGTCGGGAATGAGATCCTTCCCCAAGTGGAGGAGTTCAAGTATCTCGGGGTCTTGTTCACGAAGAAGGAGCTGAGCCAGAAGGCGAAGCTCTCGATTTACCGGTCAATCTATGTTCCTACCCTCACCTATGGTCACGAGCTGTGGGTAGTGACCGAAAGAACGAGATCGCGAATACAAGCGGCCGAAATGAGTTTCCTCCGCAGGGTGGCTGGGCTCTCCCTTAGAGATAGGGTGAGAAGCTCGGTCATCCGGGAGAGGCTCGGAGTAGAACCGCTGCTCCTCCGCATCGAGAGGAGTCAGATGAGGTGGCTCGGGCATCTGGTGAGAATGCCTCCTGGACGCCTCCCCGGTGAGGTGTTCCGGGCCCGTCCCACTGGGAGGAGGCCCCGGGGAAGACCCAGGACACGTTGGAGAGACTATGTCTCTCGGCTGGCCTGGGAACGCCTCGGGGTCCCCCCAGAAGAGCTGGAGGAAGTGGCCGGGGACAGGGACGTCTGGGTCTCTTTGCTCAAGCTGCTGCCCCCGCGACCCGATCCCCGGACCAGCGGAAGATGATGGATGGATGGATGGAAATAAATAGTGTTGGGTTCCATGGCAGATGAAAAACGCGAAACAATATCCTATTCTGCCTTTTATAGCCTATTTACTAAACTACCTTAGGCATTATAAATGGGTAAAATGTGGGTAGGCTAGTTTAAAAGGCTACTCAATCAGGGGAATAACTTATCAGACCATATCAGGGACTCTTAATTTAAGATTCTGACTTTTTATTTTGCAATATTCCCTCTTGTAGAAGTATTTATTGACTGTGCTGCATTAAAGTGATACTCCGGAGTAGATTCAACCTGGGGTCATTTGAACGGTGATATCCAGCCAAGTAGCCCACCCGCAGTTTTTTCGATCTTGGCTGAACATCAGCTGAGTTACTGAGTTATCCCGAATAGCTTAGTACAAGGGTTAATGGATCCTGGTCCGTATCTCCAAAATTACCACACTAAAATCACATGCCATGACACCAAACTTCTACAGTAGTACAAATATGGTCTGTACTCACAAAGCGATGCATTTGGAAGTTTGAAAATAGTCCAGGAGTTTATTAGCATCAACACAAGCCTGATAGCTTCTCTGCAGCTAAAGCTGCGTCGACGTCACTTCAGGGAGCCGGGAGCTTCAAAGTAAGATGAGGGTTGATCTACTACTGTAGACAACAAAGTATATGCTATATTCTATATGTTTTTTTATGAATTTTTATGTTGTAGAGTTGTGAATTTATTTTGATAATGGAGAAATTGAGCAGCCTTGCTTTGTTGTCTACAGTAGTAGATCAACCCTCATCTTACTTTGAAGCTCCCAGAAGTGACGTCGACGCAGCTTTAGCTGCAGAGAAGCTATCAGGCTTGTGTTGATGATAATAATAAACTCCTGGACTATTTTCAAACTTCCAAATGCATCGTTTGGTGAGTACAGACCATATTTGTACTACTGTAGAAGTTTGGTGTCATGGCATGTGATTTTAGTGTGGTCATTTTGGAGATACGGACCAGGATCCATTAACCCTTGTACAAAGCTATTCGGGATAACTCAGTAACTCAGCTGATGTTCAGCTAATATTGAAAAAACTGCGGGTGGGCTACTTGGCTGGATATCACGGTTCAAATGACCCCAGGGTGAATCTACTCCGGAGTATCACTTTAAGATTAAAACATGTTCAGCACCTGAACTGAAATATTGTTCATTATTTAGTATCTGTTCACCTGTTGAAAACTGTAACACTGGGCATACTGTGTTTTTTAGTAATATTTCCTCTTGTTAAAGGCTAACTTGATTATGTTTGATGAGCTTCAGAAGGAGGAATTGAAAAGATAAATGGCTGAACTCAAAAGTGTTTTTATTTGCTTAGATAGCCTGTAGCCCTGTTAAACCTGTTGAGGTTCATGCAAATTTGAATAAACGTTCTTATACATCCAGTACAGGCTCATTTTCTGTATACAGTAAGGCAGTGTTGGTGGTGGGGTTCTGGCTGGGGGCCTGGGCCCCTGTACAGCTGTATGCCCAGCAACGCCCCTGGTAACAACCCCAACACACTGGAAAAAATGCCCCTCCAAAAATAAGTTAAAAAAACAACAAATAAAAGACGTTTTTGCTTGAAATAAGCAAAAAAAAATCTGAAAATGGAACAAATGAAAATCGGCTTGTCAAGATTTCTTGAAATAAGATGTGATATTTAGGACTTTTGAGATAAAAGTGATCTTGAAATTAGCTTAAAAACCTCTTCAAATGAAAAAAAAAAGCTTGTTTCATATGATATGTGACTCAAAACAATTTGTTTTCAAGACTTTTTCACTTAACAAGATATTCCAGATGTATTGTCTTCAAACAAGTCCCTATATCTGGCTGAAATAGTACTTGTTAGGCAGTTGGGTCTTATATTAAGTGTAATGAGATATTTTGACTAGAAATGAGACAAATATACTTGGTAAGACTTTGATTTTTTCCAGTGCATGATGCCGACCCAAATGGCTCCCAGGATGCTTACAACTGTGGCCTCAGTGTAAATCACTTGGAACTAATGACCAGTTAAAACAACACAAAAAAAACCCTGTTTGACATGTGACCCTTTGGAACCGTGTTGTGTCTCCTGCTTTGCTGCGTCCTCCAGGCTCTGGGGCAGAGCAGCAGGAGGCTGCAGGACTGTGCATGTGAGAGGGCTCGTGTGCTGGAGCTGCTGCCTCACAGCGCTTCTGCAGGAGGGCGCGACAGCGTAGCTCAGACCGTCCGCCAGGCGGATCCCATCAGCCCCTTTACACCAGGTAATAACAATAATAATAATAATAATAATAATAATACATTTTAGTTATAACGCACTTTACATTTACAACAAAATCTCAAAGTGCTAAAGTACTAAGGTACTAAGGTAAGTGCTAAGGTACTAAGGTACTAAGGTAAGTGCTAAGGTACTAAGGTAAGTGCTAAGGTACTAAGGTAAGTGCTAAAGTACTAAGGTACTAAGGTAAAGGCTAAAGTACTAAGGTATGTGCTAAGGTACTAAGGTAAATGCTAAAGTACTAAGGTACTAAGGTACTAAGGTAAGTGCTAAGGTACTAAAGTACTAAAGTAAGTGCTAAAGTACTAAGGTACTAAGGTAAGTGCTAAGGTACTAAGGTAAGTGCTAAGGTACTAAGGTAAATGCTAAAGTACTAAGGTACTAAGGTACTAAGGTAAGTGCTAAGGTACTAAAGTACTAAAGTAAGTGCTAAAGTACTAAGGTACTAAGGTAAATGCTAAAGTACTAAGGTACTAAGGTAAGTGCTAAGGTACTGAGGTAAGTGCTAAAGTACTAAGGTATATGCTAAAGTACTAAGATACTAAGGTAAGTGCTAAAGTACTAAGGTACTAAGGTAAGTGCCAAGGTACTAAGGTAAGCGCTAAGGTACTAAGGTACTAGTGCTAAAGTACTAAGGTACTAGTGCTAAAGTACCAAGGTACTAAGGTAAGTGCTAAAGTACTAAGGTACTAAGGTAAGTGCCAAGGTACTAAGGTAAGTGCTAAGGTACTAAGGTACTAGTGCTAAAGTACTAAGGTACTAGTGCTAAAGTAAGTGCTAAGGTACTAAGGTAAGTGCTAAAGTACTAAGATACTAAGGTAAGTGCTAAGGTACTAAGGTACTAAGGTAAGTGCTAAAGTAAGTGCTAAGGTACTAAGGTAAGTGCTAAAGTACTAAGATACTAAGGTAAGTGCTAAGGTACTAAGGTACTAAGGTAAGTGCTAAAGTACTAAGGTACTAAGGTAAGTGCTAAGGTACTAAGGTACTAGTGCTAAAGTACTAAGGTACTAAGGTAAGTGCTAAGGTACTAAGGTAAGTACTAAGGTACTAAGGTAAGTGCTAAGGTACTAAGGTACTAAAGTAAGTGCTAAAGTACTAAGGTAATAAGGTAAGTGCTAAGGTACTAAGGTACTAAGGTAAGTGCTAAAGTACTAAGGTACTAAGGTAAGTGCTAAAGTACTAAGGTACTAAGGAAAGTGCTAAGGTACTAAGGTACTAAGGTAAGTGCTAAAGTACTAAGGTAATAAGGTAAGTGCTAAGGTAGTAAGGTACTAAGGTAAGTGCTAAAGTACTAAGGTACTAAGGTAAGTGCTAAGGTACTAAGGTACTAGTGCTAAAGTACTAAGGTACTTAAGTAAGTGCTAAAGTACTAAGGTACTAAGGTAAGTGCTAAAGTGCTAAGGTACTAAGGAAAGTGCTAAGGTACTAAGGTAAGTGCTAAAGTACTAAGGTAATAAGGTAAGTGCTAAAGTACTAAGGTACTAAGGTAAGTGCTAAAGTACTAAGGTACTAAGGAAAGTTCAAAGGTACTAAGGTACTAAGGTAAGTGCTAAAGTACTAAGGTAATAAGGTAAGTGCTAAGGTAGTAAGGTACTAAGGTAAGTGCTAAAGTACTAAGGTACTAAGGTAAGTGCTAAGGTACTAAGGTACTAGTGCTAAAGTACTAAGGTAAGTGCTAAAGTACTAAGGTACTAAGGTAAGTGCTAAAGTACTAAGGTACTAAGGTAAGTGCTAAGGTACTAAGGTACTAAGGTAAGTACTAAGGTAAGTGCTAAGGTACTAAGGTAAGTGCTAAAGTGCTAAGGTACTAAGTTAAGTGCTAAAGTGCTAAGGTACTAAGGTAAGTGCTAAAGTACTAAGGTACTAAGGTAAGTGCTAAAGTACTAAGGTACTAGTGCTAAAGTACTAAGGTAAGTGCTAAACTACTAAGGTACTAAGGTACTAAGGTAGGTGCTAAGGTATTAAGGTACTAAGGTACTAAGGTAAGTGCCAAGGTACTAAGGTAAGTGCTAAGGTACTAAGGTACTAGTGCTAAAGTACTAAGGTACTAGTGCTAAAGTAAGTGCTAAGGTACTAAGGTAAGTGCTAAAGTAAGTACTAAGGTACTAAGGTAAGTGCTAAGGTACTAAGGTACTAAGGTAAGTACTAAGGTAAGTGCTAAAGTACTTAGGTACTAAGGTAAATGCTAAAGTACTGAGGTACTAAGGTAAGTGCTAAGGTACTAAGGTAAGTGCTAAAGTACTAAGGTATGTGCTAAAGTACTAAGGTACTAAGGTAAGTGCTAAAGTACTAAGATACTAAGGTAAGTGCTAAAGTACTAAGGTAAGTGCTAAGGTACTAAGGTACTAAGGTAAGTGCTAAAGTACAAAGGTACTAAGGTAAGTGCTAAGGTACTAAGGTACTAAAGTAAGTGCTAAGGTACTAAGGTAAGTGCTAAAGTGCTAAGGTAATAAGGTAAGTGCTAAGGTACTAAGGTAATAAGGTAAGTGCTAAAGTACTAAGGTACTAAGGTAAGTGCTAAGGTACTAAGGTACTAGTGCTAAAGTACTAAGGTACTAAGGTAAGTGCTAAAGTACTAAGGTACTAAGGTATTAGTGCTAAAGTACTAAGGTAAGTGCTAAAGTACTAAGGTACTAAGGTACTAAGGTACTAAGGTAAGTGCTAAAGTACTAAGGTACTAAGGTAGGTACTAAGGTACTAAGGTACTAAGGTAAGTGCTAAAGTACTAAGGTACTAAGGTAGGTGCTAGGAAGACCCAGGACACGTTGGAGAGACTATGTCTCTCGGCTGGCCTGGGAACGCCTCGGGGTCCCCCCAGAAGAGCTGGAGGAAGTGGCCGGGGACAGGGACGTCTGGGTCTCTTTGCTCAAGCTGCTGCCCCCGCGACCCGATCCCCGGACCAGCGGAAGATAATGGATGGATGGATGGATACTGGTGTTGTTAAATGACTGATTTAACTGTTAATTTTTATGTGAGGGATGAATATTCAACAGTATTTTACAATTATTGTAAAATACAGTCGGATACTGTTGTAAATCCACCGTAAATATACAGCAAGGTCACATAACTCTACTTTTGAAGCAGCAGCCGTGATGAGAGTCAGCAGTTTGGGTTCCACTCGCGGTGTTCCCGCTGGTTGAAAACTCAGCGGTCTCTTGTGTTTTTGTGCAGAGTGTAAACGGCTTTTGGAGTCCTCCTCTCTGACTGTCAGCCAGTCCCAGCTGCTGAGGGAAAGCATCAGACGGACGCTCGGCAGCGCCATCAGCAGGCAGAACGCGGCTCACCGCACCGTCAACGATGGCCTCGTCAAGAAGATCGCAGAGACCGTCGGTCTGCAGGTAGAAACCCACACACTGCGGTAAAAATGGCTGCTAGATTCAAATTCAAATTCAATTCAAATTCAAAAATACTTTATTTATCCCAGAGGGAAATTAAATGTTGATGTAGCTCAATTAAATCAAGGAGTTATTATAGATGCTGATGGCTGTGGGCAGGAAAGATTTCCTGTAGCGGTCCGTTTTGCATCCAAACTGAAGAAGCCTTTGACTGAAGAGACTCTGTTTTCTGATAACAGTCTCATGGAGAGGATGTTCAGGGTTGTCCATAATTCTCTTGATTTTATGCAAAATCCTTCTTTGCATTATTGTCTCCAGAGGTTCCACAGTCGTCCCCAGAACAGAACCAGCCTTCTTTATCAGGTTGTTGAGTCTTTTTAGGTCCCTGGTTCTGATGCTGCTGCCCCAACAGATGACACAAGAGGAAATGACGCTCTCAACAACAGACTTGTAGAAGATCTGCAACATCTTGTTGCAAACCTTGAAGGACCTTAGCTTCCTCAAGAAGTACAGTCTGCTCTGTCCTTTCTTGTAGATGGCTTCACTGTTGTGTCTCCAGTCCAGTCTGTTGTCCACGTGAACACCAAGGTATTTATATTCCTCAACCACCTCCACTTCTTCTCCCATGATGGAAACAGGGTTTGATCTGACCCTGTTTCTCCTGAAATCTACAATCATCTCCTTTGTTTTGTTAACATTCAAGATGAGATGATTGTTCCCAGACCATGCAACAAAGCGGTCCACCAGCTCTCTGTACTCAGCTTCTTGTCCATCTCTGATACACCCAACAACTGCAGAGTCATCTGAATATTTCTGTAGATGACAGGAGTCTGACTTGTACTGGAAGTCTGAAGTGTACAGAGTGAAAAGGAATGGTGAGAGTACAGTCCCCTGTGGTGCTCCTGTGCTGCTGATCACCTGGTTAGACACACAATTCTTCAGTCTGACAAACTGTGGTCTGTTTGTCAGGTAGTCATTAATCCAGGTGATTGTTGAGGCCTCCACCTGAGTCTTCTGGAGTTTCAGACTAAGCAGATCAGGCTGGATTGTGTTAAATTCACTGGAGAAATCAAAGAACATGATCCTCACAGTGCTGCCTGCTTTGTCCAGATGACAGTGGGTTTGTTGAAGCAGGTGTATGATAGCGTCTTCAACTCCAACTCCATGGCGATAAGCAAACTGCAGGGGGTCCTGATATGTGCTGGTTTGCTTACACAGGTGGGTCAACAGGAGTCTCTCCAGGACCTTCATGATGTGGGATGTCAGGGCAACAGGTCTGTAGTCATTGATATCTGAAGGGTGAATTTTCTTTGGTACCGGAACCAGACAGGATGTCTTCCACAACAGTGGTACCTTCTCTTGGGTCAAGCTAAGGTTTAAAAGGTGTTGCAGAATCCCACAGAGCTGCTCTGCACAGGCCTTCAGGACTCGGGGGCTGACACCATCTGGACCTGCAGCCTTGTTCCGGTTCAGTCTCTCCAACTGCCTCTTCACCTGACTTCTAGAAACAGAAAAGTGGGAGGGGGAGGCAAAGGGGACAGCAGCATCTCCTCATTGGGTTGAAGACAAACTAGTGGAAGCAGAAGAATCCATGACTGAGGTGGAGGTGGAGATGTTACAGGAAAGCTGTGGGTCAGAGGAGGATGGGATGTCTCTTTGGCTGGGAACAGGAGGGGAGGATGGTGAGCTTGTTCCTGAACTGAACCTGTTGAAGAATGTGTTCAGCTCATTTGCTCTGTCCAGACTTCCATCCATCCGATCCTCCCTCTGCTTGAGGCCTGTGATCTTCTTCATTCCTGACCACACATTTCTGATATTGTTCCTCTGCAGTTTACTCTCAAGCTTCTTTCTATACACCTCCTTGCTCTCTCTGATCTTGACTTTGAGCTGCTTCTGTATACTCCTCAGTAACTCTGTCTCGCTCCCTAAAGGCTCTTTTTTCCTGTTCAATAGTTCCTTTAGCTCACTGGTGATCCAGGGTTTGTTTTTAGGGAAGCATCTCACTGTTCTGGTGGGGATGGTGTTGTCCACACAGAAGTTTATATAGTCAGTCACACACTCAGTCATGGCATTAATGTCCTCTCCATGTGGCTTACAAAGAGAAATCCAATCGGTTGCATCAAAACAACCCTGTAAGGCTTCTTCAGCTTCTTGTGACCACTTTCTAACAGTCTTTTTTGTGACAGGTAGTCTCTGGACAAGGGGTTTATATGCTGAACAGAGAAAAACAAGGTTGTGATCTGATTTTCCCAGGGGAGGTCTTGATTTGGAAATGTATGAATCCTTGACATTTGTGTAAAACAAATCCAATGTCTTGTTTTCTCTGGTAGAGCAGCTGACAAACTGTTGAAAAGTTGGCAGTGTAGCAGAGAGTGAGCCATGATTAAAATCACCAGATATTGCCACAAAAGAATTGGGGTGTTGTGTCTGTATCTTAGCAACAACGGAACTGATGACATCACATGCAGTGTCGGCAACAGCTGAGGGTGGAATGTAAACAGCCACCAAAACAACACTGGTGAACTCTCTTGGCAAATAATATGGACGAAAACCTACTGCCAATAGTTCAATGTCAGGACTGCAGAGACGACTCTTCACAGTAACATGTCCTGGGTGACACCATCTGTTGTTGACAAGCACTGCCAATCCACCCCGTTTCCTTTTCCTGCTACTCTTTAAATGTCGATCTGCTCGTACAGTCAGGAAGCCCGGCAGAGAGACGCTGGAGTCGGGGATATGATCCTGCAGCCATGTCTCAGTAAAACACATAATGCTACATTCCCGATATTCTTGCTGAGTATGAGATGTACGTAATATGATTGGTAGATTTTTATTTTCGAACATGTATAAAAAAGAAAATGTATGTAACTATTTGTACACATCATTTAAAAAAAAAAATTAAAATTCAATCACATAAAGTGCTAATACATAACAAAACACCACACATTGTTCGAAAAAGGAATGGGAAGAAGTACAATACTTTTTTAGTTTCCCACAACTTTTTAACTACTCTTCAGTTTGTAAATATCCTAACTATATAAATATGCCATATATACACTTCATTAATAAATATATAATCACAAAAATAAACATATACTACACACATATCCTTGTAAATATAAATGTAAATATGAATATATATATATATATCCATCCATCCATCCATCCATCATCTTCCGCTGGGCCGGGGATCGGGTCGCGGGGGCAGCAGCTTGGGCAAAGAGACCCAGACGTCCCTGTCCCCGGCCACTTCCTCCAGCTCTTCTGGGGGGACCCCGAGGCGTTCCCAGGCCAGCCGAGAGACATAGTCTCTCCAACGTGTCCTGGGTCTTCCCCGGGGCCTCCTCCCAGTGGGACGGGCCCGGAACACCTCACCGGGGAGACTAGATGCCCGAGCCACCTCATCTGACTCCTCTGGATGCGGAGGAGCAGCGGTTCTACTCCGAGCCTCTCCCGGATGACCGAGCTTCTCACCCTATCTCTAAGGGAGAGCCCAGACACCCTGCGGAGGAAACTCATTTCGGCCGCTTGTATTCGCGATCTCGTTCTTTCGGTCACTACCCACAGCTCGTGACCATAGGTGAGGGTAGGAACATAGATCGACCGGTAAATGGAGAGCTTGGCCTTCTGGCTCAGCTCCTTCTTCACCACGACGGGCCGGTGCAGAGCCCGCATCACTGCAGCCGCCGCACCGATCCGTCTGTCAATCTCCTGCTCCATTCGTCCCTCACTCGTGAACAAGACCCCGAGATACTTGAACTCCTCCACTTGGGGAAGGATCTCATTCCCGACCCGGAGACCACGGAGAGGGCATTCCACCCTTTTCCGGCCGAAGACCATGGTCTCGGATTTGGAGGTGCTGATTCTCATCCCAGCCGCTTCACATTCGGCTGGGATATATATATATATATATAACTATCCCCATAAATAAATATATACTATATACTAATTAAATTACAATATAACAATTAACCTTATTCTATTCATAAATATATCCCTCATCGTCCTTCCTCTTCCATGTACTTGTTTAAAAATATTTTTTGTACCTTTATTTTAAACAGAATTATATTTGCACTTTGTTTTATTTCTGTCTCCCACAGCTCCATACGCACATGCTTTTCATATGTGTTCGGACCTTTGTTTTTTTAAATTAGATTATATCCCTCCTCCCTATCACCAAACATTCCTTGTATGTTTTTTGGCGACAGATTATTTCTTGCTTTGTACATTAAATATGCATTAGTGACACGTGATATTTCTTTATTTGGGACTTCTGCAGCAGAGCCTGACTGTGACGTCCGCAGCCACCAGGCAGGCCGTGTTTCGCAAGCAGAGGGAAATCGACTGCATCCGCCACAGCCACGACAGGGCACAGGTCAGAGGTCAGAGTGCACGGCCGACGCTGCAGCACAGGCTCGGCGACGATGTGAGTAATAGGTTGGTGTTTTTTTCCAGGGTCCAGAGTACAGCGGTGACATGCTGTCCAGAGAGAAGCTCCACAGGCCTCTGGTGCAGGTTTACCAGAGACACCCGGGCACCCAGCTGCCTGAGGCGGCCCGGCTCATTCAGGTGACCTCCTGCTGCCGGGGCACCAACTGAAACTCATCTTTCATACCATCGTCCTTCTGCCGTGCATTTAACGGAACACTGTGTAACTATTACTGACATCTAGTGGGCAAGTCAGAGATGGCAGCCATACAAAAAGGTGACCCACAATCCAGCAACAACCTGCATCCTTATTGGTGGGTTAAAGTGATACTCCGGAGTAGATTCAACCTGGGGTCATTTGAACCGTGATATCCAGCCAAGTAGCCCACCCGCAGTTTTTTCGATATTGGCTGAACATCAGCTTCAGTAGCCGAGGATCAGACCGCCAAGGTCCCCGCCTTCGGCTGCCGCCCAGCTCACACTGTACCCGACCGCCATGGCCCCTCCCACGGGTGGTGAGCCCGTGGGAAGGGGGACCCGTGCCGTTTCTTCAGGCTGTGCCCGACCGAGCCCCACGGGCACAGACCCGGCCACCAGGCGCTCGCCGGCGGGCCCGACCCCTGGGCCCGACAACTGGGCCTGGCTCCAGGGGGGGGCCCCGGTGACCCGCGTCCTGGCGAAGGAACACGGTGTCCAATTATTTTATTCATCATAGGGGTTTTGTGAGCTGTTCTTTGTCTGGTCCCTCATCTAGGATCTGTTTGCCATGGGTGACCCTACCAGGGGCTTAAAGCCCCAGACAACATAGCTCCCAGACTCATTGGGGCACGCAAACCCCCCCACCACGATAAGGTGACAGCTCACGGGGAGGAAGGCTGGAATGCCCTCTCCGGGTCGGGAATGAGATCCTTCCCCAAATGGAGGAGTTCAAGTATCTCGGGGTCTTGTTCACGAGTGAGGGACGAATGGAGCAGGAGATTGACAGACGGATCGGTGCGGTGTCTGCAGTGATGCGGGCTCTGCACCGGCCCGTCGTGGTGAAGAAGGAGCTGAGCCAGAAGGCGAAGCTCTCGATTTACCGGTCAATCTATGTTCCTACCCTCACCTATGGTCACGAGCTGTGGGTAGTGACCGAAAGAACGAGATCGCGAATACAAGCGGCCGAAATGAGTTTCCTCCGCAGGGTGTCTGGGCTCTCCCTTAGAGATAGGGTGAGAAGCTCGGTCATCCGGGAGGGGCTCGGAGTAGAACCGCTGCTCCTCCGCATCCAGAGGAGTCAGATGAGGTGGCTCGGGCATCTGGTTAGGATGCCTCCGGGACGCCTCCCCGGTGAGGTGTTCGGGGCCCGTCCCACTGGGAGGAGGCCCCGGGGAAGACCCAGGACACGTTGGAGAGACTATGTCTCTCGGCTGGCCTGGGAACGCCTCGGGGTCCCCCCAGAAGAGCTGGAGGAAGTGGCCAGGGACAGGGACGTCTGGGTCTCTTTGCTCAAGCTGCTGCCCCCGCGACCCGATCCCCGGACCAGCGGAAGATGATGGATGGATGGATGGATGGCTGAACATCAGCTGAGTTACTGAGTTATCCCGAATAGCTTCGTACAAGGGTTAATGGATCCTGGCATTATCTCCAAAATTACCACACTGAAATCACATGCCATGACACCAAACTTCTACAGTAGTACAAATATGGTCTGTACTCACAAAACGATGCATTTGGAAGTTTGAAAATAGTCCAGGAGTTTATTATTATCAACACAAGCCTGATAGCTTCTCTGCAGCTAAAGCTGCGTCGACGTCACTTCAGGGATCTGGGAGCTTCAAAATAAGATGAGGGTTGATCTACTACTGTAGACAACAAAGCAAGGCTGCTCAGTTTCTCCATTGATAAAATAATTTCACAACTCTACAACATAAAAATTCATGTAGAATATAACATATACTTTGTTGTCTACAGTAGTAGATCAACCCTCATCTTACTTTGAAGCTCCCAGCTCCCTGAAGTGATGTCGACGCAGCTTTAGCTGCAGAGAAGCTATCAGGCTTGTGTTGATAATAATAAACTCCTGGACTATGTACAAACTTCCAAATGCATCGTTTTGTGAGTACAGACCATATTTGTACTACTGTAGAAGTTTGGTGTCATGGCATGTGATTTCAGTGTGGTAATTTTGGAGATACGGACCAGGGTCCGTTAGCGCTTGTACTAAGCTATTCGGGATAACTCAGTAACTCAGCTGATGTTCAGCCAATATCAGAAAAACTGCGGGTGGGCTACTTGGCTGGATATCACCGTTCAAATGACCCCAGGGTGAATCTACTCCGGAGTATCACTTTAAGGGCGCCCCACCCTGTCTCATATAGGGTCAGCATTTCTGATATGTAGAAAGGGGCCCGACACACATCAGCTTTATCAGTAAATTCTTCAAATCTATTCTAAAATGTACAGGGAGCCTGTGTTCATTCATTCATACACACACATATATATATATATATTAGGGCTGGGCGAGTTAACTCGTTATTATCGCGTTAACTCATTAATAATTATTTTATCTTGCATTAACGCAGGTTTTAGTAATTTATTTTTGGGAATTTTTTTAATTTTTTTAATTTTGGGGGACTTTTGTGCCTTTAATGGATAGGAAAGTTCAGAGAGACAGGAAGCAGGGGGCAGAGAGAGGGGGAACAACACGCAGCACAGGGCCGTCCGATGCAGGACTCGAACCGGGGCCAGCTGCAGCTAGGACTATAGCCTCTGTACATGGGGCGCCTGAGCAAAGTCTGTTGCTCACAGGCTTTTATTCTGTAAAAGTCTGATGCTCAGAGGCTTTTATTTTGTAAAAGTCTGCTGCTCACAGGCTTTTATTTTGTAAAAGTCTGCTGCTGTCTGCTGTGGAACAGGAAAAGAAAGTAATCGGTGGATCCACCAAACAGGGAGAAGGGTACGGAACTTTTACTCGGCCATTTTCATTTTAAAGTTCTTCCAGACGGCGGAGTCGACAGAACCAAAGTCATCTGTAAACACTGCCAAGTTGAATTGTCTTCTCAGCGTAGTAGTTCCAGTCTAAAATATCACTTAAAGGCAAAACACACAACTGATAGCAGCAAGTCATTCAAGGAAACAGACAGTGGAGCGAGGCTTCTACATAAAAACTACAGAAAGATGCTGATGTTAAAAGTGTGTTTGCACAACAAATGTTATGGCACTTTCATTCATATGGCAGCACATTTAAAATAAAACTAAATGCTAAAAGCTATACGCTACTTTTGGATTCATTTTTGGATTTTGCGTAAAAAATGCGATTAATCGTGATTAATCAGGGAAATCATGTGATTAATTAGATTTTAATCGTTGCCCAGCCCTAATATTTGTATATTTATATATATAAATATTTATATACATAAAGGGAGATTTGGAGCACAGGTTTATCCTTTTACTAAATAAGTCCAATCTCAGTCTGAAAATAGGACAGATACAACACGCTGCAGTCTGCAGATTTTCTCATGATGGCAGATGTTCACACGTTTTAAGAAAGCCCGGCTGCTTTAACACCTCGTGTTGTTTGCATTCAGAGCGTCTCACACACACAAAGAAACGGGCTGACATGTGTTTCCTGTGTGTGTCTCAGGGCAGCGCGGTGCTGAGGAGGTGTCTGAGCTCCTCTGAGGGCGAGCAGCAGAGGCTGCAGCGCGCATGTCTGCAGCTGCTGGACGACCTGCGCGGCAAGACGGCCGCAGCGCAGGTGGATGCAGGCGTGGTCCGCATGAGGCGCCAGCTGGAGGACAGGCGGGCCGTGCCTTCTGTCCTCCAGCAGGGGGCGACAGGCCTCTGCTCGGAGCTCAGCACAGCTGCAGCATGCGCAGAGAGGCGATAGTTTAATGAGAACAGTGCACGGGTTCAGACCCTCATTTGTGTACAAGCATATTCACTGTTTGTTTTTCTTTGTTTGTTTGGACTGTAATTCACATTTTGTGCACAAGTTATCCCCCCCAGATATAAAGCAAAGTCTATAAAAAAGTGGTTTCCTCATTTTCCTCACTGCTCATCACCGAGCAGTGAAACTGCAAGGACCCTATTGTATTTGTAAGGATTCTTATTATTCCATCTGGTCCCACGTCCACAGGAAGGCGGCCATTTTGGATGGAAAGTGCGTTTTGGTGCCATTTTTGACCGATTCCACGCCTTGCATATGATCGAATTAGTCCTACAGATTTAATGCTACAGACTTCAAACTTGGCCGGGTTACTCTTAGGACATGGGGGGAAAGATTCATGGGGAAACTTTTTCAAAACTTAAAGGGCGTGGGCGTGGCAACGACTCAAAGTTCGATGACTCACCATGGGGGGAAAAAACATGGAAAAACATTTCCAAACTCTGAACGGTGTGGGCGTGGCCAGGCGGTGAAAATCGTGTGATAGCGTTTGTGATTTGAAAGCCTTATCATAAACGCAAAGTCATGAAACTTGGCACACACGTCCACCCTGACGACCTCGTACGTATGTAAAGGGTATCGTGTGTGGGCAGAGATAAATGGCTCAGTGGCTCAATTTTCAAAAACCCCTCTGCATTGGGGTTATTATGTCTTCGTACGTACGCAGAGGGTATCGTGCGCGTGGGCAGAGCTGTGCGACTACGGTGTCCCGCGCATGCCCCAACGTACGCACATCTCGGTCCCGCATACAGCTGCTTGCAGCTTTCTAGTTTCTAACTTGTATTTTTAAGATTCAGTAAGAACTCGAGCTTCTTAAGTAAAATTAAACATTTTATTAACGTAATAACATGAATTATGGGGGAAGAGTAAGTTTTACTTAGGTTTCCTCATACAATTTAAATGTTTAATAGTTGTATGTACATAAACCTAGAAATACTACATAAACTTTACTCTGAAAGTGTATCGTTAAAATCGTTAAAAAAAAGTTACTTCATAACAGCAAATACTACATATATATACAATTTACTTAAAATTTTGAGTAAAATGATGTTCCTGCCTATGAAAAACAAGTAGACTTTATTTGTTTAAATAAATACAACTTAAAACTTAGATGTAATTAAGTAAATGTTACTTAATATCTTTAAAACTGTTGAGTTGTTTTTTTCAGTGTGGTTTCTGATAGAAATCCCACAGTGTGGAGTGTTTTCTGTACAAAACAAGCCAACTTATACGATGGGGCTAACAGACGTGAGCTTGAGACATGAAACAATCATCTTCTATATGTACAGAAACTGTGGTTAAACAGAGAGATTGAATGATGTTTATCTTCCTTAATCAGATTATACAGTTTATCACAGAAATAATCGTAATTTTTACTCTGAAATCTTAATTATTTGTGGGTTTTTTCGACGTGTTTTCACAAAGTGCCTTTTTATGGAGACACATCTTTAAAATCAGTGAATTTACCGTGTTTTCCATCAACAGTGGCACTGTTCTTGGCTCCTGCTCAGCGAGTCATGGGACCGCAGGTCACTTGACAGCCCTCCCACCTCACTCAACGTCTTTCATTAAGAAATAAGGCATGATTCAATAAACCTGCCCCATTTTTAGGACCTAAACACTTGTGATGTCATTCTTTGCAAAAAGAAAAAGGCAAAACGGGACCTTATGTTTATAGATTTTAATCTAAACTGGCGCTAAGGTCCAAACAAAGCCATGTTGACTCTCTCTTGAGTGGAGATACAAGTGACAGCTGTTAGTTCTGCAAAGTCACGGCTAAGAGCAGGACACCAGCAGCCTAATTGAATCATATGCACTGGGGTGTGGAGATTCTTGGATGTAATCAACAGAATATCAAGGGAGACGAGCAGAGGTTCACCTTCAGATCTCTGCAGATGGGCCGGCGGAGGACGACTGGAAGAAGAATTTGCAGCAGATTTTAGAGGCCGTGCTGCTGGTTTTGTGCATTCAAAATGAAAACAGCCCACTGGCTCTTGTAAACACTAAAAAAAAAAGTCAGCGTTAAGGGCCGAAGAGCAGAGCAGCAGGAAGGTTTTCTCCCTGTGAGACAGAAGCGCTCAGATATGTCGAAGCTTCTTTATCCCGTGCTCCTCCTGTGTTTACTGCCAGCTGTGGGTAAGTGAGCAAATATTCTGAGTTTAACAGCAGGAGTTGGTGTTAAGACACTTGTTCCAAACAAATGATTCATCTTTTCTGAGTTAACTGATCCATGGCCTAAATGGTTAATGGTTTTAATGGTTAAAATGTTAGAAACTGTTCAGGTTTTCTTGAATCTCTGGTGGTCCCAAACCCAAAGATAATGATGTGACTGTGATACAATAGAATAGAACAGAAAAATACTTTATTCATCCCCCAACGGGGGAAATTCAAAAAAAGACGGAGAGACTGGTGAATATTTGCCATTTTGGCTTAGAATTAACAATCAGTGGACAATAGGTAGTTTTTGATCAACACGGTTTGGCTGAACTGAGCCTGACACCAGAATGTGTAAAACCGACGTTGGTCCGCAGCTCCAAATCAATTTCAATTTCAATTCAATTCAGTTTTATTTATATAGCGCCAAATACAACAAATGTCATCTCAAGGCACTTAAATAATAAAGTCCAGAACCAGAACCAGGAAGGGTGGCCATCCGCCTCGACCAGCTGGGGTTTGAGAAGACAGAAAAGAGGGAAAAAAACACTGTAACACCATTCAAAGGATACCTGTTAGAACAGGGAAACACGAGTTAATGACCACAATAATGTCACATGTACATAATATCATTTGAGAAATTAAACGGGGAAAAAGAGAGTAAAGTGAGGAAAGGTGTGACAGATGAGCTCCCCCAGCAGTCTGGGCCTATAGCAGCTTAACTATGGGATGTTTCAGGATTACCTGAGCCATCCCTAACTATAAGTTTTATCAGAAAGGAAAGTTTTAAGCCTGGTTTTAAAAGTGGAAAGGGTGTCTGCTTCCTGGACATTTACTGGCAGCTGGTTCCACAGAGAGGGGCCTGATAACTGAAGGCTCTGCCTCCCAAACTGGCAGCTGGTTCCATAGAGAGGGGCCTGATAACTGAAGGCTCTGCCTCCCAAACTGGCAGCTGGTTCCACAGAGAGGGGCCTGATAACTGAAGGCTCTGCCTCCCAAACTGGCAGCTGGTTCCACAGAGAGGGGCCTGATAACTTAAGGCTCTGCCTCCCAAACTGGCAGCTGGTTCCACAGAGAGGGGCCTGATAACTGAAGGCTCTGCCTCCCAAACTGGCAGCTGGTTCCACAGAGAGGGGCCTGATAACTTAAGGCTCTGCCTCCCAAACTGGCAGCTGGTTCCACAGAGAGGGGCCTGATAACTGAAGGCTCTGCCTCCCAAACTGGCAGCTGGTTCCACAGAGAGGGGCCTGATAACTGAAGGCTCTGCCTCCCAAACTGGCAGCTGGTTCCACAGAGAGGGGCCTGATAACTGAAGGCAGAAAAAATTACCCCGAAAAACAAACCAAAAAATAAATTAGAAAGAGTTTTTTTGTTTTGTTTTTTAAGTGAATGCAATACGCTTCCGTACCCTTTAAAGCCATTTTGAGGGTTTTAATCAGCCTGCCTGTCCTGCAGTTCCCCTCTTCTGTTACACCTGTGTGTTCCCCGCCATCTCACCTCTGGACTGCATCAGATTCCCTCTCAAGTGTCCGCCCGGGCAGCTCTGCCTGTCCAGCCGAGCCGTGGGCCAGAAAGGTGAGCATGCCCAGATTTAAACGAACCAAAACTGAGAAACAGAACTGAGAGAGGCTCAGTCGGTGTGTCGGTGTGTAACTGATGTTTCTCGTGAACTTTCAGGAGACTTCCGTGTGGTGCTGTACGAGAAGAGCTGCGTCCTGCCTGCCTTGTGCGGCATCACAGGGGAAAAATACACCATGGGACTCAACTTCACCTTCACCAATGAGTGCTGCAACACGCACCTGTGCAACAGAGCTGCAGCAGCTGGCGCCCCCTGCTGGACTGCAGCAGTACTAACCCTGCTTACCGTGCACGCTGCTTGGTAAAGAGAGAACATTAAAGCGTTGTGAGGGTGTTTTCTTCCAGCTAACGCAGTGATGCTGTTCTAAACTCCCTTTAAGTTACCGTGCACTAATCTGAAATCATAAGGGTTTTCATTAAGTAAAATCTACGGAAGCCCAAGTGGTACGTATAAACTTTTTTTTGATGGTTTTCTCGAGATAACGAGTTAATTTACCGATGGTTTTCGAGGCCACTTTTTCTCCCCAGTCCGCCCCTGTTTATATGTGTTTATGGCTGTGTTCGAAACCGCATACTACATACTACATACTACATACTGCATACTACATACTGCATACTACATACTACATACTACATACTACATACTACATACTGCATACTACATACTACATACTACATACTCATCGATCTGACAGTATGCAGAGCGTTTACCCACAATGCATTTCACTCCTGCTCGAGCCGAAATCAGCCGGCCTGAAGCTGATTTCTCTTAAGCTCTAAACTCTGTAAAATTTAGCAACATTTGAAACATTTTCAGGTGAGAAAGTAGTCGTTTAGATCCCCAACGTGTTGAAAATCTGACAAAATACCGGCTATTTACAATTTTGTTCCCACGAATTCGGCGCTACTAAAGCTAGCCGCAGTGAGCAACGCACTTCCGGTTATTTTCACAAAATAAAATACCCGTTGCCTTTTATCATAGGGAAAGCCATTACCATACAATTGGTGCTTTTGTTTTGAAAACAGGAAGTGAACCTACCCTCGTTGTAGCTAGCTTGAAACTGCCGTTTTGACAGGAAATGACGATCGGCGACGTCACGTTACGTTGCATCTTGGGTAGTTTGAGTATGAGTAGTAACCTCATGATGCATACCCAACATTTCGGAGAATCTAGTGTGCATCCGGGAACTTCTCGCTTAAAAAGTTAGGAGTAGTGGGAGTAGTAGGAGAAGTATGCGGTTTCGAACACAACCTATGTATTTCTGGCAAAGGTTTTTTACCCATTTTTACCCCCTTTCATTGCAAACTGAATAAAGTAGCCGGAGACGGCCGGCTCGACTGCAGCTCAGCAGGCGTTTACACAGTGATCCTGCTGATGTAGTCGACTTCATCAGTGACCAGCTGAGGGGACCAGGCCGTCTCCATGGTTACCAAATGATGCACCAGAGGTGCCGTTATTGGCATGATTGGTGTGTGTTAAACCTGATTCCATTCTTCAAATGCTCGTCACACCAGCGGGATTTGCTTTGCGCATTTTCACAAGCAGAATTGTTACACAAACGCTCCACATTCCATGTTTGAGTCATAGGCGACTTTATTCAGTTTTCAATGAAAGGGGGTAAAAATGGGTAAAAACCTTTGCCAGAAATACATATAAACATATATAAACAGGGGCGGACTGGGGAGAAAAAGTGGCCTCGAAAGCCATCGTTAAATTAACTCGTTATAGAAAACAATGATGGTTCTCTCGAGATCTCGAATTAATTATCTCGTTATCACAAGAAAACGGAGGAAAATTATGTCGTTATCACAGGAAAACGGATTGGAATAAAATATATGTATCTATGGCCGTTTAGGGCTTCCTGTAACAATCAAAGAGACCCCCCATTAATTTAGCAAATGAGATGAAATGCTTTCTGTTGGAAGCATGTGATCGGGGTTAGAGGATGTGGTGGGTAAAGTCTCACTGATCTGAAGGCTGAAGGTTCATTTTGCAGCTTTGTTGGTGTATAAATCAGCTGTAATCAGACCGATTAAAAATATCACAGAGACAGATCAATGGAAGTAAAACATCATATCAGTACAGGTATGAGCCCAATTATCCCTGCAAACATTTTAGAACTCTATATATTCTACATTAACATTTATTTTGGTTCATATTTAACTCTTAATGATCAGCTTTCAGCTTAGATGCCATGGCAGTAAATAACTGAAACAGGAAAAGGTTGAACCTGAAGCTCATTTGTGCTTTTTTTTTATCCTGAGAAAACAAAGAGTTAAACAGAAAATCTGCTAAACTAAGAAGAAGTTACAATCTGCAGCACCTTAAAATCCTCACTGTTTGCACTGGTTTTATCAGTCTGTGTTAAAATGCTTAATTATCTTAGATTTATACACTTTTCTGATGGTAAACTAATTAACTGTAGCTCATCTCTGAGCCACATTCCACAGTTTAACCTCCCTAAACTCGTTCTAACTTTACATCTATCAAACACAAACGAGCCTCTTTATTTCTTAATGTAAGAACCTTTTGGATACAAACAGAAAGGATGTTTTTCATGACAAAAACCACAGCTTTCATGATTTTTAGACACATAAAATATGTGTAAAATATGTGTAAAATAAACACAAACACTCCTCATCCAATTATTCAGACATTTTATAAAGAACACCCACAGATTTGGACCCCAGAAATGTTTGTGTCATTCACTCTTTCAATTTAAACACGTTTAACTTTAGTTTTGTGTCTAAATTGGCCATAAAATCTCCAATTATCATGAATTTATTTGCATCTTTATGAAGAGATAACCCATTAATGCTGAACCATCAACATCCAGGTCTGGTTTCATTTGACTCTGACACACAGAGAGAGAAAAATAATCAAGTCAAACATGATTTTTTACTCATGACGTAGATTTAAATCAGAGTTTTCTGATGGATAAATGCATGAAAAGGCTGGAATTCTTCTAATTTTAATCATTTGTGTTGCTGGAGTCTAACGTTTGACTTGTTAATGTGAAGTTTTTGTGTTTGCTCCTAACAACAATGTATGATGAATAATCCGATAAATCAATAAATAAATAACAGATTATGTGCAACATAAAGACAAGTTTGCTTTGTTTTATTTGAGGCTTTCTGAAA
The DNA here is from genome assembly GCF_027942865.1 of Odontesthes bonariensis. NCBI lineage: Eukaryota > Metazoa > Chordata > Actinopteri > Atheriniformes > Atherinopsidae > Odontesthes > Odontesthes bonariensis. The sequence continues at coordinate 38,899,819 of NC_134510.1, forward strand.
AATTTAAGGAATTTTCTGAATATGTACAGAAGGGTCCAAAAGTGTGAGAAGAAAACAGAAAAGATCACTTTACTCTGGATTTGTTTTGAATCACAAATGATATCAGGTTCAGAATTTCTTTGTTTTCTGTAATGAAAGCAGCAATCAGTGGGAGTAAGTTAAGTTATATTTTAAGTGCAGAACTGTGCAGAAGTATTGATCAGCCCTCATTTCTTTATAAGCTGACATTAAAGCAGGAAACAGCTGCAGCTGTTTCCATGGAAACGTGTTCAAACATGGATATAAACCCAGAATCTGAGTCAGAACCAGAGTTAGTTCAGTTCTGAGCAGCTTTCTGTCCTTTCTTTAATGAGTCTTCAGGAATAGTTCTCCAGGCTTCATGAAGGGCATCCCAAAGAGGTCTGACTTTTTCCTGGAGAAGGATTTTGATACAAATGTTTTACTCTTTTGAACGCATATTGTTTTGAGAAGCAAAACGCTTTATTTTTTAAACCCCAGCCAACTAGCCGGACTACCTTCATCAACACCAAAACGAGGCTGGAACTCTGCTCACAGGACGCAGCAGGGGGTAAGAAGATGTTCATAAATGATGTTGCTGATATGGGATGTCATACAGCTTCATGTCAAAAGAGGCGAACTATCCCTTTAAGATCCTGTTCATCTTCTGTAGATAGTTCTTTAGGCCTGACATTGTAAAATGTTTGGAAACTCTTGGAATAAATGCGGAATGTGGCTCCAAGATCTTAAAAAATGTAAATGGACTTGAAATAGTTTTTATTCAAACATGTTTACACACACTCTAAAACTGAAGCGCGTGACTGTCGCATTCTGTGGTGATTAAAACAGCAGGACTCGTCGGTTGGTTGTAGTTCACCTATCAGCCTGTGAGTGGCGCTGTTCTGCGCCTGGTGGCTTCCTCCTCGGCACCAGGTGCTCTTAATTTGATCCAAACAACAGAGAACATCAGCAGTTTTAACACCATGAGAGTGGACTCGGTTTCGGTTGTGTTCCAGGTCTGAGCATGATGCCCCTGCTGCTGCCTCTGATGCTGCCTCTGCTCCTGTCCTTGGCCGACAGAGCCACACTGATGTCGGCCAAGGCTTTGAATGAAACCTCTCAGGTGATGATGAGAAAAGTTCCCCGGGATGAGACACCGACCCTGCTGCAGGAGAGGCACCTCAGCCTCCCCATGTTTGTGGACTCGGTTCTGTCGCCGGGGGAGAAGGAGTATTTCTCGCCGGCCAGAAGCACCGGGCAGGAGCCTTTACTCCAGCCCGTCCGGCAGCTCCTGCTCCCGGCTCGGGCCAGCGGCGGCAGCCCCCCCGGCGGCTCGGGGGTCACCCTGAGGACTTCATGCGAGCTCAACAAGCTGCAGCTGCAGGTGGAGAGGGGGATTTTAGGCGCCGGGGAGCCCGACTCTCATCTCAAACTGGGGACATGTCCAGTCAGCAGAGCTACAGAGGACTATCTTTACTTTGAATATGACCTCAGCTTGTGTGGAACCAAACGCGCGGTGAGTCCTGACCCGTCAGAGCAGGCGCTGCAGCGCCATCTTCAGGCGGTCCAGTGTTCACTGAGTCCTGTAAACCTGCTGCAACCATCTTCTGGAGGTTGATTGCACAGTTATATTAAAGGGGAAGTTAGTTTTTTTTGTTTTTTTTTAAACCTGGACCTTATTTCTGGCATTAATTCATCTACTCACCGATAACAGTTTGAAAGTCGGCGTCCTTCGGAAATTATTTAGATTAAGATCCGCGTATTACGGAAGCCCGACGAGGTACGTATAAACTTTTTTTTGATGGTTTTCTCGAGATAACGAGTTAATTTAACGATGGTTTTCGAGGCCACTTTTTCTCCCCAGTCCGCCCCTGTTTATATGTGTTTTATTTGTATTTCTGGCAAAGGTTTTTACCCATTTTTACCCCCTTAAATTGAAAACTGAATAAAGTAGCCTATGAATCAAACATGGAATGTGGAGCATTTGTGAAAATCTCGCTGGTGTGACAAGCATTTCACGGCACCTCTCGTGCATCATTCGGTAACCATGGAGACGGCCTGGTCCCCTCAGCTGGTCACTGATGAAGTCGACTGTATCAGCAGGATCACTGAGGTGTAAACGCCTGTTGAGCTGCAGGCGAGCCGGCCGTCTCCTTAAATGAGGCGGGCTGATATGAAAGTTATCTCTACAAGACAAACAAATTGCGAACACATAAAACACATATAAACAGGGTCGGACTGGGGACAAAAAGTGGCCACAGTAAGTAAATTAACTTGTTATCTCGATAAAACCATCAAAAAAAAGTTTATATGTACCACGTCCGCTCTGGGCTTCTGTAGCATATATCCATATAACGGGAGAGAACAGGGCAGAGACAACACAGCCTCTAAATAAGGCATTATCTGTCTTTATTTCACCTATACTTTGCGACCTATGAATGAATGAACGCGTACTATTGCACTGTTAGCTCAGAGCTACTGTGTTGTTGTTATCCAGGGCTCTCTACACACTGTGGTGATGTCATCAACGCGCGCCGCTGCTCTGTGACAGTTGGCTAACTTCACATGGAGGCTGTGTTCGAAACTGCATACTACATACTGATCGATCAGACAGTATGCAGAGCGTTTACCCACAATGCATTTCGCTCCTACCCGAGCCGAAATCAGCCGGCCTGAAGCTGATTTCTCTTAAGCTCTAAACTCTGTAAACTTTAGCAACATTTGAAACATTTTCAGGTGAGAAAGTAGTCGTTTAGATCCCCAACGTGTTGAAAACCTGACAAAATACCGGCTATTTACAATTTTTTTTGCCACGAATTCGGCACTACTAAAGCTAGCCGCAGTGAGCAACGCACTTCCGGTTATTTTCACAAAATAAAATACCCGTTGCCTTTTATCATAGTGAAAGCCATTACCATACAATTGGTGCTTTTGTTTTGAAAACAGGAAGTGAACCTACCATCGTTGTAGCTAGCTTGAAACTGCCGTTTTGACAGGAAATGACGATCGGCGACGTCACGTTACGTTGCATCTTGGGTAGTTTGAGTATGAGTAGTAACCTCATGATGCATACCCAACATTTCGGAGAATCTAGTATGCATCCGGGAACTTCTCGCTTACTCAAACTCGCATACTAACTCAGAAAGTTAGTATGAGTAGTAGGAGAAGTATGCGGCTTCAACACAGCCGGAGTTTGCTGCTGCTAGTTTTGTGTAACATGGCGGGATATTTATCAGATTTTAATGGCGTGGATGACGACGTTGAGTATGAAGGAGTATGCAAACGTTGGCCTCCTAACAGTCTCGTGGTAAACAAACCTGCAAACATGTCAGTGCCGTCATTTCAGCTGCGTCATCGCGCTGATGTTTGAATTTAACTCCGTGCACTGACTCATGGATAAACTGATAATTCGTTGGATGTTTACAGATGATTTCCAACCGGATTATCTACTTTAACATGCTGCTTTATGACCCACCAACTCCTAAAGGACCAATCAGGCGAACTGCACCTTTCAGCCTCCCTGTTGCGTGTTACTTTAACAGGTGAGACTGGATCCAGACCAATTCTTTATGGCACCGAAGTCTTGTTTTTAACATTCTTAAAACTGTGGATAATGTGTTTTTATTGTTTAGGTACATTTATTCGTACACGGTTGGCTACACGCCAAAGGTCCAGACGCCAAAGGTCCAGACGCCAAAGGTCCAGACGCCAAAGGTCCAGACGCCAAAGGTCCAGACGCCAAAGGTCCAGACGCCAAAGGTCCAGACGCCAAAGGTCCAGACGCCAAAGGTCCAGACGCCAAAGGTCCAGACGCCAAAGGTCTCCAGACAGATGAACGCAGCCAAATTCATTTTGACTCCACGGAATGGTAAACCTGTACGATTATTCCTCATTAACCCACAACTGGTTTCTATTTTTTATTTTTAAATGGTTCTTAGAATTTAAAGTTCTAATAATCTTAAAGTTACTTTATTGTTCTTTTTACACACAATGTGAACATTAAAGGTGAATATTAGCGGTAGAATATGCATTTTAAGTCCTTTTCACTGTTCATCAGTTTGCTTTTTAGGACGTTTTGTATATTTTATGAACGATAGAAATACATACATGTGTGTTCTCTCTTCTCAGCATCTGTGACATAAAAACAGCACCTATGTATTGTCATGACCGATGCTAAACGATGTTAAGATGATGCAGCGGTCTGCATTTACTTTCAAGGCCATTTACATTTTTTTAAGATCTTGGAGCCATATTCTGCATTTATTCCAAGATTTCATTGATTTCATTGATTCCAATGTCAGGCCTAAAGAACTATCTACAGGATGAACAGGATCTTAAAGGGACAGTTCGCCTCTTTTGACATGAAGCTGTATGACATCCCATATCAGCAACATCATTTATGAACATCTTCTTACCCCCTGCTGCGTCCTGTGAGCAGAGTTCCAGCCTCGTTTTGGTGTTGACAAAAGTAGTCCGGCTCGTTGGCTGGGGTTTAAAAAATAAAGCGTCTTGCTTCTCAAAACAATATGCGTTCAAACGAGTAATACATTTGGATCACAAAATCATTCTCCAGGAAAAAGTCAGACCTCACATCACTGTGCGTTGAACGTAATTTATACGGTGAAGTGCAAACCAAAAGGTTGGTGGACCGCCTGCAGTCCCTCCTCGTGGACGGGGGATTCGAACTATGGGAATGGGCTTGTAATGTTCCCACAGTCATTAGTCACCTGCTGGTAGAGTCCCAGTCGGAGAGCAGTTTACTCTGGTTCTCCCACTGACTGATCAACAGACCGATCCACTGCAGTACCAGCAGCCCAGAGCCGACCATCGGCTGCTCTGCCAGTTGTACGGCCCGCTTGGGATCCTTATCCCGTTCACAACCAGAGCCGAGGCCATCGTGCAACGCCTCTGGGACCAGAAAAGAACGGCATGAAGCATTCGGTGGAGCTCGCCCCCCGAGAGCAACTGGCAGCAGAACGGATCCGGTTCCGCCTCAATGAGCCACACTTTGGGGATTCATGGGAAAGCAGTGCGGTGCATGAAGGCAGCCCTGCCCTATGCTCACGTGTTTTCTCAAGTTGCAGCCCGTTCAGGTCATGAATATTTACTGTTAAATGTCTTTAAAAAGTTTTATTTTTTTGTTTTAAACACAACCAAACACAGCTTCAGATGTCTCAATGTATTCATTGAGAAATGTAATAAATTATAGCTCCAAAATAAGGTTTTAATCTGCTTTAATGACGCTATATCAAAGTAAATCCCAGTTTAATTGTATGCGTGTGGGAAAGCAGGATTTCTTGTGAACACACAAACTATGAATGAGCGTTGCAGCTGTTTCCTGTAGCCCGACTGCTTCCTTTTGTTTCAGCTCGGTGGGAGAAGCTCGCTCTGTCAGACCACTACGTGCCCGGGGAGCTCGTACACTTCGAGGCAGAGATCCCGGGTGTGTCCCACGATGAGAGGCTGTATGTCCACACGTGTCATGTGACACCTGACAAGTCCCACACCTCCACGCCTCAGATTTCAGTTATAAAGAATTCTGGGTAATAAAGATGTTACATATGCTGTGTTCGAAGCCGCATACTTCTCCTACTACTCCTACTAACTTTTTGAGTTAGTATGCGAGTTTGAGTAAGCAGAAGTTCCCGGATGCATACTAGATTCTCTGAAATGTTGGGTATGCATCATGAGGTTACTACTCATACTCAAACTACCCAAGATGCAACGTAACGTGACGTCGCCGATCGCCATTTCCTGTCAAAACGACAGTTTCAAGCTAGCTACAACGAGGGTAGGTTCACTTCCTGCTTTCAAAACAAAAGCCCCAATTGTATCGTAATGGCTTTCCCTATGATAAAAGGCAACGGGTATTTTATTTTGTGAAAATAACCGGAAGTGCGTTAGCTCACTGCGGCTAGCTTTAGTAGCGCCGAATTCGTGGGAACTAAATAGTAAACAGCCGGTATTTTGTCAGGTTTTCAACACGATGGGGATCTAAACGACTACTTTCTCACCTGAAAATGTTTCAAATGTTGCTAAAGTTTACAGAGTTTAGAGCTTAAGGGAAATCAGCTTCAGGCCGGCTGATTTCGGCTCGGGCAGGAGCGAAATGCATTGTGGGTAAACGCTCTGCATACTGTCTGATCGATCAGTATGTAGAATGGAAGTATGTAGTATGCAGTTTCGAACACAGCCATAGTCTCGAGTAGGAGGAAAATATTCCTGAACCGGCGTGTGTCACGCTCAGCTTTTCTCTCCTCCTGATGATACAGATGTTTGGTTCAAAGCGAGGAGAGCTGCTCCAGATTCTTTCCCTACAAAAACAATGCTGTGAGGTTTTCTGTGGATGGCTTCCTGTTCAAAGGAATGACCGGTCAGGTGAGCAGAGTCCTTATGAGGTTTTAAAAAGTATTCCTGCAGCTCTTATTTAACGTTTAACTGATGGAAACCGCTGACTTTAACCCTCTGCAGCAGCTCTACATGCACTGCACCATGTCGGTTGGAGGTTTGGTCCCCTCGCCAACGGCTAAGTCCTGCTGCTACGACACTAAGTTCAGAAGGTGAGTTTTTCACGGGGAAGAAAAGAAAGGATGCTGCATCTATTCCTGCATTCAACCCCACACCACATTTAAAAGAAAAAAAGCTGGGGGAGAAATTTGAGGATTTGTCCACAAATGTGTTTAAACTAGGGGAGGGCAACGATTAAAATGTTTAATCTAATTAATCACATGATTTCCCTGATTAATCGCATTTGCACGCAGAATCCAAAAATGAATCCAAAAGTAGTGTATAGCTTTTAGCATTTAGCTTTATTTTAAATGTGCTGCCATATGAATGAAAGTGCCATAACATTTGTTGTGCAAACACACTTTTAACATCAGCATCTTTCTGTAGTTTTTATGTAGAAGCCTCGCTCCACTGTCTGTAAAAGTTCCGTACCCTTCTCCATGTTTGGTGGATCCGCCAAATTACTTTCTTTTCCGTTTCCACAGCAGACGGCAACAGACTTTTACAAAATAAAACGCCTGTGAGCAACAAACTTTTACAATAATAACATAAATAATAAAACAGGGGTGGTCCGTGGTGTAGTGGGTTGAGCAGGCGCCCCATGTACAGAGGCTATAGTCCTCGCTGCAGCTGGCCCCGGTTCAAGTTCCGTATGCCCTGTGCTGCGTCACAGAGTGGGAGAAGGAAACGTCACAAAGTGGGAGAAGTGCTACAGGTCTTAAATGTGGAAATATATTAAAAAAAGAAGATTTTTTTGGTTCATATCGTCTTTCTGGGGTCGTAGAATAATCTTAATGAGTTGATCTGGAACCCTGTGGGCTCTCTTTACTGTTTCCTTCAGATGGGTGGAGCTGTTTGGGTCGGACTCGGTGTGTGACTGCTGTGAGTCCAGGTGTAGCTCTGCTTCACCCACAGGTGAGTCCTCTCCTCCTTCGTTTTCACTTTGTAGTTTTTTAATGATAGAAGGATCATTCTGAGGCGTATTATTAGCATCAGCCAAAATAAGGAGGAGAACCGACTAAATATTGCGTGCGTTTGTTGCCAAGCTTGTTATTTTTCTGCCAATTTTAAAGCCACGAGTTTAGCATTTTGGCTGCCATTCGCTTTATAACGCGGCGTTACGACTGACCGGCTGACGACGCTGCATGCACCCAAATGGCTGTATTAGCAGCATGAATGGCATGGGCTCAGGCGGCGATATTGGTTGACCTGCCTCTGAATAAGAAATCCATTCCACGGAGGATGGCTGTGTTCGAAACCTCCTACTTCTCCCACTACTCCTACTAACTGTTTGAGTTAGTATGCGAGTTTGAGTGAGCGAGAAGTTCCCGGATGCATACTAGATTCTCCGAAATGTTGGGTATGCATCATGAGGTTACTACTCATACTCAAACTACCCAAGATGCAACGTAACGTGACGTCGCCAATCGTCATTTCCTGTCAAAACGGCAGTTTCAAGCTAGCTACAACGAGGGTAGGTTCACTTCCTGTTTTCAAAACAAAAGCACCAATTGTATGGTAATGGCTTTCCCTATGATAAAAGGCAACGGGTATTTTATTTTGTGAAAATAACCGGAAGTGCGTTGCTCACTGCGGCTAGCTTCAGTAGCGCCGAATTCGTGGGAACAAAATTATAAATAGCCGGTATTTTGTCAGGTTTTTAACACGTTGGGGATCTAAACGACTACTTTCTCACCTGAAAATGTTTCAAATGTTGCTAAAGTTTACAGAGTTTAGAGCTTAAGCGAAATCAGCTTCAGGCCGGCTGATTTCGACTCGGGCAGGAGCGAAATGCATTGTGGGTAAACGCTCTGCATACTGTCTGATCGATGAGTATGCAGAATGGAGTATGTAGTAGGCGGTTTTGAACAAAGAGGATGGAAATCTGACAAAATACCGGCTGTTTACAATTTTGTTCCCACGAATTCGGTGCTACTAGAGCTAGCCGCAGTGAGCTAATGCACTTCCGGTTATTTTCACAAATAAAATACCCGTTGCCTTTTATCATAGGGAAAGCCATTACCATACAATTGGTGCTTTTGTTTTGAAAGCAGGAAGTGAACCTACCCTCGTTGTAGCTAGCTTGAAACTGCCGTTTTGACAGGAAATGACGATCGGCGACGTCACGTTACGTTGCATCTTGGGTAGTTTGAGTACGAGTAGTAACCTCATGATGCATACCCAACATTTAGGAGAATCTAGTATGCATCCGGGAACTTAAAACAAGTTAAAGGTAGTGGGAGTAGTGGGAGAAGTAGGCGGTTTCGAACACAGCCGATGTCTCGGTTCCTGAAAAGCACCTGAAAAAGAAAGGAGCTCGAGGTGAGGACACACAGATGTATCCTCTGTGGGAGTCTTTCTGGGTTTTGTGACATGAAAAGGACGAGTGCCACATTATCCCACACTGAAATTGAATTAAATCCAAATGGACACTTGCTAATAAACACCTTTTATAATACAGCTTTCTAAAAAGAATGGACATATTTTGCAGCTATATTAAACCTCACATATATTCTGCCTGCATCTAGGATGCAAATGCACTGAGACTCTGTTTGTAGGAGGTGTTGCCCCCTGCTGGTGACTGTGGAGAATGTAACTTTGCCCTTTCAGACCTGGATGCTTCCTCCTTCTCTTATGAACAGTGTTTTGTTTTTTTTTTTTTAATGAAGCCACAGCCCTGTCCTCCATGAAGCTGCCTCTGAGCCTACACAACTGATCTGCTCCAAGCTCCTGATGACGAGCATTTGAGTTGGTGTAGAGTGCAAACGTGTCGGTCCAGCCCTCCTTTCCTTCCGTTTCCCTCCAAGCAGCCAGACTTTCCTGTAGTCTTTAAAGTGTCCTGATCAACAGTTCTTTAGCTTTCTGAAGCTCTTTCAGAGTTTCTCTTTGGACATTTTCTGCTGTTTCCCTCTTCTTCAGTCCTTTTTTTTTTTTTTTTATTTATTTATTTTTTTTCCCAACATTATCTTTATTGAGTTTTAAACGCAATTCCAAAACACACATATATTCAGAAATAAGAGTGCTCTCATATCCAAGGAGACATCAGGGGCAAAGTTATTATCCAACATTCAAATTGTACTTCCTTGCAAGTCAGATATTTATGAGATAATACAGAGCAACACTTAGTACAAAAAAGAAAAAGAAAAGAAACAACAACAACAACAACCAGAACAATAAACGTTTCTCTATCTTGTCAAGAATAAGCCCATATTATTTCGCTATTGTACCTATATGGTTAAAAAATACAGATTCAGATGTACAATCTATACAGAAAAAAAAATAATAATAAAATATCAAAAGAAAATGGATCACAGAAAGGACTACCAACAACTACGCCTCTTCGTCACTCACATTACTTAAATCTACACTCTCCATATATTCTATAAAAGGACCCCAAATTTTTTGAAATAGTTTTTTTTTTTTTTTTTTTCCCCCCGTTTTATAATGTAAGCTTTCTTCTCCATAGGTAAAGTTGTGGATATTTCCTTAACCCAGTTGATGATTTTTGGTTTACTGGTATTCTTCAGTTCTTTTACCTGAGCAGAGAAACGGCTCCTAACTCGAGTTGCTTTGTACCACAGGTGTTTATGCTTTTCACATCGTCTGACGTGATATTCCGGTAACAAACTTTAAAAAATGAAATATTTTTCACTCATTTTTAATGATTTGTTTCAATGCTGGTGGGAAATAATGGAAACTGAATGTTAAGACAAAATAAGGTATAAGCAGAAACAGTGGGTCTGCTTCCTCTTTGTGCAGGTGTTGTTTTTACTGTTTGTTTTAATCAAATCAAATTTATTTGTAGCACATTTCATGCACAAAACAATTCAAAGTGCTTTACATAAAATAAAAGCATTGCAGCAGGGAGTGGAAGAAGCATTAAAAATACATAAAAGAATATAAAGAGAAACAAATAAAATCATTTAAATGAGTTTAAAAACCAGCAACAGTCCAGATAAGTTTAAAGATAGCGTGCAGATTTCATGCATAGACACATGAGAACAGAAATGTTTTTAACCTGGATTTAAAAATGTCTCCATTTGGTGAAAGTTTAATCTCCACTGGCAGTTTGTTCCACTTGTTTGCAGCATAACAGCTAAATGCTGCTTCTCCATGTTTAGTCTGGACTCTGGACTGGACCAGCTGACCTGAGTCCTTGGATCTAAGAGCTCTGCTGGCTTTATATTCTCTGAACAGATCACAGATGTAAACCATCAGCAGGCTTTTAAAATCTATTATGTGGCTGACTGGAAGCCAGAGTAAAGATTTTTATCCATTTAACATGAATTAAATGGATAAAACTGATCAATATAAATGCAGCTGTATAAATATTGTTGGGAGTTATTTGTCTTATTTTAACTTATTCGATCTGTTATTGATGAATGATTTTTGCTTTACTTTGATTTTCTCCTAGAGACACAAATGGTCAGCAGCAGACCTTGGAAAATCGAGTCCAAACTGAAACCTGGCACATCCACCCTGCAGAGGAAGGCCGTCCTGCCCACAGCGGCAGCACTGCAGCCGGAGAGGACGGAGTGGATGTGGAAGTCTTTGCCTGAAGCGGCGGCAGAGATCCTCAAGGGGAAGGTGGAGAAGAGCGAGACGGAGTGGCCGTTCAGAGGCGGAGGAGTGACGTGGGTTGAGGACGAAGGTGAGGAGAGGCGGGTGAAGGGCTCTGCTGTTGTGGAGGATGAAGAGGAGACTGGTGCAGAACCATGGAGTATGTGAGGATGTTTTTTGACTAATAAAGTTGGTGGATGGACGGTGACTGCAGGAGGTTTCATTCCAGGACGAATGCGTCTTCACACGTTTTCTGCATCATGAAAGTTGTTTCACTTCCAACGCTCAGCTGGGTTACATGCACAGTGAAGTCGAGCTACGACTACAGGTCATTTAACTGGACCAACGCCTTCAGTATACGTCAGAGATACTCACTATTTTTCTCACAAGAGCCACATTTATGACAACATACTAAAGTCCCCTTTTGTAAATATGCATGTCTACATATAAAACATCCCACAAAAAAAGAAACAACGCAGCCAATACATTTTCAATTCAGACCACATTTACCTTAATACTGGGATGAGTGGAAGCTGGCATGCATGTCCTCTTTACTTTCTTCATGTTGTATTTGTAGTTTGTTGTTGTAATCATAGTGGACATTCAGGATGAGCATGGTTTCTGTGCTGGTTTTTGCCCTTTTTTAATTAAAAACCGATCCATTGTGCCTGCATCTCGCGCTGGCTAAAGGAGCTAGCGTGCTCTGCGGTGAAGTGTGACGGTGGTTTAAGCGGGCTGCGTTGCCAGGTTTAACAAAGCCCCCTTTAGGAAACACCATTAGGCCTTAATTAATACTTAATAAAAATACTTAATACTACAAAAACACAAACTTAATAAAAATACTTAATACTACAAAAACACAAACTTAATACAAATACTTTATACTGTGCAGTATTCGCTGTGTGTTATTTGAAAAAAAATATTGTTATTGTTACCATATTGTTATAAGCTACTGTGCGAGCCGCGCAGTGAGCATCTCTGGTCTACGTGCACAGGAGCAGAATGAAGTTATTACTGTGAGAACATGCTAACCTTCTAACTGTGGGAGATCCCGGTGCATGCGAGTCCAGCTGAGTTCGCTGCTCAGACGCCGTCTTTAAGTCGCTTTAACGGTGATTCTGTCAGGTGAGGCTGCGGTTATAAAATCAGGTTTTTATTAGAGCAGAGCGAAGGTCTGGAAATGCTCACATTGAGCATCGCAGGCCTTAACGGGCGGATTATCAGTCCCAGTTTCTAATGCGTTTCACCGTCGGACAAAAGAAACGGGCAAATACGTTGATGAGAGCGGCTTCACTTGGATTCCGTCTGTGTTGATATCAGAGATGGGACCAAGTCACACATGTGTAAGTCTCAAGTCTTAGCTTTCAAGTCCCAAGTAATTTTTTCTTGGTCAAGTCAAGTCACCTTATTGCAATTTTACCTGCAGAATCTGATCTTAATAAAGTGAAAACACAAAGATATAAGTAACTGTCAGTAAACATCATTGGCCAATGTGTCCAACCTGTCCACCCCGTTACATATCAAGCTAACGTTAGCTAACTACCGGCTAGGCTAACAGGATAATATTAGCTAATTTGACGAGCACTTACTGGTCAGAATGGATCTTCAAATGACGAACAAAGTTGGAAGTTGTCGTCTGGCTGTCTGAGATGTTGATGCCGCATGTCTTGCACGGAGCTGTTCGTCTTTTGCCGTCAAAATAGTAATTACGAAAGCCAAAGACAACTCTTGGTCCCCCTCACGGTGACATGTTGATGCATATCTGATATGAGTTTATTCACTCCAATAAACACTAAGGTATGTAGAGAGGGCATGACTGACTGACAGGGTAGGGATCCAATCATGACGCCATTCTCAGCCTGCGCTCCTACCGGGTAATCCATATTATTTTTTCAATTAATTTCTTAATTTTAGATTCAAACTGAAAACATGAACTGAATAACACTCAAGTCATTCAAGTCATCGTGTCTCAAGTCAAGTCAAGTGCCGAGTCTTTAACTTCCAAGTCCGAGTCGAGTCTCAAGTCTTTTATTTTTTGTCAAGTCACAAGTCATCAAAACAGCGACTCGAGTCCAAGTCACAGTGACTCGAGTCCCCATCTCTGGTTGATATACCCTTAAATTTACTTCATTTGAAGCGTGTACAGAGCGCCAAGGCCCCCTGGATCCCAGCTGAGTGTAAACACGCAGGATTACATTCTGTATTTAATATCTGGATGCTCCGTTTGGAGAAGCTCAGTTTTGTTCAGATGCTTTTAAATCCGGTATGGTCAGACTTAGACGTTGTGTGTTATGCAAACATGTTTTCTGAGTCTATATCTATCTAACACAATATTTAGGGACACACTTTTTGTTTTCCAGCCAAAAAAGCTAATTTCACTGTGCTCGATATGCAGCTGTAGGTGCTCGGGTGGTTTCCTATTATTCAGCACGCTAAATGGCATCAGGTGGAGATCACGTGGTGTTTGGTTTCCATTAGAGGTCGTGACGGGTGGCTTTTGTTTGACCTATTTGTTGTAAAGCTAAATGTTAGCAGAACTTCTTGCAGACTCATAAAATGCATAGAGGAGCAGTATTTCCTGCAGAAGTCCCAGCCTCTGTGATTGGTCGGCTGAGCAGGCTCCGCCCACCATTCCACCACAGCTCTGCTTAAATTTGTCTGTGAGTATTGGATGAGTCCGTATTTTTAAAAGGTAAATCGTATGAAACGCGTCACGAGGACTTTATTGAACATCCAGACATCAATCCTGATTAAAGTAAGGCTGTGTTCCAAACCGTATACTTCTCCTACTACTCATACTAACTTTTTGAGTTGGTAAGCGAGTTTGAGTAAGCGAGAAGTTCCCGGATGCATACTAGATTCTCCGAAATGTTGGGTATGCATCATGAGGTTACTACTCATACTCAAACTACCCAAGATGCAACGTAACGTGACGTCGCCGATCGTCATTTCCTGTCAAAACGGCAGTTTCCAGCTAGCTACAACGAGGGTAGGTTCACTTCCTGTTTTCAAAACAAAAGCACCAATTGTATCGTAATGGCTTTCCCTCTGATAAAAGGCAACGGGTATTTTATTTTGTGAAAATAACCGGAAGTGCGTTGCTCACTGCGGCTAGCTTTAGTAGCGCCGAATTCCTGGGAACAAAATTGTAAATAGCCGGTATTTTGTCAGATCTTCAACATGTTGGGGATCTAAACGACTACTTTCTTACCTGAAAATGTTTCAAATGTTGCTAAAGTTTACAGAGTTTAGAGCTTAAGCGAAATCAGCTTCAGGCCGGCTGATTTCGGCTCGGGCAGGAGCGAAATGCATTGTGGGTAAACGCTCTGCATACTGTCTGATCGATGAGTATGCGGTTTCGAACACAGCCTAAGTGTTTTCCCCATGTGTCCGTTTCCCTCTACGGGTGTAAACTTGTGCTGCATTATGTGCTCAAACAGAAAGATGGAAGCTTTATTTTTACCTTTAGATAATGCGTAAATGTTTATTGTTACATGAAAACCATTCTGTACAATTTTGTTTTACAAAGAGTCTCTAAATGTGATAACTGCAGTTTCACCCTGTGGAGTCCTGGAACACTGGTACTACTCACAGAGCTACGGCTTTTCTTTTTTTTTTATTCCTTTTTTTTTTTTTTTAAACGGCTACTATCAAACAAAGTACTTACAAATGCAGCGAAAAATCTTAACTTGAATTACCATTAATACAGTGTGCCACGGGTATATCCATAAAAACCATCGCCTTTCGTCCATTGTTGAGAAGGAAGGGGCCACAGAAACCACCGTAATGCCTTTTACAGAATTGGACATTAGCGTCATATCACCTTGTTTTCGGACAGGGTCGGGCTCAGGCGCTCCTGGGTGGGAGCACACTTGGGTTTCTCTCCTGCGTGGTCCTGTTCAGGTGTGACGTCCTCAGTAGTACGAGCTCAGGTGGGAGTGGGAGGCGGGATGTCTGGTCATGGGTGACCCGGGGTAGATGGGGCTGTTGGGCGAGTTCCAGTATGTGGTCGGAGGGCCGAAAAAGTTGCCTGGGGAGACGGGCATCGGCGCAGGATGGCCGCCCATGAAGTTCATTTTGGGCTGGTGGCTGTGGTAGGGCTGCACGTAAGACATCTCAGTCTGGTACTTAACAATCCCGCCCTCCGCTGCGTGGTTCTGATGCGCCTGCGAGATGCCCTGGAAGTCGAACTTGTAGGCGTAGCGCTTGCCGTGCACCTTGGTCATGATGTTCTTGTCGTAGTAGTAGCGCAGAGCTCGGCTGAGCTTGTCGTAGTTCATGTTGGGCTTGCTCTTGCGCTCGCCCCAGCGCTTGGCCACCTCGTCCGGGTCGGTCATCTTGAACTCGCCGTTGGTGCCCTCCCAGGTGATGATGCCGGCGTTGTTGCTGTCGGACAGCAGCTCCAGCAGGAACTGCCACAGCTGGATCTGCCCCGAGCCTGCGAGGAAACGTCAAGCGTTAGCAAATGGAGCGCCGACCCCCGACTGTGTTCTACAGAAACAGTGAAACCAACATGGCTGCCAGGCACGGCAGTTTACATTACATTACGTTACGGTCATTTTGCAGACGCTTTTATCCAAAGCGACTTACAATAAGTGTGTTCCACATCGGTAGGCAAAAGAACTTCAGGTCACAAGAAATCATAAGTGCATTTCCTTCCAAAACCAAACAGCTAAGAGCAGAACTAGTGCCAGAGTAAGTTAGGTACCAAGACACATGGGAAGACAATTTAGGAAATAAGTGCGTAAGTTTCTGTCTAAACATCTTGGAAAATGGCATAATTAGCGTGTGTAATAATCTGCATGTAACTATTAAAGGGATAGTTCGCCTCTTTTGACATGAAGCTGTATGACATCCCATATCAGCAACATCATTTATGAACATCTTCTTACCCCCTGCTGCGTCCTGTGAGCAGAGTTCCAGCCTCGTTTTGGTGTTGATGAAGGTAGTCCGGCTAGTTTGTTGGCGTCCAGAAAATAAAGCGTCTTGCTTCTCAGAGCTCACAATCTCTTGGCCCTATTTTCTCTCCCTTCGTATCACTGCCTGCTGTGCAGACCGAGCAGCAAACACCGTAACAGGCTCGGCTGGCGGCAGCAGGCAATAATACGACGGGAGAGAAAATAGGGCCAAGAGATTGTGAGGTCTGACTTTTTCCTGGAGAACCATTTTGTGATGCAAATGTATTACTCTTTTGAACGCATATTGTTTTGAGAAGCAAAACGCTTTATTTTTTAAACCCCAGCCAACTAGCAGGACTGCCTTCATCAACACCAAAACGAGGCTGGAACTCTGCTCACAGGACGCAGCAGGGGGTAAGAAGATGTTCATAAATGATGTTGCTGATATGGGATGTCATACAGCTTCATGTCAAAAGAGGCGAACTGTCTCTTTAAGCCACAAGCAGGAGGGAGACTTTAAGATTAGCATTTGAAATGTCAATAAATGCAGCTACTCAGGACCTGCGTGGGGCCTTGGTTTTGTTGTGGCTGCAGCTTTAACAGAACACGCCAGGTCAAATATTTGTTTTACATCAAATGTGACCTTTTCACTGTGTGGCTTGGAAGAGGAGACGGACATTGGGGCAGAAACCTACCCACAGGCCTGTGAGCGCTGGGGTCAGGCAGCTTGTACGGACTTTGTTTGCCTGTTCGGTTCTTGGATGAGCTGAGGGCTTGGCCTTCTGTGAGGAAACAGCAGGGCAAACAGTCATTTTGGTGAGACGGACGCCAGATTTCGTCTCGTGTAAGCGTGATGCACATCTGCTGACACACGTGCTGCCTGAGATTCACTCCTCTTTGGAAAGTAAGCCCTTTCTTGCTTTTCGCTCGCGGTGCCAAAGCAGACAGTGTAAAGGCCTCATTTGTGTCGTCTGTCTTTTTGGTTTCGACTCTTACCTGGATTGGCGAGCCGGCTGCTAATGGGCCCCAATGTCTGATACGGGTCTGTAGAGAAGAACAAAAACAGGATCTTGGATTGTTTTCATATATAATATATATGCTATGGAGAGAATTACATTGAAATTAAGAAACCAAACTGATATTTTTGAAGAGAACTCGTCAAAATGGCTCAGCTATGTGTAACTGTAAGACCTGATTTCATATAGATCGATATAGATCTAGCTCAAACCCTCTATTAAGATTTTATTTTAAATAGTTTTTCCCTGTTTTCGAGCAGCATCCTTATATTTCTATGTATGATGTGCTTATGTTGATTCTTATTGTTTGTTTGCACTTTAATAAAACATTACAAACAAGAGTGTCACATAAAAGAAAGAAATAGAATAAAATAAATAAATATATATATACAATAGATAAAAAATGATAAGCTGCAATGAATCAGTGCTGGAGAGGTTAGAAACCCTGGGAGGGCTTATCGAGAACCTCACCATTAAGATAAATAAACAAAATTAAATGTATCTTATCAGGATAAAACAACAAATGGATTAATGAGAGGGAGAAAAAAACAAAGAATAAAAATGTCACAAAAATCAATAATCAAGCAATGAATCAAGAAATAAATTACAATAAATCAAAAGACTAAATTGCAATGGCAACTATAAACAAAAAAGAGAAGAAAAAGTATTAAGACAGTCCCATAGAGTATAGGTAATCTTTTAATTTCCTTTTCTAGATGGAAGCTGTTTGTCAGGTGAATATACTTGTTCCATTGTTGTTACTGCCCTTTTACTTCGTGCACAATCCTCCCTTCGTCATTTCATGTTATGTTTTTGTGCCCAACTGGCACATATGTGTATGTTACCAAATAAAAACGAAAAAAAAGTAAATTAAAAAAACAAAAAAAACAGGATCTTATTGAAGGTTTTTTTCTTATTAAGTCGTAATGTGCCTAGATTAACCCTTTGTTTCATCTTAAGTGCCCTCCTGAGGAGACTAAACGTGTCTTCATGCTGGATCTGCTGTTGCAAAGCTTGGTTCAGCCATATGTGTGAATAAAGTAGTGATGCTCCGATCAACATTTTTTTGGACCGATCACCGATCACCAAAATCATGATCTGCCCGATTGCGGATCACTGCCGATCACGGAAGGAATCGGACATTTCCATGCCTTTCATCTAGCAGAGAGTGCACCATTTATAGAAATTAAACCGCCAGAGGTAGCTGGGGACATGTAGAACAAGAATCTGGTGGAGTTTGCAGAAAACAATTAGAATTTTTTTTTTAATGAATTTTTTAATCTAGCCATATACATGCATTGGGTTTGATTTCAGCATCAGATTATTAAACAATGATGCAGTGGAATGACTTGAAAATCACCACAGAGGTAGCTGGGGACATGTAGAACAAGAATCTGGTGGAGTCGGCAGAGAACATTTTGATTTGGTTCAAAATGAAGTTTTCAAATCTGACTATGCAGAAATGAGTTTGATTCTGAATATGCTTCAATAATTTTGTTCTATCATTTTGTTTTAATCATTAAAAAGAACGTAGTAAAAAAACAACCAAGTAATGACAGGTGTATGTATTCCAACAAATGAAAAATCAACTTCGATATAGATTGCTGAGTTTACGGGGTGCACTTGAATGCACCATAAATCCGCTCACACGTTTTACCGTACGACGCGATGTAAACGGGCACTCGATTTTCAAGTGTAGCTAGCGCGACCGTGCCTCTCCGTAGCGCAGATGGCGTGACCGCAGTAAGTTTCACATCTTTCTGACACACTTTGAAGAAATTCCAGACAGGAGAGGTCATGTTGTCGAGATGCACTGTAGAGGTTTTGCCTGTTCGGTTCTGCACACACGTCACGTACCACATTAGAAAGTGGTCGCTAGTAATTTACGTCACGTGATCGGTTTTTTGATCGGCATATTTTTCCGATCGCCGATCAGGCTATTTTTGGGCATTATCGGCCGATCATGATCGGAGCATCACTAGAATAAAGGATCATTGGATCAGTCAGAGCTTGAATAACAGGAGCCTAGATGTCAGGATGAATCGACCAAGTCGAATAAAATGGGATTTATAAGATGGTGACATCAAAAGAAAAATCCAGAGGCGTGTTCTACATTTTAATTAAACTTTCTGTGGAGCCGAGAGACAGAAAACTAGATGAATAAATGAATACAGCACTTATATAATCTGCACATAGAAAGTTCTGTTGGCTGAACATTGAACATATGAGTCATTTTTGGTAAAAATGTCTCTAAAATGCTTGGGAGACTGAACTGTTAACCATACGATGAATATAAAGACGGGTTAAATGTCGACACTTCGTTCCTCTGAGCGAAACAGAGTCCGGATATGACTGAGATGGGTTCCTTCAGATCATACATCAGTGATGCCTATTTGCAAACTATGAATGTTCAGTGGGTGGAGACGTGGCATAGAGGCTCCGCCCACTGCCCCACCCATGCAAACACAGTCGATGTTGCTGATTTTGGTTGATCTCGGTCGAGATAAAAACTGATGTGTGGGCGGTAGTGTCCTGTCGACACTTCAGCCCTTTTCCCGCTGGTCAAAAAAAAACATCAATCTGGTTTCTGGGTGCAGGAACGTGTTGAATCTGCATTTAGTTCTACATCGCATAACTTTGCAGAAGTTGTGGCTTTTTATTGGCTCTGGCTCCCATCTGCATTGACTGTAACGCAGCACTTGGGTGCAGCAAGTGTGGACACGGCTCACTTTTTAGCAACTTTACCATCTCAACTTGGGGCTCTAAACTGGGCAATAAGAGTTCAGACCGGTGGCTGTAGGCCAGGGGTCTCAAACTGATCCGTGAAAGGGCCGGTGTGGCTGCAGGTTTCTGCTCCAACCCTGCAGCAGCACAGCTGACTTGTTTCATTCAATCAACTGAACTGGTTAAGACCTGGGCTGTGTTCCAAACCGCATACTTCTCCCACTACTCCTACTAACTTTTTGAGTTAGTATGCGAGTTTGAGTAAGCGAGAAGTTCCCGGATGCATACTAGATTCTCTGAAATGTTGGGTATGCATCATGAGGTTACTACTCATACTCAAACTACCCAAGATGCAACGTAACGTGACGTCGCCGATCGTCATTTCCTGTCAAAACGGCAGTTTCAAGCTAGCTACAACGAGGGTAGGTTCACTTCCTGTTTTCAAAACAAAAGCACCAATTGTATGGTAATGGCTTTCCCTATGATAAAAGGCAACGGGTATTTTATTTTGTGAAAATAACCGGAAGTGCGTTGCTCACTGCGGCTAGCTTTAGTAGCGCCGAATTCAGATTCAGGTTTTCAACACGTTGGGGATCTAAACGACTACTTTCTCGCCTGAAAATGTTTCAAATGTTGCTAAAGTTTACAGAGTTTAGAGCTTAAGAGAAATCAGCTTCAGGCCGGCTCAAACGGATCAGTTTGAGACCACTGCTGTTCTCATACCTGAGAACTTTGGAACTTGTTTGTACATTCCGTGGCAGACACTCTGAGTGATTGATTCAAGTGACTCGAAAACCCGATTCATTTTAGTGAGTGACCCATACAAACTCGAGTATCCCATCACTATAACACACCCCTGTCACGTTAACAAGCCACTGGATTTCTTTGAAAATCGACAGCAGGAGCAATGCCTGGTAAAGGCTGCGGTTAACAGTCGAGCACAAATGACCTCGTACAAAGTTGCATACAGAATCCCGCAGTGCAACCCGCAGTGCTCAGCTGTGGCATCTCTGAAAACAAAACACAGATCTCAGCTCAACATTGAGCATGACTCAGAGTGGCAGTTTCAAGCCTGCAACCACGTTTTGAGAAGTTGTGCAGTGCAAAACAGGCTCATTGCACTGGAAAAAATGCCCCTCCAAAAATAAGTAAAAAAACAACAAATACAAGACGTTTTGCTTGAAATAAGCAAAATAAATCTGCCAATGGAACGAGTGAAAATCAGCCTGTCAAGATTTCTTGAAATAAAATGTGATATTTAGGACTTTTGAGTTAAAAGTGATCTTGAAATTAGCTTAAAAACCTCTTCAAATGTAAAAAAAAAAAAGCTTGTTTCATGTGATATGTGACTCAAAACAATTTGTTTTCAAGACTTTTTCACTTAACAAGATATTCAAGATGTATTGTATAAAAACAAGTCCCTATATCTGGCTGGAATGGTACTTGTTAGGCAACTGTGTCTTATATCAAGTGTAATGAGATACTCAATGAGACAAATATACTTGGTAAGATTTCGATTTTTTCCAGTGTGCAGCCACTAATGCAGGGATAAATTTTAGTTGTTTTTGTTTTTTTGCACAGATCGCAAATGAAACACTTTTATTTTCTCTTTTTGAACTTTGTGTTATTTGATGTAATTGATTTTTATTCATTATAAAATATGACGTTACTTGGTGTTAGTTCAATAAAGTTGAAATGTGATTTGTCAATATTTTTTTTGGGGCGACGGGGGGCAGGTGGGGCTCTTTCAAAGTGGGGAATGACCAAAAAAGTTTGAGAACCACTCCTCTATGAGGTGCTAATTTCATTAGCTGTACCCATTCTCAAGCCCCCAAATTACAACTGCACAGAGTCCAGTGTCGGATGACATCACCAATTGGAGGTGGCAGTGCCATTCTAGTTCTGGCTCGGCTTGTTTGTCCATCTTTACTGGCTCTGCTCATCAGACTCTCTGTGCACAGAAACCTGCACATCAGCTAAAAGAAGCTGTGATTTTATCTCTTTGTTGCATTCACACCTTTTTATTTAGAGCTGTTCACACCACTTGGATTTAGAGCGATAAGCAAGGCTCATGATTTCCGTCGTCACCAATTGGCCCGGCCTGATAATAGCAGGCGATACAGAGCTGCTGATAGGACAGAGCACGTAATGCGTTAGTCACCGTTTTCTTTCAGAAAATTTCACACAAGAGTTTCACAGTTTTGTTTTTTTTTCCCTTAATATATCTCCTGCTATTAACCGGTCTACTGGTAGAGTTTAGTCTTCTCATGAACTCCCCGTAACTACATCCTGGAAGCATTTACAGAAACTATGATCACATTGTCCGGTTCATCTTTAAGTAGAGACTCTTGGCTCTAACTCCTAACGCAGTGCTTACGTGCACAGTACTGTTAGCTCGATTCTTTCATTGGAAGCTCAATAACAAGCCGGAGGAATCTCAAGTTAAATAAAGTGTTTATTGGTGGTCACACCTAAAGCATATCAGAGCTCCCGCAGGAAATCCGTCAGACCGAGCCCCGATTTCCGGGTATATTTTGTATTTATATGCCTCATTATTTCACATTGGTTGGACATGAGTAGGTTCAACATGCTTCGTCATGTTCTCTGGATCAGCCAAACAGTGTGTGTGTGTGTGTGTGTGTGTGTGTGAATCTTGCACCTGCTTTCCCAGGCTAATTGTTTTGTCTCACTATGCCTGGATCATTTAAGGTCATATATCGTGGAAAAGACAATTTAATATCACTTATAATGTCTAAGAACAAAGCCAATTTTAACAGCACACGGGTGTGAATACTTCTTAAGTGTTGGTGATACCTTGCACAATTCTCGGCGCCGGCTCCGTAACTCTTGTGCTGTGTTGGTGCTCGATTGAAGAACCTGCAAATAAAGAAAGGAATAACTTTGATCTTCAATTCAATTCAAAATGTATTTCTATAGCACATTAAAACAACCTCAGCTGACCAAAGTGCTTCACAACAGCAGCTGCATCACATATTAAGAGAGTCATCAATAAAATAGCAATAAGAATAACTTCATAAGAATTAATAAGAATAACTTCACGGATAAAAAATCTAATTTGAGATAAAATTTGCAATAAAATAGCAATAAGAATAACTTCATCACAGATAAAAATAAAATTTTAGATAAAATTAGCATTAAATTAGCAATAAGAATAACTTAATCACGGATAAAAAATACAATTTTAGATAAAATTAGCAATAAAATAACAATAACAGTAACAATAAAAGTAGCAAGCCAAGGTAAACTCCATTTCAGCTGGTGGAAGCTGTAGTGGTAGATGTGAAATCAAAGTGGACTTTATGCAAAGCCGGTCGGTGTTCACGGTTTCAGGCCTTCCCTGGTTTCGCTTTCCTACCTTTAGGCACTGCGGCAGTCATGGTGTTCGCAGGCCAGCTGTTCCTGCGGCCGATCTCATCAAAACCGCTCTCTGCACAAAAGAAAAAGGATGAGACCAGACTCTTTGAAGTGGACAGTGACAGAGGTCTGCTGAAGGAGGAAGGAAGGAAGTGAAGCCACGAGCTCAGACTCTGCAGCTCTGAAGATGACCTGCAGTTTCTTGGGTGAGCGTTCTTTTGTTCAGGCCACCGCTGTCTCCACAAAGATTGTGAATGGCGTCCCAGGAGCAGGACCCGTACCCACATTTCCTCTGTCGGTGCAGCTGTTTCCTGTCTGAAACTGGCTGTTGAGTTTTGGACTCATCAGTTTTTTGTCGACAGAGGTTCACGCTGTGCCAGGCAGCCTTTCAGACTTTTAGAAAGAGTTTTTCAACGTGGTTCTGAAACCCAACGCGTTATTTATGTATCCTTAAATCACTCGAGTAGCTCCTCTTTGCTCTTTTTTGCTCGACTCACAGGAAATGGTTGCAGTTAAACGCAGAAAAAAAAGGTGTTGCTTTGCTACGAGTTTGAAGGATGTCGCGTCTAAAGTAAAACAAATAAATAAAATAAAAAATAAAAACCCATTTTTATTCCCTGGCTTTTAATCCAGCATGAGACTCTGTTTCTGTTATTGTTTTTACATTGTTCTTATGTTTTATGCCTTATATTTCGTGTTGTTACTCATGTTCAGCACTTTGTTTCAGCCACAGCTGTTTTTAAAGGGCTTTATAAATAAAGTTGAGTTGAGTTGAGTAAAGTTACGGATGGAAATATTAAAGGTGCAGGATGGAGAAACGTTAAGACTCCTGCTGGACGCTCACGTGACTTTATTAAATAAGTTGTGTTTTTCCTGCTCAACTAAATCAAAGGAGGTGCTGTTTCTGATCATGAGATCACACACATTTTATGAGAGTTCAAGCTTCTACAGCAGATTGTCTCCAAGTTTTTAGTGTGCGTGTGAGACCTTAATCTGAATATTAATCACTAACCGCAGCAAAAAAAAATAAAAACCCCGTTTCCAGGAATTTTACAGCGTCCTGTTTGAGTTTGCAGTAGTGTTTTGAGTAAGCTTCCACCGGCAGAGAGGTTTTAGGGTGAAGTTTAAATGTTTAAATTAGGGCTGGGCGAGTTAACTCATCATTATCGCGTTAACTTGTTAACTATTTAACGCCGATAAATATTTTATCGCACGTTAACGCAGGTTTTATTATTGTAAAAGTCTGTTGAATGCATCACATTCACACAGTTACAGCAAACACCACAAAGCATGGAGGAATAAAATAAAAATAAACTAGCAGGTAACATCACCGCTACAGGTGTGAAGCTAACGGAGCTAACCGGTGCTACTTCCTGTTTTACTTGTTTCAACATAAAAGCACGTATTTCAAAATAAATGTTTAAAAAAAACTCCTGCATTTACAGCCAAGTTGAATTGTCTTCTCAGCGTAGTAGTTCCAGTCTAAAATATCACTTAAAGGCAAAACACACAACTGATAGCAGCAAGTCATTCAAGGAAACAGACAGTGGAGCGAGGCTTCTACATAAAAACTACAGAAAGATGCTGATGTTAAAAGTGTGTTTGCACAACAAATGTTATGGCACTTTCATTCATATGGCAGCACATTTAAAATAAAGCTAAATGCTAAAAGCTATACGCTACTTTTGGATTCAGTTTTGGATTTTGCGTACAAATGCGATTAATCGCGATTAATCAGGGAAATCATGTGATTAATTAGATTAAACATTTTAATCGTTGCCCAGCCCTAGTTTAAATCCTAGAGAAAAGAAGGAATTGTATAATTCTAACCTCAAACGTAGCTGGACTCGTTGCAGCCGTTGTTTTATCTCATCTGTGGGTGTGCTTGTCTTTTTTAAAGCGTCTTATTGTGACCGAACCAGGTTTTACGATCAAAGACTCAAAGCTTTGATCCGATCGGTTACCGAGCCGAACGTCTCCCAGAGAGTTGACGATGGTCCGAGTGGGAATCTCACCTGCTTTCACCTGTAGTCTGGGCTGAGGTGGAGGTGGTGGTGTGTTGTTGGTGGGAGTTGTGGAGTAGGAGAATGTGGGGCTACCTGAAACCAAGGAAAAGGGAAACGAATGAATGAAATGCTATGACGAACACTTGGAAGGTGTTGGCTGTGCCGCAGCTTCAACACTGGGTCATGTTGCTCTCCTCCAACTGTGTGGATGGAGCAGCTTAATGTATTTATTTTGTATTTGTGGCTGTGTCATCGGTCATGTGCTGACAGACCTATCAGGTCTATCAGATGATGAGGACATTTACCGTCAGGTTCCAATGTTATACGCTCAAGCTAATGTTCTAGTTTGGGAAATTTGGATATTGCTCTGATTAAGTTAAACTGAACTTGTTAACCCCCTAGGGTTAATTATTGGACCTAAAGGTACCTATATGTACCTTTTTGAGGGTCCAAAAGGTACATATATGTACTCAAGTGGTAAAAGGTACCTATATGTACCTCTTTTCTACATGCTGGGGTACAATAGACAGTCTGTGTTAGGCTACTTCAGTATAAGGGTACAAAATTGCCACCAGAGGTACAAGATTGGTCTCTGTAAGGTACAAACCACAAGGGTACAAAACTATACCTTCTGAGGGTACTGCCCCAGGGACAAGCCATCGTACCCCTAAAGGTAAAATTCTGTTCCTTAGTTTCTGAGAGTGTATACGGCACACATGGTGCAATTATAAAAAAAAAGCGAGCCTTCAGAGATGGAAGGTGGCTTATAATGATGCATTAAGACTTTAGTTAAAGAAGCCCAGATGGAGAAGTGCCGGTGAACTGTTTGTGTCTGCGAATGTCAGCTCTTTGATGGCTGTTTTAAGGAAGCTTATGTATGAATTTATTTGCTGGCTAAATGAGTTTAATAATAGAATTATCCTACTGTTG
This sequence comes from Odontesthes bonariensis, assembly GCF_027942865.1. NCBI lineage: Eukaryota > Metazoa > Chordata > Actinopteri > Atheriniformes > Atherinopsidae > Odontesthes > Odontesthes bonariensis. The sequence goes on from NC_134510.1 coordinate 38,925,832, forward strand.
ACTAATGTTAAATATAGTGCAGTAAGATATACTTTTGTATATTGGAAACATTGGTATGATTGCCTCCTAAAATATTAGGAGTGTTTTATTATTATTTTTATTATTATTATCTATTTATTATAATTTTTTTTTTGTTTTATGAATGTTCTTCTTTTTTTTGTAACTGATTTTTTTATTTGACATATAAATACATACATACAAACACAAACTTAACTAATACAGAGGGGGTGTATATTATATGCAGTCATATTTGCTTAAAGTTCTTTAAAAGTCATTTCTCTCTTTTTTTGTAATTTTTATTAATTTTGTAATTAATAAAAAAATAATAATAATAATTAAAAAAAAAAAAAAAACAAGAATATAGAGGTAACTAGAGTCGAACTAGAGATGAATGTTCTTTTTATGTACTTTTATAATTGATTGTTTTTCTATGTGATCTGGACTACGAGTCTTTAATAAATCTATCTATGTATGATTAAAACAGCTGGAAATAAGTAAGAAGGGATGTTCCAGCCTTCCCTTCTGGGTCTGCGGTCTCATTTTGTAATGTTGCATTGAAAATCCACCAGAATAGGCCTGCAGTGATTTGCAGAAGCCAAACTGCTGCTTCTTCAGTCACAGACACATTAAATAAAACCATGAGGTCATGCAGCAAAGACCCAAAATCATGATGACGTGCAGGATTTATGCCAAACGCAGGAAGCATCCGTTAGAAAAGAGGAACTACAGTCACAACACTCACAGAAGACCAGAAAGTTGGTAAACAACGGTTTGTCTCGAGCGCCTCATGAAAACAAAGAGTTCCCACATTGTGAGATGTTTCTGTTTTGTCCACTTTAACCCTAATCCCTGATAGGGGACATTTTTGTCCACTTGGGGTGTACTTTCTCCTCTAATTTCACACTGTAGATAGTGATACTCGTCATATTTGGTCCAGTTGTGCATTTTTGACTATTTTTTCGAATTTCAAACATTCATTATAATGGATGTCTATGGGAGCCGTTTCTGTAATCTGCCATTGCAGAAAAACTAAAAAGCTGTAAAAACTGATGTTGTAGCTCATCAATGACATATCCCAGACCTAATAATCCCCCATATAATATTTCACTTTGCATTGCATACATTGAAAATACAGCAGTTTTTGTGTGTGTTTTTTAACAGAAATTGGTGTTTACCTCATATACACTAGTATTTAAAGGGTTAATTTTTTTTAAATAATTGAAAACTTGGTGGTTATGATACTGGCACCTAAAGGCTTAAAATTTGGGCTAAAAAGTTCAAATTGGCATCTAAAGGGTTCGTTTTTTTAAATAATTGAAAACTTGGTAGTTATGATCAGAACTGAAGTGGAATAAAAGATCTATGAAAAAAAAAGCGGGAAAAATATTAAAATATGATGTTTTTAGGTCATTTTAAAAGGGGACAAAAATGTCCCTTTTCAGAAATTAAGGAGTTTTTTGTTTTTAAATCAAACATAGCAAAAAATTAAAGATCCCTAAAAATCAATGTTGCTGCTGATCATTTACATATCCCAGACCATAATAATCCCCCCTCAACAATTCCACTTTGCATTCTATATATTGAAAATATAGCAGTTTTTGTGTTTGTTTTTCTTTTCACAGAAATTGGCGTTTACATCATATAAACCAGTATTTAAAGGGTTCAGTTTTTGAAAATAATTGAAAACTTGGTAGTTATGATCAGAACTGAAGTGGAATAAAAGATCTACGAAAGAAAAAGCAGAAAAAAATATTAACATATGATGTTTTTAGGTCGTTTTAAAAGAGGACAAAAATGTCCCTTTTCAGAAATTAAGTTGTGTTATAAATCAGGTATGAGGGTTAAGGTAGAATTTCAATCAATTTTAAAGTCATGAAGGGAAAAAAAGGCTGAAGCAAGCACAGCTGAAGTCTGTCGGAACAACGACAACCTTTTGAACCTTGCTGACGACCACCAGACGACAGGAGGCGAACAATGTTATCAGCTGCAGAGATATGTCAGAGACGTGGGGGGGGCTTACTCTGCCGGAGGTAGCTGAGGTGCGACAGCAGGATGTCGGCGTTGTAGGCCGACGTGAGCCGCATCATGTCGTCTTTGGTCATCTTGCACAGGGCCTTGCCGTCCAACGCCTGGAAGAGCGCCACGTCCACCTCCTCCAGGACGTACTCCTTGATGGCCCAGTCCAGCCACTGCCGCACGTGGTCCTGGGTCCAGACCTCAGGATCTGGGAACAGGGAGGGGGAGGAGCTTAACCACTTAAGTTTCAGAGCCTGCGCAGACACACTGATGGTGTTCTGGTTTTCATGCTTTAAAGGGACAGTTTGCCTCTTTTGACATGAAGCTGTGTAACATCCCATATCAGCAACATCATTTATGAACATCTTCTTACCCCCTGCTGCGTCCTGTGAGCAGAGTTCCAGCCTCGTTTTGGTGTTGATGAAGGTAGTCCGGCTAGTTGGCTGGGGTTTAAAAAATAAAGCGTTTTGCTTCTCAAAACAATATGCGTTCAACAGAGTAATACATTTGCATCACAAAATGGTTCTCCAGAAAAAGTCAGACCTCACAATCGCTTGGCCGCTTTTCTCTCCCTTCGTATCACTGCCTGCTGCCGCCTGCCGACAGCCGCGCCTGTTACGGTGTTTGCTGCTCGGTCTGCACAGCAGGCAGTGATATGAAGGGAGAGAAAATAGGGCCAAGAGATTGTGAGGTCTGACTTTTTCCTGGAGAACGATTTTGTTATGCAAATGTATTACTCTGTTGAACGCATATTGTTCTGAGAAGCAAAACGCTTTATTTTTTAAACCCCAGCCAACTAGCCGGACTACCTTCATCAACACCAAAACGAGGCTGGAACTCTGCTCACAGGACGCAGCAGGGGGTAAGAAGATGTTCAGAAATGATGCTGCTGATATGGGATGTCATACAGCTTCGTGTCAAAAGAGGCGAACTATCCCTTTAAAAGAAGTTCCAAACAAAAGGTTGAAGAGTTCTTAATAATAACCGGGGTTGAGCTGATCTGCAGAAGAAGTGACTTCCTGTGCAAACATTTGAAGAAACACTGAAAGGCAAAGTTTATCTGTGCGGATCTTACATCTGAGCTTAAGACCAGGAAGTACAAACCGGCCGAGTCGAAGCCCCCAGCACACCAAGCATTTAAAGCATTTAAAGTTTGCATTTATGTCTGAAGGGAATCTTTTAAGTCTCTCGTTCCGGGGTGAAAACATGACGTAGTAAGTTGTTTGTTTGTTCGGATGACATCAAAGTGCTGAGTAACACCGGAAACGACTGATGACACCAAGACTTCCTCGTTACTGATTGTGAAAAGGTGGTCGGGTGGGTATTACCACTCAGTGAAAGCTCAAAACCTGCTCCTCAGCTGTATTCTGTTCACCTTCATGATGAAAACAAACACATTCGTTAGACTGTCACCTGTATTTTAATCTTATTTTATCCAAGGTAAAAAGTGTTTAAATGAACAGTTAACCCATAAAACACTGCAGGCAGGCACCTTATGGGATGGAAACAGTCGAAACCCCCCGGTAGACTTTCTAAAATCTTGTTTTCCACATTAAAAGCCTTAAACGTCCTTAAGGAAACGTCACAGAGTGGGACAAGGAAACGTTACAGAGTGGGAGAAGGAAACGTCACAGAGTGGGAGAAGGAAACGTCACAGAGTGGGAGAAGGAAACGTCACAGAGTGGGAGAAGGAAACGTCACAGAGTGGGAGAAGGAAACGTCACAGAGTGGGAGAAGGAAACGTCACAGAGCGGGAGAAGGAAACGTCACAGAGCGGGAGAAGGAAACGTCACAGAGCGGGAGAAGGAAACGTCACAGAGTGGGAGAAGGAAACGTTACAGAGTGGGAGAAGGAAACGTCACAGAGCGGGAGAAGGAAACGTCACAGAGTGGGAGAAGGAAATGTTACAGAGTGGGAGAAGGAAATGTTACAGAGTGGGAGAAGGAAACGTTACAGAGTGGGAGAAGGAAACGTCACAGAGTGGGAGAAGGAAATGTTACAGAGTGGGAGAAGGAAACGTCACAGAGCGGGAGAAGGAAACGTCACAGAGCGGGAGAAGGAAACGTCACAGAGTGGGAGAAGGAAACGTTACAGAGTGGGAGAAGGAAACGTCACAGAGTGGGAGAAGGAAACGTCACAGAGTGGGAGAAGGAAACGTTACAGAGTGGGAGAAGGAAACGTTACAGAGAAGGAGAAGGAAACGTCACAGAGCGGGAGAAGGAAACGTCACAGAGTGGGAGAAGGAAACGTCACAGAGTGGGAGAAGGAAACGTTACAGAGTGGGAGAAGGAAACGTCACAGAGCGGGAGAAGGAAACGTCACAGAGCGGGAGAAGGAAACGTCACAGAGTGGGAGAAGGAAACGTCACAGAGTGGGAGAAGGAAACGTCACAGAGTGGGAGAAGGAAACGTCACAGAGTGGGAGAAGGAAACGTTACAGAGTGGGAGAAGGAAACGTCACAGAGTGGGAGAAGGAAACGTTACAGAGTGGGAGAAGGAAACGTCACAGAGTGGGAGAAGGAAACGTCACAGAATGGGAGAAGGAAACGTTACAGAGTGGGAGAAGGAAACGTTACAGAGGGAGAAGGAAACGTCACAGAGTGGGAGAAGGAAACGTTACAGAGGGAGAAGGAAACGTCACAGAGTGGGAGAAGGAAACGTCACAGAGTGGGAAAAGATTCTCTGTTTTTTGATCCAGTAAATTCAAGTTGCTCATTTCCAGAAGCAAGCAAAGTGTGAGTGGTGTGAGCGGCGGGCACCACACCCTCGGGTCCTGATTGTTTTAGTCGCACATGCTGCTCTGATGCAACATCCGGCCATTATTAAGCAGAAACACCCTGCTGATGACTCACTGATCAATCTGCTTGGAATTTACGTGAATTTCAACTTGTCCGTGACACTCGCCTCCGTCTGAGACCACAAACGAGCCTCCGAGGGTCCTTTAGAGCGGATTCTGGGAGTTCTGCAGGATGTTGTTGTTTTAGTGACTCATACAGAGGCTGAAGGAGACAGATTAAGACTCACTGGTGTCTTAGTATCCAGCCCTCATCTGTGACTTTCCTCTTCATCATCTGAACGCATCTCATCCTTATGAGGATGTAAATCTTTTAAAATGGGTGACGAATATACAGTTTTCGCTGCTATTTTTTTTCTTTTTTTTACCAGATGATGAGTAAATGTTGCTTTTTTTCTGCCTCTGGATTCGTGCATGAACACATGAACATTGATTTATGGCTGCTGGATGGTGAGATTGACTCGCCAACGAGATAAATGTCAACGCTGTGACCTTTAAGCACAAACATCGGAGCTCTAAATGGTTTTACGATATGAGATTTAATGGCAATAACAAAAATATGCTGTAGCCAAGTTTATCTTTCAGATTTTTCCTGAAAAATTTCAGTTGTAGCTGCTGGTTATTCGTCTTCTCTCATAATCGGGGTGAAAAGGGAAGCGGGCAGATTTAAAACTGAGACGTTTATTCCTCTTTGTTCTCTTTAACATCACATTTCTACAGTGTTAAATTTATCCTTCACACTTTCTGAATGGCGTTGGCTTTAAACCCCAACGTCACGTCACTCGTGGCGCCCGGCGGCGGCGGCTGGCTTGTATTGGTTAGAGCAGAAATACTCATTATGCGGCTCCTCCAGCTTTAATTGGCGGCTCGCACTCACATAGTAGCTTTTTTTTATACTTTCTTTTTATTGTTTTTCTTTAGCAGTGTATAACATCATGCAAGGGGAAGGGGAGTGGGGGGAAACAAATAAAAAACAAAAAAGTGAAAAAGAACATGTTGGATCACCATGTTTCTACAGTTTGATCAATTTTCGATGTCAATGTGATTGTCCTTGTCCTGTCGTTTTTATTTCTCCCACTTCCGGCAGTATTGACCTTCTTGAGTCCTTATTTTATAAGTCAGTTGTTCCATGATATGTATTTCGTCCATAACTTTCAACCAATCTTCCTGGGATGGTGGGTCTGTCTTGTACCATTTTCTTGTAATTGCCTTTTTACAGGCTACTAACATAATTTTCAACATGTATCTATCATCTCTCAACACAACATTTTCCGTAATAACACCAAGATATAATAATGTACAAGACTTGGATACAACATAACCCAAAATTCTGCACATAACCAAATGAACATCTTCCCAGAATTTTGTGATTTTAGAACAGAGCCAGAACACATGTGAGTGGTTCACATTTACATCTCCACAGCTTCTCCAACATGGCTGTGGTAATGAAGTATGTTTATTCCTAATTTTGGGTGTTATAAAAAATCTAATTAAATTTTTCCAGAAATGTAGTCTCCAAACACGTGATGATGTTGTTGACTGCTGTGTTTTCCAAATATGTGACCATTCATCATCAGATATGTTCACACCTAGCTCTGTCTGCCACTTCAGTTTTACATATGTCGTTGTATTCACCCTTGCCTCCATTATATGCCCATAAATTGTAGAGATTATTCTGAATTTCTTTGCGTTATAGGCTTCAGTTATGGTTTTGGTTATTGAATTTTTGTGCTTTTTTTTATTTCTTTATTGAAAAAGTTCCTCATCTGCAAGTATCTAAAATGATCTGGGTTCGCATAGTAGCTTATAACAATATGGTAACAATAACAATATTTTTTTTCAAATAACACACAGTGAATACTGCACAGTATTAGGTAATTTTATTAATTTTGCGTTTATGAAGTATTCTTATTAAGTATTAATTAAGGCTTAATGGTGTTTCCTAAAGGGGGCACACTGGCAAACCTGGCAACGCAGCCCGCTTAAACCACCGTCACACTTGACCGCACGCTAGCTCCTTTAGCCAGCGCGAGATGCAGGCACCATGGATCAGTTTTTGATTAAAAAAGGGCAAAAACCAGCACAAAAACCATGCTCATCCTGAATGTCTCACTATGATTACAACAACAAACTACAAATACAACATGAAGAAAGTCGAGGACATGCACGCCAGCTTCCACTCATCCCAGTATTAAGGTAAATGTGGTCTGAATTGAAAATGTATTGGCTGTGTTGTTTCTTTTTTTGTGGGATGTTTTATATGTAGAAATGCATATTTGCAAAAGGGGACTTTAGTATGTTGTGGTAAAAGTGGTTCTAACCTTGATTTTGCTCTTCGTCCAATGTGGCTGTAGTGAATAAAATAGTGAGTATCACTGGGTTGGAGAAAGCAGAAAGGCCGTGCCCGTGTCTGATTCACTTAAGGCTGTTGCACAAGCGCCATGTGTGCCAGCTGTTGGGAAACCGTCTTGTGACGGGGAGCGTGTGACTGAGCGACTGCACTCACCTGCTGGCACGATGACCCTCTTCTCCTCGGTGTTGCTGCTGGGTGGGGCGGCGGTCTGGGGGCTGACGCGGGGCTCGGGGTACGAGGCCTGGTACGGCATCAGGGCCCCGTCATTGCTCATGTGTCTGGAGCGCTTGGTGGTGACGCTGCAGTCAACTGGCGACTCGCGGCTGCAACAAACACAGGAAGAGGCTGTTGGTCGAGGTTTTTCCCTCTAATGGTTTGAGGAATAATTTGAACTTTTAGATATCTTATAGACGTTTAATATTTGATTTGAAACAGAATTAAAGGTTTCCTCCCCAAACAGACCAGGAGAAACTCCTCCATGCATTCATCTCCAGTAGACTCCATCACTGTAACGCTCTTTTAACTGGACTTCCCAAAAAGAGCATTAAACATCTGCAGCTCATCCAGAACGCTGCTGCTGGAGTTTTAACCCGGACTAAGAGATCTGAACATATCACAGCAGCTTTAAAATCTTTACTCTGGCTTCCAGTCAGTCACAGAATAGATTTTAAAAGCCTGCTGATGGTTTACAATCTGTGATCTGTTCAGAGAATATAAAGCCAGCAGAGCTCTTAGATCCAAGGACTCAGGTCAGCTGGTCCAGTCCAGAGTCCAGACTAAACATGGAGAAGCAGCATTTAGCTGTTATGCTGCAAACAAGTGGAACAAACTGCCAGTGGAGATTAAACTTTCACCAAATGGAGACATTTTTAAATCCAGGTTAAAAACATTTCTGTTCTCATGTGTCTATGCATGAAATCTGCACGCTATCTTTGAACTTTTCTGGTTTTTAAATTCATTTAAATGAATTTATTTGTTTCTCTTTATATTCTTTTATATATTTTTAATGCTTCTTCCACTCCCTGCTGCAATGCTTTTATTTTATGTGAAGCACTTTGAACTGTTTTGTACATGAAATGTGCTACAAATAAATTTGATTTGATTTGATTTGATAATATTTCCATGTCGGTACGTTTAATGTCCGTTTCAGAAGAGGACCGTACGATGGCCGCCAGAGTCTGGTGTAATGTCAGACTTTGTCTGGAGCTCAGAGGACATGAGCAGGCAGCAGCTTTGACCTCATGCATCACCATGAGAACTATTCTGCACTCGTACAGTCTGAGTCTCCGTTCTGCTGTAAGATATCCAGAGATGGGGACTCGAGTCACTGTGACTTGGACTCGAGTCGACTCGAGTCGCTGTTTTGATGACTTGTGACTTGACTTGACAAAAAATAAAAGACTTGAGACTCGACTCGGACGTGGAAGTTAAAGACTTGGCACTTGACTTGACTTGAGACACGATGACTTGAATGACTTGAGTGTTAAGCATCTAGCATAACTTCCAACTTTGTTTGTCATTTGAAGATCCATTCTGACCAGTAAGTGCTCGTCAAATTAGCTAATACAGGGCTCTCAAGTCTCACGCAATGAGCGTGAAACACACGCATTTCAACAAGTTCACACGCTCACACGCCACACATGCCATTTCTCACGCTGAGAAATGATCAACTTCGCCGCACAGAAATTCTAATGGCCGATACTATAAACGAGTCAATGGCAGGTTACTGTGCGGTCGTACAGCTCAGAATAGCTCAATACAGCTGTCTTGATTTAGCAACCCATCGGCAAATCACAAAATAGAATTTCTCAGCCAATCAAAAAACAGAATTTCTTGTTGCCGGGTGAGGTCTGAAATAGCTTTCAGCTGCAAGCACGCGTGCAGAAGTTGTAGACGAGCTGGAGGTGGAAGAGAACCGCCAGGATCATCAGCAGGTCATATCTTCATTTATTTGAATCTTTTATTAGTTACTATAGTTTTCCTACTCTTTGTAAAAGACCAATACCTGCCGATTAAAGTGTTTGTTGGAGTAGTAGGCCTAAATATTCAGCACACACCCTCTGACATGAGCAACTTAATGAAAAATATGTAGGAGTGTAATTAGGCTTCCGTGATTAATTCTTTTCAAAGGTGACTGGTATGAACAGATTCCCAATAAGGCCATCTACAATTACCAAACTGGTATTAGTTCTGCCGCACTGAAATGCTGATGCAGAGAGGGTTTTTTCCATGGTGGGGCTCAATAAAACCAAGACCAAGAACACTTTGGCTCTGAATGGAACTCTGTCATCCATCATGACTGTGAAAATGGCTGACATTGAGCCACAGTGCTTTAAATGGGAGCCCCCAATATCAGTCATCAAGCATCAAAATCTGCCACAAACACTCACAACAACACTTTGCAAACCTAAAACAATTTATTTTAAAATATAGCAGAATTTAGTGTAAAAGTGAAGATTTGTGATTTTGGTATATATAAAACAATTTCTTTGTTCTTTAAGTAGCTAGTTTATGGCGATCGGATACTGCAAGGGACCAGCCCCCCCCCCCACGCGCACACGCCCCGCGCACATGGCCCGGCCCCTGCCCCGCCCGAATCTCACTCCAAGCAAACTTGAAAACTTGAGAGCCCTGCTAATATTATCCTGTTAGCCTAGCCGGTAGTTAGCTAACGTTAGCTTGTTATGATACGGGGTGGACAGGTTGGACACATTGGCCAATGATGTTTACTGACAGTTACTTATATCTTTGTCTTTTCACTTTATTAAGATCAGATACTGCAGGTAAAATTGCAATAATAAGGTGACTTAACTTTGACTTGACTTGCCCAAGAAAAAATTACTTGGGACTTGAAAGCTAAGACTTGGGACTTAGTTGAGACTTGAAAGCTAAGACTTGGGACTTACTTGAGACTTGAAAGCTAAGACTTGGGACTTACTTGAGACTTGAAAGCTAAGACTTGAGACTTACTTGAGACTTGCACATGTGTGACTTGGTCCCATCTCTGAAGATATCAGCTTTAAATATTAATACAATAATGTGCATTTAGCAGGTGGAACTACGACTACTATTTAAGTGTCTTGAGATGACATTTGTTGTATTTGGCGCTATATAAATAAAACTGAATTGAATTGAATTGAATTGAATTGAACTGGTTATTTAATCTTTATTTAATTGCTTTAAATCTTGTGAGATATCTCTGAACAAATCGATTAGATTTAGATACCATACGCATCAGTGGATTACATGCTTTCTATTGAAACGTAAAGCAATTGCTTATACTTGTATTTGTTGTGGCTGTAGAGCACAAAGTATGATTGTTTCCCCTTTAAAAAGTGGAGTTGGAGCACAAAGTGCGAGAAGACCGACTTCACCCTTTGAAGTGGAGCTCTTTAACAGATGTGTGCAGCTTCTGTTGATGGGAAGTCCCTCAGGTGAGGTTTAAAAAAAGAACAAAACCATGAGAATAATTGGCAAAGATAGGAAAAAAAAAAAAAAAGAAACAATAGACGTGGAGCTGCGTTGGCCGAGTGAACAATACAGGAATACTTTTAGGGTCTGGAAAAACCCAGAGTGTGACAGTGGAATGGTCCGGGAACCCGAGGCCCTGACTCACCTGGTCCCGTTGACGTGTTCGCTCCTCTTCCCGGAGTTCTGCGCCGCCGACCCCACCCACTCCGGCTCGGTGGGCTCTGGACTCTGCTTGGAGGCCTGGCTGAAGCCGCCGGGCGACGTCATCTCGGTTTTTATGTGCATGGCCGGGGCCGGGGTGTAGGGCGACTCGAATATGGGCTGGCCCTCGCTCACCACAGACAGCGCTTCCTGTCCAACAGAGACGCAGCGGTCAGTGTCTGCCGCTTACGAGCGGCGTCACAACCTGTGGAAACAACCTCGGCTTGTTCCTGAAACACATCGGCTGGAGTTTAACCTTGGAAAGATGAAAAAAATCCCAGTGGAAGGAAGGATGACATCCAGAATAACCCGATGTTCTCAGTTTAAATCAGTTTGAACTTATCTGGACTGTTGCTTGTTTTTAAATTCATTTAAATTATTTTATTTGTTTCTCTTTATATTCTTTTATGTATTTTTAATGCTTCTTCCACTTATGTAAAGCACTTTGAATTGTTTTATATATGAAATGTGCTACAAATAAATTTAATTTGATTTGATTTAAACCAATCAGAAACTTTTTAATACCTTAAGCATGTTTGTGATGACGAGTTTTAGCTCCATGTGGGAGGAAATCGCCCCTTTGGATTTGCATTAGAGCACATTTACAGCAGCAGGATGTCGCATGTGGGCTCGAGTCAAAATAAATTACAGTGACAGTGTTTATGGAAATGAAGGAGCAGCTCAAGCATGTGGCTCCGTTTTGTGTTTTTAAATAGTTGGGAGACAACAATGGAGCTCGGACTGAGAGGAAAAACACCTCAGGAGAGACTAAACTTTAAAAGAAAAAAAAAAAAAAAAAAAGCTTTCGTGGCCCACGTTCACGTTCCAGTAACGTGAAATCTCCACTGATGACATGAACGAGCACGTGTGAAATCTGATGTCACCCATCGGAAAGTTTCTAAAGCCCTTTTTATGCTGGTATACTGGTAGTAAAACCCACCGAATCCTGCCAAGATCTGCCCTTTGACTACAAAACGAGAGGGTTTCACCCTTATGCAGACGATTCACACATTTATCTACCATTGAAGCCAAATAGTAACAGAGCACAATGTTCTTTGTTTAATTGTGTTGCTGATATTAAGCAGTGGCTGGCTTTGACACCTCGTCTTCAAAGCTCAGTTCAACCGTCAGAAATCTGGGAGTGACCTTTGACCTTTGACCTGAGGTTGGACAAACTAATGAACAATGTCGTCAGGACTAGTTTTTTCCAGCTGCGTCTGCTGGCCAAAGTTAAAATGTTTTGAAGTCGTCATGACCTTGAGAAAGCCATACATGCCCTAATAAGTTCAAGGTCAGACTGTTTTAATGCTCTTTATGTGGGCGTCTCCCAGTCTTCTCTCAGCCGCCTTCAGCTGGTGCAGAACGCTGCTGCCCGTCTTTAACCAACACCAACAGACGTGTGCACATCACTCCTGTTCTTAACTCCCTCCATCGGCTTCCTGTCCTTATAGAACTGATTTTAAAATTTTAATGTTGGTTTTTAAAGCTCTTAACGGCCTCGCCCCATCGTATTTATCTGAGCTTTTAACAGTCCTGGTAGAGCTCTGAGGTCAGCAGATCAGTTTCTGCTGGAAGTGCCCAGGTCAGAATACAAACCCTGGGGTGAGCGAGCCTTTTCCCAAAGCTGCCCCCAGGCTCTGGAATAAGATCTAGGCTAAAAACTTGTCTTTTAATACCCAGTAGTATGATGACACTTTTATCTTATTTTATCTTATTCGATTTTGTTGTATTTTGTTGCTTTCACTGTTCTTTTGTTGTTTTTATTTGTTTTTACTTCTTCTTCTCTTTATTTATTACCTGCTGTAAAGCACTTTGGTGCACCGTAAGGATTGTCTGTAAAGGGCTGCAGAAATAAAGTACATTTACATTTATTCTGTCCCGTTTGATGGAGGTTCGTGCATCTATTTTGGTTCCGGCTCCAATCTGCATTGATGGGAAGACGACACCCCAGATTTTCACACTTAGTTTCAGTTCGACTGATGTGTTTGCAGCTCCCTTCATCTTCACAGAAATGCAGTTTTACTTACTGTTCCGCCTCAAAAAGAAACGTTTTTAACCAACTGTGAGACGGCTGGCAACAATTTGTTCTTGTTTGCAATCTTGTTTGCAACAATCGGCTGATAATTTTATTTTATAGATTCATACGATTAAATGTGTCATAACCGTCCACACGCTGACCTCATTTCACCGATCAAAGAAGATTATTCTAATTCTTTTGCCTTTTACTTTGTTCCAATCTTAATTCATTCCAAACTACAGCTGCAGAAGTCTAAATGACTCGACGTTTCGAGCTTAGTGTGTGAGCATAAACTTCTATCTTTTTGTTGTTTTAGTGCCTAAACCTAACCAAACGGTAAGTGGACGTAAAACTTAAAGGGTCCCAGTCTGATTTTTAACTCTGGCCTTGTGATCGGGGGTCCTGGGAGTGACTGAGCTGACTTATCTCTGACATGACAGGACAGAATATTTAAGAAACTACAAGTTGTTAAAGGTTTCGGATCTTTTCAATATGACGTAACTTTAATACTTTTAGTTTAATGCAAACTTTCATTCTTAAGAACTCGCTTTTTTTTCCAAGAATTGTGTTCCTTTCTTTTGGAACTTCCTTTTTCTTCATCAATAAAATGGTTTAATGCACATAGAACATGTAGACTTACTGGCATAAATCAGATTTAGACCTATTTACTTTAAAGATTAGGATCGAACGGTTACAGCAGCAGGTATTCTGAGCTGGTAACATTGTTCAGTTTAGTTTTTCTGCCATGATTCAAACTTACAGTCTTCAGTCGGTTGCATGTAAATGCTTAAAATCCAAGAGAGTGTTGACTTGTGACTGTTCCAAACTTTCAGTGCAAGCTGAAGGCAACAAAGAGGTTATGAAACCGCTATGAAAAACACAGAGGAGTGAAGCTCACAAATGGTGCTCAGTCTAATCTTAAACAACATCGGTAACCTTAACCACAGTTTTTATTTTGTCGTTAGGATCGGGGTTGCAGGGGTGGGAGGGGTGTTAGCTCAAGGTGGAGCCTAATTGAGATTTAACTCCGTCTTCCTGTGTTCTGCACGGAGACCTGAAAACCACCCAAAGATGGCACTTTGGTCCCTTGCAAACGCTGGAGCTGTTGTTCTGTCTGCTGCTCGAATTAAGTGCGTGCATGTGCGTGCACGTGCGTGCATGTGCGATGCGACCACGGCAGTCCAAGTGGATGCAATGCGTGTTTGTTTAGAGGAGCTGAGCATTGTCTTTGGACCTTGTACGTCAGTGCCGTGCTTTTTCAGCGGCCTACAGGAAACCTGGCCGCCATGTGCACAGGAACCTTTTGGCACAGGCCAAGGGAGAGGAAATGGTGGGGTGGGGGGGCGCAGTGTTCAAATGTGGGTCATTTTAAAGCTGGAAAACAACCCTAAAGACCTGGGAGGAGGAGGGGGGGTTCGTTGGGCAGAAAGAAGAGCGCAGACCTGATTGAAGTGCCGCCATCACATTGTTCTTTCTTTGTGTTGTTTTCTTTTTTTTCTAGAGCTCAGTTGTTGCCTGAGCATTGTGAACCGCATCTTAATGCATGGCACACAGTTGGCATTTCCTCAGCGCTGCTGACGAGCTGATTGTCAGCAGTGCGTGGGACTTTAGCTGCGTGGGGCGGCTGCTGAAGCGAGCGCGACCCAAATGTTTTAGTTTAGAGGAAAAGAAGCAACGTGTTGGTTTATATCTGGATTATCTGCTCATAGTCACTGATCAAGACTTTATAAACCACCAGGAAACAAGGAAATGTGTTCCAACATGGATATAAACCCAGAATCTGAGGCAGAACCAGAGTTAGTTCAGTTCTGAGCAGCTTTAAAGTGAATATCTGCAGCTGTTTCCATGGAAACGTGTTCAAACATGAACATAAACCCAGAATCTGAGGCAGAACCAGAGTTAGTTCAGTTCTGAGCAGCTTTAAAGTGAATATCTGCTGCTGTTTCCATGGAAACGTGTTCAAACATGGATATAAACCCAGAATCTGAGTCAGAACCACAGTTAGTTCAGTTCTGAGCTAGCCTAAAAATCTAGACGCCCCTAGCGGCCGCAAATGGAATTTGCTCCGGGGCCAGTCTAGTCACTTGTGGTCGTTTTGCAACGTTCCAAATCAATAGTTGATCGAGCCAATCAAATCGTGAGGAGCGGGGTCGGAGGCCGGGCTACCTAGTGACGACAGAGGTGCGACGTTTCAGTGTGTAGTTCCAGAGAGAGGTTAAAAACAAAAACAAAAAAGTTCCAGAGAGAGGTAAACAATGGCTGCGCCCGGCGAACAGGCTTTCCCCAGTCGATTGCGAGCATGATGTAGCGAAGACAGCGGGCCGATCTTCGTCTCAGAGCTGACAAAACTCTCTGGTAAGGCATTTGAACGGTCAAATTCCGTTAACGGGACGAGAGCAGTCAAAACCGGAAGTGCGTTGCTCACTGCGGCTAGCTTTAGCAGCGCTGAATTCGTCTGAACAAAATTGTAAACAGCCGGTATTTTGTCAGATTTTCAACACCTTGGGGGTCTAAACGACTACTTTCTCGCCTGAAAATGTTTCAAATGTTGCTAAAGTTATATATTTACAGAGTTTAGAGCTTAAGAGAAATCAGCTTTTCAGGCCATAGACTACAAACCACATCGCGTTGACTACATAAAAAATCTTCATCGCTCTGATTGGTTGTTGCGCCATCCTATTGCGTGGCGTTGAACTTGACAGACAGCCGTTTATCCCGCCCACACTGCTATCCAGCGTCACTAGACCCCTGTACAGCTATTTGCTGTCCAGGTCTGACTTGCTAGGCTAGTTCTGAGCAGCTTTAAAGTGAATATCTGCAGCTGTTTCTATGGAAACGTGTTCCAACATGAACATTAACCCAGAATCTGAGGCAGAACCAGAGTTAGTTCAGTTCTGAGCAGCTCTAAAGTGAATATCTGCTCTGAGCTGCTTTCTCCTCCAGCACAGCCTGAACCCTCTCAGACGAGCTTTCTGTCCTTTCTTTAAGGAGTCTTCAGGAATAGTTCTCCAGGCTTCTTGAAGGACATCCCAAAGCTCTTCTTTGGATGTGGGCTGCCTTTTGTTCCGTTCTCTGCCAACATGATCCCACACTGCTTCAGTAATGTTGAGCTCCGGGCTCTGGGGAGGATTCATCCCTCCATCAGACCTGCTGCCACTGATTTTCAGCCCACTTCTTGTGTCCTTTGGCACAGCTCAGCCTTTTCTCCCTGTTTCCCTTCCTTAAGAACGGCTTCTTGACAGCCACCCTTCCATGGAGCCCATTTCTGATGAGGCTTGGGCCAACAGCAGACGGATCAGCTGAAGGTCCAGATGCATCTCTCAGCTCCTGTGTCAGGTCTTTGCTGGATGTTTTCCTCTTTCTTAAGGACATCACTTTCAGATCCTGTTCATCTGCTGTAGATAGTTCTTTAGGCCTGACACTTCTTCTTCTGTCCTCCACTTGTCCAGTTTCCTCAAATGTTTTAAGGACACACTGCACACCATGCTGAGATATGCCAAGTTTTCAGCTAACAGCTCTTTGGGAATCACCTTGTTGCTGCAGAAATCCTGTTTTCTGTCTGTCACACTGTGTTATCTTTGCTGTTTTTCACACATGCAGCTAAAGAAATGGGAACAAATCTTAATTCCAGTCTGAAACCCACAAAGAGCTTCTAGATTATTCATTTCTGGTGGCATAAAGCAGTATAATCATTTCATTTATATTAATTGTTCCATAATTAGTCATTAGATTATATCTTATATTCATTTTTAAGCTTTAAATTGAATCTTATTGACTTTTTCTTGATGTTGAATAACATATAATTCTTATTATTGTCTGTTTTTTCCTACTTTTCTACTTTTAGACGTGATAACATTCATTTTTTTGGGATTAGGATTTTTTTTAAACTGAATTTCTTATATTAATTTGACTCTTTTGGTAACTGAAAGCAGTTTTAACGTAAATGTACAAAAAAGTTGAAACTATGAAGCTGTTTTTCACAGATGCAGCTAAAGAAATGGGAACAAATGATGTGTCTCTGTGACAGGCTGCTGGGAACAAAGTGCCTAAAGATCCAGTTTAAAACGGCTTCTTTGCTGAGTTGTCTGTTCTGTGTGGACTGTGAGGGGAAAAAGCAGAAAATGTCAGAAGAAAAAGTCTGAAAGAGCTTCAGAAAGCTGGAGAACTGTTGATCAGGACACTTTAAAGATTTCAGGAAAGTCGTAAAGAAACGAGGGCTGATCGGGCCTGTAGATGGAATGTTAAATTTCAGCTTTATATAAGTTTTTTATTTCTGTGCCACTAACCCAAACGTAAAGCAGCTAATGTATCCTCGAGCAGATGAGCAGCAGACAGTTTCTACCTCATATTAACTTTACGTGAAGCCATCTATCGAAACCTGAGAATAAAGCCTTTTGATGTTCAGCCTCCATCTGCTTTAGTGTATTATTTGCCTTTATGTTCATCAATGGTGATGAAATAAATTATTACTAATAAGTCTAATCAGTGAAAATGTTTTTTTTAGGGCTGGGCGAGTTAACTCGTTATTATCGCGTTAACTCGTTAATTATTTAACGCCGATAGATATTTTATCGCGCATTAACGCAGGTTTTGTTTATTTATTTAAACAATTTTTTTGTTAAATTACAAAAAAATATTTTGGCAGAGGGAGGGGGAACGACATGCAGCATCAACATGGGGCGCCTGCTCAACCCACTACGCCACGGACCCCCCCTGTTTTATTCTTTATTTTATTATTGTAAAAGTCTGTTGCTCACAGGCTTTTATTTTGTAAAAGTCTGTTGCTCACAGGCTTTTATTTTGTAAAAGTCTATTGCTCACAGGCTTTTATTTTGTAAAAGTCTGTTGCTCACAGGCTTTTATTTTGTAAAAGTCTATTGCTCACAGGCTTTTATTTTGTAAAAGTCTGTTGCTCACAGGCTTTTATTTTGTAAAAGTCTGTTGCTCACAGGCTTTTATTTTGTAAAAGTCTGCTGCTCACAGGCTTTTATTTTGTAAAAGTCTGCTGCTCACAGGCTTTTATTTTGTAAAAGTCTGTTGCTCACAGGCTTTTATTTTGTAAAAGTCTGTAGCTCACAGGCTTTTATTTTGTAAAAGTCTGTTGCTCACAGGCTTTTATTTTGTAAAAGTCTGTAGCTCACGGGCTTTTATTTTGTAAAAGTCTGCTGCTCACAGGCTTTTATTTTGTAAAAGTCTGTAGCTCACGGGCTTTTATTTTGTAAAAGTCTGTAGCTCACAGGCTTTTATTTTGTAAAAGTCTGCTGGTCACAGACTTTTATTTTGTAAAAGTCTGCTGGTCACAGGCTTTTATTTTGTAAAAGTCTGTTACTCACAGGCTTTTATTTTGTAAAAGTCTGCTGCTGTCTGCTGCGGAACAGGAAAAGAAAGTAATCGGCGGATCCACCAAACATGGAGAAGGGTACGGAACTTTTACTCGGCCATTTTCATTTTAAAGTTCTTCCAGACGGCGGAGTCGACAGAACCAAAGTCATCTGTAAACTCTGCCAAGTTGAATTGTCTTCTCAGCGTAGTAGTTCCAGTCTAAAATATCACTTAAAGGCAAAACACACAACTGATAGCAGCAAGTCATTCAAGGAAACAGACAGTGGAGCGAGGCTTCTACATAAAAACTACAGAAAGATGCTGATGTTAAAAGTGTGTTTGCACAACAAATGTTATGGCACTTTCATTCGTATGGCAGCACATTTAAAATAAAGCTAAATGCTAAAAGCTATACGCTACTTTTGGATTCATTTTTGGATTCTGCGTACAAATGCGATTAATCACGATTAATCAGGGAAATCACGTGATTTATTAGATTAAACATTTTAATGGTTGCCCAGCTGTAGTTTTTTATGAAGCGTCGGTTGTATTTTTAGGATGACTGAGCTCTAACTTGAACTAAAGGCTGGAGGATTTAAACATTTAAAGCAGAAATGTTTCTTTTTTTGCTGAAGTGATGGTGGCCTGAACGCTGCCCTGCTTTCTTCTCTCTGTTCGTGGTGTTGCCCCCCCCCCCCCCCCGCTGAGCGCCTTTACTCTGTGCAGAAGTGAAACAGCCGGCTGAAGGCGGGATAACGCTGGCTGCTGACGGCAGATTCTCATCACAGCGCGTTCCACTCACTTCTTACTAAAGATTTTCTTTCTTTCTTTTTTTTTTGGGGCCTCCCAACATTCAAACTGATGTTATCGTGACTTGCAGAGGCTCGTTTGTGTTCACTCTTTGGCACAAACTCTTTATCTTCTTTTACGCGTCTTCTCTGCACACTGATACAAATATACCAAAATGTGGCCTGACCACTAATGCCACAACTGACTTCCTGTTCTGTGTTTCAGCCCGTTGCTCGGTGACACAAACAGCTTTTAAAAACATGACCTTCTTGGAGCCTAAAACGTTCGCCTGACTAAGGCCGCGCGCAGCTCTTCACCTGCTGTGAGCGCGCAGACGCGACGCACTGCCCTGCGTGGAAACTTTCGGCTCGGCAGCAGCTCTGCAGGTTGCATCACGCACTCTCACCCAAACCAACAGCTCAGATGAGCACTTTAACTCTCTTTAACATCTCCAGCTACATCACTTTTTTTTTTAATCTGCAGAAAGGATGTTACAACACAGCCCTGAATCAGATAAAATGAAGTAATAGTCAGCCTGAGATCACAAATAAAGGGACTTTCAGCTGTTTTGAAGCTCCAAAACTCTTAATTTTTTTACTTTCAGGAACTTTGAATGAAAGCAACCAACATTCATAAAGCTTTTCTTTTTTGGGGGAGTTGGCTGTGATACTTTTAATCCATGCTCAGTATTTTAGGCCTTTTGTTCACTTCTGAAGCCGTTTATCTTTTATTTTATTGATTAATCTGCTGAAGCTTTTGGTTTATAAAACTAAAAGCTGTTAAATGTTTCCATGTGAGACACGAGGAGCCGTCAGCCCTCACAGTTGGGGAGGTGGAGCCTTTTTTCACCTGAGAAATGAAATAAGTTTCCATTTCCAGCTGATGTTGGATCAGGAAATAGTTTAACTCTCCGGCTGGCCCTGTTGTTTGACGCTGAACCAAATAAACTGCATCATAATTAACCTTTTTTTTTTTTTTAAATCGTTTTAGGCCTGCATCGTTTGATTTGATGGAATTACTGGATGCATTTCTGCTTTGAGTCTAAATAAAGAAGATCAAATAAAATGATTTCTGGTTGATGTTGTCACAATTGAACAGGAAATCATTGTTTTATTTTAAGCAGCTCGAAGTCAAAAACAAGCTACTTCCTTAAGCTGGAACCATGTGAGGTTTTACTGAACCACATTTGTGTCCACCGTCAGAGTGGGCCAGCGCATCACGTGCCCGTTCCCCCTGAAATGTTTCATTTTTCAGTTCAATGCATTGAAGCCTGATAAACAATTCAAACTAATTGAATTCGATCCCAAACGAATTTTCATCTCGGTTTTTATTGTGTTTCTTCTTGAGTTTTAATGAGAAACTTTATTTGATGAGTTTCCTCGTGCGTTCCTCATCGTGTATTTCTAGAAACTGAAATTGTGTTTTTTTTTTGTTTTTGTTTTTGTTTTTCCGAGCTCCTGTTTACAAATGAGATTTGAGGAATTGATACTTGTTTTTGTAAAATAATTTTGGCCGTCGCAGTTCTTGTTGGAGGACATTAAACCGGGTTTAACCCGGGTTTAAACGGGTTTAAACCTGGATCTGGGCCTCAGACGAGTTGTGCAAAGCGCGGCGCTTCGTGCTCGCAGAGTCTGAGGCAAGTGGCGGAAAGGAGAAGTAAAAGTTCAGGCGAGCTGATTCTGCAAAGGCTCGAGCAGCTGCGCGTTCTGCTGCACAAACAACGGTGCGGTTTTCACAGTTTGGAGCCTGGCAGCGCGCGGGCCCCCGCAGGGCCCTGCAGGCCGCGCGCGCGCCCCGGACCCGCTTCTTCTGCAGCTCGGAGCCCCAGTGAACGCGCAGCGTGGACGTGGAACAATGTCAGGCCCCGGCGTGTCCAGTGCGCGTCTCTCTGGGGGCTTTGTTGGCTTTCTGTCGCGTCCAGGCAGCGGAAACGTGTGCGGAAAGTCTGAGGTTTGAGACAGGAAGCCTGCTGCGCTCAGATAACGACACCTGACAAGTGCTGCCGTTCGCAGCTATAAATTACTCCTAAAATAACTTCAGACACAATTTCCAGCTCAAACCCAAGAGAATGATCATCCCGTTCAATGATGCTTGTGTTTCATGAGCAAACAGGCGAACAAACGCGGGACAAAACGTTTGAAAAGGTTTATTCAGTTGTTCAAAATGTCCTCAGCTGCACCGATCATGCGCTGCCCCTCAGTGAACCCACTCACTGCCTTTAATGTCAGAAGGAAAATAAAGCAACTCAAAAATGGATCAGAACCCATAAAACCGTCAGAAACCAACAGAAATTCTGATCGTCAGTTCCTGCGCGAGGCCTTTTTTATAAATGTCTTTCCTCAAAAATCTATCAAACATTAATTCTGCATCAAACATCATCAAACTCGTTGAAATAACGAGTTTTTAACTCATTAAAAGCGTTCATTCTTATTCTGGTTCGAAAATGCGCAAAAGACGCAACTTAAAAACGTTTTTTTAAAACAAATAAAAACAAATAAAAAAAGTCTGAGGCCTTGCGTCGCATTTAAGTTTAAACCAGCTCGTACATGCGTGCGCGGTCGGAATAAAACACGTCTTTCCTCTCCCACCTTGCGCAACGCGCAGCTTTGACTGTTAATTTGGTGAAAATGTTTTTCAGTTTGAAGCTCACAGATAAAACCCAGAAGAAAAAAAAGTTTGCGGCGTTGTGCTCGACGAGCTGAAGAACAGGTGTAACAGTGTGAAATGAGAAATACCCGTCATCTGCTGGAAATGGATCCCCCTGCTCCAGTTTGATCCATGGCGCCATCAGGTACACCTGCACCGCGCGCATCAGCAAAGTCCCGCATCCCTTCACTAACTCACTTTCCGCCATAGAGACGAAACTGTTAGTCAACCAGAATAATTGTGAGTAATTTTACTCTCCGTGTCTGACTTGACTCCGTGGATTGTGTTCGTCGAGCTGAATCAAAACGCATCAATCAGAAAAAAAACGAAAAAAAACCCCGAAACTCTGGGAAATTCCTGTTTTACGCGCGGAGCGGGCCAGCAATTAGTATTTATGTGAGTGTAAAGATGTAGTGGTTAGTTGTGTTATTATAGAGCCGACATACAACCACGAACGGGAAGGAAGAGGAAATTTTGTACAAGAAGGAAAGAGTGGGGAGCTCGCATCACCGCCTTGCCTCTCTCACTGAGCAGACTCAGCGCTGGTGTGGGTGGCCGCCTCAAAAACAAACCAAACTCTTACCTTTATCGAACAGTCCATTGCAGCAGCCTCGCGCTCTTTGTCATTTATTCGATTTGTGAAAGTTGCAGCTAATTCAGCCCTCTAACCTCCCTTCAATTCATGCAGGCGCGCATTGGCTCGATGGCGCAAACCATTGCAGTTACAATTTTTCGCTCACAGACCATAACCGGATGGCAGGTTTTTTTTCAGCCCTCTCTCTCGCTCTCTCTCTCTCGCCCTGTAAATTGGGAAGTGAAGTCACTTCTGAGCGCAGAAGCAGCTTCTCTTGAAACCGACACCTCCCGCACACAAGGAAAAACAAAACACTCACTCCTTCACGCGCACAGCAGGCCCGAGCCGCAGACGGGTCGTTTTACGCGAGATTCTGGAGCGTTTCAGACGCCTTTAAGTTGGTCTGTTGGGGCTCCGCTTCAGCTTCTGTTGCGCATTTAAAGAAAAACTTTGAGCTTCTGTTGCGCAGTTAAGGAAAAACTTTGAGCTTCTGTTGCGCAGTTAAAAAAAAAAACTTTGAGCTTCTGTTGTGCAGTTATAAAAAACTTTGAGCTTCTGTTGCGCAGTTATAAAAAACTTTGAGCTTCTGTTGCGCAGTTATAAAAAACTTTGAGCTTTTGTGCATATTCACGCTGTAAAAAGAACAGATTTAACCACCAAGAAGTGAAGCCTGAGATCCTGGAGTTTATTAAAACGGTGTAGACCTGTCAAACTCTCAGAAACAGGGGTACAGTACGAGTCCTTTTTTCCCCCCTGAGGTACAATCTGTACTAATGTACCTCCTAGGGTTAATTATTGGACCTAAAAGTACATATATGTCCCTTTTGAGGGTCCAAAAGGTACATATATGTACTCAAGTGGTAAAAGGTGCATATATGTACTCAAGTGGTAAAAGGTACTATACAGTATATGTACTTAAGTGGTAAAAGGTAGATATATGTACTCAAGTGGTAAAAGGTACATATATGTACTCAAGTGGTAAAAGGTACATACAGTATATGTACTTAAGTGGTAAAAGGTACATATATGTACTCAAGTGGTAAAAGGTACATACAGTATATGTACTTAAGTGGTAAAAGGTACATATATGTACTCAAGTGGTAAAAGGTACTATACAGTATATGTACTTAAGTGGTAAAAGGTACATATATGTACTCAAGTGGTAAAAGGTACATATATGTACTCAAGTGGTAAAAGGTACATACAGTATATGTACTTAAGTGGTAAAAGGTACATATATGTACTCAAGTGGTAAAAGGTACATACAGTATATGTACTTAAGTGGTAAAAGGTACATATATGTACTTAAGTGGTAAAAAAGGTACATATATGTACTCAAGTGGTAAAAGGTACATACAGTATATGTACTTAAGTGGTAAAAGGTACATATATGTACTCAAGTGGTAAAAGGTACATATATGTACTCAAGTGGTAAAAGGTACATATATGTACTCAAGTGGTAAAAGGTACATATATGTACTTAAGTGGTAAAAGGTACATATATGTACTCAAGTGGTAAAAGGTGCATATATGTACTCAAGTGGTAAAAGGTGCATATATGTACTCAAGTGGTAAAAGGTACATATATGTACTCAAGTGGTAAAAGGTGCATATATGTACTTAAGTGGTAAAAGGTACATATATGTACTCAAGTGGTAAAAGGTACATATATGTACTCAAGTGGTAAAAGGTACATATATGTACTCAAGTGGTAAAAGGTACATATATGTACTCAAGTGGTAAAAGGTACATATATGTACTCAAGTGGTAAAAGGTGCATATATGTACTTAAGTGGTAAAAGGTACATATATGTACTCAAGTGGTAAAAGGTACATATATGTACTCAAGTGGTAAAAGGTACATATATGTACTTAAGTGGTAAAAAAGGTACATATATGTACTCAAGTGGTAAAAGGTACATATATGTACTCTAGTGGTAAAAGGTACATATATGTACTCAAGTGGTAAAAGGTACATATATGTACTTAAGTGGTAAAAAAGGTACATATATGTACTCAAGTGGTAAAAGGTACATACAGTATATGTACTTAAGTGGTAAAAGGTACATATATGTACTCAAGTGGTAAAAGGTACATACAGTATATGTACTTAAGTGGTAAAAGGTACATATATGTACTCAAGTGGTAAAAGGTACATATATGTACTCAAGTGGTAAAAGGTACATATATGTACTCAAGTGGTAAAAGGTACATACAGTATATGTACTTAAGTGGTAAAAGGTACATATATGTACTCAAGTGGTAAAAGGTACATATATGTACTCAAGTGGTAAAAGGTACATATATGTACTCAAGTGGTAAAGGGTACATATATGTACTTAAGTGGTAAAAGGTACATATATGTACTCAAGTGGTAAAAGGTACATATATGTACTCAAGTGGTAAAAGGTACATATATGTACTCAAGTGGTAAAGGGTACATATATGTACTCAAGTGGTAAAAGGTACATATATGTACTCAAATGGTAAAAGGTACATATATGTACTCAAATGGTAAAAGGTACATATATGTACTCAAGTGGTAAAGGGTACATATATGTACTCAAGTGGTAAAAGGTACATATATGTACTCAAATGGTAAAAGGTACATATATGTACTCAAGTGGTAAAAGGTACTCAATATATGTACTCAAGTGGTAAAAGGTACATATATGTACTCAAGTGGTAAAAGGTACTCAATATATGTACTCAAGTGGTAAAAGGTACTCAATATATGTACTCAAGTGGTAAAAGGTACATATATGTACTCAAGTGGTAAAAGGTACTCAATATATGTACTCAAGTGGTAAAAGGTACATATATGTACTCAAGTGGTAAAAGGTACATATATGTACTCAAGTGGTAAAGGGTACCTATATGTACTTTTTTTCTACATGCTGGGGTACAATAGACAGTCTGTGTTAGGCTACTTCAGTATAAGGGTACAAAACTATACCTTCTGAGGGTACTGCCCCAGGGACAAGCCATCGTACCTCTAAAGGTACAATTCTGTACTTTAGTTTCTGAGAGTGAAGAAGTGAGAAAGGCAGAGACCATTTCATTTAACCGTAATTCTGATTCTACATCATGTCACATGTTCATCTCATAGATAATTCAGTCATATCCTGTCATTACACTGGTATTGTTTTGGTCTTGGGGAATCTAATAAAATTAGGGCTGGGCAACGATTAAACTTTTTAACCCTAATCCCTGATAGGGGACATTTATGTCCACTTGGGGTGAACTTTCTCCTCTAATTTCACACTGTAGATAGTGATACTCAACATATTTGGTCCAGTTGTGCATTTTTGACTATTTTTTCTAATTTCAAACACACATCATATACAATGCAATTTTTCATTGTGTAGAAAAAAAACTCCTTAATTTCTGAAAAGGGACATTTTTGTCCCCTTTTAAAACGACCTAAAAACATCATATATTAATATTTTTTCCACTTTTTTCATAAATCTTTTATTCCACTTCAGTTCTGATCATAAACACCAAGGTTTCAATTATTTAAAAAAAAATTAACCCTTAAGATGCCAATTTGAACTTTTTAGCCCAAATTTTAAGCCTTTAGGTGCCAGTATTTTCAAAATATGGAATGCAAAGTGGAATTATTGAGTAGGGATAATTATGGTCTGGGGTATGTCAATGATTAGCAACAACATTGATTTTTAGGGATTTTAAATTTTTTTGTTATGCCTGATAAAAAAAAAATCTCCTTAATTTCTGAAAAGGGACATTTTTGTCAGGGGCGTCACTAGGTTTTAAGGACAGGGGGGGCTAAGCCCCCAGGAGATGCACAGGATGTGAGCGAACGTTTAATTTCACAAACAGCTCTTGATCCATCTCTGGATCCCCTTGCTCTCTCTGCTTTGGCCTTGCCTGTTGATCTTTTTCTCCCACTACATCTCCTTCTGCCTGACCCTTCAAGATACATTAAAACAATGAATTGAATTAATAACTGATCAACAAAGAGGCTAATGCCATGACTTTTGCTCACAACACAATAATTGTTTACTCCCAAAATTTTTGAAGACCCACAGATTACATTTCGGCACATGTGAGACTAAAATGTTTGTAATTTCAAGTCCTGAAAAATATTACTTGATTACTTAAATTACAGTCATATTATGGTAGCCTACTCTTGAAAATATTTGGGCCAGGCTAATTTGGCTTATATAGCTCTCTCTTGGCTATCTCCACTTTCCAATCATTACTCTCCTAAATAAAAGCTCAAGTTAAATAAGTCTTATATGGTGCACCTGGACTGAAATGTTTCATATTTCATATTCATATCGAGTTCCATAAAATTCCAAGACTGTCTGCATCACAAATGACTCTATCCTGTGACTCACCTTTCCCCTCTCACTCTCTCTGCTCCTCTGCCCTGACTCCTATAGGTCAATATGGGTGGTGGTGTGATTATTATTAGTGTATTATTATTATTATC
Organism: Odontesthes bonariensis; assembly: GCF_027942865.1. Taxonomy (NCBI): domain Eukaryota; kingdom Metazoa; phylum Chordata; class Actinopteri; order Atheriniformes; family Atherinopsidae; genus Odontesthes; species Odontesthes bonariensis. The sequence continues at coordinate 38,952,470 of NC_134510.1, forward strand.
ATCATTCTTATTGTCATTATTATCCACATAATCATACGTGAATGAGCTCAGCTCCTGTTTCACTGTGTGTATCTGATGCTGGAGCTGATGCTCCAGAAGGAAGTCACCCCAAAGATAGTATATGGTAAAAAAAAAAAAAAAGACTGCACAGCTAACTCTATAAGCAACCAGGACCTTCACAGTGCATTTCAGATGAACTAGTTAGCTATGTAGCAGCGTTCTTTTAGAGCCGAAATGTAACTTTTGACTGCAAAACAACTAAGGTAAGACGTGCACAGAGACCTTCTTCAGCACACAACACACGCTGTCTCCTGTACAGGGGGCTCTCTGCAGGCCCGGTTTTAATTGTCAAACAGGGAGCATTTCGTTCATTAATTACATGGGACTTTCTGTTGTTAGCTGGGGGGCTGGAGCTAACTTATTGTCACCAACAGCAGTGATGAATACTGCTGTTGGTGCCTGCTTTAGGGGGGCTGAAGCCCCCCTAAAGCAGGCAGAAAATAAAGCAGGCGGAAAGGAAAGCAGTAAAGCAGGAGGAAAGTGAAGCAGGCGGAAAAAAAGCAGGTGGAAAATGAAGCAGGCGGAAAGTAAAGCAGGCGGAAAATAAAGCAGGCGGAAAATAAAGCAGGTGGAAAATAAAGCAGGTGGAAAGTAAAGCAGGCGGAAAATAAAGCAGGCGGAAAATAAAGCAGGTGGAAAATAAAGCAGGTGGAAAGTAAAGCAGGTGGAAAGTAAAGCAGGCGGAAGGTAAAGCAATAAAACAGGCGGAAAGTAAAGCAAGCAGAAAGTAAAGCAGGCGGAAAGTAAAGCAAAGAGAAAATAAAGCAGGCGGAAAGGAAAGCAGTAAAGCAGGAGGAAAGTGAAGCAGGCGGAAAGTAAAGCAGGCAGAAAAAAAGCAGGTGGAAAATAAAGCAGGCGGAAAATAAAGCAGGCGGAAAATAAAGCAGGCGGAAAATAAAGCAGGCGGAAAATAAAGCAGGCGGAAAATAAAGCAGGCGGAAAGTAAAGCAGGTGGAAAGTAAAGCAGGCGGAAGGTAAAGCAATAAAACAGGCGGAAAGTAAAGCAAAGAGAAAGTAAAACAGGCGGAAAGGAAAGCAGGCAGAAAATAAAGCAGGCGGAATATAAATAAGGTGGAAAGTAAAGCAGGTGGAAAGTAAAGCAGGCGGAAAGTGAAGCAGGTGGAAAATAAAGCAGGCGGAAAGTAAAGAAGATGGAAAGTAAAGCAGGTGGAAAATAAAGCAGGCGGAAAGTAAAGAAGATGGAAAGTAAAGCAGGTGGAAAATAAACAGGCGGAAAGTAAAGCAGGCAGAAAATAAAGCAGGCGGAAAGTAAAGAAGATGGAAAGTAAAGCAGGTGGAAAATAAAGCAGGCGGAAAATAAAGCAGGCGGAAAATAAAGCAGGTGGAAAATAAAGCAGGCGGAAAGTAAAGCAGGTGGAAAGTAAAGCAGGCGGAAGGTAAAGCAATAAAACAGGCGGAAAGTAAAGCAAGCAGAAAGTAAAGCAGGCGGAAAGTAAAGCAAAGAGAAAGTAAAACAGGCGGAAAATATGGCAGATGGAAAGTAAAGCAGGCGGAAAGGAAAGCAGGCAGAAAATAAAGCAGGCGGAATATAAATAAGGTGGAAAGTAAAGCAGGTGGAAAGTAAAGCAGGCGGAAAGTGAAGCAGGTGGAAAATAAACAGGCGGAAAGTAAAGCAGGCAGAAAATAAAGCAGGCGGAAAGTAAAGAAGATGGAAAGTAAAGCAGGCAGAAAATAAAGCAAGCGGAAAGTAAAGCAGTACAGCAGGATGGAAAGTAAAGCAGGCAGAAAGTAAAGCAGGCAGACAAAAAGCAGGTGGAAAATAAAGCAGGCGGAAAGTAAAACAGGTAGACAAAAAGCAGGTGGAAAATAAAGCAGTACAGCAAGATGGAAAGTAAAGCAGGCGGAAAGTAAAGCAGGCGGAAGGTAAAGCAGGCAGAAAGTAAACAGGCAGATTGTGAAGCAGGCGGAAAATAAAGCAGGCGGAAAGTAAAGCAGGTGGAAAGTAAAGCAGGCGGAAGGTAAAGCAGGCGGAAGGTAAAGCAATAAAACAGGCGGAAAGTAAAGCAAGCAGAAAGTAAAGCAGGCGGAAAGTAAAGCAAAGAGAAAGTAAAACAGGCGGAAAATATGGCAGATGGAAAGTAAAGCAGGTGGAAAGTAAAGCAGGCAGAAAGTGAAGCGGACGGAAAGTAAAGCAGGCGGAAAGGAAAGCAGGCAGAAAATAAAGCAGGTGGAAAGTACAGCAGAGAGAAAGTACAGCAGAGAGAAAGTACAGCAGAGAGAAAGTAAAGCAGACGGAAAGTAAAGCAGACGGAAAGTAAATCCAGGATCCAGGAAATAAAGGATTTAATGTGTAAATATATGAGAAATATTCTTAAATCAGAAATAAACTTTGTTGAGGTGAAAAATTGACATTCCTCAGCTCTGCAGGAAAGTCTAATCTTAAGCTCATATTTCAGTTTTAATGATAAAGTTGATCAGTCAGCTCTGTTTATTATTGATGCCACATGTTTTTATGGAATGAACAGCATAGTAGCAACACCATCCCAAACTACAGTGACCTCCGTAATCACGTCACATCACCAGACTGGAGATGGGGAATCTTTGTGGGGGTAAAACTGAAGTCGGAGCTGCGCACAGGCCCCCGCAGACGTGCTGGGCCTGTGCGTGAGGGCGCGTGTGGAGTGCTTTACGCAATAAATCAGATATCATCACACCGTCAGTGTATCAGCGATCATATGAAAACAAGCCTCCGGTGGATGTGTGCGTCAGCGTGAGGTCCAGGACTGACGGTCGGTGCTCCACTTCACCTGCCAGAGGCTTAAGGTTGGCAGATCTGGGGTTCTGGAGCCCAGTTTACGCCTCTGTCAGAGCTCCTCGGCCACCGTTGAAGCTTTGACTCAAAGTTTTTTCTTTTTGCCCCCTCAGCCGACTCACCTTCCCCGGCGGATTCCTGAGCTGACAGCGTTCCGCAGATGGTTGTTAATCACTGCGCTTGTTGTGTAACTTCATCCTGGTTGTGTCCTTGTCCCGAGGTGGGGCTCCCAATCACGACTCCCGTCTCCGCGCACGATTTCACCCGTCTGCACTTTTCCAGATGGAGTCGGCCTCTGTGTGTGTGTGTGTGTGTGTGTGTGTGTGTGTGTGTGTGGGAGCAGAATGGCACAGATGTTTGTTTACACAAGTCTCTGGGCTCGGCCTTATCTGCTGCAGCCACTCACGCTGTGATTTCAGACTTTCTTCAGCAAGTACTTGTGTGTTTTTTTTACGGGCCATTGTTTTGTCGAATGGTTTCTAAAGATACACAGATTTTTTTTTTTCCTCCTCCACCTCATTAAAAAGCCGACTGGCAAAAGCTCTGATTTCAAAAAGCCTGCACTTCATCTCCACCCAAACTGCGGCTCAGTTATTTGGTCCCGCCTGTCAGACAATCAGTGATCTGAAATATGTTAAAGCCATTCAGTGACACAATGCTGCGCTCCCAGCCTGTTATTCCGCCTTTATGTTACAAGCTCCACTCGTTGAACTGACTATGTTTAGAACATGAACACAGATCTCACTGCGGTGGGGGGCATTTTCTTCTGAGTAATCTTAATTTTTTAATCATTTGCTCACATCAGACCAAAGACCGAAAATATATGTTTTACTGTTTTACCTGAAAGCATCAAACTAAAGACTAAACCCGTCTTAAAACCCATTTTTATTCCCTGGCTTTTAACCCAGCATGAGACTCTGTTTCCGTTGTTGTTTTATTGTTTTTAATATTGTTTTTGTTTATTATTGTTTTTACATTGTTCTCATGTTTTATGTTCTTACTCATGTACAGCACTTTGTTCCAACCACGGCCGTTTTAAAGGGCTTTATAAATAAAGTTGAGTTGAGTAAAGAAAGAAGAGATTCAGCCATTCTGATCACCAATTTATTAGATAGATTTTATTGAATACTTGTAGTCCAGATCACATAGAAAAACAATCAATAATAAAAGTACATAAAAAAGACATTTATATAAAAAAATAATAATAATAAAAACACTCCTAATCTTTTAGGAGGCAATCATACCAATGTTTCCAATATACAGATGTATACTATATTTAATGTCAACAGTAGGATAATTATATTATTAGACTAATTTAGCCGGCAAATAAATAGAAACATAAGCTTCCTTAAAACAGCCATCACAGACCTGACATTCAGACACAAACAGTTGACTGGCTCTGCTCCATCTGGGCTTCTTTAACAAAATTATTGATTTACACTCCTTCTTTTTTATCTATAAAAGCTCAAATTAGTGCAAAACCAAAAAAAGATATTCGCAGTTTACTATCTCAGAAAACTTTGACTTAAAGGATTATCAGATTCCATCATCAGTGGTCAGAGTCTTCTTGTCTGAACGCCTGATAAACAATCTGCTGGAATGAAATGTTGTAGATTTTAAACGTTTTTACATTTAATGTTGGACTCGAATGGACATGATTGTGCTTCATTGGTCCTAAAAGAGAAACCGTGTTGACGTCTTCTGTTTGAGGTCAAGCTGTGATCAAAGTAATTACCTCTAACTGTGGGACTGTAGCATTAAATCATGCCTCATGTAACATTTACACATGAGGGGGATCGGGCTGCAGTTTGGTCGTAAATCAGTCGGCATGATGATGAGCTGCTGAGGGGGGTGTTGGGCGTTTAGGAGGAGAGGAGAAGAACTCAAACTGCAACATGTAAGTAGCTGTGTGAAGTCTGGGAACTAAAAGTGTTGAACGGGAAAAAACCAAAGCTGTGTATCTTCTTTTATTCTGTCCATCATGCCAGCGCAGACTGGTGCTTGCGTAAAGTTCTCCATCATGTTCTTATTCTGAAGGGAGTGTTTATTCTCTTTTTTCTCTTTATTATTTAATGAGACCAACACAATGAGTTACTCTGTGGATTTCTCATTCAGCGACCACCCTTTTAGTGTTTAGTGATTTATAAACGGACCTCCACACATTCAGCCCGTGTTTCCTGCCCATAAGCGTCTCCTATCTGTGCACCACGCATACCTTTAGGTTTGGAAGTACCCACCCAGCCCCGCTGCAAGCCTTTTACTCTCTGATCAGCCCGCTCTCTTAACGCCGTTTTCAGCATCATTTTCAGTTTTCTCCCGGTATTCCCAACCATTCCCACTTCCACACATTCACCTTTAGAGCCGCAGGATGTGTGCTGAGCAGTTCCATTCTTATTATGAGGAATCTCCTCACATGAAAGTGTGTTTGTTGAGTGGAACTTTTCCGGGTTTAAGTTCTAACTTTGGCTCAGCCTGTTCGGTTCGGCTGCGGACAGAAACCCGCTTTGTTGTCATTTTTTTTTAATAGCTTATAACTGATTTTTTATTTGACATATAAAGACATACAAACACAAACTCAGCAAACACAGAGGGGGTGTATATTATATGCAGTTATACTTTCTTAAAGTTCTTTAAAAGTCCTTTCTCTCTCTCTTTCTTTTTTTCTTCCACTGACTAGATCTTTGTAAATTTCAGTCACTGTTTTGCACCTTTACGTCATATTTCCGCTAATCCAATCCTCTTCTTCGCTCTATATGCCCTAACCAGCATTCTGCATTAATATAAGTGAGAAAAACAACCATACAGAGTACGAGTCATTTACAGGTGAGAGCAACAACAATACAAAAAGAAAAATAAAGAACCTCTCCTGTAATTAATAAAAAAATAAAAAATAAAAATAAGAAAAACAAGAATATAGAGGTAACTAGAGTCCCGGCGGTGCCTGTACTAATAATGACCATCTTTTATCAAACACGTCTGTTTTCAGGTGTGGTCTTGCTGTGATTTTTTCCATAATAAACACATTTTCTCTCCATTGCTTTATGCTTGGAGGCTGTTGTTTCAGCCAGGAAGCTGTTATAGTCTTTCTTTGCCATCAGCAGCAGGATTCTCAGTAAACATTTAGAGCTCTTATAGAATAGAAATAGAAAAGAAAAATACTTTATTCATCCCCCAATTGGGGAAATTCAAATATCTATTATCTGTCACACCGTCAGGAATTATACCCAAAATGCAAAGTGCTGCTTCCAGATGTGTTGTCATTCTTTTAACGGAGGATCTCTCATGAATGAATGTTGGGTCGCTTGTTGCTGCGGGGATGGGCTCTGACGTCACGGTGGTTAAACAAACCTCGGCGCCTCAGGTCACGACGCACCCGCAGGCACGCGCCCCGCCCACCCCTTTCCGCCGCGCTTATAACGGCACCGGGCCGGCTGGAGGCTGAGCGTCTTCCCGCTGATCCGCAGCCGGTAAAAGTCTGATAACAAAGTGTTGGAACGAGCCACATGTTCTGGGAGACCGACATCACACCCGGAGACAGAAACGCGGACAACAGAAACTCGGAATTAAAGGTTGGTTCATGACTTTTTTTAAATTCATTCATTGGTAACATCCAGTTTACAGGCGGAAGCTTTTCAGCTGAAAAGTGGAGCTCATGAGATCTATAAGAAAAGCCATTTCTGACACATGTTGGGTGATAAGTGCCGGTGTTAGACATGACTGTGCGCTGTTGTGACTTTAGACTTAATTTGTAAGTTGGGTGTGGGGGGGGGCGGTTTTGCCTTTATTTAGAAGGTGAAAGGATTAAAGTTGTAATCACATGACTCACAGATGGAGATCTGCCACACTGGATACTACACAGAAGACTTCAGGACACAGGAGGTGCCGGCCGGCCTGGATTTTGCATCTTATGGTGAGTTCGCCTCTCTGTCCTGCTCACGGGGCTGAAGCAGAGCTTTTTGCATGTTTGTCTGAGCTGTTTCCTCTGGACCCCAGCGGCTGAAGGACAGAGGAAACATTTTTTGTTGACAGAGTCATCGCATCTGTCAGAGCTTTCTGAGGCCTGCGTCAGGGTGACGGGGCGCTGCGGGGTGTGATCAGGCCTGAAAGGGCCGGGCAGAGGCCGGGTGGTCGGGTTAAAGACGCCCTCCACGCTGCACTCCCCTCTCTGTCCTCCCTAATCCTTTCCTCCAGACTTCCTCCTCCAACAGATTTAGAGTTCCCCCTCCCCATCCCTCCATCACTACTCTGTCACACTCCCTCCGCTGGCGTTTCCTCCTCGCTCTTCCTCCCCCTCCCTGCCCTGTTTCCTCAGAGCTGCATCCATCCACGGAGCTGTAAAAATCTGCACTTTGACGGTAAACTGATTGCTATCTCCTGTTAGATAACAACCCAAACATCTAATTCACAAATTCATCCCATCTTTTCTTTTCTTCTCTGTGCTGAGCTGAGCTCGTGTTAACCTCCTGCTTAAAGAACCAAACCAGTGACTTTATCATGTCACAGTTTCCTGCACAGAGTGTGTTTAACACTCAGATTTGAACTCATTTGATGTGAAACTTCACCCATATGGAGCTCTTATAACAGAGACGGCTTCTTGTATTCTTGAGTTTTATGCAACACTGAAAAAAGTGACTTTTTGGTCAAATAACTGTCATAATCTCCACCTTGTATTTTTAAGATTCAGTAAGAACTAGAGCTTCTTATAAGTAAAATTAAACATTTTATTAACGTAATACATGAATTATGGGGGAAGAATAAGTTTTACTTAGGTTTCCTCATACAATTTAAATGTTTAATAGTTGTATGTACATAAACCTAGAAATACTACATAAACTTTACTCTGAAAGTGTGTCGTTAAAATCTACTGAGTTACTTCGTAACAGCAAATACTACAGATATATAACATTTACTTAAAATTATGAGTAAAATGATGTTCCTGCCTATGAAAAACAAGTAGACTTTACTTAATTTGTTTAAATAAATATAACTTAAAACTTAGATGCAATTAAGTAAATGTTACTTAATATCTTCTAAACTGTTTTATGGGAAGTAACATTTACTTGATATTGCAGCATTAAATATTACTTAAATCGTTTGAGTGCAAATACTTACAAAGGGTTTTGTAAGTAAACCTTATGAGTTGGAGCTGGCAGGAGAAAAGTCATTAACTCCAACACATTTCCTCTAATGCACCCAAAGTGAGCATTGAGGGTCCTTTAAACTCACAGTAGTTTATGTTTTCAGTCATATTTCTCTGCTGAAATGGATCCAAATGTGTTTGTTTTGTATGTGAAACTGATGGTTTGGTCCATAACAAGCATGAGCTGTGCTTCTGCCCTCCCCTCCTCCACTGACTCCACCTGTCTGCGTTATGTTTAACCTCCAGACTACCCTGGTGAAGACCTGTCTTTTCTGTTAGACAGTAAAGCACCCGGGCAGCAGCAGTATGTGGCTGGAGGCAGTTACCCGGAGCAGCCCAAAGCCTCCCACCCCTATGACACCAAAGGTAAAACCTCCTCTGATGTGCTTGCTTTGGGAGAGGCGTCGGCCGGTGGTTGTGATGGCTCATCTTAGTTTTTGCTCCCTCTCCCCTCAGTGAGCAGCAACGAAGCTGCCCTCTTCAACCTGGACTCGTACCAGGAGTTCAACTGGTGGGCTTCTTATCCGCATGGTGAGCCTCACACTCTACGGTCCTGGTCTGTTTGTCACAGCTTTAAAGGGGCGTGTTCTCGTGTCTGACTTTCTCACTTTGGAAATATCTTTCCAAATCAAAGATATTGTCCATTTACAACATTTAAACTATGGAAACATGGATATTTGTCTTCAAAGTCCGGTACACTCTCAGAAACAGGGGTACAGTACAAGTCCTTTTTGTCCCCTGAGGTACAATCTATACTAATGTACCCCCTACACTCTCAGAAATTGTACCTTTAGAGGTACGATGGCTTGTCCCTGGGGCAGTACCCTCAGAAGGTATAGTTTTGTACCCTTATACTGAAGTAGCCTAACACAGACTGTCTATTGTACCCCAGCATGTAGAAAAAAAGGTACATATATGTACCTTTTACCACTTAAGTACATATATGTACCTTTTACCACTTGAGTACATATATGTACCTTTTACCACTTAAGTACATATATGTACCTTTTACCACTTGAGTACATATATGTACCTTTTACCACTTGAGTACATATATGTACCTTTTACCACTTGAGTACATATATGTACCTTTTACCACTTGAGTACATATATGTACCTTTTACCACTTGAGTACATATATGTACCTTTTACCACTTAAGTACATATATGTACCTTTTACCACTTGAGTACATATATGTACCTTTTACCACTTGAGTACATATATGTACCTTTTACCACTTGAGTACATATATGTACCTTTTACCACTTGAGTACATATATGTACCTTTTACCTCTTGAGTACATATATGTACCTTTTACCACTTGAGTACATATATGTACCTTTTACCACTTGAGTACATATATGTACCTTTTACCACTTGAGTACATATATGTACCTTTTACCACTTGAGTACATATATGTACCTTTTACCACTTGAGTACATATATGTACCTTTTACCACTAGAGTTCATATATGTACCTTTTTACCACTTAAGTACATATATGTACCTTTTACCACTTAAGTACATATATGTACCCTTTACCACTTGAGTACATATATGTACCTTTTACCACTTGAGTACATATATGTACCTTTTACCACTAGAGTTCATATATGTACCCTTTACCACTTGAGTACATATATGTACCTTTTACCACTTGAGTACATATATGTACCTTTTTACCACTTAAGTACATATATGTACCTTTTACCACTTAAGTACATATATGTACCCTTTACCACTTGAGTACATATATGTACCTTTTACCACTTGAGTACATATATGTACCTTTTACCACTTGAGTACATATATGTACCTTTTACCACTTGAGTACATATATGTACCTTTTTACCACTTAAGTACATATATGTACCTTTTACCACTTAAGTACATATATGTACCTTTTACCACTTAAGTACATATATGTACCTTTTACCACTAGAGTACATATATGTACCCTTTACCACTTGAGTACATATATGTACCTTTTACCACTTGAGTACATATATGTACCTTTTACCACTTGAGTACATATATGTACCTTTTTACCACTTAAGTACATATATGTACCTTTTACCACTTGAGTACATATATGTACCTTTTACCACTTGAGTACATATATGTACCTTTTACCACTTGAGTACATATATGTACCTTTTACCACTTGAGTACATATATGTACCTTTTTACCACTTAAGTACATATATGTACCTTTTACCACTTGAGTACATATATGTACCTTTTTACCACTTAAGTACATATATGTACCTTTTACCACTAGAGTTCATATATGTACCTTTTTACCACTTAAGTACATATATGTACCTTTTACCACTTAAGTACATATATGTACCCTTTACCACTTGAGTAGATATATGTACCTTTTACCACTTGAGTACATATATGTACCTTTTACCACTTGAGTACATATATGTACCTTTTACCACTAGAGTTCATATATGTACCTTTTTACCACTTAAGTACATATATGTACCTTTTACCACTTAAGTACATATATGTACCTTTTACCACTAGAGTACATATATGTACCCTTTACCACTTGAGTACATATATGTACCTTTTACCACTTGAGTACATATATGTACCTTTTACCACTTGAGTACATATATGTACCTTTTTACCACTTAAGTACATATATGTACCTTTTACCACTTAAGTACATATATGTACCCTTTACCACTTGAGTACATATATGTACCTTTTACCACTTGAGTACATATATGTACCTTTTACCACTTGAGTACATATATGTACCTTTTACCACTTAAGTACATATATGTACCTTTTACCACTTAAGTACATATATGTACCTTTTTACCACTTGAGTACATATATGTACCTTTTACCACTTGAGTACATATATGTACCTTTTACCACTTAAGTACATATATGTACCTTTTACCACTTAAGTACATATATGTACCTTTTACCACTTAAGTACATATATGTACCTTTTTACCACTTGAGTACATATATGTACCTTTTACCACTTGAGTACATATATGTACCTTTTACCACTTGAGTACATATATGTACCTTTTACCACTTAAGTACATATATGTACCTTTTACCACTTAAGTACATATATGTACCTTTTACCACTTAAGTACATATATGTACCTTTTACCACTTAAGTACATATATGTACCTTTTACCACTTGAGTACATATATGTACTTTTTACCACTTGAGTACATATATGTACCTTTTGGACCCTCAAAAAGGTACATACATGTACTTTTTACCACTTGAGTACATATATGTACCTTTTGGACCCTAAAAAAAGGTACATATAGGTACCTTCAGGTCCAATAATTAACCCTAGGGGGTACATTAGTACAGATTGTACCTCAGGGGGGAAAAAAGGACTCGTACTGTACCCCTATTTCTGAGAGTGTAGGGTTAATTATTGGACCTAAAAGTACATATATGCACCTTTTTTTCTACATGCTGGGATACAATAGACAGTCTGTGTTAGGCAACTTCAGTATAAAGGTACAAAATTGCCACCAGAGGTACAAGATTGGTCTCTGTAACGTACAAACCACAAGGGTACAAAACTATACCTTTTGAGGGTACTGCCCCAGGGACAAGCCATCGTACCCCTAAAGGTACAATCCTGTACTTTATTTTCTGAGAGTGTATCAGGGACACACACTTCCATCTCATTTCCAACAATACTTTAAAAAAAACCCTCAAACATTCACTCCAGAACAAATCGGCAATCTAAGCTGTTGTACCACCAGAGCACAGTTTTCCATCAAATATAAACTTTATGGAACAGGTATATTCACCTGACAAACAGCTCTCCCTCCCTACCCGTCTATAAAAGGAAATTAAAAGTTCACCTGTACTCTATGGGACTGTCTTAATACTTTTTATTCTCTTTTTTGTTTATAGTTGCCATTGCAATTTAGTCTTTTGATTTATTGTAATTGATTTTTGTGATGTTGTTTTTATTCTTTTTTTTTTTCTCATTAATCCATTTGTTGTTTTATCCTGATAAGATGCATTTAATTTTGTTTATTTATCTTAATGGTGAGGTTCCCAATAAGCCCTCCCAGAGTTTCTAACCTCTCCAGCTCTGATTCATTGCAGCTTATCATTTATTATCTATTGTATATATATTTATTTTATTCCATTTCTTTCTTTTATGTGACATACTCTTGTTTGTAATGTTTTATTAAAGTGCAAACAAACAATAATAATACTTGTGCACAGATGGATTGGCTCTAAATCCGACGCAAACTGGGTACCAGGAGACTGCCCAGACATATCAGAGCCTGGTGCCCCAGAACGGACAGTTCAGCCCAGCCTTGGAGGGAAGCCACAGTCCCTTCCTGACTGGAAAAGGATCTAATACATTACAGAGTGCGTGGTGTCTCTCGCAGATTCAAATCAAACATCTCATGCACTGCGGGTCGGTGTGTGTAATCCTTGTTTTCGTTGCAGATGAGGCAGATCAGAGCTACTACGACGCAGAAGGACAGAGGCAGTCTTCCTCCTTCTGGCCTGAATATCCATCCCCCAGCTTCACCACTCCGCCACCACCACTCCCTTCTCCGGCATCCTGTCCCTCCAACCCCAACCGCCAGTCCTCGGTGCAGTACTGCCCTCGTGTGGCCAAACGGAAACACACACACTCCCAGAGGCCAGAGAGGGAGGGCCAGATGACGGGAATGTCAGCTTACCCAGGTCAGAAAGGGTTTCATCTTATTCTGAGATCCGAGCATCTGACACGATTTTTTTTTTATTGGAATCTTTTTGGGGTTATTCTTTTTAGAAAATCCAGTTAGTTTTTTATTAGGGCTGGGCAACGATTAAAATGTTTAATCTAATTAATCGCATGATTTCCCTGATTAATCACGATTAATCGCATTTGTACGCAGAATCCAAAAATGAATCCAAAAGTAGCGTATAGCTTTTAGCATTTAGCTTTATTTTAAATGTGCTGCCATATGAATGAAAGTGCCATAACATTTGTTGTGCAAACACACTTTTAACATCAGCATCTTTCAAATCAAATCAAATCAAATTTATTTGTAGCACATTTCATGTACAAAACAATTCAAAGTGCTTCACATAAAATAAAAGCATTGCAGCAGGGAGTGGAAGAAGCGTTAAAATATATAAAATAATATAAAGAGAAACAAATAAAGTAATTTAAATGAATTTAAAAACAACATCTTTCTGTAGTTTTTATGTAGAAGCCTCGCTCCACTGTCTGTTTCCTTGAATGACTTGCTGCTATCAGTTGTGTGTTTTGCCTTTAAAGCCCGATTAAATATTACCTATGGATCACTGGTAATTCGAAACTACCCCCGCACCTCTGTATTTTTTTGTGGCGCATTCGGACGGGACAAGCAAAAGTTTGTAATTTACTCAAATCACAGACATCATGAGCGGATATTCCGTAATTGTCGTCACAAGAGATGTGCGATTGCATTCACAAACACACACGTGTGCGTTCACACAGGACTTAAATTACCACAGGACGTCTGTGTTTCGCCGAAACACAGTAGGTAATTCGCGGCGGAATTATTACCCCACAAATCACGGACATGGCGCATTCGCACAGGACTAAGAACTCAGACATTCTCCGCAATTATTCCGAATTACGGGGGGTCCATAGGTAATACAAGTCCCATGCGAATCGGGCTTTAGTGATATTTTAGACTGGAACTACTACGCTGAGAAGACAATTCAACTTGGCAGTGTTTACAGATGACTTTGGTTCTGTCGACTCCGCCGTCTGGAAGAACTTTAAAATGAAAATGGCCGAGTAAAAGTTCCGTACCCTTCTCCATGTTTGGTGGATCCGCCGATTACTTTCTTTTCCGGTTCCACAGCAGACAGCAGCAGACTTTTACAAAATAAAAGCCTGTGAGCAACAGACTTTTACAATATTAAAATAAATAATAAAACAGGGGTGGTCCGTGGCGTAGTGGGTTGAGCAGGCGCCCCATGTACAGAGGCTATAGTCCTCGCTGCAGCTGGCCCCGGTTCGAGTCCCGCATCGGATGGCCCTGTGCTGCGTGTCGTTCCCCCTCTCTCTGCCCCCTGCTTCCTGTCTGTCTGAACTTTCCTATCCATTAAAGGCACAAAAGCCCCCCCAAAAAAATGTGATGTAATTTTTTTAATGTAAAAAAAATATACATATATTTTTTTTATTTTTACATTTTAAAAAAAATTTAAATTTATTTTTTTTTAATGTTAATTTAAAAAATAAATAAATATAACATGCGTTAATGCGCGATAAAATATTTAACGAGTTAACGTGATAATAACGAGTTAACTCGCCCAGCCCTAATGTTTTTATATATTTGAACAAACACTGATTATTACACGTTAATGCAAACTTCTGTGACCACATTTATCAGTTTGTTCATACGTTTTTCAGGTTCTGGTCCCATCCAGTTGTGGCAGTTTTTACTGGAGCTTCTTCTGGACTCTACCTGCAACACGTTCATCTCCTGGACCGGAGATGGCTGGGAGTTCAAGATGTCCGACCCCACAGAGGTAAGGACGGGTTTTACATGGGTGCAAAGTTACCTCATACCTTCCTCTGGGATCTTTCTTTCTTTTGCATCTTTTGGACATTATGAAAAGTAGTAACTTCTGTTTTAAATGCACACAATAGTCCCAGTTCAGGAGTCTGTGGTAGCTCAGTTATGTCAGAACCAATCAGTCAAATTGTTATTGGAAGTTATGTGTTTTATGATTATCTTATCACTGTTTTCTGCACTTGTTGCTGGAGTTTGGACCTCTGTCCACTCCCAGCTCTTTAGACTTTGGATGCGTCTGAACTCTATATGAGGTAGTTATCAACAGCTCCATCTCAGTCAGTTAAGGCAAGGCAGGTTTATCTGTACGGCACAATTCAACTACAAAGCGATTCAAAGTGCTTTACAGATAAAACAGTAGAAATAAAAAGCATGATTTAAATTTTAAACAAAACAGAAAGAAATAAGAACAATAGATAGAATCAGATCAAATCAGTAGTTAAAATGTGATTAACAGTTAAACAGGCAGACACTCTCTTTCCAACATGTGAGATAAAGCATTGGATGTTCAGTAGAGATGGGACCAAGTCACACATGTGCAAGTCTCAAGTCATTTTTTCTTGGTCAAGTCAAAGTCAAAGTCACCTTATTATTGCAATTTTACCTGCAGAATCTGATCTTAATAAAGTGAAAACACAAAGATATAAGTAACTGTCAGTAAACATCATTGGCCAATGTGTCCAACCTGTCCACCCCGTATCATATCAAGCTAACGTTAGCTAACTACCGACTAGGCTAACAGGATAATATTAGCTAATTTGACGAGCACTTACTGGTCAGAATGGATCTTCAAATGACGAACAAAGTTGGAAGTTGTCGTCTGGCTGTCTGAGATGTTGATGCTGCATGTCTTGCACTGAGCTGTTCGTCTTTTGCCGTCAAAATGGTGATTACGGAAGCCGAAGACAACGACTCTCGGTCCCGCTGACATGTTGATGCATATCTGATATGAGTTTATTCTCTCCAATAAACACTAAGGTATGTAGAGAGGGCATGACTGATTGACAGGGTAGGGATCCAATCATGACGCCATTCTCAGCCTGCGCTGCTACCGGGTAATCAATATTATTTTTTAAATTAATTTATTAGTTTTATATTCAAACTGAAAACATGAACTGAATAACTCTCAAGTCATTCAAGTCATCGTGTCTCAAGTCAAGTCAAGTGCCGAGTCTTTAACTTCCAAGTCCGAGTCGAGTCTCAAGTCTTTTATTTTTTTGTCAAGTCACAAGTCATCAAAACAGCGACTCGAGTCCCCATCTCTGGTGTTCAGCTTCTGAATGACTAATCCCCGGGTTTACTCCACGTTTATCCAGCACTGAAGTTGAGGGTTTTTCTTTTTGTTGACCCCACAGGTGGCCAAGCGCTGGGGTCAGTGTAAGAACAAACCCAAAATGAACTACGAGAAGTTGAGCCGCGGCCTGCGCTACTACTACCACAAGAACATCATCCACAAGACGGCGGGCAAGCGCTACGTGTACCGCTTCGTCTGTGACATGCAGGGCATGCTGGGTAAGACGGCGCAGGAGGTCCTGAGCAGTCTGAACATCATGCCTGCAAACACAGAGTCGTGGACCAGGGTACCTGCGGCGGCGGTGGCGGCGGCGTCCGAACACGGCAGCGAATCATGGGCGGCGCAGTAGGGAACTGGCCCCAGGAGACAACACTGCTTCTTCAGGGCCCCCCAACGAACTTTTGTGCCTTCAGCGGCTGATTCTGTGGCAGGGAATTCTCAGATCTGGTGTTTGTAGGTCAGATTGTCGTAAATAATACATGAAACTTAATGAATTTCTCAGTCTTTTTACGCTCAGGGCTACGAGTGCAGCACAGAAACCGGCCGGAGATCATTTCAGCACTACAGATGCAGCCATATTTCACTCGATGGGTTTCCAATTATCATTTGTAAATAGTGTTTATATGAACACTTTGTAGAGTTTTGTGCATTTATATTGTTATTGTTTTTTAAACAAAACTCATGTCTACCTCCATTGATACTGAGACTGACAGACTGGTGGTCATTAGGCCCTCCCAGAGAAGCTTTTATTAATTAATGATGATCCTTTTCTGTAAATAAATTGTATATATTAAACACTTGCTGAGCGTTTTGGTTTAAAAGACTTTGAAGAACTTAATGGTTTGTGGAGCTAAAATTCAATTCAATTCAATTAATTTTTATTTAAATAGCGCCAAATACGACAAATGTCACCTCAAGGCACTTAAATAATAAAGTCCAATTCAAGCCAATTGGAATTCAATTTATTGTAATCATAATTATTTACAAAATAATCCAATTCGTTCATATAGAGCCAATTAAAAAACAATTTCCCAGCTAAGGAAACCAACAGATTGCACCGAAACTTGTCTTCAGTCCAATCTCCCGTGCTGAGCGTGCCTGAGGCGACTGTGGAGAGAAACGACTCCCTTTGAACAGGAAGAAACCTCTGGCAGAACCAGAACCAGGAAGGGTGGCCATCCGCCTCCACCAGCTGGGGTCTGAGAAGACAGAAAAGAGCAGAAAAAACCCACTGTAACACCATTCAAAGGATACCTGTTGGAACAGGGAAACACGAGTTAATGACCACAATAATGTCACAAAATTGGGCTAAATTTGGTTAAAAAGGGCAGAGAGGCAAAGCAAATGTATTTGTGTAGCAAAGTGCTTTAAATCGAACATAAAAGCCTTAAAAAGAACATTTACGACCTCTTCTGAGAGCTACAGTGCAGTGAAAGCTATTAACCAAAGTCCATCAATTCAATTCAGTCGGTAATTCAACTCAGCGATAAACGGGAAAGTCTTTGGGTTTGATTCAAAAGACAAAGCGATGCCTCAGACCTATCTGGGAGTTTGCATGATCCATAAAAACTGAAGGCAGCTTCTCCATTTAGCTGTATTTTAAATGTGCTGCCATATGAATGAAAGTGCCATAACATTTGTTGTGCAAACACACTTTTAACATCAGCATCTTTCTGTAGTTTTTATGTAGAAGCCTCGCTCCACTGTCTGTTTCCTTGAATGACTTGCTGCTATCAGTTGTGTGTTTTGCCTTTAAGTGATATTTTAGACTGGAACTACTACGCTGAGAAGACAATTCAACTTGGCTGTAAATGCAGGAGTTTTTTTAAAAACTTATTTTGAAATACATGCTTTTATGTTGAAACCAGTAAAACAGGAAGTGGCGCCGGTTAGCTCCGTGAGCTTCACACAGAGACCGAGGAGCACCTGTAGCGGTGATGTCTAACTTGAATGAAAATGTAAAAGTTCCGTACCCTTCTCCATGTTTGGTGGGGCCTGTAGCCAGGATTTTGCTTGGGGGGGTTCTTTTTGTATATTTTTGAGACTTTGTTGTAGGGGGGTCGGTGGGGGGGGGGGGGGGGGGGGGGTATGCCCCCCCGTAAAATTTTGAAAATTCAACCCTCTGAAATGGCATTTCCTGTGTTTTTGAGAGGATTTCAAAGTAAGAAACGGAGACTGTAGATAACTGTTTCAGGCAGTATTGTATTCAAAGAATGTATAAATTTTCGATGAAGAATACGAATTCAATATATACATTTTTGTAATGCCTCCACATGCATCTTTTTAGACTTTGTAGAACACCCCCTGCCTACGGGCCTGCACCGTAAGGTCTTTGGGCTCTCACAGGCCTACCCACTCAGCCATGTTCATGTTTCACTCATCACTCATCACATATGTATTTGACTGTACGTGTGTCCTTAGCCATACTAACAAGATGATATTCACTCAATAGCGTAGCGTAGACTTGACGGGGTACTAAATATGCCAAGAGACATTTTAAGACGTAGTCAGAGCCCAAGCTTAAATAGTGGAGGGAAATGTAGGTGGGCTTTAGAATCTTTGGCAACGATATTACCCAGACATCCTTGCTATTTTTCGAGGGCAAGATTACTTAATAAAAACGAGATTCTTTTCATTCAGCAAAAGGCAAACGAGGCTAAATGAATTAATTGCTGTTGTTAAGACTGACTATTGTTAATATGTTTATTGGGCAGGTGATAGCTCATAGCTATGAATAAGTTATCCCCTGAAGAAGTTGTATTAATGTTTTCACATGTGTGGTCTATCTGCTCATTATACACTGTTTCTCCAAAATCATTTTGACCGATGAAATACTGTGTTCATTGGTGTTTTCATTCAAACATATTATAACAACCCTTAATGTGTAGGCTACTGTACATCATAAGTAAGGAATCCTTACAATTACTGATATGCCGCGCGTATCAGTAATTGTTAACTCATCACCTGCCGCGACCGGACTTCTCGGGACTGCATACGGACCTGAGAAAGCAACAGACTTTTACAATAACAAAACCTGCGTTAACGCGCGATAAAATATTGATCGGCGTTAAATAATTAACAAGTTAACGCGATAATAACGAGTTAACTCGCCCAGCCCTGGTTATTTTAAATGTTTTTTGGGGCATTTGTGTCCTTTTTGTGAGCAGATAGACAGCAAATGGCCTCAGTTTGAGGAATACAGCCGCCTGCCTAATAACAAATCTTCTCTTTTCTATCTGAACGAGTGATTGTTTGTTGTTGACTTGAAGCAGGATGACGGCTGTGAAAGATAGAATGATCTGTGGACCGCTTTCACCTTTACGGATAAGAGTGAGTGAAGAGAAATGAATTCTCCCGGGGTCGCGGTGTGTAAATGTTTGGTGTAAAGTTCAATCAGGATTAGTTTAATATTGTGTTAAATCAGAGGCTGTTATGTGTTCACTTTAATAAAACATTACAAACAAGAGTATATCACATAAAAGAAAGAAATAGAATAAAATAAATAAATATATATATATATATAAATATATATATATATACAATAGATAATAAATGATAAGCTGCAATGAATCAGAGGTTAGAAACCCTGGGAGGGCTTATCGGGAACATCACCATTGAGGTAAATAAACAAAATTAAATGTATCTTATCAGGATAAAACAACAAATGGATTAATGAGAGAGAAAAACAAAAACAATAAAGAATAAAAACAACACAAAAACCAACAATCAAACAATGAATCAAGAAATAAATTACAATAAATCAAAAGACTAAATTGCAAAGGCAGAAACAGACAGATCAGACTTTTACATGCACAAGCTGTCTTAATCTTACGCATTTATAATGACCCAGATGTTGTTTCTGTGGCTTTTTGGGGTCTAATTTAATCTAAACTGTTTATCCTACAACTTCCGCGTCTCGTGCTGCTTCCAACAGCTGATTTGCAGAGCTCTTCTTGTCCGACACCAGTTGAAGGTTTCCTTTGCTCTGGTGCATTGGATCGTGTTCAGTTCCACATTCTAAAGAAGTCCATTCACATCACGGACGTGGAAAAGGAGGAGTTCTGTTCCAGATGTGTACTCTGCTGCGCTTCCTGTTTCTGAACGCGGCCTCCCGGCGCGCGCCTTGAACTTGGCTGTTCTTCCTCTTTTGGAGGCGAGGGTGAGAATAAAGATCGTTTTTCCTCAGGAGGAATGCCTCCCCCCAACATAAAGGTAGCGCTGCTGAACGCGCTGGAGACACTGTCCAAGCACAACTTTGACTTGTTCTGCCACGAGCTCGTGCACCGCGCGGAGGAACCGCGCGTCCGCCGCTGCACGGTGGAGGGGAAACTTCGGGTGGAGATCGTGGACGTGATGGTGTCAACCTTCACCGAGGCGAGAGCCGTGCACGTGGCCGTGGAGACGCTGCGGGAGATCAACTGCAACGAGGAGGCGCACGCGCTCGGTGAGGTCTCTGCACGCTTTGGGTTCCGCTCGTTCCTCTCCTAACAGGAAACCCGAAGGGTGACGTGGCCATGGCAGGGAAATAAAGTAGTGCTAAGGCAAAGCAGAAATCCTTTAGTCCGCGTCCCAGTGAAGATATTCCGAAGTGAAGAGTCTTTATGGGTAACACCTGGGATTATTCTGTAGTTAGATAAGTAAATGCATCCTTTTTATCCTTTTATCTGAGACAGTTTGGGTCTGAACCAACCCTGAAGTTCCATTTTGGGTAAAACCTGGGATTATTCTGTAGTTAGATAAGTAAATGCGTCCTTTTTATCCTTTTATCTGAGACAGTTTGGGTCTGAACCAACCCTGAAGTTCCATTTTGGGTAAAACCTGGGATTATTCTGTAGTTAGATAAGTAAATGCATCCTTTTTATCCTTTTATCTGAGACAGTTTGGGTCTGAACCAACCTTGAAGTAACGTCTTAAATATTTATCTCACTTTTCTCACATTTAAAAAGCTCAAACATAATTTAAATGTTAAATCTAAATGTTTTCAATATGCTTGTTTAAATTTATATTTAATATTTAGATTTAGATGTGAGCTCTATACGTGTCGTTGTCGGTTAGATGTAAGAAACAAAAATGTGATCTTAAACATGTGAAAGCTTCCTGGTTTCCTGTCATTGAGAAACTGACCCGAAAACCTTTTCTAGTGTCAATACTGAACTTTAATTCATTCAGTCCTTTGGAGTTGTTCATTATTATTTATTATATTTTTCCTTTTGAACTGACTGATATTGAACTTCTTGAACTTTGAAATGGGGCTGGGCGAGTTAAATCGTTATAATGTGTTAATTATTTAACGCCGATAAATATTTTATCGCGCATTAACGCAGGTTTTATTATTATTTATTTTATTATTGTAAAAGTTTGTTGCTCACAGGCTTTTATTTTGTAAAAGTCTGCTGCTCACAGGCTTTTATTTTGTAAAAGTCTGCTGCTGTCTGCTGTGGAACAGGAAAAGAAAGTAATCGGCGGATCCACCAAACCTGGAGAAGGGTACGGAACTTTTACTCGGCCATTTTCATGTTAAAGTTCTTCCAGACGGCGGAGTCGACAGAACCAAAGTCATCTGTAAACTCTGCCAATATGCCGCCCGTTGATTTTCACAAATGTTTATTAACGCCACATCAACACCGTAGAACTAAATGTTCATGTAAACAAAGTAAAAGACAACATTAGTTGTTGTAATCATTAAAGAAATAGCATGCTTAGCATTGTCGCTGGTACCAATAAATAATCAAAGTAATTCTGGCCACTTTAGCTGCTTCTGAACCAACGGCAGAGTCAATCTTCACGGTCAGAACTAGGATTCTTTAACTTCCACTTCTCCTCTGCATCACATTCACACAGTTACAGCAAACACCACGAAGCATGGAGGAATAAAATAAAGATAAACGAGCAGGTAACATCACCGCTACAGGTGTGAAGCTAACGGAGCTAACTGGCGCTACTTCCTGTTTTACTTGTTTCAACATAAAAGCACGTATTTCAAAATAAATTTTAAGAAAAACTCCTGCAACAGCCAAGTTGAATTGTCTTCTCAGCGTAGTAGTTCCAGTCTAAAATATCACTTAAAGGCAAAACACACAACTGATAGCAGCAAGTCATTCAAGGAAACAGACAGTGGAGCGAGGCTTCTACATAAAAACTACAGAAAGATGCTGATGTTAAAAGTGTGTTTGCACAACAAATGTTATGGCACTTTCATTCATATGGCAGCACATTTAAAATAAAGCTAAATGCTAAAAGCTATACGCTACTTTTGGATTCATTTTTGGATTTTGTGTACAAATGTGATTAATTAGGGAAATCATGTTATTAATTAGATTAAACATTTTAATCGTTGCCCAGCCCTATTTTGAAATGATCTTTTTCATGCATTTAGCGGACGTTTTTATCCAAAGCGACTTGCATATGAGGCTATAACATTACAGCTAACGTCAAAGCTAACAATAAGCTACATAGAAGGAAACCACCAGTCAGACTCAGAGGGGACGGTGAAGCATACAGGGAGATGCTCTCTGATCAGCTGGGACAGGGACGCCCCTGTTCTGGTGGCGCTCGGTTGGTCTTTGAACAAAAGGAAGCCAGAGATATCAGCTCAAATATAACGTCCTTAAACTAAAACAGGAACACCATCTTATGTGAAATGCGCTTCTGTTGTCTCTGACCATGATGCCTGGTTAGAATTTGTTTAGTTTGGCTCAAATTGGCCAAGATGGAGGAAGGAAAAAAGGAGGAAGATGATGCTTTTTACAGGGAATACCTGAATGTTGCTGCTGCATGGAAAAGATCTGATGCTGTGCTGAAACCTGATGCCTCACAGAATTAGACCCCCCAATGCATTATTTATTTATTATTAGACGTGTTTGTTTGGTTCTGAGGATTCTAAATGGACTGAGATGTGAGCACAAACTATTCTGACATTAGAAGTTGGGGCCTGTGCAGACAAACGCTTCTCAGGGCCCGAATGAACCAACAGGTGATGCCAACTTAACATTTTCTCTGCAGACGTGCCCACAGCTAGCAACGCATTTAGATTTGTGTTTCATTAAATCATTTTTACTGCAGGAAACAGATTGTTTGAATAGTTTTCTGTTGTTCTGAATAAATAAATGAAAGAAAAAGCCAAACGCTGACGTCACCGTTCTTGTTTCTGATGTGTTTTACAGTCAGAGAGGCGAGGGGAGGACAGTAGAGCTCCTGTGTGTTCACGGTGAGTTGTTGACCTGAAAAGATTTTACTCTTTGTGCACTTACCTTAACATTCGCAAAAAAAATAAATAAAAAAATTCTAATTGTTTTGCAGGAGGAGGACTTCCAGGAGCTGTGCTGCAGCGGCGCGTGTTGATGACATCATCCCAGTAGACGTGTGTGTAGAAAGCTTCCTATAAGCCCCCCGATAACCCCGGATAACAGCAACACGGCAGCTCTGAGCTAACAGAGCAATAGTACGCGTTTATTCATTCATTGGTCTTAAAGTATTGGTGAAATAAAGACAGACAATGCCTTATTTAGAGGCTGTATTGTCTCTTTCTTGTTCTCTCCCGTTATATGGATATACGCCGATCTCCAGTGATCTAAATATCTTCCGAAGGACGCCGACTTTCACCAAACTGTTATCGATGAGTAGATGAACGTATTTTATGCCAGAAATAAGGTTTAAAACAACCGAACTTCTCCTTTAAGCGGGTATAGAAAATGGATGGACTGATGAAGCAGCCTACTTCTCTTTTCTGCTTTTATCTCTAAGTACAGAAATGGCTGCTGCCATTTTTTTCTCCCTCAAAATACTACCAAATTGTCAGAGACACTGTTACAGCTTTGCTTTTGGCCTCAGCTGTTAAACCTTCGAAACCCCAAATTGAACACTTTAAAATCCAAAAGAATGTGTTTCTCAGACTAAACGCTGTTTATTTCTTCCCAGTAGAGATGTACTCCCTTCCAGACTTACAGGATAATGTTCTGATCTGACGGAATCCAGACGCTTGTGTTAAATCTCACGTTTTTATATATATATATATATATATATATATTTTATATTAAAAAAATTACATTACATTTTTTGGGGGGGGCTTTTGTGCCTTTAATGGATAGGAAAGTTCAGAGAGACAGGGCAGAGAGAGGGGGAACAACACGCAGCACAGGGCCATCCAATGTGGGACTCGAACCGGGGCCAGCTGCAGCGAGGACTATAGCCTCTGTACATGGGGCGCCTGCTCAACCCACTACGCCACGGACCACCCCTGTTTTATTATTTATTTAATTATTGTAAAAGTCTGTCGCTCACAGGTTTTTATTTTGTAAAAGTCTGTTGCTCACAGGCTTTTATTCTGTAAAAGTCTTTTGCTCACAGGCTTTTATTCTGTAAAAGTCTGTTGCTGTCTGCTGTGGAACAGGAAAAGAAAGTAATCGGCGGATCCACCAAACATGGAGAAGGGTACGGAACTTTTTCTCGGCCATTTTCATGTTAAAGTTCTTCCAGACGGCGGAGTCGACAGAACCAAAGTCATCTGTAAACTCTGCCAAGTTGAATTGTCTTCTCAGCGTCGTAGTTCCAGTCTAAAATATCACTTAAAGGCAAAACACACAACTGATAGCAGCAAGTCATTCAAGGAAACAGACAGTGGAGCGAGGCTTCTACATAAAAACTACAGAAAGATGCTGATGTTAAAAGTGTGTTTGCACAACAAATGTTATGGCACTTTCATTCATATGGCAGCACATTTAAAATAAAGCTAAATGCTAAAGGCTATACACTACTTTTGGATTCATTTTGGGATTTTGCGATTAATTGTGGTTAATCAGGGAAATCATGTGATTAATTAGATTAAACATTTTAATCGTTGCCCAGCCCTAAAATGAACCTTTCAATCGAAACATCTGTTGAAAACCTAAAAACCCGAATCCAGCTAAAAGCATCAGGATCACAGCTGGAAGCCATTTTGTGTCCATTTTCGCTCACATCTTTAATATTTATTTATATTTTTAATATTTCACAAAGCAAACTTTGGATGAACTGCTTCTTCTGTAAATCGATGTAAAAAATTAAATGTTTTCCTCTTTCTGAGGGAAACGCTTTGTCGGATCATGTCTATGTGTTCACCAGTTGCCATTTTTATTCCTTTATCTGTCTCATCCGTCAGCTGTTTGGCTCAATAAGGAAACTGGAAAACTCTTCCTGGTGCAGGAAGAAGGAAAGGATGCAAGAATTTCCCAGACTGTGATTAATTCTATCTTAATGTTGCATTAATAGCACCAAATGTCAGTAGCGCGGCACCCTCCGTGTTCCAGGTTATGGACCCGATGATGTTCTCTGTTTGTCTTTCTGATATTAAACCTTTCTGTTAAGTCTCTTCTTAAATTCCACAGAGCTCAGAAACTTATTTTTACCACAAGCTAATTGACCTTTTCCTTCTTCTGAGATGGCGGTAATGACTGCCTCCTCCCACCAGCGGTTCATTTTCTCTTATCTTTATCACCCAGTTACAGTTTCTTTCAGTAACCGTTGAAAATAGGAAAAAACAGCTTCAGAATAACTGAGGGAACCAAACGTGAATATTTCATCTGCCTCACGGAGAGAAAACAAATCTGAATGTGCTCCAGCAGTGTTCACACGCAGGTTAAAGTGTGTAACCTGCATGTTGTGTGTGTGGGGGGGGGTCTTTATGTGGGCGGGTCGGGCAGTTTACACCCGGGGTGGAAAGAGTACCAAAAAAATCTACTCAAGATTCAAGGTAAACACAAGAAACTTGTGCTAAAGAAAAAAAGAAAAAAAAAGAAAAAAGGACCAGACTCAGTGACTAATTCCCTGTACTCCCTATATATACCAGTGAGCAGTGCTGACCAACATGTCATTGGGGTCATCAGGTGGGAACCTCCTTTCATCAGTGTTTCATCTAGTTGGGCCCACGACACCTCCAGGAGGCTAGAGAGTGATCACTTTTACAGCCACAAGCTACCCCAGCCTGTCACCAACTGCACACCAGTCACAGCGGGGTGGGGATGCAAACCCTGGTTCGGGTAGGGGGTAATCAAAGCATAGAGGGTGCCAGAGGTGGAAGCAGGACAAGACTCACTAGCAGATTCAGCAGACAAACTCACCTAAACAGTCCTATAATCAGCAAAAATGCCAGCAAAAACTAAGCCATACAACTCACTCAAAGCCAACTCACCCAAAATGGCCGCCTGATTTCAAAAGGATCACATAGGCCAAACCCTCCACTTAAATTTCCTGAATTTCTTCTTTGCTTCTTCCAAAAGTCTGTTTACCCTAAGTGCTCCCCCTGCTGGGCCCCCAGCTGCCATTGCTTCTTCTAATCCAAATCCACTGACTGGACTTTACTGCCTCATCTGACACTTCCTTCACCATTTTCCTCACACTCTGTCCACTTACGCCCAGCTCCCTCAAAAATGAGACAACAGACTGTTACCTTGATTAAATTTTACTTAAGTAAAAGTTAAAGTGCTGGTGTAAAAATCTATTCAATAAAAGTAAAAAGTAGCTCATTTAGGCCCAATCCCAATTCACCCCTTGGCCCTACCCCTTACCCCTTCCCCTCCGTTTTGCGCGTTCACGTGTAGAGGTAGTGTTGTCCCAATACTCTTCCAAAGCCCTTCCCCTTAACCCTACCCCTCCGTTGTAGCCCTTCAAACGGAGGGCTTCGGCCAGGCAGACTCCGTTTGAAGGGGTATGATATATTTCCCAGAATACAACGCGACTACCGGGAGATCGCGAGTCTTTTTAAAAATGGCAGAAGCAGCAAAGAGCACCACACAAATGTAAGTTCTTCTATTTTTTTTGCCATAATTTAACTGTTTTAATCGTTTTAGGTTGTGATAACTGGTGTATTGTGTGAGTTTAAAGTGGTGGCAATGTGTAGTTGTTTTCTGCTATAAACGCACATGGGAAAAGTTGCTATTTTACATGGAGTAATCGGTCAATGCATGTGAAGGTGCTGCGAAAGAGTTGTCGTTTTTTAAATTGTAACACGAGTATTTACAAGCAATGTAGTTGGTTAACCATAGAGAAGTTCCTTTTGAGTGTCATTTCGCTACCTATTATCACAAGTATTCATATACGTGACTGATTCACAGGGACTCAAGCACAAACAAAGAGCCTGATCAGGTTTAGCGCCGAAAACGAAGATCTGTTTCTAAAGTCATCCCCATCCCCAAAAAGAAGTAGGAAGTCCAATCCCATAATGGATTACCTGATACAGGAGAGCCTGAAGGAGCAGAAGCGCCACGAGCAGAAAACGGAGCGCTTTTTAGCTCTGTTTGAGCGCATGATAGACAAACTTTACGGTGAGTTGATGCGCCATGCACCTATTGTACACACAGCCACCACTACCGCATTCTGAAACACCTTTTTTAAATTTTTTACAATGGATGAAAGTACATGCTATAATGTCATGTCTTGTTCCCCCAGAACATCACTGAGCCCATCAGCACCTCCGATGCGCCCTCCGCTGTTCCTGCTCCGGTCATCTCGTTCTTGATGATTGCACTGTTGCCCGTTTATATTCATACTGTTTATTGTCCATATTTGCACCACACACTTTACAGCAGACACTTTAAGCTGTTATTTCTGAAAATAAGCTGCCTTACCAGTCTGTAATGTGAGCCTAATAAAAGAAATTAAGGACAAAAGGTTTGTGAGCATGATTATCACATCAACATCATATGAACGACTGGAACGGATATTGGTATGAAGAGATTTATTATACAAGGGATAACAAAAAAAATTGGGGTACATGTTGTGGTCCAATGGGCAATAATTTGTAGGATGACCCGTCTGCTGGAAAGAAAAACATGGAAAGGTCAGGCTTTTATCCTCCCAAACCAACACATTGATAGCACACACAATGCAGTGCATTTATTTAAGTCATCAAATCTGAACCTGGTACAAAGAAAACCGCTTCAAAAACGCATGAGCTGCACGTTTATTCCAAACGGAACGAGGCGAGTAACAAAGGCTAAACGTTAGCTTATGCTTTCAGCTAGGTTAGCCAGGTTAGGATACTACTCCAGTCAATAAATCAGCAAATCCAACGAGACAAGCAAATTGTTTCTATATTACACGATATCACAAATGTACAGTTAGAAGCACTTTCAAACACACACACACACAATCATTTTCACACGCCGGCTCTGGAAGCTACCAGCTGCTCACTCACAAGCGTTATTTGCATTAATTTCTTATTGTACATACTGTAACAAGATCCAGCAATGCTCCCAGATGTCGAAGACGCCTTCGCCTGATGGCACTCCGTCGATTCGACGCAGATATTTCTAAAAATATCCGAATAGCCCAGGACAGCGCGAACACCACAGCACCGGTCATGTTTGTTTACTTCTGGCTAAAGCTGTCGCTTTTGGTTACGTAACAACTGACGGCGCGGACTTATTACGTTCGTGAGTGTGAAGTGCTGTCCCAATTCGAAGGGGTGACATTCTTAGCCCTTCGCCTACCCCTACGTTTGAAGGGGCGAGGGGTAGGCGAAGGGGTAGAAAATAGAATTGGGATTGGGCCTTAAAATGTACTCAGAGTAAAAGTTACTTACTTACTTATTTTTTTAGTTCTTTAAAAGCAGGTTGTTCAACCACAGCAAATGGATGAAGGCCTTCACAAATTAACTTAATCAGAACCATGTCAACTTTTGCTTGTGGCGCACGTTTGGTTCCACCCACTGACAGGAAGTCAGATATTTTTGCTTGCTTGGGTTTTTTTTTTCTGGTTCCAGGTTTCGCTTCCGTGGTGCCACGAGGTCAGTGTAGACCATAACTCTTTGATTTAATTTTAAAGAGACCCAATAATAGAACAAAGCTAGAAGATTTTTTATGAGCCAAAACTTAATAGCTTTTTGGTGCATTTTTCAATGTGCCATAATACACTCATAATATCATAGAAGTATTCTAAAGAGGCTATAGATTCATTAAAACCTTGTTTGGGATTCGTGAAACCTTTGTCTGATCTGTGAAAATGCAGAACAGGGCCATTTTACTGCATTTTCTTTGCATTTTGATCACACTACACTAGATCCTGTATGGAAACTACAATTGTTAGACTGCTCAAATCTGGATGGAATTATTCTAAAGAGGCTATAGATGTTGAACAGGGTCGAGATAGAAATTTACTATCTCGACCCTTTTTTGTTACACAATACAGCTCAGAGGCCAAACAGGTTACACGGATCATCAGGAATAATTGGGCCATTATTAACTCGGACCCTGATCTGCAACAGATCTTTCCTGAACCCCCGTTAGTCTCTTACAAAAGAGCTCCGACACTGCGCGACAGACTCGTACACACCCATCTTCCTCCTGTTAAAAAGGAGAGTTGGCTCAAGAGACCGTTGGGAGTCTACCGTTGTTATAATTGCCCTCATTGTGCTCATCTTATTCCTTCAAAAGCATTTACTGATTTTAAAACCAATAAGGAATATAGAATAAAAGATTTTATAAATTGTAACACCACGTTTGTTATTTATCGTCTGTCCTGTCCGTGCCCAGGTGTGTTCTATGTAGGACGCACCAAAAGACGCCTACGTGATCGACTTGCTGAGCATAAATATGCGATACGCACTGTTAATGCTGACTACCAGATGGCCCAACATTTCCTACAAGCGCACAATAAGAACGACTCCTTGTTAAAAATTGAGGCTTTGGAGCACATTAGGCCCTTAGATAGAGGCGGCGACCGGATCCGCAGGCTCAACCAACGTGAGACGTTTTGGATCCACCAGTTAGATGCGCTTAGGTATCCAGGCCTTAATGAAGATATCGAGTTTAAATGTTTTTTATGATATTTTGTCTGTAGGTTTTTCTGATGTTATCTGCCCATTTGCTATTTTGTATATCTAAAGAGTTTATTGTTTTTGTCATGCTGGTACTTATACAACTATTATTGTATTGTGATCTATGCCCCCCCCCTCCCCCTCCCTCCCTCCCTCATCTATGACAGGTGCGCCTTACTCTTCCAATTGTTATTGGTGGCACACTAATTATACACCTGATCCAGGTGTGGGGTTTAATTGTCTTTACCGTTGTTCAGTCTGTGACTTCTGCTTTGCCCTGATGAAGACCACGGTGGTGGTTGAAACATGTTGGCATTTTATCATGATTAGCCAAAGTCATTAAAGGCTTTTTATTTATACCTTCTTCCTTTTCTACTTTTTGAGTGCCTGGGACTTATTTATTTTCATATCAGGCTATAGATTCATTAAAAGCTTGTTTGGGATTTATGAAACCTTTTTCTGATTTGTAAAATGCAGAACAAGGCCATTTTACTGCATTTTGATCACACTAAATTAGATCCTGTATGGAAACTACAATAGTTACACTGCTCAAATCTGGATGGAATTATTCTAAAGAGGCTATAGATTCATTAAAACCTGGTTTGGGATTTTTGAAACCTTTTTCTGATTTGTAAAAATGCAGAACAAGGCCATTTTCTGCATTTTTTTGCATTTTGATCACACTAAACTAGGTCCTGTATGGAAACTACAATAGTTGCACTGCTCATATCTGGATGGAATTATTCTAAAGAGGGTGCAGGGTCTTTAAAACACATTTTATGATTTTTAAAACTTTATTTGGTCATTGAAAATTCAAAAAGGTGAAATCATCTTGCTGTAAAAGTGGGGGTGTCGAAACACCCCCATCCCCCACGGATGCGACGCCCACGGGTGTCTCCACCCACACACTCGTCTCCATTATCTTTTAGCTAGCTCCTCTGTGGCACCAACGTCTCGACGTTTCGCACTTTCTGGCGCTGCAGAAACTGTTTTTTTTTTTTTTTACTTTGTAACAGAAGTTATTTAAAATGTAGTGAAGTAAAATACTTCCAACAATATTTACTTAAATAAAAGTAAAATGACTGATTTTAAAAATTACTCAAAAAAGTACAAGTACAAAAAAAAAACTACTCAAGATTCAAAGTTTTATTTGTCACATGCATTGTTATACACGGTACAACATGCAGTGAAATGACCTTGACCGCCGTCCACAAAATACAAAATATAAACTAGGTAGCAAAGTAACATTAATGGAAAGTTAAAGTAAAATTAAAAATTCCTAAATTAGAATAGTAGAATATCAAATAAAATATATAAGCAAGATTAAAGTACAAAATAAGATTAAAAATATATACATATGGAATAAAATAGAGTGCAATGAATAATCATATATTTATCTTATATTAAATTGAGTATACACTGAAAAAAACAACTTGTAAGATTTACTTAAAAAACCCTTCGTAAGTATTTGTACTCAAATGATTTAAGTAATATTTAATGCTGCAATATCAAGTGAATTTTACTTACCATAAAACACAACCGTTTAGAAGATATTAAATAACATTTAATTAATTACATCTAAGTTTTAAGTTATATTTATTTAAACAAATTAAGTAAAGTCTACTTGTTTTTCATACGCAGGAACATCATTTTACTCAAAATTTTAAGTAAATTTTACATATCTGTAGTATTTGCTGTTATGAAGTAACTTAGTAGATTTTAACGATACACTTTCAGAGTAAAGTTTATGTAGTATTTCTAGGTTTATGTACATACAACTATTAAACATTTAAATTGTATGAGGAAACCTAAGTAAAACTTACTCTTCCCCCATAATTCATGTATTACGTTAATAAAATGTTTAATTTTACTTAAGAAGCTCGAGTTCTTACTGAATCTTAAAAATACAAGGTGGAGATTATGACAGTTACTTCACCAAAAAGTAATTTTTTTCAGTGTAAAAGAAGGTCATGAAAACTGTTTTAAAGTTCTTACCAACAGCAGATGTTGCATCACACAAACTGAGATAAAAACGAGCCAAATCTGTCCTTTAGTTTCTGATGGAGGGCCTGTGTTCAGCTGCAGCTGCTGTGCACACATGTAAGCGCTCCGCTGGCTGTGTCACGTTGTTTTCCGACAGCTTTGAACGCAGAACCTTGTTTTTTTTCCCCTCGCTGTCACCGTTGGACACTAGTGATGGGAAGTTCGGCTCTTTTCCGAGATCCGGCTCTTTCGACTCCCGAACCGCTCTTTATTTAGGATCTTTTGTAGCCTATATTTTACCGTAACTGTGTTGAAAACCCTTTTGCTTTCAGTGTTTTTATGAGAGACCTTATAATTGCCTAATTCTTTGCATTTATTCTGTGACAAAACCACTTTTCATATTTGTTTATTTCAATTAAACGTTTTTATTGCACAAATTAACAATAAACTTCAAACAAATCCACAGAACAGAACCAAACTCAAGCTAACATTAATAATGTCCTCAATTAAACTTTTTTATTGCACAAATTAAAGGGACATTCCACCAGTGGAGATATGAATATGTATTGAAAGTGGGCCATATATGTAGTAGAATAGTAGCATAAATTTCTAATTTGGTGCCTTATTGACCGAGAAAAGGCAGAAAATGACTTTTTTGTGCTTGCGGATTGCAGACAACAATCCCCATAGTGCATTGCAATGCTCAAGATCCGCAGGCCACTCCCCCGAGAGTGCACTAGCTCCACCCGACTCTACGCTACCTGGAAATCATGTCACACAATTTCTAGTGAAGAGTTAGTTTGCGAAATCATTAGTGAATTACTCCTCGTTTGTGTTTCGAAATGGTGTGCACTTGCATGGTACCGGGATGTTCAGCCAGCACAAGGAAAATACACGGAGTAAGTTTTCATAGATTACCCAAAGAGTTGGACTTGTGCAAAAAGTGGCTACGGGCCATCAAAAACCCGAAGTTCGGAGAGGACACGGCCATTGAAGCACTAAAAAATCTGACGGTGTGCAGTCTACATTTCAAGCCAGAAGACTTCGAACCCAACCCCTTAGGAGTGAAGAGACCCGCGCTTGTGAAAACCGCAATTCCGTCGATATTGCCAGATGATGTCGACGAACAGCCAGGAACTTCTGGAACTGCTAGCAGTGCTAAACGCATTTGCCTGGAGGTAAGGTTTTTTCTAACTCGACTCTAGCGGCTACTGAGAACACACACTGATATAGTCGTCTGCAGTAAAGCAGCACATCTCATATGATTTGGCTGTTTACAAAGTAAATATCTTGTATGTTTTGGTCGCTTGCTGTTCTAGTGTGTCTGCCTCGCTAACTCCACTCGTCAGCAAAGTTAGCAATGTAACGTTAGACACTTTGCTATGTAGATCTGATCTAGGGATTTGAGCCTAGCGTGCCACAGTAGCTTGCATAACTGCAAGCTATTTGTGCAATGAACATGCCACGTTAGGGTGTTAGCAAGAGTACTCCTTGACATAGTAACAAAGAAAACAAACTTACTTTACAGAAAGACGTCCATTTGGCCCTGTAGGCTTTGGCTGTCGTTTCCAGTTGACTTTAGGTATTCTAAAGTAGGTCTCCAGGACGCCACTATCCATATGGGGTGCGAAACTCGGGTGATCAACAACACACACGTCCGTGTCATCCTCCGATTCCATGATTTCGTCCAGAAGAAATTGGCACCGCTGGAATTCTCGGCAGCAGACAGACTCTTGTTCTGTGTCCATTGGCGCACAGTTAGAGCACAGGCACCACCAATTCGCCCCAACTCGAGCCATTGCGGGCTCCTCGTCCGCGACAGGCAGGTCGTCTGCCTCGGCTGTAGTGGCAGCAGCTTCAGCCGCCTCCTGTTCCTCCATAGGCCTCAGCTGCTCGTCGCTATATTGTGGCTCAAAAAGATAGCCACGAACATCCGTTTCTACCATATCTTCTTCTAAATCCCAGTCCTCCGTATTGCATCCGTCTGAGTATTCGGTACCTTCGACCATGTTAGCTGCAGCTCTCTGCCAGTGACTTCAAAAGCACTGGCACTAATCTGTGATAGGTCTGTTAGCGCATTAGGTCCAACCCCCCTATGGGCGGTCTTGAAGGGTGGGAACTAGCGCTTGTAGTCTCAACAGAAATCCACCCCTCTTACACTTCCTCCTACAATGATGCAAAATGACGATTTTTGCGTCATTGTAGGAGGAAGTGTAAAGAGGTGAATACGGATTTCTCCCATCTCAAGGGGAAATGAGAAAGTGTTGCATGACCATTCAAAAGTATGACTGGGTTTCTAACAATGCAAAGCCTAATGCAAATGGGTGGAATGTCCCTTTAACAATAAACTTCAAACACATCCACAGGACAGAACCAAACTCAAGCTAACATTAATAATGTCCTCAATTAAACTTTTTTATTGGACAAATGAACCAAAAAATTTCAAACAAATCCACAGAACCAAAACCAGAACCAAACTCCTTAATTCTCACGTGAATACCGCATGCGGTCCCATGCTGGCCAGTCATAACAAAGCTCTGTCATAACCAGAGCTGGGACTGAGCACTGAAAGTGAAACCTGAGCAGCGAATGGAAAAAAACTTGGAGCCGGCTCTCACTTGATGCGAGTCGGCTCTTCTGATTCACTACACTGTAAAAAGTGACTTTTTGGTGAAGTAAACTCTATTAGAGTAACTGTCATAATTTCTACCTTGTATTTTTAAGATTCTGTAAGAACTAGAGTTTCTTAAGTAAACGTTTTATTAACGTATTACATGAATTATGGGGGAAGAGTAACTTTTACTACTTAAACTTTACTCTGAAAGTGTCTCGTTTTGAAACGCATGCACGACGCATGCGCCCAGTACGACAGCATGAGGATTGGCGCTCATCCGTACGTTAGATGCAGGATCACAGAGCGAGGTGGAGCACGAACGATTCGTTTCACAGGTAAGTTATTACTGTTCTGTTTTAAATTTGTGATAATATGTAAGTCTGCATGGAGTTTGACGCAAGATATGTCACAGTTCATAAGTTAATTTAACGTTAGCATAACGCCACATTGGTCTCTACTGGTTGTTTTGAGCATATTTGTGTGTGTTAAATGTTCTTGAATATCTAAGTATTATATTTCTGTGATGAATGTTGAAACTCTGTTTCAGAGGGTTTCTCAATGCATTTTTGAAAAGCACTATTCCAGATCTGTACTACAAAAGTATTGGGACACCTGCACAATCTAATGCAATTATTTCCAGTCCGCAGCTCTGCCAGCTTCTGCTTTTGTTAAGCTTCTACATGCTCAGGTTTTATTCACTTTGTCAGAAAGGTGATAATTTGACTTTATGTTTATTACTGAAGTTGTGGTGGATGGTGCTGGTCTACCATTATAGTGCATTATGTTGACAGTGTTCCTAAAATTTTGTCCCAATAGTGTATAATGAATGCAGTGTCAGTTATTTTCATGTCAGTCATGCTAATGTTAAACTTATGGCTGCCCCATAAAAGATTGGGCAATTAAATCCACAATAGTAGTGGATTTACTTTGACTGTTCTTGTTAAACTGTTTAAAATGGAAAATAAACAGTCTAATTGCATCATAATTTAGTTGTGTGATATGTGATACATATATATTAAATGCATAGAGTATCTGTTAAATATATTTGGTAACATTTATCAAAAGAATAATGGCAATGATTACTTAATTTTAGTGAGTAGTGTAACGTATGCGACCAAGTAAATTAATTTGTTTAGCACGAGAAAATAATTCAAATCTCCTAACAGCAAATACTACAGATATATTAAATTGACTTAAAATTTTCAGTAAAATGATGTTCCTGCCTATGAAAAACAAGTAGACTTTACTTGATTTGTGATATAAATATAACTTAAAAATTAGATGTAATTACGAAATGTTACCTAATACCTTCACAACTGTAATGTTTTATGGTAAATAAAATTTACTTGATATTGCAGCATTAAATATTACTTAAGCCACTTGAGTGGAAATACTTACAAAGGTTTTTCTAAGTAAATCTTATGAGTTGTTTTTTTCAGTGTAGAGCCGCCTCTCAGAGCCGATGCGTGTGCGCATGACCCATCACTGTTGGACACTGAGCAGCACAGCTGATCGGCACACAGCTTCTGTTATACTAGCACTGCGGGTTTTATGTCTCTGAGTGACAGATGCCTCCTAAGACCGTGAGAAAGTGCGTGGAGCGCGCGCTGGACAACCTGTCCGCGACCAAATTGGATCGGTTCCGCAACGAGCTCGTGAAAAGAAAGCAGGAGCCGCGCATTGCGCTCAACAGGGTGGAGGGCAAACGATCCTGGGAAGTTGTAGGTGAGATGATCTCCACTTTTAAAGAGGATGGAGCTCTGGAAGTGACCAAGGAGCTGCTGGAGGAGCTCGAATTCACCGAGGACGCGGAGACTATGCGTAAGCATCCTAACATCTGGTTCGGTGCTGGAGCCGCGCATTGGCGCGCATTTCATGCCGCAGGGAAACTTTAGCGTCAGTTCAGAGTCTGTAGTTCAAACTGCTGACATTTGTCCTGAACGATGCAGCCACGTTCTGTCATCATTCATCAATATTCTTTAATTAATTCCACGAAGTCGAACATTTAAAGATTTTAATGAAAGACTAAAGCGCGCTGCTTCATTTGATTTACTTTCGCTTTGACCCACATTTCCTGCTTTCAGGTTTGTTCCCCTTATGATACTATACCCTATAAGAATGTAGCTGTACCACAGAGACCCGAGTACAGAGATACAAAAGCATGATAATGGTGTGTGTGTGTGTAGTGGAAGAAGTAAACAGCCGCTGCGTAATCTCCCCAAACTCATTAAAAACGGCCACAGCGCACCAAGACTCAGCTGAGAAATATGCGCAGAGTTGGTTCAGCTGAGTCTGTAGCAGGCTCTGTCATGTTGGGCTGACACATCTGACACATCTGCTCAGTTAGGCTTGCCCTCTCAGTGATTCCTGCCTTATAAGGAAAGTGACGTTTCCGCGGTGTTACGCATGTTTGTGCACACGGGCTGTTGTTAGACTCTGAACTGAATCTGCGGAACTTGTCTTTTAATGCGCACTTAACATCAGCTTTCCTGTGAAGGTATGTTTATATTCTTTCACATCTACCGTGGTGGTTTAATACTTTTTTTTTATTGTGAATGTTTGTCTAAAGGGGACTCGGACCGGGCTGAGTTTTAATCAGAAATAACCTCCCTAACCTCTCGATGGGCTAACATTTGACTTTATTTTATTTTTATTGCATTTTATTTAGGCTAGCTTATATATATAGCCTAGTTATATTGGATTTTTTTTTTGTTATCCTTTTCAGGATGAGTTTTTAACTTGCAGTTTTAGTTGTGTCATCTCTGCTCTGCTGATTTATTGTGTGAAGGATTTATAGTCCACTCTGTGTTTCCTGTGGCTCGGCTCTCAAAGATTAAAGTGCTTTAAATCCAGAAAACATACTTCATGCTGTTTGTTGCATGTTTTATTTGATGTAAAATGAAGATTACCTGCCACCAAAACAGAAAAGACAGGTCACACCATCACCTGGTTTGGTAACTTTTAGATTAAAAGGTGTTTAAATGATTTTAAATGCCATTTTAACCAACCCCAAACATCAGAGTCAGGGACTCCTTTCCTCTGGTGTTTTCCCTTTTGTAAAATCTCTGAACGTCAGATTTGAACTGAACCTTATTCCTCAGAATCTAACTCTGTGTTTCTCTCATCTTAACAGTTAAAGAAGCGATGGAAGCTGGATATCGTCCACCTCCACCTGGTCAGTAGCAGTGACTCGTCCTTACCTCTTCTGTCATCACATCCAGAGGATCATATTTCAGTATCACAGCTTCTTACCTGTGCTGGAAAAATTTGAATTCCATCTGATTTTAGAAGCTCTAACTCTTTTTCACAGCTGGAGGGGCTGCTGGGGCTCCGGCTGCAGGGGCTCAGGCTGCAGGTAAACTGTTCCAACGTCTTCCATTTGAACAGGAGACATCACAGTTCAGCTGATGTTCTGCTGACCTTCAGAAAGTTCCTTCAAAAAGCATCACCTGCTTTAAATTTGGCTTCTACCCCCCGCTGCGCTCCTGCTACATTCAGAACAACTGAGCTTCAGACGTGGAGCCTTTAAAGATCAAACTCAGCTACAGCCAGTGAACCAGTTTCTGTCCCATGCTTGTATACAGGGACAGCCCAGTTGGGCTTAAAGGGACAGTTTGCCTCTTTAGACATGAAGCTGTATGACATCCCATATCAGCAACATCATTTATGAACATCTTCTTACCCCCTGCTGCGTCCTGTGAGCAGAGTTCCAGCCTCGTTTTGGTGCTGATGAAGGTAGTCCGGCTAGTTGGCTGGGGTTTAAAAAATAAAGCGTTTTGCTTCTCAAAACAATATGCGTTCAACAGAGTAATACATTTGCATCACAAAATGGTTCTCCAGGAAAAAGTCAGACCTCACAATGGCTTGGGCCTA
This sequence comes from Odontesthes bonariensis, assembly GCF_027942865.1. Classification (NCBI taxonomy): domain Eukaryota; kingdom Metazoa; phylum Chordata; class Actinopteri; order Atheriniformes; family Atherinopsidae; genus Odontesthes; species Odontesthes bonariensis. The sequence continues at coordinate 38,990,582 of NC_134510.1, forward strand.
ATTTGTCTCCCTTCGTATCACTGCCTGCTGTGCAGACCGAGCAGCAAACACCGTAACAGGCGCGGCTGTCGGCAGATAGAAAATAGATGGATGGATCTTCAGTCGTTACATTTTAAAACGACCAAGAAGTTTTCTGCCTTTGGATTAAAAGTGTTGACCGAATCTTTTCTTTCATTTCTGTCTTTTCTCCACAGAGGAGCACTTTGTGGACAGACACATGGATGTGTTGATCCAGAGAGGGACCGGCATTGACGCCATTTTGGATGCACTCCTCAAGGAAAAAGTATTAAGTCCAGAAATATATGACGATATAAGAAGTCAGCGAACCTCTCAGGCTAAGATGAGGGAGCTGTACAGCGGTCCCCTGAGAGCTGCAGAAGAAGTCAAAGATATCTTCTACCGAATCCTGAAGGCCCAGCAGCCGCTTCTCGTCCAAAGCCTGGAAAAGAAATGAATTCTGTGGCCTTACAGTAGAAATGAGGAAAAGTGATTCTAGATGTTTTTTTATTGGTGTCATCCCTGATCACTGAGCCTCATTTCATTACCTCATTTTATATAAAAAACACAATGCAGGGAATGTTTTCTGATGAAAATGCAGATCTTTGTTATTTCAGCAGAAATGTCACGTTTTAATGCAGCATATCACATGAAGAAGAGTCTGTTTTTAAGCTGAATATTTTCAGTAGAAAACAAAAGAATTTGAAATTGAATCAGGTCTGATAAGAATTCACTGTTTGTTCTTCATTCAAAATGTTTTCTGGAATGAACTTAATAATAAAATCAGAGAATTTGAAGTGTCTGTGTTTAGAACGTCACTTTTATTTCAAATCAAATTTATTTGTAGCACATTTCATGCACAAAACAGTTCAAAGTGCTTCACATAAAATAAAAGCATTGCAGCAGGGAGTGGAAGTATGGGGTGCCGTTTGTAAAGCGGCTCACGCTGAAAATAACAGCAACATTTTGTCACATTTAGCTTCAAACAATGTTTAAAAAACTGGTGTGAATTTTTGAGCTTCACTCTTTTGCACATTTACAACAATATTCGTCAACTTAGAGATATTATAGATATTTAGATGTAAATGTTAAATGTAAATCTAAATGTTAAATGTAAATCTAAATGTTAAATTTAAATCTAAATGTTAAATTTAAATCTAAATGTTAAATTTAAATCTAAATGTTAAATTTAAATCTAAATGTTTCGGGTGAAACTAAATATTTAGCTAATTTGCAAATTCAAATGGCGGTAACAGGAAGTACCAAAATAAAAGCTTGTGGAGGTCCGAGTGTGTTTATAGTGGCAAATAATGAATAAAACCCATCTTATCCGGGGAGATGGACTCTTGGACATGGATTATCGTGATAATAGCTACCTAAAATAACAAACACGGTTGGAGAAACTTTATTTGAAGAGTTTTTAGTGTCACTTTTATGAAGGGTGCTGGACTTATGCAGCATATCACATGAAGAAGAGTCTGTTTTTAAGCTGAACATTTTTAGTAGAAAACAAAAGAATTTGAAATTGAATCAGGTCTAATAAGAATTCACTGTTTGTTCTTCATTCGAAATATTTTCTGGAATGAACTTAATGATAAAATCAGCAATTTTTGAGTGAATTTTGAAGTGTCTGTGTTTAGAACGTGACTTTTATTTCAAATCAATTTATTTGTAGCACATTTCATGTACAAAACAGTTCAAAGTGCTTCACATAAAATAAAAGCATGGCAGCAGGGAGTGGAAGAAGCATTAAAAATACATAAAAGAATATAAAGAGAAAGAAATAAAATAATTTAAATGATTAAAAACCAGCAACAGTCCAGATAAGTTCAAAGATATCGTGCAGATTTCATGCATAGACACATGAGAACAGAAATGTTTTTAACCTGGATTTAAAAATGTCTCCATTTGGTGAAAGTTTAATCTCCACTGGCAGTTTGTTCCACTTGTAGAAATGAGGAAAAGTGATTCTAAATGTTTTTTGAAAATGTGGGAATGAGTGATCAGGCCTTCATCATTTATCAACAAACCTTTATCACTGAGTCCAAGATGATCTATTGCTTCCAATAAGTACATTTATTCCTCTGGAATTGTAATCCAAAACTTGGCTAACTACATTTCAGCATTTTTTTGTGATTATAGGACTGTTTAGGTGAGTTTGTCTGCTGAATCTGCTCGTGTGTCTTGTCCTGCCTCCACCTCTGGCACCCTCTATGCTTTCATTACCCCCTACCCGAACCAGGGTTTGCATCCCCACCCCGCTGTGACTGGTGTGCAGTTGGTGAGAGGCTGAGGTAGCTTGTGGCTGTAAAAAAAAAAAAAAAAGATGGTTGTTGTGGTGTGAGGAGCAGTGATGGCTGGCATTAGGGGGGTGACTCTGGGACGCCAGTGATCACTGGCTGTGTTCGAAACCGCCTACTACTCCTACTAACTTTAACTTTTTTTAAGTTCCCGGATGCATACTAGATTCTCTGAAATGTTGGGTATGCATCATGAGGTTACTACTCATACTCAAACTACCCAAGATGCAACGTAACGTGACGTCGCCGATCGTCATTTCCTGTCAAAACGGCAGTTTCAAGCTAGCTACAACGAGGGTAGCTACACTTCCTGTTTTCAAAACAAAAGCACCAATTGTATGGTAATGGCTTTCCCTATGATAAAAGGCAACGGGTATTTTATTTTGTGAAAATAACCGGAAGTGCGTTGCTCAGCAAGATGACAGGAGACATGTAAGTGGATTGCATGTTTGAAATAAAAAAAATGAAACAAAGTAAAAAGCAGTCAGCCCTCCTCTTCCAGGGACAGATGATCAGTCAAAGTTTCTGTAATAAGGAATTCAATGGTTCCCAGATCCTCCAAAACTTGTCTGATTTATGGTTAAGGTCATGAGTCAACTTCTCAAGAGGAATAAGAGCAGAAATCTGTGTTAACCACATGTCGACGGTAGGGACCCGGGGAGTTGACCACCTCAGCAAAATACATTTTTTAGCCAGAAATAAAAGAATTATCAACAAAGACTTGGTATCTGCGTCAAAGAGAGTGTCTAGGGTATGACTGAGGAGACAGAAAGAGGAATTCAGCAAAAATGTTTTACCAGTGACCTCCTGGATTACGGAGTGTACCCCCTTCCAGAAAGTCTGGATAGGGGAGCAATGCACTTCCAGTTATTTTCACAAAATGAACCTACCCTCGTTGTAGCTAGCTTGAAACTGCCATTTTGACAGGAAATGACGATCTGCGACGTCCAGTTACGTTGCATCTTGGGTAGTTTAAGTATGACAAGTAACTACTACAACTTCAAGCACAATAATAATAATAACAATAATAATAATGATAATAATAATAATAATAATAATAATAATAATAATAATAATAATAATAATAGTAATAATAATAATAATCATAGTAAAAATAATATAATACTACTAATAATAGTAATGTAATAATAATAATAATAATAATAATAATAATAATGTAATAATAATAATAATAGTAATGTAATAGTAATAATAATAATAATAATAATAATAGTAATAATAATAATAATCATAGTAAAATAATATAATACTACTAATAATAGTAATGTAATAATAATAATAGTAATGTAATAATAATAATAATAATAATAATAATAATAATGTAATAATAATAATAATAATAGTAATGTAATAGTAATAATAATAATAATGATAATAATAATAATAGTAATAATAATAATAATCACAGTAAAAATAATATAATACTACTAATAATAGTAATGTAATAATAATAATAATAATAATAATAATAATAATAATAATGTAATAATAATAATAATAATAGTAATGTAATAGTAATAATAATAATAATAATAATAATAATAATAATAATAATAATAATAATAATAATTCAATTCGGTAATGAAAATATGGTCACACTAGCATAAATCATGACCGTCAATTTTGTTAACAGTGTGGAATTTTTAGATGAAGTTTTTTTTTTTTTTTTTTTTGGTAAAGAAATGTAGAACTTGTAGGATGCATGCAAACGCACCATTACAACGCCATCAGGGTCACAAGAAATGTGTTCACCAAGTAACTGCTGAAGAGAAGAAATAAAGCTGAGAGTACCAGAACACTATTACCCTGCAGTCCTGTTGTATACCAGAACTGAAATCTGCATCCATTGTCCAGCAGAAGGACAAAGTGTTCAACACTCAGAGGCATGGTTAAAGTAAGAGAGGATGAAACCCAACTACCACTCTATCTAGGCAATTCCAGGACAGTCACATCCATCTGGAATACTTTTAAATTGTTTATAAACTATTCAGAGTGGGTCTATGTCAGATCTCGTTTGTGGCTCAGTGGAATTTTTTTTATGAAGTTTTTTTTTTTGTAGAGAAATACAGAACTTGTATGATGCATGCAACCAACAGCAAGCTATCAATAAAATCAAAGGTATACAACATATGATTACTGCCAGTGTTGTATAGTAACGAAGTAAAAATACTTCACTACTGTACTTAAGTATATTTTGGAATACTTTGTACTTTCCTCGAGTTTAACATTTTTCGACAACTTTCACTTTTACTTCACTATATTTCCGAACTTAATTGCATACTTTTACTCAGATACATTTTCATTGTTCGGTTTAGTTACTCGTTCCAAAAAAAAGAGAGAGAGAAACATTTTCTGTACTGAGTTATTTTATTTATTTTTTAGAAAGGTTTACAAAAGGGGTTTCAAACTGGACTCCCTCTTCAGCTGCCAGATAAGCTTCAGTTTTCTCCTATTTTTTTCTTTAAATTTAGTTTATAATGACGGCAATAACAGTAGCAGCCTCTTTTGTTTCATTTTTTTCTTAATGGTGTAATGTACGCCTCATTTTCAGCACTGACCTTACATGAAGAAGAAAAAGCTAAAGGTTCACAAAGTTTGTATTGGTGGTGCAATTTTATTTTGCAAAGTTTTGCTTTGCTCTCTAGCGCCTCGCGTTTTCAAATGTGCGTTGCAACTTCTTGAACTACGGCAGGCGGTATGTGTCAAGATTCAAGAAGCTATGGCTTCAGACTCAAGGTCCATACAAACAAAAAGACATCAAGACACACAGTACAAAGGATTACATAACACACATACAACAACACTATACATACAGATGACAGATAACATGTCAGATAACATAAGTTGACATATTGAGATTTTTGACGGAGATAATTTTACACCAATGAGGACTAATTTATGAATGAATATGTTGATTTGAGCTAATAAATGACTTAATTTATCACATAGTGTCCCTTTAACCAAGCCTCTGAGTGTTGAACACTTTGTTCTTTCTGCTGGACAATGGATGCAGAGTTCAGTTCTGGTATACAACAGGACTGCAGGGTAATAGTGTTCTGGTACTCTCAGCTTCATTTCTTCTCTTCAGCAGTTACTTGGTGAACACATTTCTTGTGACCCTGATGGCGTTGTAATGGTGCGTTTGCATGCATCATACAAGTTCTACATTTCTTTACCAAAAAAAAAAAAAAAAAAAAAAACTTCATAAAAAAATTCCACACTGTTAACAAAATTGACGGTCATGATTTATGCTAGTGTGGCCATATTTTCATTACCGAATTGATTATTTTTATTATTATTATTATTATTATTATTACATTATTATTATTATTATTATTATTATTATTATTGTGCTTGAAGTTGTAGTAGTGGTTTTTCTTCCTTACTTGAAGAAGAAAAACTTAAAGGTTCACAAAGTTTGTATTTTCTGTCTAAATTTTGCCTGCACTTGGTTGTGTGCAGATTTGAAGTGTATTTGACCTTCAAAGTTTACTAAAATATAAAAAATGTCATTCAAACTGCATTTGCCTTGTTTACTTTTTACTTATACTTTTCATTACATTACTTAAGTACATCTATTTTTACAGTAATTCTCATACTTAAAGCTGCAGTCGGCAGGTTTTCAAAATTGCGAGTCTAAAGTCGGAAAATTCGAACTGATACAACTTTCAGGTCCCTCCCCCAACCTCTAACAAGCTCCGAATCGCCCCCCCCTCCCCCTCCCCCTCTGTGGACGAGGTTGTGCACGTGAGTTCACACCAGTGTGCGCGCACACAAGCTGGGGGCAGACTCACGCTCAGAATGGAAGACGTGGTTGGTGACTGTTCTGCTCAGATAATAGATAAATAATAAACCTAACTTGATTGGTTAAAAACAGCCGGGAGCGCTCGGTTTTTGCAAGCATGATTACAGGCTTCAGAGGGAGCTACAGAATTCGGGATTTTTCCTAAACAGCCTATTTAATATTCTACTTCCAGAATCCCATGACAGTTCAACCTAATATGACTAAAAAAAAGTTGCCGACGGCAGCTTTAAGTACATCTATTTTTACAGTAATTCTCATACTTAAGTACAAGATGTTTCGGATACTTTAAGACTTTAACTCAAGTAACATTTCAGTCAGTGACTTGGACTTTTACCAAAGTCATATTTTGGAGGGGATCCTTTACTTTTACTTGAGTGTGAGATTTCATTACAGTGGAAACCGCTTATAGTGGTCACGGATATAGTAATCAACCGCTTATATAGATCAAAAGGCTTGGGACAGAATCATTTCTATACAAATGCTGTTTGAATAATTTGTTTATAGTAATCAAGAAATCCGCTTATAATGTTCATTTTTGGCCATTTTATGAATGTAAACATGTGCAAAAATAATTTTAAAACTATGTGTAGCTATTTTATTTTTTACTCCCTTGATTCCTTTCTGGACGTTTGCTTCTGCCCTATGCTTCTGCCCTATGCTTCTGCCCTATGCTTCTGCCCTATGCTTCTGCCTATGCTTCTGCCCTATGCTTCTGCTCTATGCTTCTGCCCTATGTTTCTGCCCTATGCTTCTGCTCTATGCTTCTGCTCTATGCTTCTGCCCTATGCTTCTGCTCTATGCTTCTGCCCTATGCTTCTGCTCTATGCTTCTGCCCTATGCTTCTGCCCTATGCCTCTGCCCTATGTTTCTGCCCTATGCTTCTGCTCTATGCTTCTGCTCTATGCTTCTGCCCTATGCTTCTGCTCTATGCTTCTGCCCTATGCTTCTGCTCTATGCTTCTGCCCTATGCTTCTGCCCTATGCCTCTGCCCTATGTTTCTGCCCTATGCTTCTGCCCTATGCTTCTGCCCTATGCTTCTGCCTATGCTTCTGCCTATGCTTCTGCCTATGCTTCTGCCCTATGCTTCTGCTCTATGCTTCTGCCCTATGCTTGTGCTCTATGCTTCTGCCCTATGTTTCTGCCCTATGCTTCTTCGCTATGCTTCTGCCCTATGCTTCTGCCTATGCTTCTGCCCTATGCTTCTTCGCTATGCTTCTGCCCTATGCTTCTGCCCTATGCTTCTGCCCTATGCTACTGCCCTATGCTTCTGCCCTATGTTTCTGCCCTATGCTTCTGCCTATGCTTCTGCCCTATGTTTCTGCCCTATGCTTCTGCCTATGCTTCTGCCCTATGCTTCTGCCCTATGCTTCTGCCCTATGCTTCTGCCTATGCTTCTGCCCTATGTTTCTGCCCTATGCTTCTGCCTATGCTTCTGCCTATGCTTCTGCCCTATGTTTCTGCCCTATGCTTCTGCCTATGCTTCTGCCTATGCTTCTGCCCTATGCTTCTGCCCTATATTTCTGCCTATGCTTCTGCCTATGCTTCTGCCCTATGCTTCTGCCCTATGCTTCTGCCTATGCTTCTGCCAATGCTTCTGCCCTATGCTTCTGCCCTATGCTTCTGCCTATGCTTCTGCCTATGCTTCTGCCCTATGCTCCTTGCCCTATGCTTCTGCCTATGCTTCTGCCCTATGCTTCTGCCCTATGCTCCTTGCCCTATGCTCCTTGCCCTATGCTTCTGCCCTATGCTTCTGCCCTATGCTTCTGCCCTATGCTCCTTGCCCTATGCTTCTGCCCTATGCTTCTGCCCTATGCTTCTGCCTATGCTTCTGCCCTATGCTTCTGCCCTATGCTTCTGCTCTATGCTTGTGCCCTATGCTTCTGCCCTATGCTCCTTGCCCTATGCTTCTGCCCTATGCTTCTGCCCTATGCTTCTGCCCTATGCTCCTTGCCCTATGCTTCTGCCCTATGCTTCTGCCCTATGCTTCTGCCTATGCTTCTGCCTATGCTTCTGCCCTATGCTTCTGCCCTATGCTTCTGCCCTATGCTTCTGCCCTATGCTTCTGCTCTATGCTTGTGCCCTATGCTTCTGCCCTATGCTCCTTGCCCTATGCTTCTGCCCTATGCTTCTGCCCTATGCTTCTGCCCTATGCTCCTTGCCCTATGCTTCTGCCCTATGCTTCTGCCCTATGCTTCTGCTCTATGCTTCTGCTCTATGCTTCTGCCCTATGCTTCTGCCCTATGCTTCTGCCCTATGCCTCTGCCCTATGTTTCTGCCCTATGCTTCTGCCTATGCTTCTGCTCTATGCTTCTGCCCTATGCTTCTGCCCTATGCTTCTGCCCTATGCCTCTGCCCTATGTTTCTGCCCTATGCTTCTGCCCTATGCTTCTGCCCTATGCTTCTGCTCTATGCTTCTGCCCTATGCTTCTGCTCTATGCTTCTGCCCTATGCTTCTGCCCTATGCCTCTGCCCTATGTTTCTGCCCTATGCTTCTGCCCTATGCTTCTGCCCTATGCTTCTGCTCTATGCTTCTGCCCTATGCTTCTGCCCTATGCTTCTGCCTATGCTTCTGCCTATGCTTCTGCCCTATGCTTCTGCTCTATGCTTCTGCCCTATGCTTCTGCTCTATGCTTCTGCCCTATGTTTCTGCCCTATGCTTCTTGGCTATGCTTCTGCCCTATGCTTCTGCCTATGCTTCTGCCCTATGCTTCTTCGCTATGCTTCTGCCCTATGCTTCTGCCCTATGCTTCTGCCCTATGCTACTGCCCTATGCTTCTGCCCTATGTTTCTGCCCTATGCTTCTGCCTATGCTTCTGCCCTATGTTTCTGCCCTATGCTTCTGCCTATGCTTCTGCCTATGCTTCTGCCCTATGCTTCTGCCCTATGCTTCTGCCTATGCTTCTGCCCTATGTTTCTGCCCTATGCTTCTGCCTATGCTTCTGCCTATGCTTCTGCCCTATGCTTCTGCCCTATATTTCTGCCTATGCTTCTGCCTATGCTTCTGCCCTATGCTTCTGCCCTATGCTTCTGCCTATGCTTCTGCCAATGCTTCTGCCCTATGCTTCTGCCCTATGCTTCTGCCTATGTTTCTGCCCTATGCTTCTGCCTATGCTTCTGCCCTATGCTCCTTGCCCTATGCTTCTGCCTATGCTTCTGCCCTATGCTTCTGCCCTATGCTCCTTGCCCTATGCTCCTTGCCCTATGCTTCTGCCCTATGCTTCTGCCCTATGCTTCTGCCCTATGCTCATTGCCCTATGCTTCTGCCCTATGCTTCTGCCCTATGCTTCTGCCTATGCTTCTGCCCTATGCTTCTGCCCTATGCTTCTGCTCTATGCTTGTGCCCTATGCTTCTGCCCTATGCTCCTTGCCCTATGCTTCTGCCCTATGCTTCTGCCCTATGCTTTTGCCCTATGCTCCTTGCCCTATGCTTCTGCCCTATGCTTCTGCCCTATGCTTCTGCCTATGCTTCTGCCTATGCTTCTGCCCTATGCTTCTGCCCTATGCTTCTGCCCTATGCTTCTGCTCTATGCTTGTGCCCTATGCTTCTGCCCTATGCTTCTGCGCTATGCTTCTGCCCTATGCTTCTGCCTATGCTTCTGCCCTATGCTTCTGCCCTATGCTTCTGCCCTATGTTTCTGCCCTATGCTTCTGCCTATGCTTCTGCCCTATGTTTCTGCCCTATGCTTCTGCCTATGCTTCTGCCTATGCTTCTGCCCTATGTTTCTGCCCTATGCTTCTGCCTATGCTTCTGCCTATGCTTCTGCCCTATATTTCTGCCCTATGCTTCTGCCTATGCTTCTGCCCTATGCTTCTGCCCTATGCTTCTGTCTATGCTTCTGCCAATGCTTCTGCCCTATGCTTCTGCCCTATGCTTCTGCCTATGCTTCTGCCCTATGCTTCTGCCCTATGCTCCTTGCCCTATGCTTCTGCCCTATGCTTCTGCCTATGCTTCTGCCCTATGCTTCTGCCCTATGCTCCTTGCCCTATGCTCCTTGCCCAATGCTTCTGCCCTATGCTTCTGCCCTATGCTTCTGCCCTATGCTCCTTGCCCTATGTTTCTGCCCTATGCTTCTGCCCTATGCTTCTGCCCTATGCTCCTTGCCCTATGCTCCTTGCCCTATGCTTCTGCCCTATGCCCCTTGCCCTATGTTTCTGCCCTATGCTTCTGCCCTATGCTTCTGCCCTATGCTTCTGCCCTATGCTTCTGCCCTATGTTTCTGCCCTATGCTTCTGCCCTATGCTCCTTGCCCTATGCTTCTGCCCTATGCTCCTTGCCCTATGCTTCTGCCCTATGCTTCTGCCTATGCTTCTGCCTATGCTTCTGCCCTATGCTCCTTGCCCTATGCTTCTGCCCTATGCTTCTGCCCTATGCTTCTGCCCTATGTTTCTGCCCTATGCTTCTGCCCTATGCTCCTTGCCCTATGCTTCTGCCCTATGCTCCTTGCCCTATGCTTCTGCCCTATGCTTCTGCCTATGCTTCTGCCTATGCTTCTGCCTATGCTTCTGCCCTATGCTCCTTGCCCTATGCTTCTGCCCTATGCTTCTGCCCAATGCCTCTGCCCTTTGCTTCTGCCTCGCTAGCTAACGTAACGAGTTGACACCGGGCAGCAAGTGCGCGAATCATGGCGGGAAAAGGGAAGTAATTTTCTCTGGATGAAAAACGTAGTCTCCTCGAGGCGTATGACAAATTAGCAAAAACGAGCCAACGAGATGCTGCGGCGAAGCTTGGCATTCCTCAGGCTACCTTGTGTAGTCTAATTAAGCAACGAGAGACAGTCATGAATGCTAACGATGGAGAAAGAAAACGACGGCGCACTGCGCAGTACTGTAATTAAACTTGCATGATAATAAAATTCAGTAAATGCTGAAGCTATCCGTTTCATTTAATTTTTCTCATTGAAAAACGATACAAATGGCATTTAGATGATATTCTGCATAAAAAAATAAGTGAAATACCTGTACTGTAATACAAATTCGGTTTTAGTAATCAACCGCTTATAGAGTTCAAATTGGCTCTGGACCAACGTGATCACTATAAGCGGTTTCCACTGTACTTTATACAACACTGATTACCAGAGGTGGGAGAAAGTCCCTATGTTGCAAGTCCAAGTAGAGTCTCAAGTCTTTGCTCTCAAGTCAAAGTCCTGTGATTTTTTTTTTCGATTCCCAACCAAGTCCTAACAAATCGATTATAATTAATGATACGGATCATGACCACGCCTCAATTAAGTTGTTTATATTTTATTGTTAATGTTCTGCCACTTATTCATTTGTTTATTTTTATTAATATTGTGTTTAGATGCTTCGTCAATATAAGATCTGCCTTCTTGTGCCAATAAAGCTATTTGAAATTGAAAAAAATTGGGCGATATCTTTAGTATCTTTTTTTTGTGTGTATTGGCATTAATTATCCAGCCAAGACTGATAACAGGAGTGCATTTGTAAATCAATAGACAATAGACTTTGGGAGGTATTTCTCCTTTTATTTCTACACAAACTTGCTGAAACTAGCCACGGCCCTGCCCACAGGAGGATGTTTCTCAGTTCCGCCATCTGGGCGTTGGTTTGAGGAGGAAGTGAAAGTACTTTCAAAGCCCATAAACTCCCTGCTCTGGCTTTCAGAAGCTGGAGACGTGGCTGTGTTTCAGTCCTGAAGCAGAGTGCTGGCAGAGCTGCAGGGTTCCTCAGAGAAGGTGAGCGGCACACCTGCACACAGCACATCCCTGCAGCACCCTGAGGGAGCATCAGTGTCTGCTCACTTTCAGCTGGGCGCTCTGACTTCCTGTTTCCAGCCGTTTTTATTCCTGTGTGGAAACAGCTTACAGAAAGCCACTCTAACCAGTCTCAGTTCATTTCCTTCCGAGCTTCACAGGAAGGGTTTGAGTTGTTCATTCAGTACATTTTAGAAAGATTTAATCAGATAAACGCACACAGAGGCGCGCGCGCGCACAGAAACGCACTACGGAAGAAGAGGAAAGGAAATATTTTATAGTTCGTTGTAAAAACAAATGAAATAACATCATTAACGTTAGTTCCAAATCTTTAAACGTGCGCAGGAACAAACTTTGGAGAGATCAGAGTCTGCTTTAGGCTGCAGAAACATTCCTTTCTGATGACACATCTCTCACAAACATTACATTACATTACGGTCATTTTGCAGACGCTTTTAACCAAAGCGACTTACAATAAGTGCGTTCAACATCGGTAGGCAAAAGGTGGGCTCACTGCTCATGCGCCGACGTCTTTGTCCTATTTAAATCTGTCAGAGAGCTGATTGGTCAGGAGGCGGGGCTTTTACAGGTATCGGGTGCTTGTCTGCCAACCCAACCTGCTCCGGAGCATCAGCTGTCAGGGTGAAACAGCTGGTTAGAAGAGAACCAGCTGGGTGATTCTGATCATTACGCACAGATGGAAGAACATTTCCACTGCTTTGTATCCACAGTCCCTGTTCTCCCGCTGGATGCTGAGCCTGACCAGGGTCAGAGCTGTGCTTATATTCACACACTTTACTGAGTTTTACTACAAGCTGATTTCAGTTTTGTCTGAGTTTAGCTGGAGAAAATAGTTTTGCATCCACACACTGATCTGTTCGATGCAGCGACACAACGTATCTACAGGCCTGTGTTCTCCTGCCGTCAGTGACACGTAGATCTGAGTGTCATCTGCATAGTTGTGGTAGGACACATTATAGCTGCGTATTAGCTAGCCTAATGGAAGCATGTACAGATTGAACAATAGGGGTCCCAGGATTGACCCCTGGGGAACCCCACAGGTCGTAGCCATTTGGTCTGAGACACAGTTACTGATTTCAACAAAATATTTGTGCAGTGCAGCTGCTTTCTTTGTCACATGACTGGATGTTTGCAGCTCCCAGTCCTCTGTGTACTGGTTGATATCTTCTTGTAATTTTCCAGGTGGAAACTATGACGACTCAGAAGCTGCTTGTTGAAACTCTGAATCAGTTGAGTCCAGAGGAGTTTGATGAATTCAAGTCACTCATTGGGACAAAGAAAGGTTCATTACTCCCCTGAAGGCAGCAAACCACCACCCCTGGGTAACTTAATTAAACAGAAAAAAGGGTGACAATGACAAGATCAGCCATCAGGGGGGACTGTGAGGTACAGTTTAGGAGAACGGCATTTGCACAGAAGGTCCTATCAGTCTTTGGTTGCTCTACATGGAACACAGTTCCGTTGGCCATAAGGGAAAATTCAACATATGTAGCTTTTAAGAAACAACTAAAAACATGGCTTACAGATAACCAGGACTGTAAACATGAAGGGTAGTTTTAGTTTTAGTTTTATCTTGTGATGTGGTTAAGTGATATGGAATGTTGTACGTTTTGTTTTCTTGTTTCCTATTTTTGTCTTTGTCTTGTCTTGATTTTAGTGTGAACAGCAGGACTGCAGATGGAAATTAGCCTTGGAGCTAAATCTGGCATATTTACATTGTATGTTTATTAATATGCAGAGTCCTGTCACAAATAAACAAATAACTAACTAAACACGCAGGATGGCTTTCTGGAAGAAGATAATGACTGATCTGCTGCAGAGATTGTTGGGCGCTGACTCAGGAGCCAAAGGTGAGGCAACAAACGTACCGGAGCACTGCGTATATTTCAGAGCTTCACTTGGAAATTAAGGAGCGCATGAAGATTATTAAAGTGTTTCCATCAGATCTGTCACAGTTTAGCAGATTCCACACAAATACATTCAACAGCATTTAGCATGGTTTCACTTCAGGGTAAAATGTGTCGGATAAAAGCTGATAATGAACCAGCTGCTGACAGCTTTTATTCTGTCTCTTTCCTCCTCAGAGAAACGACCTGAGCGGAGCCAGAGAGTGAGTAACATCACATCAGTCCACTGCACACAGTTCAGCTTTGAAACAGAGGATCAACACTTAAAGGGACAGTTCGCCTCTTTTGACATGAAGCTGTATGACATCCCATATCAGCAACATCATTTATGAACATCTTCTTACCCCCTGCTGCGTCCTGTGAGCAGAGTTCCAGCCTCGTTTTGGTGTTGATGAAGGTAGTCCGGCTAGTTGGCTGGGGTTTAAAAAATAAAGCGTTTTGCTTCTCAAAACAATATGCGTTCAACAGAGTAATACATTTGCATCACAAAATCGTTCTCCAGGAAAAAGTCAGACCTCACAATCTCTTGGCCCTATTTTCTCTCCCTTCGTATCACTGCCTGCTGTGTAGACCCAGCAGCAAACACCGTAACAGGTGCGGTTGTCGGCAGGCGGCAGCAGGCAGTGATACGAAGGGAGAGAAAATAGGGCCAAGAGATTGTGAGGTCTGACTTTTTCATGGAGAACGATTTTGTGATGCAAATGTATAACTCTTTTGAACGCATATTGTTTTGAGAAGCAAAACGCTTTATTTTTTAAACCCCAGCCAACTAGCCGGACTACCTTCATCAACACCAAAACGAGGCTGGAACTCTGCTCACAGGACGCAGCAGGGGGTAAGAAGATGTTCATAAATGATGTTGCTGATATGGGATGTTACACAGCTTCATGTCAAAAGAGGCGAACTATCCCTTTAAAGTCAGCGTCACCTTAAATTATTAAAGCTTTCCTCAGTCTAATTTAGCAAAGATCATCCTGAGAACACATTCTGAACACATGACTTCCTCATCATAATAACTAACGACACCATCATGGGGAAGTCTGCAGTGAGAAAGAAGAGCTTCACTTTGTTTGAGCTTCACTGACCAGAGTTCACATCCACACTTTGTGTCGTCTCTCCATCTGTTTTCAGTGACATTCATGTGATGATATCTTCATAAAGCTTCATCTGAACATCACCAGCTGCTAAAATATTCTGTCTTGAGTCCGTTGTCATGACTGTTCAGCTGTTCGGTTCAGCAGGAATCAGTTGAGGAGAAGATTCAGTTCAGCTGTGTTATCAGCAGATGTGCTGAGTTTTTCACTGTTTCTGGGCTCTGTCTCAGTTTTCCTTCCATAAATAAAGACACAGTGTAATATGTCATGTGTTGCTGTTCATCTGAGCTTGGATTCACCTCATTTTAGGCCCTGGATAGCACCAGATTACTTTCATCATGTCCTGATATGTAAAAGCTGGTGTGGTGGTCAGCACTGTCACCTCACAGCAAGAAGGTTCCTGGTTCAAATCCCAGCTTTCTGTTTGCATGTTCTCCATGTCTATGTGTGGCTTCTCTCTGGGAACTCTGGCTTCTTCCCATCGTGTCACAGCTGACGAATTGAACTGTGACTCATGAACGTTTTGTTTGAATTTACCAGGTAGAAACGATGGAGTCCATTTTAGAGCTGCTGTTGGAAACACTGGCTGATCTGAGTGATGGAGAGCTCCGGGCCTTTAAGGACTTTCACAACCGTAACGACTCGGGCTTTGAGGACTTAAGTGAGCGTTACCTTTCCCTTTATTCAATGACCAACCGGATGTTCATGGAGATGACAGACCTGCACAACACAGTGTATTCAATGGTGCAGTTTTACGGCCAAAGGTCTGTGGAGGAGACTAAGAAGACTTTGATGAAGATGAAGAAGAAGGATCTGGTGCAGAGGCTGTCAAACCCCAAAAGTAAGAGAGTGAAAACGTGGAAATAAAAGAATTATAAATGTTTAGGAAATGAGCGGCAGGCCTGCTTCATTTGTGGGTTTAAAACAAGATGGTGAATGGGTCAGGATACAGGAAAGAGGATGATGAACCGTGAGCCGGTTTCTGAACAGTTGGTAGTCGGCTGTGTTTGGTGAGGCAGTTTAACACTCAGCTTTGCCATCAGTGTGAAATAAGAAATAAATCTCCATCAGAAGCAGAACGTGTGTCATAAGAAGGCTTTTATAAGTGGGCCTTTGATGGAAAAGATGGCCTTCAGATCTCAGAGGTTTCAGTTGAACGTTTGTTGACTTTGACCATCCTGATGAACAGTAATGAAATAGATAAAAGCCGATATGTGCAAACATCTGATCTCTCTGCGTTTATGTCTGGAATGTTCTAAACTCCCTCAAAACAGTGCTAAATAGTTAAAAAGTTCCAACTATAAAAGGTCAGCAAAGAAAGTTAAAAGGTGCACGTGCACCTCAGCAGAGGAAAATGTGTTGGGGAAGATGTCCACCTCCACCTTTCTGTGCTGACATTTTGTCACCTCTTAGCATCTTCATTTCCTTTTTAAGCTGCTTCTCCTGGTGTTTGAATTCTTTTCTTTATTTCTCCTCAGAAGAAAAGCTGCATGAGTGTCAGTCTGCTCTGATCCACAAAGTGAGTACTGTCTCACCTGTCTGACCCTGCAGAGCAAGGCCTTTATTCAAAAAGAGCCTAAAATCACGTTTTCATCATGCATTTTGGATGGTTTTCACAGAACTGAGTTCGACTTTAAAGTAGGGCTGTGACTCGATTAAAATTTTTAATCGAGTTAACTACAGGCTTTGAAATTAATTAATCGCAATTAATCGCATTTTAATCGCATATACTTTATCCTTTAGAAAATTAACATTTTCAACAATATTTCAACAAACACAGAACATATCCCTATTTGAAATCTGAATGTAGCATGCATGAAAACACAGTATATAGAATCTTGGATGTTAAGCTGCGTTGGGCCCCTGTTAGCTACCACGCTAGCTGCTACATGTTTAGCGTTGAGGTGATATTGAGGTGATATTGAGCCAATTTTTACAATACGCTGCGGTGATACGCGAATTCCTTGTTGCATAATCTGCAAACAACCACGCTCTTGTCGACGCTTCCATCCGTCTGTATTTAAAAAAAAAAAAAAAATTATAGTGTGCGATTAAAATGCGTTATTTTTTTTAACGCGCTTATAAAGCTTTAAAGCTTTTTCTTTTACACATGAAACTAGATTAAATAAGAAGGATTTGGTTCATATGTTTCTGCTACACTGTGCTGCTGGCTTAAAGTGAATTATTGAAGAACATTTGGTGTTCAGGTCAGTTTTGGTATCACTATTAAAAAGTTCCACCCTGAAAACACTGTTAATACTAAAGATGAATTCACCTACGTGCTGTATGTTTGTTCATCTTTTGCTCTGTAAAGATGCTTCAGTTATTTGTGTTCTCCTGAGAGAAAAACATCTTTAAACATCCAAAGGTCTGAAGTAATGACATTGAAAGATAATATATTAGGATAAACTACAACACCGTCTGATTCTCTGTGAACTAAATCGATATTTTCCTCTGAAACACTGTTGGTTTTCCAGATGGCAGCCATGTTAGCTGTGAAACAGCTGCTTTTGGACACACTGATGGAGTTGAAGGGTGATGAGCTCAGTAGATTTAGGTGGTTTCTACATTTGACCCAATTCAAGATGGATCTTCCACAAATCCCATGGAGCCAACTGAGCTGTGCAAACAACAGCTACATAGTGGATCTGATGGTGAATATATACGGTCAACATTATGTGGAGGTGACCCGGGAGACCTTCATGGATATGAACAGGACTGATCTGGCACAGAGGCTGCCAGAGAGCAGCTTTGGACCCAAAGGTACAGTAAACATCTTTCTCAATAATGTACTGTATCATGATAAATACAGGGGTACTTGAAAGTTTATGAACCTTCTTAAATTTTGCTGTTTAAATAGACTTTAGTAGCATTATAACTCAATTTAACATCACATCTCCACACAAGCTGTGACAGCAGATAAAGAAAAACTGATGAAACAAAGTAGATGAGGCCACAAAATTCTGTTTATTTACAGCTTCCACGGGAATTAAGAGGGTAAGAAGCAGCCAGGAGCTGCTGATCAATGCACTGATTAATTGATCATCAGTCAGGAAAGACATCAGCACTGATCTTAGAGAAGCAGCTGCTGCTGCCCATCAATCTGGGAAAGGTTATAAGGCCGTTTCCAAACTATCTGGAGTCCATCATTCTACAGAGAGAAAGATTATTCACAAGTGGTGTAGGTGCAAAAGTCGACTAGCAGATATTCCTGGCTTACACGTGTTCAAAAAACTGTTGTCCTTAAAAATCCACATGAAGTCCAGGTAACGTTAGAAAAAACATAGAAATTTATTCCACAAGTGTCACTCAAGTATCCATACACCTGGCTTTCAACACAATATAGGACGGAACACGGTAAAAAACCGTGTGTCTCCACTGCTGGTCTGACGTTCACAACACAGGTGTAACCTTCCAGCCTCTTAAAGTTACAGTACCGCCAGTATTAAACTTAAATTAAATAGCCCGTACTAAACAGAAAAGATGAACAAACAGCCATATTCAATAAAACTTTCTCATCAATGACTATTAGACCAATATTCAAACTTAAGAATAAAGAACATAAAGTTAAATTACATAAGCAGAAATAAGAAATCTGCAAATCTGTATGTAGGAGCCATAATTATTTTCTTTATATTTTTTGTTTTCATTATGGTACACTTTATGGTTATTGGTTCACTTTGATTTGTGTTTTTGTTTATTGGTTATCATTGGACATGGGTGTGACACTGGGCGTGTGTGGTGCGCAATTGGAAGCCCTTTATTAGCCCTACCTGGCACCTGTGCGCCAGTTCAGTTTGGCGTGGGGTGAGTAAGGGGGAAGGCTATCCTTTTGCGCACCGCATCGCACTTCTCACATCGGATGGACTAAAAGCCTTTGTCTCAACGTTTCTGCTCTATCTTGCAATTGGAAAGGACTTTTGGAGTCTGAATGATATGGAGAGCAATAAACGGAAGAAACCGGAATGAGTGTGTGGACATTACATCATTGAGTACGCGTAAGACAACTGATTTCCCCCTGCTTAGCCCACAGCGGCGCTGAACTAATTGGTGTTGGATCTAGCCGCAATACTGTACTTGCCTCATACAAGTGGAAAACATTCAGGACAGCTGTCAATCTTTCCAGGAGTGGACGTCCCAGCAAGGTCACCCGAAGGTCAGAAACCCAAGAGCTACATCTCAGACTCTGCAGGCCTCAGTTAGCATGTTAAAGTTCACCCCAAGGTCAGAAACCCAAGAGCTACATCTCAGACTCTGCAGGCCTCAGTTAGCATGTTAAAGGTTACAGATCACCCCAAGGTCAGAAACCCAAGAGCTACATCTCAGACTCTGCAGGCCTCAGTTAGCATGTTAAAGGTTAAAGTTCACCCCAAAGTCAGAAACCCAAGAGCTACATCTCAGACTCTGCGGGCCTCAGTTGGCATGTTAAAGGTTAAAGGTCACCCCAAGGTCAGAAACCCAAGAGCTACATCTCAGACTCTGCAGGCCTCAGTTAGCATGTTAAAGCGGGCACACCTGTGCACGAGAGAGAAGCCACCACAACGAGTGAACGCTGGCGCGATTTGCTGCCGCTGCTCGCCGGTAGGCCTACTTGCTGCCCTACTGCCGCTGCTCGCCGGTAACTTTTAAAGTTTTAAAACTCACCTGGAGCCTTTTTTCTGGCCGTCTACGCTACCCGAGCCCTCGTCAATAATGTGGACCGGTAGGACATACATCCTGCGTCTGGCTCCTTCTACTGCCCGTTCACCTGCAAGTGGCGGGTCTGCTACAGTACTCGGCCACTGACCTGCTCCAGCTGCGCTGTCACTCGCCTGGACCCGCGCCAGAGGCACTCCACCTTCACCCGATCATCATCTTCCAGCCTCGCCGGAGATACATTCACCGAGGGTCCCGCCGGGATTTCCAACACAACAGCTCAACAGCAATAAAATCCATCTGGTCCAGCTCTCGACGTCGCCCTCCACGCTCCACCAGCCAGGCTGTCGACCACAGCGTGTTAGCCCGCCTAGCTCGGTCGGCTAACACCACCATCAGCTGCGACAACACCTCACTCAACTTTGGATTACTCAACATCCGCTCACTGACACGCAAGGGACATCTCATCCAGGACCTCATCACCGACCGTAAGCTAGACTTTCTTTGCTTAACCGAGACATGGCAACAGCCCCAAGACTATTCTCAGTTGATTGAATCCACTCCAAGTGGGTTTGTTTACAGCTGTCAACCCTGTGTCTCTGGCCGGGGAGGAGGCCTCCCGATAATCTATCGCGAGAACTGTAAAGTCTCGCCGGTGCCCGTGCCAGTCTCTAGCTCGTTTGAGTCCATTGTCTGTCAGTTGTCTGGTCCCACTCCAACCATTATTGCCACTGTCTACCGCCCCCCAAAACCGAAAAGTGACTTTTTAAATGATTTTACTGCTTTTCTCACACATCTATCCTCTCTCTCACCAAACATAATACTGCTGGGTGATTTTAACATCCACATGGACAATACCAATCTGCCTCTCACCAAAGACTTCACTTCCTGTTTAGATGGTTCTGGATTTCAGCAACATACCACTATTCCCACACACTCCAAAGGACATATTCTGGACTTAATCTGCTGCTCTGGTGTCACCCCTCTCAACATAACAGCTGATGAACTCCCCATAACTGACCACTTTCTCCTCTCATTTACAGTGAAGCTCACTCTCTCAATCGCTAAAACACCACGCCTCATTTCTTTCCGAAACATAAAGAACATTAACCCCTCCACTCTCACTGCAAGTATCCACTCTTCATGCCTCCTCGATATCAACAATCTGTCCACCCCCGATGACCTGGTCTCTCACTATAACACTGGTCTCCATAAGATTCTTGATTCTCTGGCTCCACTGAAAAACCGATCTGTCTCCTTCACCATCTCCGCCCCCTGGTTCACCCCCGATCTCCGACTCATGAAAGCCAAAGGACGACAACAGGAACAGCTTTACAGAAAAACTGGTCTCACTATTCACAAAGAAATATACAATAACCACATCTTACAGTATAAGGACTTCATTGCCAGCACCAAATCACACTACTACTCCAGCCTAATCACTGCCAATCAAAGCAACTCTAAGTCACTTTTCTCCCTACTCAACAATACCACCAAACCCCAGGACTCTCTCCCCCCTCACCTCTACACAACCTCATTCTGCAATGCCATCATGTCATTTTTCACAGAAAAAATCAAGAACATCCACCAGAACCTCGGATCAATACCTCACCTCAGCACCCCAGTCGACCTTCCCCCACCTACACACTCCCTCTCCTCCTTCCATCTCCCCACTCTCTCAGAAATCACAGAGCTCATCCAGAAATCCAAACCATCCACCTGTCAATAAGACCCCCTCCCAACCCAACTTGTCAAAACATGCCTCCCTTCTCTGGTCCCTCTCATCTCCGCAATCATCCACACCTCCCTCACCACTGGAACTGTCCCTACACCTTTTAAAACTGCAGCCATTACCCCAATTGTAAAAAAAACCTGGTGCTGACCCCTCCAACTTCAACAACCTCCGTCCTATCTCCAATCTACCCTTCATTTCCAAAATCCTCGAAAAAACAGTTGCCTCCCAGCTCCATTCTCACCTATCCCACAACAATCTGTATGAACAGTTCCAGTCCGGTTTCCGCCCACTCCATAGCACTGAAACAGCACTCATCAAAATCACCAATGACCTCCTCATGGCATCTGAATCTGGACTACTCACCATCCTCATCCTCCTCGACCTAAGTGCAGCCTTTGACACCATCTGCCACACCACCCTCCTCAGCAGGCTATCTTCCATTGGCATCACCCACACTCCCCTGGACTGGTTTACCTCCTACTTCTCTGGCCGCACTCAATTCATTCAACTCAAGACCCTCAAATCAACTCTCTCCCCCGTCACCTCAGGTGTGCCCCAGGGCTCTGTCCTGGGGCCCCTCCTCTTCATCATCTACCTCCTTCCCCTTGGCAATATCTTCCGCAAATTCAACATCCACTTCCACTGCTATGCTGATGACACCCAGCTCTACCTCACCACTAAACCTTCGTCCTCTCTCCCGCCCACCTCCCTCACTAATTGCATATCTGAAATAAAAGCCTGGTTCACCCAAAACTTCCTCAAATTAAACAGTAGCAAAATGGAGGTTCTCCTCATTGGCACAAAATCCACTCTATCCAAAACCAACAGCTTCCCACTCACTATTGACAACTCCTCCGTCTCACCCCTCCCCCAGGTTAAGAGTCTGGGCGTCATCCTGGACAGTACACTATCCTTTCAATCCCATATCAATAACATTACCCGGTCAGCCTACTTCCACTTATGAAGCATCAACCGCCTCCGCCTCCGCCCCTCCCTTACCCCTCACACTGCTGCCATCCTTGTCCACAGCCTCGTCCCCTCCCGCCTGGACTACTGTAACTCTCTCCTCTTTGGCCTCCCTCAAAAATCACTCCATAAACTTCAACTGGTCCAGAACTCAGCTGCCCGCATTATTACAAGAACCCCCCTCTATCCACCACATCACCCCTGTCCTCAAACAGCTCCACTGGCTCCCTGTTCAGTTCCGTATTCAATTCAAAGTTCTCCTAGTAACATTCAAGGCCCTTCACAATCTCGCCCCCCCATATCTGTCAGATCTCCTCCATGTTTCCACCCCCTCCCGCTCTCTCAGATCCTCTTCTTCCACACACCTGTCTATCCCCTCCGCCCGTCTCACCACCATGGGCAGCGGAGCATTCAGCCGCTCTGCCCCCCGCCTCTGGAACTCTCTACCACCCCTGCTCAGAAACACAGACACACTCCCCCATTTCAAATCACAACTCAAAACTCATCTGTTTAAAACTGCCTATTCCATCTGATACAATTCCCTGCCCCCTTTTTTGTTGTAAAAGATTTTCTGTGTTTTATTAATTTTATTGATTTCTGGTGTTTTACTTCTTTTAATATTGATGTGTTTTATTTTGATGTTTTTTATCCACTTTGTAAGGTGACCTTGAGTGTCCAGAAAGGCGCCTCTTTAAAAATAAAATTTATTATTATTATTATTATTAAAGGTTAAAGGTCATGACAGCACAGCTAGAAACAGGCTGAACAAGTATGGTTTGTGTGGAAGGGCTGCAGGAGAAAGCCTCTTCTCTCTAAAGACAAATGATGTTTGGTCATAATGCACAGCAGCACGTTTGGATGGTGGAAAGTATCTGCAAAAACATCATAAAAGAACTGAGAATAGATGAAAGCTGCACACCAGCAGTCCAATCATGAGGTAACCAGCTTTCTGAAGAAGAAGGCGGTTTTAGAAAGAAACAGAAAAACAATCCTGACAAAGATCTGTGTTTTCTCTCAAAGGAACGTGCTTCCTCCTGCTTTCTTTCCTTGTGGGAGGGATGTGGGTAATCTAAAGATTTAACAGTGTTCATTTAAATATGTTCTGAGTATAACACCTGCTGCTGAATCAGTAACTTCTGAATCTTTTCTCCTCAGAGAAACACGCTGGGGGTGAATGTTTTCCTGCACTGATCCACAAAGTGAGTCTGACTGCAGTTCATTTGGCTTTCACTGAATAGATGTTACACACATTATCTTTGGTTCCAACATGTCCAGCTGAAATAATCTTTCTCCGTCTGCATTTCTAAAACATGAATGAGAAGTAAAAAGACAGATCAGTTTAAATCACAGCTGATGACTGAATTAAACAACATTTCCTTTGAATTACCAGATAAAAACGATGGAGTCTGTTACAGAGCTGCTGCTGGAAAAGTTGGCTGAGCTGAGTGACCGTTCGCTCAAAGACTTCTGGATCACATTTAGTAAAACTCAACAAGTCGGGCCTCATTATGTAAAACCATGGACGCCGCTGGATGTGCCAAACATACAGGATTTGGTGTTTTCAATGGTTCAGACTTACGGCCAACAGGCGGTGGAGGAAACTGAGAAGATTTTACAGGAAATAAAGAAGACTGATCAGCTGGCAGAATCCAGCTTTGGGCCAGAAAGTAAGACAACAAAGACAAAACATGTGCAAATCATAAAACTTTGCCACTCACAAGTGTCTTTTGTGTCTTTTCCTCCTCAGAGAAACTCTCTGTGGGTGAACAGCGAGGTCTGATCCACAAAGTGAGTAACGTGACATCAGTCTGACTCAGAACGTGACGGCTTTCATTCAGCAGATGCAGGCTGAGTCCTCACACTGAACATGTTACTGATTCAATGCAAACACGTGTTTAATGCCGGATGTTTGTAAGGAGCACAGGAGGAATGAATCGAGGGATAGAAATGAATTACACAACCTTAACTCATTGGCTGCCAGCCATTTTCAGTGCAGAGAGACCCATACTGCCAAGTGTTTTTCAGTATTTTGACTGATTTTCCAAGACCCACAGAAAAGTGTGTCTTATGACTTTGTACACACCGAAATTACCAAAAGAAAGAGTAGACTCTCTTCTTTCATCAGGAAAAATGTTTGTTTCTACCATTTTCAGTCCTTTAGTAATAGACAGTAGAACATAGGTTGGTTTCACCAAAAACAGCTGTTTGACCAAAAAATGGAGAAAACAAGCTTTTTGTGCAAAGAAACCTGTCAAGCAGAACAGTGACTTTGATGCTAACATTTTTTGCTTTAGTGACACCTCAAACATCTGAAAAGTGGTTTCCTTCCATAAAACAGCAAAAACAACACTGAGAAGGTATTTTGATAGCATAGCATTGTCTGAGTCATCAGAACTGTCTGGTGGTGCGCTCCGCTGAGGTGAAATACGAGCACGCCGACGACTCTCTCCGCTTGGCCCGGGTATCTCGTCGGTGGATAGTAGTGGTACACTACTTCTGCTGCACAGAAGGCTCTGTTCGAGCGTTAGCTGCCTAAATTTTTTGTTTTTTTGTATTTTCTCATTCTCCGATCTTGGCAATTATAGTTTACAAACATTTTGATTAGTCTCATTGGCTTCAAAGCCGCTTCAGTCTTCTTCTACAATCTATGTGATCTTTACTCATCTCCCATCCAAAGTAAGTAATTTTGCCAGTATATTCTCTGTTTAGTGTTTACAAGCCTAAGATTTAGTGACAAACTCTGCTAGATTGTTCCCCAGCCTCCGTTAAAAAACGCAATTGAAGTCTATAGACGTCTTTGGCAGTCAATGAGTTAAACACAGACACAGATATGAGATCCTGTTATGGATTTCTGTGTTTACACTCTCAGAAATAGGGGTACAGTACGAGTCTTTTTTTTGTCCCCTGAGGTACAATCTATACTAATGTACCCCCTAGGGTTAATTATTGGACCTAAAAGTACATATATGTATCTTTTTGAGGGTCCAAAAGGTACATATATGTACTCAAGTGGTAAAAGGTACATATATGTACCCCAGCATGTTTTCTACATGCTGGGGTACAATAGACAGTCTGTGTTAGGCTACTTCAGTATAAGGGTACAGAACTATACCTTCTGAGGGTACTGCCCCAGGGACAAGCCATCGTACCCCTAAAGGTACAATTCTGTACTTTAGTTTCTGAGAGTGAAGCAGCAATAAACATTGAGAGCTGCAGGCTGTAAATAAAATCATTTTAAGAAGCTGAAGGAGGAAAAGTTCATTTTTCCTCCTCTTGTCATTTTTCAGCCTGTTTTGCTGATGATCAGAAACAGTAAACAGCCCTCTGTAGTCAATCCTGCAGCATGTACCAAATGCATCGGGGCCGTGTGTGATCTTGCTGACATGTTTGTAACCGTCTCAGTGGGTTGAATATCTGTCTCATGCATGTACTGACTGTTCCAGGTGGCAACGGTGGCAGCTGTCAAACAGCTGCTTTTAGGGACTTTGAATGATTTGAGGCCTGAGGAGCTCCTGAAATTCAGAAGACTTCTGGTGTCGGTGACCTTCCTTACTTTTGGTTCAGACTTTTCGAGTCGTACAGAAAGCAGCACAGGCACAGTGGATGTGATGGTGATGGAGTTTGGACAGCAGTCTGTGGAGTGGACCCGAAAGGTTCTCGAGTACCTGAACAGAACCGATCTGGTCCAGAGGTTCTTGGAGACCAGCTCAGCACCAAACAGTAGGACAATAACAACAGAAATCTGAGAATGGATGCTAACATTTGGGTGATAAACTCAGTAAGATTTGTAATGTTGAAGAAAGACGTCTGCACTGGAAAAAATCTAAATCTTACCAAGTATATTTGTCTCATTGAGTATCCCATTACACTTAATATCAGACACAACTGCCTAACAAGCACCATTTCAGCCAGATATAGGGACTTGTTTTAATACAATACATCTGGAATATCTTGTTAAGTGAAAAAGTCTTGAAAACATATTGTTTTGAGTCATATTTCACATGAAACAAGCTTTTTCTTTTCATTTGAAGAGGTTTTTAAGCTAATTTCAAGGTAATTTTTATCTCAAAATTCCTAAATATCACATCTTATTTCAAGAAATCTTGACAAGCCGAAAATTGGCTTGTCAAGATATTTAGGCAGATTTTTTGCTTATTTCAAGCAAAAACATCTTGTATTTGTTGTTTTTTTTTACTTATTTTTGGAGGGGCATTTTTTCCAGTGTGTTTTCCAGTATTTATATTATGAGTCAAAGGAAAGAAAATGGCGGTGTGAGTGTCAGTGTTGGGGCTGTGAGACACAGCTCATATCCTTTATCATTGCTGAGAAGGTTCAAATTGAGTTTTGTTTAGTTGTACAATCATGCTTCTGATACAAAGAGTTAAGATATAATTATGAAATCAGTTGTTCACGAGTGTCTTTTGTGTCTTTTCCTCCTCAGAGAAACTCTCTGTGGGTGAACAGCGAGGTCTGATCCACAAAGTGAGTAACGTGACATCAGTCTGACTCAGAACGTGACGGCTTTCATTCAGCAGATGCAGGCTGAGTCCTCACTCTGAACATGTTACTGATGCCTCCCTTTGACCCGCCGTGAAAGAGTTGCAGTCTGTAACTTAACAAAATAACCGTGTCTCAGCATCTAAAAGAGAAGGAAAAGGACTCGTTGTTTTGTGTAGAATTTAGTTTGATGTTAAAAAACGTAATGAGACAAATAGATCAATATGTTCTGTTCTATGTACATATACACACACACACACACACATATAAATAATGGATGTACTGACTGTTCCAGGTGTCATATCTGACAGCTGTGAAACATCTGCTTTTGGAAACTCTGAATGATTTGAGCGACGAGGAGCTGAAGAGATTCGAAGAGTTGATGATCTCTCGGGAGAATCTCTCACACATGTTATGGACATCGCTGCCTGCAGACAGGTTACTTATAGCTTATGTGATGGTGGAGGAGCTGAACCAGCAGTCTGTGGAGGTGGTCAGTGAGACTCTCATGGAGATGAAGAAGACTGATCTGGTGCAAAGACTCACAGACAGAAGCTCAGTACTCAAAGGTAAGCTGAACTAGTTCAAACTGGATCATCACCTGTACTAAACAGAAGAAACGAGGTTCATAAAGCTGTACGGAAATATCTGACTCACGTCTCCTTGTTGCTCAGTGTTTTTAGCTGGATTCTTTAGTTCTGCATGTATAATGTGCATGTTTAACTTTGACCAAAGACGACTCCATCTGGATGTGAGATGACATCATAATTATCTGTTTTTTCTCAGAGGAACTCTCTGGGGATGAGCATGGAGCTGCGCTGTTGAAGGCAGTAAGTGTGACATCACAGCTTTCATTCAGCATGAAAATCAATCTCACCTTTAACATTTTAAATGAGGCCGCAAACAAAACTCGTGTTTGAAACTAGACGACTCTTAAAGTTTCCAGTCTGAGGCCACGGTCCAAAGCAGAGAAGAGTGGATTTCCCGCTCCGTGTTGGGAGTGAGTCGCTGCCTGGAGTAGAGGAGTTTAAGTATCTCTGGATGCTGTTTAAGAAGCGGGGTAGAATAGAGCGTGGGATTGTCAGACAGATCAGAGGCCATGATCTGTGGGACCAAATGAATTAGATTCCAATCACAAGCAGCTGAAATAAGCTTTCTTGGAAGGATAGAAACCTTTCAGGCGTATAAGAGATTCTCGGTCAGACTGAGGTCAGGGCTTTGACCATCATTCCAAGAAGTTCAAACTTTCCATGAAACACTTGTTTCTGTAGCGGTGTGATTTGAGTCATCATGCTGAAAAGGGAACCTCAGCTTTTCCTCAACAGTTTACCTGCATTTAGCCTGATGAATCATTCCTTCAGTCATGACCACATTCCCAAGCCCTGCCAAACAGCCCACAGCATGATTGTTCCACCACCGTGCTTTACTGTGCTGATGTTATTCTCAGGGTGCTGACTTTGTACCATGTGGTGTTTTTCTTTGATCCATCTTAATTCTCATGTTGCCAGAGGACCTTCTTACCCATTTTTGAGGAGTCTCCCAGATGCCTTTAGGTGAACTCTAAATATTCTATCTTCTTTTTTCTGAGCACTCTTTCATAAAGTCCATCTTTGAGGAGTGTGGGACATACCAGAGTCCTGTGGACAGACGCTCCATTGATGCTTTTTCGAGTCCCTGCGTGTCCCTGGTTGAACACTTTGTTGGGATGGCCTCTCTTCTCTGACAGGTGTCATCCCTTCCTGCTGTTGATGCTCTTGTCACACCTCTGAGTGCCCTGAAACAACAGGAAATCTTGTGCACACCAGGGAGAAGGCTTTGTTTACACTGGATCTGTCGGAGGTGTAATTATTGACTGTGAAATCAGAACTGAGCCGTCACTTTTGGAACCTTAGTTCCTTCTGATCTGACTCGGATGAGGAAGGGTCCCTTGATCCAGAGAGGAGGGGATCATACCATGTTGAAGTCGTGTTTTCCAGAACTTTCCTAATGAACATGACCCGTCTCTCTGAAGGTCTGCATCCAAGCTGTCGACAGAAGGACAAATCTCTGGCTCATGTAATGCACTCCTGACACATCTCCAGTGAGACAGGAACTCCCTCAGGCTGGTTCTGGTTGTTCAAAGCGAAGCAGAGTCATATGCTGTGTTCGAAACCGCATACTACAAACTACATACTTCCATACTACATACTACATACTGCATACTGCATACTACATACTACATACTACATACTACATACTCATGGATCAGACAGTATGCAGAGCGTTTACCCACAATGCATTTCGCTCCTGCCCGAGCCGAAATCAGCCGGCCTGAAGCTGATTTCTCTTAAGCTATAAACTCTGTAAACTTTAGCAACATTTGAAACATTTTCAGGTGAGAAAGTAGTCGTTTAGATCCCCAACGTGTTGAAAACCTGACAAAATACCGGCTGTTTACAATTTTGTTCCCACGAATTCGGCGCTACTAAAGCTAGCCGCAGTGAGCAACGCACTTCCGGTTATTTTCACAAAATAAAATACCCGTTGCCTTTTATCATAGGGAAAGCCATTACGATACAATTGGTGCTTTTGTTTTGAAAACAGGAAGTGAACCTACCCTCGTTGTAGCTAGCTTGAAACTGCCATTTTCACAGGAAATGACGATCGGCGACGTCACGTTACGTTGCATCTTGGGTAGTTTGAGTATGAGTAGTAACCTCATGATGCATACCCAACATTTCGGAGAATCTAGTATGCATCCGGGAACTTCTCGCTTCCTCAAACTCGCATACTAACTCAAAAAGTTAGTAGGAGAAGTAGGAGAAGTATGCGGTTTCGAACACAGCCAAAGACTTTGTTAGATTATTATGCAAAGGGCCCTGAGGTGTTTGTTTGATTGTAAACTGGTTTTATCTGGATAAAACTAAGGTGATTGAATTCAAAGTTGTTAACAGAAGAAAACCTGAGAATGAACGCTCTGGGATTAATCACACCTACCAGCTAAGGCAGCGGGAACTCAGGGCCCTGAAACACCAGTCAGAGAATCAGCTGTTGGGAATGTTGGTGTTTTTTATGGACATTGGTCATCATGCAAACATTCAGATTAAAACACTGATACTGATAAAATGTGAAGAAATGCAGCTTTAACTTTGCCATCTGAGAAAATGCACCTTTAAGAATGAATTCTTTGTTTTTTTCAGATAGCAGCAGAGACAGCTGATAAACAGATTCTTCTGGAAACTCTGAAGAGTTTGAGTAAAACAGATCTTTTAAAATTCACATGGTTGCTGGAGCTGACATGTTTCCAGAGGGGCGTCCCACAAATCCCTCACTATAAGCTGGAGTACCGTCTCATGACAGCTGAAATGTTGAATCTGGTGGTGGTGGAGCTTGGCCAGCAGTGGGTGGAGGTGACCAAAGAGGTTTTCATGGACATGAACAGGACTGACCTGGTCCAGAAGCTATCAGAGACCAGCTCAGCATCCAAAGGTGAGTAATGTGGAAAACAAATGTGGAAAAGCTGGTACTCAGAACGTCATCTGTATCATTTTATGTTTCTGAACGACATGAAATTTAGCGAAGACACTGATGGTCCAAAGAAGCTGAACCACAGTGACTGTGTTTGAGCGTAGACTTTTCTTCTCGTCGGTTTAATTTTCAGTAGAGTTTGGAACAGCTGGGCTGACTGCAGGGACCTTTGGTGCAAACATTGGTGTTTCTCAGAGGATCAAACCTGAGTGGGTTTGGTTATTCTCTCACTTTTGATCTCAGACAACCAGCATGTCAGTGGTTTTGTGTTTTCCAACACTTTAGGTGTGCATGTGGTCCATTTGCTGTAATAATGTAAAACAGCATCGCTTGCGTTTTTAAAATCTTCAGGACTTTAGCTTTCCTGTGGTGTTATTACAGAACAGAGTGCATATGAAGAGCTTCCTTTTCCTCCTCTGAGGCTTCGGTCAGCAGCGTGTCCTACTGAACATGTTTGATCATCAAACATGAACACGATTTTATTGGATTCTTTAATATTGTAATCAAACTCTGTGTTTTAACAAGGACCTTCAGGAAGTCTGAAGCCAGAGGGCCGTGGAAGTGGCATGGTATTTCCTTACATTTATTCATCAGATCAAGTTATTGATCTTTAATTTGATTTGATTTAAGAATTTAAATGAAGAGTCGGTGAGAAAATTCTGCACCTGTGTATATAAATGATTATCCTCTGCAGCAGGGCTCTGGTGGCTGGACTAAACTTGGACCTGAGGTGAACAGTTCAGATTCAGACGAGGCTCCGACTTACAGGTAAAAATAACATCCTCAACTACAGGAAAAAGTTAAGCTTGAATTTCATTTTCAGAAGAAAAACTGTGATTCTGATAGATCACAATAAAAGTGTTAGTTGTGTTCTGCTGGTCAAATGTAACCAGGGCAGCTACTTTTACATTTCCTCTGTTGGGTCCCTCCATGTTTTTATTAGAAGCTTGTTTTTTAACTCCCATTTCAGCCTTCAGTCTGACGTGGGACACTTTGAGTGCAGCATCTCTGGTTTGCGCTGGGTCTGCAAGGAAAAGGTTGGCTTTAGGTACCAGTTCGGCTCTTGGGACGGACACATGGAGCGAATGGAAAGCAGACGATACTCACCTGCAGGTCCTCTGATGGACGTCACAGTCACTGCTGGGAGGTTAGACGAGGTGCACCTGCCACACTGGATCTGCATCGGTCAGAAGGCATTAGGAAAATAGAAAGTATTATGAAATGTGTTGATGTTTTTTCTTTCATCTCACAATGTCTGTGGTTTGTGTATCTTCCACAGATGGCATCCGAAACTTATTGGACAATTTTGCAATCCTACACATTACCGATTGTGGCGACATTGTGGAAAAAGTCTCCGAGGTCACAGAGTCACACGTCAAGTTAACGGAACCAAGTTTTACTTTAAAAGCACCCTTGATGAAAATGGGTCTTCCTGTGAAATACAAGTGTAACGTGTTGCTATACTATCAACCCAACACGCCGTTCCTCAAGCTCCACGTCTTTCTGGTCCCACGCGATCCTGCTCTTCAACAGGTGACTGAACATTTTATTGTCATAAATACTGTACGCAAGACACCTTCAACAGAGAGTGAGGGCAAGTTTTCAGCAAGAAAAAAGCAACAATCTGGTCATTTTATCTTTAATTTAGCATCACAACATTTTGAACACTGATAAAACATCTACAAAACTATTGTGAGAATGTCTGGTTTACATAAACCAGCTACAACTTCTGCCTTTCTTAGGCATTAATATCATAAATATGACCTTCATGCACTGTTGATTTTCTGCTTCTGCAGTTACACTTAAAGCAATACTATGTAACATTTCTACCTTAAAATAACAGCTTGAAAAAATTTGTGTGGCTAGAATGAGTTTTAATTACAATTGGCCTGTCTCCTATGCCCTTCGGGGGTCTGAGTTGGAAAAACTGCGCTATGTAACTTTGCTGCAGCGGCCCGGTAGCTGAGCGGAAGTACTTTGACTTGCTTTCTGGCACACCTACCGCAAAAACAAATAGACCCCTCTCACGCTCCCAGGTACATTTGATTACTCTTACCTTCTCAGTCGACATAGCTTGCACCTTCTAACTCCTCGCCGGTTCGTCAACAAACGTGAAAAGTGAAAGTGAAAGGGTGTTGTATTTACGACAGTGTAACCGTACATTACCTCCAAGCCTCTAGAGGGAGCTCCGGAGTGGGCTTTTTGAGAAGTTACATTGTATCGCTTTAAAGGAGAAGTTTGTTTGTTTAATCCTGGACCTTATTCCTGGCATAAAACACGTTCATCTACTCACCGATAACAGTTTGGTGAAAGTCGGCGTCCTTCGGAAGATATTTAGATCACTGGAGATCGGCGTATATCCATATAACGGGAGAGAACAGGGCAGAGACAATACAGCCTCTAAATAAGGCATTGTCTGTCTTTATTTCACCAATACTTTTAAGACCAATGAATGAATGAACGCGTACTATTGCTCTGTTAGCTCAGAGCTGCTGTGTTGTTGTTATCCGGGGCTATCGGGGGGCTTATAGGCGGCTTTCTACACATGCTTCTACTGGGATGATGTCATCAACGTGCGCCGCTGCAGCACAGTTCATTCACTCGGGAAAGGACGTCCATCGTACTCAGAGTCGTCGTCCTCGTCGTCGTCATCGGATAAATATTCTGCCATGTTGCACAAAACTAGCAGCAGCAAACTCTGTGTGAAGTTAGCCGACCGTCACAGAGCACGGAGTGAATGAGCTGTGCTGTAGCGGCGCACGTTGATGACATCATCCCACTGACGCGTGTGTAGAAAGCTTCCTATAAGCCCCCTGATAACCCCGGATAACAACAACACGGCAGCTCTGAGCTAACAGAGCAATAGTACGTGTTCATTCATTCATTGGTCTTAAAGTATTGGTGAAATAAAGACAGATAATGCCTTATTTAGAGGCTGTATTGTCTCTGCCCTGTTCTCTCCCGTTATATGGATATACGCCGATCTCCAGTGATCTAAATATCTTCCGAAGGACGCCGACTTTCACCAAACTGTTATCGGTGAGTAGATGAACGTGTTTTATGCCAGAAATAAGGTCCAGGTTTAAAAAAACGAACTTCCCCAGGAGACCCCTCCCTGGGGCAGGAGACCCTCCCTGAGGCAGGAGACCCCTCCCTGGGGCAGGAGACCCCTCCCTGGGGCAGGAGACCCTCCCTGAGGCAGGAGACCCCTCCCTGGGGCAGGAGACCCTCCCTGAGGCAGGAGACCCCTCCCTGAGGCAGGAGACCCCTCCCTGAGGCAGCAGACCCCTCCCTGAGGTTCTCAGAGCCCGAGTTGGTTCATATGGCTCTAACATGTCATAGATGTACTTTGGGGCTTGACCATGAAGAGACTTGTACACAAGCAGAGCTGTTTTAAAGTCTATTCTCTGAGCGACAGGAAGCCAGTGCAGAGACCTGAGCACTGGACTAATATGGTCGTATTTCCTGGTTCTGGTCAGGACTCGAGCAGCAGCGTTCTGGATGTACTGCAGCTGTCTCATAGCCCGTTTAGAGCCCAGTGAGCAGGCCGTTACAGCAGTCTAACCTGAAATGTGCTAGTCTTACTGTCAAAGTTTCAGTTTTATCATCAATAATGACCTTTTCACGAATGTTTTAATTCTTATTCTGAACTAATCCCCCATAGATGCTGATATTACATCCATAAATCCATGACCATCTCCAAATGTACCTTAAAACTGAGGTGACATAGATGTTGTAACCTTGAACCAGTTTCATCTGTGTTTATTTAGGCTGTGAGCAAGAAAAAATCCTCCCATGGTTATGAAGAAATCCCAAAGCACGGGCCAGACAAGTTCCTGAAGATGAAGCAGGGCTTCAGCCTCACAGCTGACGCAGAGACGGCACACGTTCAGCCAGAGGTACCGTGAACAGTCTGACGTACACGGCCACATTTTACTGAAGCGGCTTTAGAGATTGTTTTGGTGTTTGGCCCGAGCACCGAAGGGTGAAGACTGATGTTTCACCATTTGATACGAAGTTGTTTAGTTTCATCTTGGACTCATCACTCTGACTTTGGTCACCACACCAACTTCAGATGTGCTCAGACAATAGATGACAATAGATGACCACACATCCTTTAGAAAACTGACTTCTTTGCAGGAGATCAGTGTAGACTCACAGCGCCACATGGTGGCTGCTTGAAAAACGCCATCTATCAAAGCAAATCAAAGCAAATTTATTTGTAGCACATTTCATGTACAAAACAATTCAAAGTGCTTTACATAAAATAAAAGCATTGCAGCAGGGAGTGGAAGAAGCATAAAACATACATAAAAGAACATAAAGAGAAACAAATAAAATCATTTAAATGAATTTAAAAACAAGCAACAGTCCAGATAAGTTCAAAGATATCGTGCAGATTTCATGCATAGACACATGAGAAAAGAAATGTTTCTAACCTGGATTTAAAAACGCCATCTTTACTGGCTTCAAACGTCCCAGCCAGGCCCTTTTCTTTTAACAATAAAAGCTAAACAGTACAAACTCAATTAAAACAGTGAAAGTAAGCTGATGCCCTTGAAGCATGAGGCCTAAACTTGCACTGTCAGCATGAGAGCTCTGTGAGGAAGTTACCCTTACAGAGCTGAAAGTGAAGATGAATCATGCTGAAATGATTAGAGCATCATTTTAATGAGATATGTAATTGTTGAGCCCTGTGATCCGGGGTGTACCCTGCCACTCAGTGACAGCTGGGATACGCTCCATACCCTTCAAGCTTAAACTAAATTACACTGATGCATTCAGAATACCTTCCTACTTCTGCATTAATGACACTTTAAACATGAGAGCATGAAAGCAGCTCTCTCAGTGTGTCAAGTAACATTAATGAGTAAATACAGTAACATTAATGAGTAAATACAGTAACATTAATGAGTAAATACAGTAACATTAATGAGTAAATACAGTAACATTAATGAGTAAATACAGTAACATTAATGAGTAAATACAGTAACATTAATGAGTAAATACAGTTACATTAATGAGTAAATACAGTTACATTAATGAGTAAATACAGTAACACTAATGAGTCAGATTTCAATCCAAAATGCAGTTTGTTTGTTTTTGTTCTGCATGATTGAACTTGTCTTTCTTTTATCCATTATTTTCTGCAGAAAATAACTCTCAGGTATGACAGCCAAGATCCAAACTTCTATGAAGTGTTCATTAAGAATCCGGACAGAGAGTTCAACCTTAAACTGTCATATACGCACCCGATAAAGGCTGAAGAAAAGGATGCGCCAGTCTGGACCTGTGCATTTAGAAACAGTGAGTGCACAAAAGGAGAGGAAATGCATTCATGAATGGTCACAAACTCATTTAATGCTTTTATTTTCTACCTTAATTTCATTCATTCATCCATCACTTATGAATGCAAACCACAGTATCAACTAACAGTTTTTATTTGTATTTCATTTCAGATGACTATCCAAAATCTGGTCCCATCGAGGGTAAGATGCTGCAGATACAGAACAGATTCCACATTCAGAGTTTTATTTGTCACATGTGGATGTACACCCATAGTGAAATGAAACTGCAACAAGCTCCCGTGTACAACTGTGCAGTATAGAATAAAATAAAATATGAAACAAAGATAAAAACAGAAAGATAGAATACAAATAGACCTGTGAAAGTATACAGTAAGGCAAGGTAAGTTTATCTGTACGGCACAATTCAACTACAAGGTGCTTTACAGATACATTAAAACAGTAGAAATAAGAAGCATCAGAGTGGTGTAAAAAGAGAGTGGCGACACTCCCATAGACTTCTATTGAAAGAAAGGAATGCGGAAGTCACGTGGGTCACGGAGACGCCACAGTTCCAAACAACGGACGCAGCTCCGTTAACCTCAATTGCTCGTCAAGAACAATTACTGGTAAGTTAATAAAATAACAGCATTTTAAACGTTTTTTTACATTTTTAAGCATTATCTATCAGAAGTATACTCTTAGACATCGTTATTTTTACATTTGGTTAGCATGAAATGTCGATGTTGATGTTAAAAATGGAATGGATTTAGGGACCTAGCTTAAAGCTTGGTAACGGAGGCTAACGTGAGGTAATTAACGTGATCATTTCACTAAAGTCCGTTAACTTTTTATTGTCAGGTGACATTGTGTAAAGTTGTTTTGATTGTTAGGTTTTAAAACATTACCAAAATACTATATATTTAATACATTTTTGGTATTTCTGACGTATTTTCTCCGGTAAATTGATTAAATTACTACATTTTTGGCATAGTGAGGCATTAGCTGACTGTTCTTTAATTAAGTAAGTTTTTTTCAGCATGACTTTGCAGCTGTGATAATGAATTTATTAATTTCTCTGTTGTTGTCAGGGAGGTCAGCAGATGTGGTGCTCGCTGCTGCCATGGATCAACCCTTAGGACTTCAGAACTTTTCTACAATGTCCAAACCCTTAAATTTGATCAAATACAGTTCATTGTTGCAGATTAATCTACCCAACAGTATAAATAGCAGTAAAATAACTTCTTTAATAAGGCTTGTTTTACATGTTCTATGATGACATTTTATAATAAAATGTTTGGTTTAAATCTGTTTTGTTTATTTTTTTCACAACTGACACATTTATTTTGTCATTAATATGGTTTTAACCAGAAAAAAAGTTAAATTCATATTTTAATCCATCCATTCATTATACCCGCTGAATCCGTCGATCGGGTCGCGGGAGGGGGGGCTCATTGTCCATCCGACACCAGAGAGAACAGACAGACTGAATGACATCTTCTACA
This sequence comes from Odontesthes bonariensis, assembly GCF_027942865.1. NCBI lineage: Eukaryota > Metazoa > Chordata > Actinopteri > Atheriniformes > Atherinopsidae > Odontesthes > Odontesthes bonariensis. The sequence goes on from NC_134510.1 coordinate 39,027,568, forward strand.
GATGGAGTGTTTGGGACAACAGGAGTAAATCCTGGGAACAGACAGTAACATCATGCTCTGTTGAAGGATGTAGATCTGAAGGTAAGCTGGACCTCTGGCATGATTCAGTATAAAGGAGGACCAGGTAGCTGCCCCCTGCTAGCATGCAGGGGTACCCTCTACGATTTAAAATGGTGATAAATGTGTCTCTGTGCTCCAAAAAAGAAAAACGTTGATTAAAATACATAGTCGGTGAAGTGATCAATGCACATTATGGGTCAATATTTACCGAAAATTGCGTCGTAAATGTTAAAGTTATTGTTTTTGTGCTCCGTCTCGCTAAAACCCGTTCAAACTGACTGACAGCGCTGTGATGTTTGGAACTCCGGAGGCTCACATGAACCACGTGACAGCCCTAGCGGCGACTTCAAAGCGTGTCGCAACTCTGTATTACTCTATAGCTCTGAGAAGCATGATTTCAATTTTAACAAAAAAGAAAGAAATAAGAACAATAGATAAAATCAAAAGTTATGATGTGATTAAGTTTTGAAACTCAAGCTTCAGATTTGGAGCTTTATTCAAATGCAGCTGAAAATAGGTGTGTCTTCAACCTGGACTTAAATACACATAATAATAATAATAATAATAATAATAATGATAATAATAGTAATACAAATATACAGAGTTAAGTGGGGGTTGAAGGTTCAGTGTCCCGGTGGCCTGAGGGAAGAAACTCTTCCTCAGCCTCTCCGCTGTAATTATGATTACAATGAATTGGACTCCAATCGGCTTGAATTGGACTAAACTATTTAAGTGCCTTGAGATGACATTTTGTTGTAATTTGGCGCTTTATAAATAAAACTGAATTGAATTGAATTGAAGCGGGGAGGGACAGTGGAGTGAGCTGCTCTGCACATGTGTCAGAACACGCCCGGGGATGCCACCAGGACCAGCAGCCTTTATTCGAGCCTTCAGAGCCCCGCGGAGTTTTCCATCGACCCACGGTTTCTGATTAGGGAAGGTCTACGCAGTCACCGCGGGGACGGATATCATCCATCAGCTTAGCCGTCGCCACTTCCGTAAACAGACTGACGTCACTCAGCGCGTCCTGCAGCGTGGCCTCTGATTGGACGGACCAACCGCTGACCTCCCTGGTAACCGGAGCAACCGCCCTAAGCTTCTGTTTATGCTCCGGCACGAGGAAGATGGCAGCGTGGAAAGCCGGCATCGCTGTGGCTTCGTAGCCGTCTTTATGGAGGGTATTTTAGCGGTGGTCCAGCGTGTTAACACCACAGGTTGGGCATGTCACATGCTGGAAGCAGTTCGGCATAACCTTTGCCTTATAAATAAATAAAATAAATAGGGCTGGGCAACGATTAAAATGTTTAATCTAATAAATCGCATGATTTCCCTGATTAATCACGATTAATCGCATTTGTACGCAAAATCCAAAAATGAATCCAAAAGTAGTGTATAGCCTTTAGCATTTAGCATTATTTTAAATGTGCTGCCATATGAATGAAAGTGCCATAACATTTGTTGTGCAAACACACTTTTAACATCAGCATCTTTCTGTAGTTTTTATGTAGAAGCCTCGCTCCACTGTCTGTTTCCTTGAATGACTTGCTGCTATCAGTTGTGTGTTTTGCCTTTAAGTGATATTTTAGACTGGAACTACTACGCTGAGAAGACAATTCAACTTGGCAGTGTTTACAGATGACTTTGGTTCTGTCGACTCCGCCGTCTGGAAGAACTTTAAAATGAAAATGGCCGAGTAAAAGTTCCGTACCCTTCTCCATGTTTGGTGGATCTGCCGATTACTTTCTTTTCCTGTTCCGCAGCAGACAGCAACAGACTTTTACAAAATAAAAGCCTGTGAGCAACAGACGTTTACAATAATAACGAGTTAACTGGCCCAGCCCTAAAGATAAATAAAAGTCCCCGGCCATGATGAGGGCGGTGTCCCGGTGTTTGCTGGGATGTTAATGGTGTCATGCAGAGAGCGGTGTCTGTATCTGCGTGTGGTGGGATATAAACAATGATGGCCGAAGTAAAGTCCCTGGGCAGGTAGAAGGGTCGACAAAGAGTCGCCAGATATTGTTTTCTTTTGCTTTATGAGAAGACACAAACAGTAAAATGGTCATTGAGATGAGGCAGGGAAAAGGAGGCGTTGATATTTGGTGACTTGACGTCTCAGAACCATGTTGGCAACAAACTGGAAGCAAAATGAAAGCAACAACACAACGAATCAAACCAAAAAGCAAATGTAGTCAAATAATAATTCAACTTTTCAGTGAAACACCTGGAGATGAGAGCATGTCTGCTTTGATATATCATGTGGTTAAAGTAGGAATGTTAGTAAAATCAGCCTGTGTGTTAGAGTTGTTTTCAGTTTGCTGATGCTGTTTGGGTTCATTAAACCTCTGCAGCCGTCTGAAGCTGCAGAACAGATTCTGTCTGCTGATTAATGCTGATACATCAATCCTACTGATTACATATCTGCATGTGGAAGCCTGTCTGATGGATCTGAATGACCTGACGCAGTAAGGAAGAGGAAAACATTGGTGAAGTGTTTTATCTTTTGCTTTCAGCTGCAGGGTCCTCAGGAGGAGCCACAGGCATCAGCAGCATGGCTGATGGTAAGTTATCAGCTTCTGACTGATCAAAGTCCAGCTTATAAAGAGTCTGATCTGGCTCGTCTTTTTGTACCATGGATGCAGTAAATGAACACACTTTTCTCTTCCTTCGCTTCAGTTGGGAGAGCCTTAGCTGAAGCAGCTGGAGGAAAGACAGAAGGTAGGTGCACTGATGGGCTCCTCATTGTCACTGCTCCAGGATCTGATCATTAAACTAAATTTAATGGGCAGAAGTGACGGGGATCTGAAAAAGCCTGACTTTCAAAACACGTTTGCAGAAGGGTGTCGTGGTATGAAGAGAGGAGAGTTTAAAGGAGCTCAGAAAACATACTCACTATTGTTTTCACAAGAGCAAAATCAAGGTTAGAGCCACTTTTACCACAACATACTAAAGTCCCCTTTTGCAAATCTGCATTTCTACATATAAAACATCCCACAGAAAAGAAACAACACAGCCAATACATTTTCAATTCAGACCACATTTACCTTAAAGTGATACTCCGGAGTAGATTCAACCTGGGGTCATTTGAACCGTGATATCCAGCCAAGTAGCCCACCCGCAGTTTTTTCGATATTGGCTGAACATCAGCTGAGTTACTGAGTTATCCCGAATAGCTTCGTACAAGGGTTAATGGATCCTGGTCCGTATCTCCAAAATTACCACACTAAAATCCCATGCCATGACACCAAACTTCTACAGTAGTACAAATATGGTCTGTACTCACAAAGCGATGCATTTGGAAGTTTGTACATAGTCCAGGAGTTTATTATTATCATCAACACAAGCCTGATAGCTTTTCTGCAGCTAAAGCTGCGTCGACGTCACTTCAGAGAGCTGGGAGCTTCAAAGTAAGATGAGGGTTGATCTACTACTGTAGACAACAAAGTATATGCTATATTCTACATGTTTTTTTATGAATTTTTATGTTGTAGAGTTGTGAAATTATTTTATCAATGGAGAAATTGAGCAGCCTTACTTTGTTGTCTACAGTAGTAGATCAACCCTCATCTTACTTTGAAGCTCCCAGCTCCTTGGAGTGACGTCGACGCAGCTTTAGCAGCAGAAAAGCTATCAGGCTTGTGTTGATGATAATAAACTCCTGGACTATGTACAAACTTCCAAATGCATCGTTTGGTGAGTACAGACCATATTTGTACTACTGTAGAAGTTTGGTGTCATGGCATGTGATTTTAGTGTGGTAATTTTGGAGATACGGACCGGGATCCATTAACCCTTGTACGAAGCTATTCGGGATAACTCAGTAACTCAGCTGATGTTCAGCCAATATCGAAAAAACTGCGGGTGGGCTACTTGGCTGGATATCACGGTTCAAATGACCCCAGGGTGAATCTACTCCGGAGTATCACTTTAATACTGGGATGAGCAGAAGCTGGCGTGCATGTGCTCGACTTTCTTCATGTTGTATTTGTAGTTTGTTGTTGTAATCATAGTGAGACATTCAGGATGAGCATGGTTTTTGCCCTTTTTTAATTAAAAACCAGCTAAAGGAGCTAGCATGCTCTGCGGTCAAGTGTGACGGTGGTTTAAGCGGGCTGCGTTGCCAGGTTTAACAGTGTACCCTTTAGGAAACACCATTAAGCCTTAATTAATACTTAATGAAAATACTTAATACTACAAAAACACAAAATTAAAAAAAATACTTAATACTACAAAAACTAAAACTTAATAAAAATACCTAATACTGTGCAGTATTCGCTGTATGTTATTTGAAAAAAAAATATCGTTATTGTTAGCATATTGTTATAAGCTACTATGTGAGTGCGAGCCGCGCAGTGAGTATCTCTGCACTAAGTAATAACAGGAGTTATTTAAGGTGGGTCAGAAAAGGATGCCCCCTCGGTGCTTTCCTTTGGAGGCTTTCCAGATGTGCCCAGCTGGCACGATGCCGACGGGTAAACTGAGAATCCACTGGAAGGATTCTGTTTCTCACCTGGCTCGGGAACGCCTCATTACCCACCAGGAGGAATTAGAAACTATCCCTGAGGAGAAGCACGTCGGGGAAACTCTGCTTAGACCAGTTTCTTACAAGCAGAAGAAAAAGGATGGAGGCATTTGTTTTAAAGGTTTAGGGGCTTCGCTGGGTCCACTGTAACTTCAGAACCTTTGGAGGAAACTAAATGACCTTTTCAGTCAGTTATGAAGGAAATACAGAAAATCTTACAGAGTTCCCAACCCTAAGCATCGTCTGAAGACCGGAGGCAGAAGCAGGCGAGCGTTTGGCTCGTGTAATCAGAAGGCCGGAAAACCGTGACATGAAATCTCTGTTTTTACTGCACCGAGAGAATGATGGAAGGGACTCAAAGGATGATTCTGAGCTGATAACAAATATTTAGATTAGGGCTGGGCGAGTTAACTTGTTATTATTTAACGCAGATAAATATTTTTTTTATTTTTTTATTGTTTTTAAAATATTTTTGGGGGCTTTTGTGCCTTTAATGGATAGGAAAGTTCAGAGAGACAGGAAGCAGGGGCAGAGAGAGGGGGAACAACACGCAAAATCCAAAGAACAAACTGTGTTTGGGATATTTAACTGATCTGTTGAATAAAATGTTCTTCTCTACATTTTGACGTGCTGGTAAATAGATTCTGAGCCCTCTGTAATAAAGCCTAAACATTGAATGAATGAAATGAGTCATCAGCAAACCCATTTCCTTTGCTTTTTCCTCAGATGAACACTTTGTGGACAAACACATGGAGGACTTGATCCAGAGAGTGAGCGCCACCGGACCCATTTTAGATGCTCTCTTGAGGAATAAAGTCGTCCAACCGGAAACGTATTTAGCAATAAGAGCCCTGCCCACCTCTCAGGATCAGATACGGGAGCTCTTCTGTGGCCCTCTGAGAGCAGGCGAAGCCTGCAAAGACATCTTCCTCTCAGTCCTTCGGGAGAAAGAACCGCGTCTCATGGCCGACCTCAACAGAAGGAAGTGAACGTGGAGGTTACCGACCAAACGCTGCACGCTGCAGCTCAATGACATTAGACACGTGCACACTGATGAGGATGTTCAGCGTTTTGTGCTGGCAGAAGGAAATCTTTGCCTGTTACTTCAGATGCAGACGTGCGCAGTGCCAGCTCTGATCAGTGGGCCTCATTTAATGAATAACTGGTGCAAAACACCTGAGATGTTCATCAGTGCATCATGTAAAGAATTCTTCTTGATTCCACCAGAACAGGACGAGCGCCTGTTACTGTGTGTCACAGGCAAGGCAGCTTTATCTGTACAGCAGAATTCAACTACAGGGCGATTCAAAGTGCTTTACAGAGACATTAAAACAGTAGAAATAAAAAGCACGATTTAAATTTTAAACAAAAAAGAAAGAAATAAGAACAATAGATAGAATCAGTAGTTAAAATGTGATTAAAGGGACAGTTCGCCTCTTCTGACATGAAGCTGTGTAACATCCCATATCAGCAACATCATTTCTGAACATCTTCTTACCCCCTGCTGCGTCCTGTGAGCAGAGTTCCAGCCTCGTTTTGGTGTTGATGAAGGTAGTCCGGCTAGTTGGCTGGGGTTTAAAAAATAAAGCGTTTTGCTTCTCAAAACAATATGCGTTCAACAGAGTAATACATTTGCATCACAAAATCGTTCTCCAGGAAAAAGTCAGACCTCACAATCTCTTGGCCCTATTTTCTCTCCCTTCGTATCACTGCCTGCTGCCGACAGCCTCACCTGTTACGGTGTTTGCTGCTCGGTCTGCGCTTCGGTCTGCACAGCAGGCAGTTTGTCTTGGCATGCATATTGTGAAAGAGGTGAACTGTCCCTTTAAGTTTTGAAACTCGAGCTTCAGATTTGGAGCTTTATTCAAATGCAGCTGAAAATAGGTGTGTCTTCAGCCTGGAATAACCTGACTCCTCTGAATACATAGATCCTATTGATGTGTATATGACTTTATTCTGGATTTAATGTGTTTGTCCTCTCACTTTGGGGGAAACCGTCACCTCCCCACAGAACTGATGTCTCTGAGCTCTTCTGCCACATCAGTGACATTAACTTTCTTCCTCTGATGACTGATGTCACATTAAAACAGCTGGAGCCCCCCTGAGGAGGCCCGCCTCTGACTGCTGTGTGACATGTAGATAAAACTGGGATTTACTCAGAAAGGATTTAAAACCTACATTTGGTGGAAAATACTCCAAAAATGTTTTTATGCTCAGTTTACTTTGATGTCTACAAGCTTTCTTAAAGACCTCATGACACGTGGGAAATACTGTAATATATATAAACACATTGAAAGTACACATACTAAATAGTCACTTGAAGCTGGTTTTAATCATTATGATAGAGAAATTGAGTTTGTACGGCCTTTTAAAAGTGCGATTTTTGCGATCTGCTGGCGAGCTTCCTATTAGTCCGTCACGTGACCTATGACGTACACTCCGGAACGATCCTGACATCTGCCATAGCTACAACAGGGATTCTGACAACTCCTCCGATTCATCCTCGGATCCTGACACATTTTTCAAAGTGGCATAGTCCGACCAATGCTGGAGGACAATGTGAGGGGCGTTATGCCCTAATTTACTAGCCATACCTGGATGAGTTGGAGCCACACGGTTCCACGGAAAGTTCGGATGGCGAGGCGGAAGGCGCTGTTGCTCATATGCTATAGCCCAGCTCCTGACCAGTGAAGTTCTGTGACAATTGTAAGATTATTTCAAGCCCCTTGCCTTTATCTGTTATATTTTAGGTCAGGAGTGGCCAACCCGCGGCTCCTCAGCCGCATGCGGCTCTTATGTTCATATCAAAATTTGTGTTTGTGGGGTTTTTTTTTTATGTGCGTGAGTTCAATACGGCAGCGGTCTCCAACCTTTTTTGCTCCATGGATCGGTTTAATGTCAGACAATATTTTCACGGACCGGCCTTTCAGGCGTGGCGGATAAATACTACAAAAATAAAATGATACAACCAACACAGACTCTGTGGTATTTGGTAAATATAATAATAAACTTGAATCCACTGTGTACTTGTATGTAACTTTATTAGCAGCGTCCTGATAAAACATCCTCTCTGCCTCCTAACGCTCTCTGGTCGCTATGGTAACGCTTAAACATGTGTTCAAAATGCAGCTTTCTTTTTCTTGGTGGTCACAGCCTCTTCTTCTGTCTCCTCATGGGAAGAAGCTTTCCAAACACGCCTGTTTTTGACTCATTTTGCTCGGTTCGTGGGTTTAATATCAGCGCTGATGTGACCGAGACGAGAGCGAGTCAAGAACAGACGGATGGAACGGAGAGAATTCGGTCATTTTTCAAAATAATATGGCTCTTTGTGGCAACACAGTAAAAAATGCGGCCCTGACCGGTTGCCACCCCTGTTTTAGGTGGTCTTGTGGGAGGTGTGAGCCAATGCCAGTGGTAGATGAGTCGGTGTGCTGCTGCGAACAGTCTAGAGTGTGGGAGAGGAGAGAGGAGGAGGGAGCAGACGTTCCGGAGCATACGTCATTTTTATGTTGGAACTTTGGCGGGACACTGGCCTGTGGATTTCAGTGGCGTGCGTTCAAATTTAGAAAATAACAGAGAACTTGGCATATTTAGCACAAAAATGTATTTCAACTCGAAAATAATAGTTATTTCAGACGAAACAAAAAAAAGTCGTCTCCACGTGTCATGAGGTCTTTAAATAAAGTTGGGACGGGCACGTTCCCCACTGTGCTGCTTCGGCTCTTCACTCCGGAAGCGTCTGCTCTGAACTTCAGCTTTACTTTTGCAACATTAGCTTTTTTTTAGGGCTGGGCGAGTTAACTCGTTATTATCGCGTTAATTCGTTAGTTAATTAACGCTGATAATTATTTTATCGCGCATTAACGCAGGTTTTTTTTGTATTTATTTAAAAAAATATATTTTTTAATTTTTTTTGGGGGGGGGGCTTATGTGCCTTATATTGATAGAAGGTTCAGAGAGACAGGAAGCAGGGGGCAGAGAGAAGGGGAACGACACGCAGCACAGCGAGGACTATAGCCTCTGTACATGGGGCGCCTGCTCAACCCGCTACGCCACGGACCACCCCTGTTTTATTATTAATTTTATTATTGTAAAAGTCTGTTGCTCACAGGCTTTTATTTTGTAAAAGTCCGCTGCTCACAGGCTTTTATTTTGTAAAAGTCTGTTGCTCACAGGCTTTCATTTTGTAAAAGTCCGCTGCTCACAGGCTTTTATTTTGTAAAAGTCTGTTGCTGTCTGCTGTGGAACCGGAAAAGAAAGTAATCGGCAGATCCACCAAACATGGAGAAGGGTACGGAACTTTTACTCGGCCATTTTCATTTTAAAGTTCTTCCAGACGGCGGAGTCGACAGAACCAAAGTCATCTGTAAACACTGCCAAGTTGAATTGTCTTCTCAGCGTAGTAGTTCCAGTCTAAAATATCACTTAAAGGCAAAACACACAACTGATAGCAGCAAGTCATTCAAGGAAACAGACAGTGGAGCGAGGCTTCTACATAAAAACTACAGAAAGATGCTGATGTTAAAAGTGTGTTTGCACAACAAATGTTATGGCACTTTCATTCATATGGCAGCACATTTAAAATAAAACTAAATGCTAAAAGCTATACACTACTTTTGGATTCATTTTTGGATTTTGCGTACAAATGCGATTAATCGTGATTAATCAGGGAAATCATGTGATTAATTAGATTAAACATTTGAATCGTTGCCCAGCCCTAGTTTTCTTTTATGAAACACCCCAAATGTTTTCAGGGGGTCACAGTTCTGGGCTTCAGTGGTGTCAGTTTTCACTCTGCAGACCCCCGTAGCATCACATATGCTTTTTACATCAACAGATGCTGAGGTCGGTCATGAAGTTACGTGTTACTGAAAGGTCTGTTCGGATGTGGAATAGCTAAACGTACATTCCACAACCAATCCTTTGTATCGGACGGTTTCCAGTGGAACGACCCTCCTGCTACACAGGACACCTGAACCAGGTGATAATTATGGTGTATTTTTCTCTGCAAAAGGCCAGATTTAAATGTGTTTTCTATTTGGGTTTTAATAAGGTGCGTTTCCCCAACTCCACCACAAGAGGGCGTAGTTGCAGCGAGCTGCGCCAGGCGGCCCTCAGACAGAGGAACGAACACAACTGACGGCTCTTGTCTGTACCTTTCCTGTACAAAACAGCTAACTCATCCTGAGGCCTGTAACATCTGCAAACTATCCAGATGTTAGCATTCCATATCTATTTAGCCTCCAAAGGGCTTTACCATTATGAAAGTTAGACCGATGTTACAGCAGGACGAGCAGAAGGCTTAACGCTTCAACTGTCTCTGTTTCATCAAACTTTTCTGGTTCTAAGCTAAAGAGACAAAATACAGTCGAATATCTTGTTAATAAATGCCTGTGTGGCTGTTAGCTGGACTGACCCAGCTGGTCCATAAAAACTAAGAAGCCAAAGTAGCCCTCTCATAATGAACCTTCGCCTGCAGGGCCGTGCAGAGACCTTTGGAGGGGCAGGTGCTCAAAGTCAAAAGGGGGCACATGGACGAATTTAAAACACTCCTTTTATTTTTGCTTTAACGTCCTCTCCTTACGAGGCGTCTCTGCAGAAGGAAATATGATGTATAAACTATAATCTAATTAATAATATTATATTTATTATCATATTATATTTTATTATAATCTAATAAAACACACAGTGACATTTCATACTTTTTTCAAAACATAAACTGTATAGCTACGAGTTTGCTCCATGGTGCTGATTCATAATCTGCACATTATTAATCGTGCTGATAATAAAGTAAAAAATAATTAAATGATATAGAAATGTAATTGTAAATGTAATTGTGTTTGACTATCCACTTTGCGCAAGACAGCAAGGTTATAAAAGTGATATATTTATGCTATTATATTGAATTTGTGTGTTTACAAATGTTATAAACAAGTACTGATTTGTTTAAATGAGAGATTGAGAAACTCACAATTCAAATTCTTCTAATTATTATTGTCATTTTTGTTATATTTATACTAATATAGTCCAAACTTATGAGAATATGCATGTAGGCTACAGTGCATAGTTTTAGTGAAATAACCTTTGCCTCGTTGCCTATAGAAACATACATGTAGGAAAAACACTGCACCTCACTGACAGTAAATTATTCATCTCTCTAATGCACTTTGATAAAAGAAACATATAGAAACAAAAAGAAGCCACGCAGACGTACCTTTTTGTGGTTAATTAGGCTGTAACTTATGAGAGTGTGTGCAGAGTCAGACGCACACACACCTGGAAAAGTCCAGCTCTGGTTGGTGAGAACACTTTGAAAAGCGAAAGGAAACAGCAGAGTGTCATGAAATCACCTGTTAATGCAGCACGCTGTGCATTTTCTTCTCATTTTTATGGAACTGAGGAGGAAAAATACAGTTTTTTTTTTATTTAAATCCCGTTTAATCAGCCACGATCTTGCATCTGGTTTGAGTTGGCTGAGTGAAGTCTAAAAAAGAGAAAAAGCTAAAAATAGTCTTCTTTAAATAAGGGTTTAAAAACTGAAATATAAGGGAGGTGGAGGGCTGCAAAATGACTGTGTTTTTTTAAAGTGCAACTTTTAAGAGCCGATTCATCAGCTTAAAGCACACAGTTTGAAACTAAAACAACACGGACACTGGCGAGTTGTCAACCTCACCAGCAGGAGGTGGACGGCCTCCGGGCTCCCTGAGCAGAGGAGGATGCATCAGAGAAGCCTGCTGAAAGGGATCAATGTCCAAAGGAGGAAGTTCTTCATCCTTCAGTCCCTGGATTCAAACTCAGAACGGAGGCTGAATTATAATCTCCATGATAAGCCCAGCTCGGGAAATATAATGATAAGCATGTAGGGATGTTGTACGTATCTACCCTTTATTTTCTACAACAGCTAAAAGGACAAGCTGTTAGCGTCATCGTGTTTGTAGGAGGAACAAATCTTTGAAAAGCTGGCATGATGAAATGTAGTTAGCCAAGTTTTGGAATAAATGTACTTATTGGAAGCAATAGATCGTCTTGGACTCAGTGATAAAGGTTTGTTGATAAATGATGAAGGCCTGATCACTCATTCCCACATTTTCCACCGATGTCACCAGAGGATCTTCCTGCAAAGCTCAAGAAGGTGTGTAAAATATGAACATAACAGAGGACATTCCCGGCTCACACAGACAGAAGTCCATCAAATAAAAGTCACGTTCTAAACACAGACACTTCAAATTCCCTCAAAAAGTGCTGATTTTATTATTAAGTTTACTCCAGAAAACATTTCGAATGAAGGACAAATTCTTATCAGACCTGATTCGATTTCAAATTATTTTGTTTTCTACTGAAAATATTCAGCTTAAAAACAGACTCTTCTTCATGTGATATGCTGCATTAAAACGAGAAATTTCTGCTGAAATAACAAAGATCTGCATTTTCATCAGAAAACATTCCCTGCGTTGTGTGTTTTATATAAAATGAGGTAATGAAATGAGGCTCAGTGATCAGGGATCACACCAATAAAAAAACATTTAGAATCACTTTTCCTCTTTTCTACTGTAAGGCCACAGAATTCATTGGTTTTCCAGGCTTTGGATGAGAAGCGGCTGCTGGTCCTTCAGGATTCGGTAGAAGATATCTTTGGCTTTTTTTCCAGCTCTCAGGGGACCGCTGTACAGCTCCCTCATCTTCTTCTGAGGGGTTCGCTCACTTCTTATATCGCCATATTCTTCTGGACTTAATACTTTTTCCTTGAGGAGTGCATCCAAAATGGGGTCAACGCCGGTCCCTCTCTGGATCAACTCATCCCTGTGTCTGTCCACAAAGTGCTCCTCTGTGGAGAAAAGACAGAAATGAAAGAAAAGATTCGGTCAACACTTTTAATCCAAAGGCAGAAAACTTCTTGGTCGTTTTTTAAAAAGCGACGACTGAAGATGGTTAAACTCAAATGACTTCATCTCTGCTTTCTGTTTCTTTAAAGTGTCGAACAGTAACTTTGTGGGTTCTGCCTCTGTTGTAGACGTCTGAGGAAACAAAGAGTCACACGAATACGAGCATGTGAGGGCAGAAGGACGAGGATAGATAGAAGCAGAGCGGGAAAGACGGCAGGACGCCCTGAAAGGGAACTTGTTTGTCTGGATGTTAAAGGGATAGTTCGCCTCTTTTGACATGAAGCTGTGTAACATCCCATATCAGCAACATCATTTATGAACATCTTCTTACCCCCTGCTGCGTCCTGTGAGCAGAGTTCCAGCCTCGTTTTGGTGTTGATGAAGGTAGTCCGGCTAGTTGGCTGGGGTTTAAAAAATAAAGCGTTTTGCTTCTCAAAACAATATGCGTTCAAAAGAGTAATACATTTGCATCACAAAATGGTTCTCCAGCGCTGATATGCTTTGATGTGTGACTACCAATAAACACTTCATTTTCACTTGAATTACTTCGGTCCGTTCTTGAGCCTCCTACTAAAAGAACCGAATCTAACAATGCTGTTCTTTTAAATGCCTTGTCTTTATGTAAAGCACATTGAGTTGCCTGTGGTATGAAATGCGCTTTATAAATAAAGATGCCTTGCCAAGGGTAGGTCGGTGTTCAGACACGCGATGAGGGACTTTCAGTTACTGGGCGTGACATTTTCTTCCCTCCTGGAATCTGTGACAACAGGTTCTGGCGGACTGACACAAAGAACCACTTCTTCTGCAAACTGTCATGAAAACATTCAATGAAACAACTTTAAAAACGTGTGTAGACATGAATAAAAACCAGATTCAGTGGATCTGCTCTGTGAGTTTCTCTTGCTTTGCATAACGTTTGGCTGTTACAGTCCAGTCCAACAGCGCGATGACGTCAGAGGCTGGAAATGAAACAGGGTGTACTTACTTTTTGTGTGCTGGTGAATAATGTCCTCATTTTCTCATGAAGCGGCCTCTGGAAACACCGCTCAAACTGGATCAGTAACTTTGGTTTACTTTGAAATGCGGAAGTGTTTGTAAGTTCACCATCCCGCAAGTTTCTGAAGTAATTTAACTCATTTCTTTCTTATTTTATTTTATTCTGTGGCATACAGAGGAGTGGATGTAGGGGAAGTAGAGCCAGAAATGACGGAGTAAAGTACCTAAAAACATGTTCTTTGGGTCAGAAATGCCTTTAAAGGCGAACTCCGTCCAGCCCAAATGGGCAGAGCTTATCAGGGAGTAAACAGGCAGCAGAGGTGGAATATAGGTGCATACAGAAATAGTTTATGTTAGTTTGTTAGTTTGTTTGTTTGTTAGTTTGTGGTTTCTTTTAACAATAAAAGCTAAACTGTACAAACTCAATTAAAACAGTGAAAGTAAGCTAAAGCCCTTGAAGCATGAGGCCTAAACGTTCACTGTCAGCATGAGAGCTCTGTGAGGAAGTTACCCTTACAGAGCTGAAAGTTAAGATGAATCATGCAGAAATGATTAGAGCATCATTTTAATGAGATATGTAATTGTTGAGCCCTGTGATCCGGGGTGTACCCTGCCACTCAGTGACAGCTGGGATACGCTCCATACCCTTCAAGCTTAAAGACATGGTTGGTAATCCTGTTCAGAAACACATTTTGTAATACTGGGTGAAATGGTCCGTCTATCCTGAGAGAAATCTATACAAGATGTATTTAGAAAAAGGGACGAAAATAATCAGACCTCTGCTGATCTCGGATTGGAGCGCCTACAAAAACCAATCAGATGCCTCTGCTTTCTGCCTACGCCCCCCTCTGTCGGCTCCCTGCTCCATGTGCGCACGCGGTTCTACCGGTTTTGGATGAAGCACTGACGGAATGGGGAGGGGGGGGTGGAGCTTAGAGGAGGGGACACTTTCGAATCTTGCTAGCTCTCTTGCTAGCTCTCTAGGATTACCTACCATAGCTTTAAACTAAATTACACTGATGCATTTAGAATACCTTCCTACTTCTGCATTAATGAGACTTTAAACATGAGAGCATGTGAGCAGCTCTATAGAAGCAGAAGTTCTGTCAGTTTAAAGGTTAAAGGTCACCCCAAGGTCAGAAACCCAAGAGCTACATCTCAGACTCTGCAGGCCTCAGTTAGCATGTTAAAGGTTAAAGGTCACCCTTAGGTCAGAAACCCAAGAGCTCCATCTCAGACTCTGCAGGCCTCAGTTAGCATGTTAAAGGTTAAAGGTCACCCCAAGGTCAGAAACCCAAGAGCTACATCTCAGACTCTGCAGGCCTCAGTTAGCATGTTAAAGGTTAAAGGTCACCCCAAATGGTTTAAAACCCCCTAGTTTTTTACTCCACTCACCTGGTTCAGTTTTCTTTATTTCTAATCATTTAAAAAAGTGCTTATATTGCAATTTATTCTGCAGTTAGGTGATCACAGCTAAAATACAAAGAGTTAATGCATGTCCTACTTTTTTCCGAGTGCAGTTTTGGCTTTGACATGCACACTTTGTTAGGAACCATGCTATATTATTGTATTAATTCAATTCAATTCAATTCATTTTTATTTATATAGCGCCAAATACAACAAATGTCATCTCAAGGCACTTCGATAGTAAGTCCAATTCAAGCCAATTGGAATTCAATTAATTCCAATTGATTAATTAATTCTTAATTAATGAAGATCTATCAGACGAGTGTCTTCTGCTATATTCACAA